>NW_020838031.1:1141602-1848939 GCF_003676395.1 Aethalodelphis obliquidens
CTGCCTGCCAATGCAGAGGACATGGGTTCGAGCCCTGGTCTGGGAAGATCCCACAAGCCACAGAGCAACTAAGTCCGTGTGCCACCAACTACCAAGCCTGCGCTCTAGAGCCTGCGAGCCACAACTACTGAGCCCATGTGCCACAACTACTGAAGCCTGCACACCTAGAGCCTGTGTTCTGCCACAAGAGAAACCACCGCAATGAGAAGCCCACACACCACACCGAAGAGTAGCCCCCGCTCGCTGCAACTAGAGAAGGCCCACGCTCAGCAATGAAGACCCAACGCAGCCATAAATATATAAATTTATTTTTTTAAAAAGAGAAAGTACCTTGGACAGACTTAGAAGGACTTTCTTATTTAAAAAAAAAAAAAAAACAGTGTGGTACTGGCAGAAAAATGGACATATGGGTGAGTGGAACAGAATAGAGAGCCCAGAAATAAACCCACACACCGATGGTCAATTAATCTTCCACAGAGGAGGCAAGAATATACAATGGAGAAAAGACAGTCTCTTCGATAAGTGGTGCTGGGAAAACTGGACACCTACATGTAAAAGAATGAAATTAGAACACTCCCTAACACCATATGCAAAAATAAACTCAAAATGGACTGAAGACCTAAATGTAAGACCAGGTACTGTAAAACTCCTGCAGGAAAAGCAGAGGCAGAACGCTCATTGGCATGAATCGCAGCAATATCTATTTGATCCGTCTCCTTAAATAATGAAAATAAAAGCAAACATACACAAATGGGACCTAATTAAACTTAAAAGCTTTTGCACAGCAGAGGAAACCATAAACAAGACAAAAAGACCACCCTCAGAATGGGAGAAAATATTTGCAAACGAACCAGCTGACAAAGGATTAATCTCCAAAATATACAAACAGCATGCAGCTCAATATCAAAAAAACCAAACAACCCGATCAAATAATGGGCAGGAGACCTAAATAGACATTTCTCCAAAGAAGACATACAGTTGGCCAACAGGCACATGAAAAGATTCTCAATGTCACTAATTATTAGAGAAATGCAAATCAGAACTACAGTGAGGTACCACCTCACACTGGTCAGAATGGCCAACATCAAAAAGTCTACAAAAAATAAATGCTGTAGAGAGTGTGGAGAAAAGGGAACCCCTCCTGTGCTGTTGGTGAGAATGTAAGTTGATGCAGCCACTATGGAGAACAGTATGGAGGTTCCTCTAAAAACTAAAAGTAGAGGCCAGCCGAGGGCAGGGATGAGTGAGGCAAGGACTGGAAAGACAGAAATTAAGTGAAAGTCTGCTGACCCTCACCCTCTTCCCCCACCTCTTCCTTAGCTGCTGGCAGCCAAGTGTGTATGTCTCAGGCAGGAGAAACGATTCTTATCTGCAGAAAAATAGCCCCAAAGAAAAGGCTTAAAGATCCTAACATTTTGGTTCCCCAATGAAATAGCCCAATTTCTGTCCAGCCGTCTCACAGTGAATAGCCCACACATAAAGAGCGTCTTTTAGAGTTTGGCATCCTTGTCCTTGAATATAAATGATCAACCAAGGATCAACAGACACTTGACGAAAGTTTTTAGGATAAGAGAAAGAGCCCAAAATAAAGAAAATAGAAACTTTCAGGGAATAGACAGAAACTAAAACTACAGTATCCTCACCAATAAGAGTAGATATTGCGTTCAGGGAATGAGAACAAACTTATAATTTAAAAAGAGCAAAATTAAAATAATATATTATATTTATTTATTATTATTTATAAATATAAATATATTATAATATATTTATTTATTATATTTATTATTATATATATAATAATAAAATAAAGTAGTGCCCTTCCAGAAAGTGAAACGGTAAACTTGAGATGAGAAAGGGAAGAGACAGCATAAGGGCTTCCCTGGTGGCTCAGTGGTTGAGAGTCCGCCTGCCGATGCAGGGGACACGGGTTCGTGCCCCGGTCCGGGAAGATCCCACATGCCACGGAGTGGCTGGGCCCCTGAGCCATGGCCGCTGAGCCTGCGCGTCCGGAGCCTGTGCTCCGCAACGGGAGAGGCCACAACAGGGAGAGGCCCGTGTACCACAAAAAAAAAAAAAAGACAACATAAGAAATCATACAGAGTCAGTCTAGGAAGCTCAAGGCCTTACCAGTTAAGCCTTCCCGAAGACAGAAGAGCAGAAGAAACAGTAAAAGAAACAATCGAAGAACATTTTCCACTAGAGGAATGAGACTCTGTAAGATTCCACCGTACACCAAACACAGATGAGGGGGGAAAAATTCAGACCAGGTCTGCCACGTAAAAGTTCACAACACCAGGGATGAAGTGAAGATGCCAAAAGATTCCAAGAGGGAAGAGCAAATCACATATCAAGAATCGAAAATGAGAATTGCGCTGGACTCTTCAGCAGCAACGCTTGGAAGCTAGAAGATAACTAAAGCCTTGCCTTCAAAACTCAACGTGAAAAATTTTTTCCAACCTAAAATTATGAACTCAGCCAAACTCTCCATTAAGTGTGAGAATAAAATCAGAAATACCTTCAGTTATACAAGAATGGAGGGAAACAAAGGTGGTCTTTCATATGTTCTCCCTTAGAAACTTCAGGAGGATATGCTTCACCAGCACAAGGGAGGAACCAAGAGAGGAAGACCCCAGCCTGGGGAACAGGGAGGTGGCGGGAGCTGTCTGAGCCCCATTTCTTAGGGGTCCTTAGGGAGGTTCCAGTCCGTAGGCACGATCGATTCGATCACTGACCATTGGGGGTTGAACTTGAGCCCCGGTCCCTGAGCACCAGGGCCTTGCAGGCCTCGAGGAAGACCTGGAGGAGGGGCTGAGGGCCACAGGTGACAGAGGGGACGCGCGTGGCAGGGCTCCAGGCAGAGCTGGTGGTTCGGATCAGGACGGTGCTGGTGAAGGTGTAGAGACGTGCACGGTGTAGGACCTGACCAGTTGGTGAGACGGGTCCTGACAGATGTGTCCACTGTGGGACACGTTGCGTCACATCACTTTGTGATGGGCACAGAGTGGGTGGAGAGATTCCTGGCTGTGTAAACAGAGTGGGTGGTGGGGCCGCCTCCCGGAGGGGCCTGTAGGCCGGGAGCCAGAGTTCTGCCTGAGATGTTGACTGTGACGCGTGCATTGTGGTCACACGGAGAGTTGCCGGGCTGGCGGATGGCTCTTACGGAAGTAGGCTGAGCTGAGGATTAAACCGGAGTTGAGAGCGTTGGGAGAAAAGAGAGTGGCATGGACATATCCACTACCCAACGTAAAACAGCTAGTGGGAAGCAGCCGCATAGCACAGGGAGATCAGCTCGGTGCTTTGCGACCACCTAGAGGGGTGGGATAGGGAGGGTGGCAGGGAGGGAGACGCAAGAGGGAGGGGATATGGGGACATATGTATATGTATAGCTGATTCACTTTGTTATAAAGCAGAAACTAACACACCATTGTAAAGCGATTATACTCCAATAAAGATGTAAAAAAAAGGGAGATCCCAGGACCCAGCCTGGGGGAAGGAGCTCCAGGACCAGCAGGGCAGATTCAGAGGAACGGTCTGGAGTAGCTGGTGTGAGAGGAGACTGGGAGGGAGTGGGGCTGCGACCTGGGGGCGGGGGGAGGGGTCCAGGCAGCAGGGGAGGGCAGGTGCCGCGGGGTCCACGGGGCAGGAGGAGGCGGTGCTGGCGAAGCAGCCCCTGAGATGTGTGGGTGCGCGAGGGGCCCACGATGGGACGGCAGCGGGACCGCCTGCCTGGCTCTCGTCCAAGATGGGAGGTGCCGGAGCCCATTGTATTCTGTGAGTGGGGAAGTCTTCGCGCGGGGAGAGAGTCGAGATGCAGGGGAGAAGGTGTGTTACTGCAGGAGAAATCCTGGAGCTTGTGGGAACGGGCGAGATGCGCTCGGGTGGGGGCTCGCTGAAGACAGGTGAGGCCGCGCGGCCGGGCGTGGGAAGCGCAGCCACGCGCGGCCCCTCGTCCACAGGAAGGCACGGACCCCGGGCAAGCAGAGGGGCTGCCGAGGGCTTCGTGCCCTGGGACTCTGTGATGCCCCCTTCCTGCCCCTCCCCCGACGTTCTCAAAGGCACCCTCAGTTGTGCGGGGCAGCCTCATGCCCTCCAGGGAGGATGACCCTCATCCCAGCCTCACGTCCCGCCTCCCTGTCGCTCCTGTGATACGATTTCAGGCAGGACAGCCCTTCAGGCCCATGTTCAGATAACTTTGAATCATTTCTCTTTAAAGCCACCTCCGTCCCTATGTTGTGGTTTCCAAGGCAAAAATGGGTGTTTTGTGTGGGAAGATGGTGCCCAGGGGTACGGGCTCTGCGTGGTGGAAAGTGAAAGCCTGTAACTCTTCCAGGTCTGTGACGAGAAGCTACTACAGGGGTGCGGCAGGGGCGCTGCTCGTCTATGACATCACCAGGTAATGACACCCCTCGCCGGCCTGTGCTCCCCGAGGTCCGAGCCTCCCCGCGGGTGTGCTGGGCACGTCGGTGGCAGGGCTGTGGGGCGGGAAGCCCCTCAGCCCTTTCCCTGGGGGTCTTGGGCGTTTTCGAAGCAGCCCCTTCCACCACTTTACCATGTAAAGCAGCATGTTCCCAAGCTTCAGATAGATAAGCACCCCCAGTGTCATTATGTTTCTTAACATGGTGTTTTGATGCTTTCCTTAAGGTTTGCAAAGTGAAGCTTTGCGTGTGGTAAATTATTAGAAGTAACGGACCTCCATCAAGCACAGGCTCTAGGCTGGGACGGCCTGGGTTCAAAGCCCACTTGCCATCACCAGCGGTGTGAGTCCTCCGGCGAGGTGCTCCGCTGTCTGGACTTTAGTTTCCTTGTCTGTTCCATGGAGTAATGACCACGTAATACTTGGGAGGTTGTTGGGCGGTTGATTTGGTTCACATAGAGCTCTTGGCCCATCGTAAGGATCTGAGTGCACTGTCGTGCATGTAGCTATCACCCAGGTATCACAATTAAATTTAAAATTCAGTTCCTCGGTCAGTCCTTAGAATATACGAGGGTTTTATCCTTAGATAGATGAGGGCTGAAAACAGTCCTGAAGGTGGATGCACCTGACCCAGTCCTGGCTCTGCCACTGGCTGCTTGTGTGACTTTGGGCAACTTAGTCTCTCTGGGCCTCAGGTTTCTTGTGGAAACAGGAGATAATAAGACTCTGTGTCACAGAGTCCTTACAGAGAATCAGTGTGTTAAATTCGTGTGAAGCGAAGTACCAGCACATCACACGGATCCACTGAGTGGCAGCAGTTAGCCTTAGGTCCTGCTCGCATGTTGCATGAACCGAGAGCCCAGTAAATACTGACCCTGCTTGGGCAGACGACAGACAGCAAGCTTCTGACTTGTTGCCTCGTTTTCATGGAAACAAGATGAAATGCACCCTGTTGGTGTGGTGTACACCTGGGGCATCCAGGTCATCTGAGTCACCCTAAAGGTTGTGGGCGTTGCCCTGCGTGTGTAGAAGCGCTGTGCGTGGTGTGAGTGACTGGAAAGAGTTGCTAGCTTTATAAAATACATGTGCTATTTTCACAATCTTATATTACGCAGCCGAGAAACCTACAATGCGCTTACTAATTGGTTAACAGATGCCAGAATGCTCGCGAGTCAGAGCATCGTCATCATCCTCTGTGGGAACAAGAAGGACCTGGACCCCGATCGGGAAGTCACTTTCCTAGAAGCCTCCCGGTTTGCTCAGGAAAATGGCAAGTGGCCTTGCACCTGTCACACCTGCTGGAGGTTTAAGACGCAGCCGTAGTTAGGAAGTGTGGAACCTCCTGTTGTTTTCACTGTGCATTAGACGCATTTAACATAGTCTCACCCTATTGCATTCTGCCCACGAAGGTCACTATGATGAGGGACTTCCCTGGTGGTCCAGCGGTTCAGACTCTGTGCTCCCACTGTAGGGAGCGCAGGTTCCATCCCCGGTCAGGGAACTAAGATCCCGCGTGCCGCGTGGTGTGGCCAAAAAAAAAAAAAGAGGTTACTGCGATGCTAAAAGCTAATCTCTTAGCATTCTGTGGTGACTTTTCAGTCTAGGATCTTTGATATCACAGGTCTTGGTTTAAAGTGAAATTTATAACAATCTTTAAAGGCCCTAATCAGATGATGTCATCTTTTATAAAATGGAATTTGAAGCTAAGTTAGTGAAATATTAGACGTAAATAGAAAGGGAAGCAGTAGAAGACATACTGGACTAATTGGCTGTATTTCACTTACATTAAATTTAAGTCATTTTGGGCTTTCCTGGTGGCGCAGTCGTTGAGAGTCTGCCTGCCAATGCAGGGGACACGGGTTCGAGCCCTGGTCTGGGAAGATCCCACATGCCGCGGAGCAACTGGGCCCGTGAGCCATAATTACTGAGCCTGCGCATCCGGAGCCTGTGCTCCACAACAAGAGAGGCCGCGATAGTGAGAGGCCCGCACACCGCGATGAAGAGTGGCCCCCGCTCGCCGCAACTGGAGAAAGCCCTCACACAGAAACGAAGACCCAATGCAGCCAAAAATAAATAAATAAATAAATTAAAAAAAAAAAATTTAAGTCATTTGGCTAAAGATGCCTTTGAAACTTCTCTGAATTTCCGTATAGAATACATAAGGATGACACGTAAAATTAATGGTTGCTTATAGACGGCTGAATGAGAATTCACTACTAGGCATATACCCTGAGAAAAACCATAATTCAAAAAGAGTCATGTACCAAAATGTTCATTGCAGCTCTATTTACAATAGCCAGGACATGGAAACAACCTAAGTGTCCATCATCGGATGAATGGATAAAGATGATGTGACACATATATACAATGGAATATTACTCAGCCATAAAAAGAAATGAAATTGAGCTATTTGTAATGAGGTGGATGGACCTAGAGTCTGTCATACAGAGTTAAGTCAGAAAGAGAAAGACAAATACCGTATGCTAACACATATATATGGAATTTAAGAAAAAAAATGTCATGAAGAACCTAGGGGTAAGACGGGAATAAAGATGCAGACCTACTAGAGAATGGACTTGAGGATATGGGGAGGGGGAAGGGTAAGCTGGGACAAAGTGAGAGAGTGGTATGGACATATATACACTACCAAACGTAAAATAGATAGCTAGTGGGAAGCAGCCGCAAAGCACAGGGAGATCAGCTTGGTGCTTTGTGACCTAGAGGGGTGAGATAGGGAGGGTGGGAGGGAGGGAGACGCAAGAGGGAGGGGATATGGGAACATATGTATATGTATAACTGATTCACTTTGTTATAAAGCAGAAACTAACACACCATTGTAAAGCAATTATACTCCAATAAAGATGTAAAAAAAAAAACACATCTCACAAAAAAAGAAAAAAGATACTTAGAAAAACATAGCTTAGGTTTAAAAAAAAAAGAATTCAGGCATTTTAAAATAACTTTAATTTTTGGAAGCAATCAACAACTAAAATATCCTACTATCACCTTTCAGTTGGACTCCAGGACCACCCACTTACACTCTCACAAACGAGCAGGGTTTCTGCTAGGAAAATAAACAGAAGCCTTCATGAGTTTGTAAAGAAGCTGTTTAGAAACATGCACACTTAGAATGTTAAAGGTCGAAAGGAATTTATCTGTCATTTAAGTGAAACTCATTTTTACAAGGAAGGAGACAAGGGTCTGGAGAGGTTGTGGTTTGCTCCCAAAAGCAAGGAGAGCAGCCTTCTGCTGCATGAGTCACCAGCTGGTGCATAAGAAGAGGGCTCGTTCGTGGAAGATCCCCTCACTGTCAGGGCGGCACACCAGCTGTCAGCACTTGTAGGTTGTATCTGTGGTGACGTGGAGACTATTGGAAAGGCAGTTGCTACTTTGTCTTATATCAACGGCCGGGTGCCTTCAGCCAGCCTGCTTCCTTACCAGCGTCCTGCTTGCTCAGTTTCTTCAACACATTTCATTGCTAGCACAAAATACTAGTTACTTTTCGGGAAAAGTTAGATTTCTTCTAATATTTAAAAAAATATTTTGACATTTATTGATTTCATATTTGCAGAAATACCTGGTTCTAAGTACTAAATTTGTTCCGTCTATTATTCTAAGAGTGTAGTACGCTGGCAGTTATGCATCGAATAATCGTGATTGTCTTCTAAATATGGCTTCGTGTTTTGTTTGATGTCGATTTTAGAGCTGATGTTTCTGGAGACGAGTGCACTGACCGGGGAGAACGTGGAAGAGGCCTTCGTACAGTGTGCGAGAAAGACACTTAACAAAATTGAATCAGGTAAAAGGCTTTCCATTAACAAACTTCCCCTAGCGCCGTTTCCTCTCTGGCTCAGCAGTGTCGCTTTTCAGTACTTCCAGGAGTGCTTTGGTCAGAGTGGCCTCTCCCCCTGCCGACCTGCAGTCACCACTCACGGGCTTGAAGGTCTTGTCCGCGGCTGAGGTGGGAGCCCACGCCTCCTTCACGGCGGCCTCCTTGGCCCCAGTGACGGAAGGGACAGAGTCAGGGTGTCAGGGCGCGTTTGCTTTCAGCACCACAGCCTTTGTTGGAGCCATCCCTTCAGGAAGAATGGACCTTTGTCCGCGCTCCGTCAGCACCTCGGGCTCTGCTGGGCCAGCGGTCGTGTGTGGTGGATTGACGTGATCTATGGGCACCTCGCGGGGTGCCGCTGGTTTAGATCAGGCGTCGGGGAGAATTTACTCCCGAAGCTCACTGAGCGTGCCTCAGTAGTAACCTGTCTCATCATTGTTCTGTTTGCTGCTTCAGTAAAAATAAATTTACAATACCCCTAATTTAGGCAGCTGACAAAGTAATATGTAGTTGTCATTTATTAGAGTTACTTTCTATTAAGTATCACCTCAATTATATGTGGACATTCAGTTTTTAATTGATTCATTCAAATATATGAATGCCTGTTCTTTGTCAGGTGCTGGGATACAGAAATAAATTAATCACAGCCCTTGCCCTCAAGAAACTCTTTCATGGGAAGCAGTCAAAAGATAATTATAATACGGTGTGGTCGATACAGTAACTGAGAAGCGCACAGGATCTTGGGGCACACGAAGAAGGAGAACCTACCTGCTTAGGAGGTGATATCAGGAAAGGCTTCCAGGAGGAGGTGGCAGCCGAGCTCAGGCTGTCAAGTGTGAGGAGGGGAGGCCAGCAGGGACAGCGCGAGTGGACACTGGGGGAGAAGTTGAAGTTTCTAGAACAGACGGACCACAGCGGGGAATGGCAGGAGAGAAGGCTGAGGAGAGGCAGCAGCCAGGCCAGGGATCGTGATCCGGGACCTAGAACTTTACCCTGTAAAGGGTGACCGAGTCTCCACCCTGCCTGTATGCTAGAGCCTCCTGGGATGCATAAAAGTTTGAATTCCAAGACCCGCCTCTAGAGATGCTGAA
The DNA here is from genome assembly GCF_003676395.1 of Aethalodelphis obliquidens. NCBI lineage: Eukaryota > Metazoa > Chordata > Mammalia > Artiodactyla > Delphinidae > Aethalodelphis > Aethalodelphis obliquidens. The sequence goes on from NW_020838031.1 coordinate 1,150,937, forward strand.
TTAGGCCCTCAGCATCAGATTTTAAAAAGCTCTCTCGTGTGATTAATTCTGATGTTTGTCCACGACTGAGCACTGCGGTAGGGGTAAGTGGCCATTCAGGGGCGGGGGCCGTGAATGATGTGGTCAGATTGTGGCTGGAGGCAGATCGTGTGTGTGGGTGGTCACATCAGGGACATGCTGGAGGGAGCCCAGGGCCGATGGCCAGGATAGCAACAAAGGCATCTTTGAGTTATCCGAAAAAAGATGCCTGATTAAATCTTTATCAAGGGTGTGGAAGCGGAGATGAAGAGACGTAGATGAATCCAAGAAACGCTTTGGCAGTGGCGTCCTGACTCAGATGCTAACTAGCAGGGCGGGGCCCTTGCCTCTGGGGAGGGGACTGAGAGGTGGGGTCAGGAAGGGAGGAGGGGTTGAGGGCAACTAGGTGTCACACCTGGGTAACTCGGGGACCCAGAGGGTCATGGCAGAGCCAGAGGGCAAGCCGGTTCAAGGGAATCCAGATGCTTCTGTTTTGGAGTGTTCCCTGGGCAGCGTCGCTGGAACAAACGCGAGGAGGCATGCAGGAGGCTGTGGGGAGAATTCCTGGCTGGCGGAGTCTGCTTGGGAACCATCAGTCTGTAGGAGTAGTGGCAGCTCTGGAAGGAGCGAGACCACGCAGCGATCAGTGGAGAGTGGGAAGGGCAGTGGCCCAGAGCGAAGCCCTGGAGGCCGGAGGATGAGAGAGAGGAGGGGGAAGTCATAGGTATGTGAAGGTATATGAAGAGATCCGGGAACGTGGGTATCACTTTAGCCGAGCTTCAGCCAAAGGGTTGTTCATTATCAGATGCATCAGAGGAAAGTCTCATAAGCCAAGACGTGAGCTGAAAAGTGTCCGGTGGGGCGGGCAGTAGGAAGTCACCAGCCATCTTTACCAGCAGAATGACAAGGAGAAGACAGGGGGCAGCGGAGCGCCAAGAGGGGGTGAGGAAGCAGAGCCTGGCGCCTCCCCGGAGGAGGGTTAATTTAACGAGAGGTTTCAGTAAATGATGCGAGAGGAGAGAGAGGAACGGAAAGGAGAGAAGGCGGGAGGGGAGCGGACGGAGAAGGTAGGGGCGGGCGAGGTAGTGGGAGAGCGCCAGGGTCCCAGATGGCGGGCTGGGCTCAGCAGGAACAGGGCCGCTTCATCCTTGTGTGGTCTTTTGACCTGAAAACAGCAGCAAAGTTATTCAAGCTGGTACAGAACTGTTATTTTTAAAGACTAGAGCATCAGTAGTTGTCATGAAAATTGGTGTGATGTTGAGTATTAGCAAGCTCAACACGAGCTTTTCTTTAGCTTACCTCCCCCTTTGGTGTCCACCCATGAATACAGTGTGTGTGAGTTCATTCATATAAAGCTTTCAGGATCTGTTTCTTCTGAGATCATCCAAATCATAGTTACATCAGATGGAAAACTACAAGGACATGTTAAAACTCTTCAGCAGTACTTTTTTTTTTTTTAGATTTTATTGACGTATAGTTGATTTACAATGTTGTGTTAATTTCTGTTGTACGGCAAAGTGATTCAGTTAGTTATACATATATATATTTTTTTCATATTCTTTTCCATTATGGTTTGTCACAGGATATTGAATATAGTTCCTTGTGCTCTACAGTAGGACCTTGTTATTTATCCATTTCAGCAGTACTTTTTAATTTTAGTTTTCTAAAGAGGCAGTACATTCATATGGTTCAAAAACCATTATTTTCTCCCCTCCTTTTTATACAAAAGTTAGCATACTATGAACTCTGCACTTACTCTGCCTACCAGTGATGACAAATCAGTATTTAGAGACTTCCATATCCATATATAGATGCTAATGTACATGTGCACACATCATGTGTGTGTGTACGTAGTGTTCAATTTTGTGTATTGCCATAATCTATTTAACCAGTCTACTTTGGACATTTGAGTTGTTGCCAGTATTTTGCTGTAACAAAAAATGTTGCAGTAAATAACCGTTTGTATATCATTTCACATGTGTGTGAGTGTATGTATAGGATAAATTCCCAGAAGTGGATTTGCTGTGTTAAAGAACACAAGCATTTGGAAGTTAGGTAGAAGCTGTCAGATTCCTCCATCGGGGTTGTAGCAGTTTATCATCCCACTAGTAGTGAATGAAGGTGTTTATTTCACTAAAGCCACACCCACAGGGTGTACTATCATACGTGGGTTTTTACCAGTCTCATAAGTGAAAAATGGTATCTTTTTTAATTCGTGGTTTAATTTTAAATTAAATCTTTGTATACGTAATATATTCACATAATTCCAAATCCAGAAAGTGCAGAAGAGGATAGAGTGTGTCACCCTCTGTTACCCCGTCTCCTGTCCCCTAGCTGTCTAGAGCTCTTTCTTGAGGTCAGCCATTATTACCAGTTCTTTATGTATCCGTCCAAAGAGGTTTTTACGCCCATACAAGCAAACGTGTGTACTTTTCCTCTGTATTCAAAATTGTGTTGTATATACACAGTGTTCTGCACTTTGCTTTTTTCACTTAATGTATTGTGGGGATCACAGAAACATGAAAACTTTTTCTAAAGACTTGCTTGGTCCTCAGGTGAGCTGGACCCAGAAAGAATGGGCTCAGGTATTCAGTATGGAGATGCGGCCTTGAGACAGCTGCGGTCTCCACGCCGCGCACAGGCCCCGAGCGCACAGGAGTGTGGCTGCTGAAGCAGCAGGGTGCACAGGTAGGTGCCTGCGTCGTGGCCGCCCTGCCGCCTTCGGCCTCGCCCTCTGTTTGCTACCCACAGCCCCGCACAGGCTTAGAGGTGGAGGCCGTCACTGCCTTTTGCAGCCGCGTTATGAAAAGGAGAGGTGATTGCATAATTAAAAGTTAGAGATTCTCAGCCGTGAGAATCTCTGCTCACACTTTCTTCTCAAGCTCACACGGAACACTCACCAAGACAGACCACATCCTGGGCCATAAAACACACCTGAACACATTTAAAAGAATAGAAATCATCCAGTGTCTGCTCTCAGACCACAGTGGAATTAAACTAGAAATCAGTAACAGAAAGCTAACTGGAAAATCCAAAACGCGTGGGGATTAAACAGCATACTTCTAAATAACACATGAGTGAAAGAAGCAGTCTCAAGGGAAATGTAAGAATATTTTGAACTAAATGAAAAAACACAACTTATCAAAATTTGGGAAGATTCAACACAAACAGTACTTAGAGTGAAATTTATAGCATTGAGTGCATGTGCTAGAAAAGAAGAAAGGTCTAAGTACCATCATATAAGTGTCCACCATAGAAAATGAGAAAAAGAAGAGCAAATTAAAGCCAGAGTAGGCAGAAGAAAAGGAGTAATAAAATTAGAGCAGGAGATCAATAGAGAAAAATCAACGAAGCCAAAGCCGGCTCCTTGAAAAAGACCAGTAAAATCAGTGACTCTAGCCGGGCTAAGGGAAAAAAAATAAAATAAAATTATATAATAAAATTACTAATATCAGAAATGAAAGAGGGGGCATCACTGCAGATTCTATGGACATTAAAAGGATAATAAAGGAATGCTATGAACAACTCTATGCCCACAAATTTGATAACCTGCATGAAATAAACCAATTCTATCAAAGACACAATTTGCCAAAACTTATACAAGAACAAATACACAATCTGAATAGGCCTATATCTATTAAAGAAATTGAACCAATAATTAATAATCTTCCAAAACACAAAGCACCAGGCCCACACGGGTTCACTGGTGAACTCCACCAAACATTTAAGGAAGAAACTATACCAATTCTCTTCAGCCTCTTTCACAGAACAAAAGCAGACAGAACACTTCCTAACTCATTCTATGAGGCCAGCATTACCCTAATTCCAAAACCAGACAAAGACATTACAAGAAAAGAAAACTACACACTAGTATCTCCTGTGAACATAGATGCAAAAATTCTCAACAAAATGTTAGATTGAATCCAACAATGCATACAAAGAATTACATCCTTCCAAGTGGGGTTTATCCCAGGTATGCAGGGCTGGTTCAACATTCCAAAATCAATTAATGTAATCGTCATATCAACAGGGAACAAAAATCACATGATTTCATCAAGAGATGCAGAAAAATCATTTGACAAAATCCAATATCCATTCACAATGAAAGCTCTCAGTAAAGTAGGAATAGAGGGGAATCTCCTCAACTTAATAAAGAAAATCTACCTAAAACCTACTGCTAACATCCTGCTTAATGGTGAGAAAGTTGAAGCTTTCCTATTAATATCAAGGCAAGGAGGTCCCCTCTCACCATCGTACTGGAAGTCCTAGCTAATGCAATAAGAAAAGGAAATAAAAGGTACACAGACTGGGAAGGGAGAAATGAACTAACTGTGTTGGCTGATGATAATCTGTGTAGAAAATCCAAAAAGTCCACAAACTCTATATAAATGATTATATAGCACAGTTGCAAGATACAAGGTTAATATACAAAAGTCCATCACTTTTCTCTGTGCCAGCAATGAACAAGTGCAATTCGAAATGAAAAACACAATACCCTTCACATTAGCATCCCCCCAAAAAGGAAATAGGTAGAACTCTAACAACATCTATATGAGGAAAACCAAACTGATTCTGAAGTTTATGTGGAGAGGAGACAAAAGACCCATAATAGCCAACACAGTATTGAGGGAGAAGAACAAAGTTGAAGGACTGTTACTACCCAACTCCAAAACACTATAAAGCCACAGTAGTCAAGACAGTATGGTATTGGTGAAATAACAGACAAGTAGATCAATGGAACAGAATAGAGAGCCCAGAAATACACCCACATACCGACGTTTGATAAAGGAGCCAAGGCAATACAATGGAGCAGAAATAGTCTTTTCAACAAATGGTGCTAGAACAACTGGACATCCGTGCAAAAAAATGAATCTACATACCAGACCTTGTACCCTTCACAAAAATTAACTCCAAATGGATCGCAGACCTAAATGTAAAATGCAAAACTATAAAACTCCTAGAAGATAAAAGAAAATGTAGATGACCTAGGGTGTGGTGATGACTTTTTAGACACAGCACTAAAGGCACAATCCATGAAAGAAATAATTGGTAAGCTGGACTTCATGAAAAATAAAAACTTCTGCTCTGCAAAAGACAATGTCAAGAGAATTAGTAGACAAGCTATAGACCAGGAGAAAATATTTGTGAAACACACACCTGATAAAGGACTGTTAATCCTAAATACACAAAGACCTCTTAAAACACAACAGTAAGAAAACAAACAACCCAATTTAAAAACGGGCCAAAGACCTTAACAGACACCTCACCAAAGAAGATACCCAGATGGCAATAAGTACAGGAAAACATACTCCATATCATATACCATCAAGGAGAAAGCAAAGTAAAACAGTGAGATATCACTACAAGCCTATTAGAATGGCCACAGTCCAAGACCCGGACAGCACCAAATGCTGGTGAGGATGTAGAACAATAGGAATTCTTGTTCATTGTTGGTGGGAATGCAAAATGGTGCAGCCACTTTAGAAGACAGCTTGGCATTTTCTTATAAAACTAACCTTAGGACTTCCCTGGTGGCGCAGTGCTTAAGAATCCACCTGCCAATGCAGGGGACACGGGTTCGATCCCTGGTCTAGGAAGATCCCACATGCCGCGGAGCAACTAAGCCCATGTGCCACAACTACTGAGCCCGAATGCTACACTACTGAAGCCCGTTCTGCTAGAGCCCGTGCTCCGCAACAAGAGAAGCCACCGCAATGAGAAGCCCGCATACTGCAACAAAGACCCAGCGCAGCCAAAAATAAAAATTAAAAAAAAAGAGTAATGCTTAAAAATAAATAAATAAATTAGCAAGACATGTTTATAATCAATGTTTAAACTGTCAGTCGTATAACACGGGTAAAACCATTAGGTAGGTAGGTAGATAGGTAGGTAGGTAGATAGATGAATGAAACTAAACATACTCTTACTGTATGATCCAGCAGTCTCACTCCTTGCTATGAACCCAAAGGAGTTGAAAACTTATGTCCACACAAAAACCTGCACATGGATGTTTATAGCAGCATTATTCATAATTGCCAAAGCTTGCAAGCAAACAGGATGTCCTTCGGAAGGCAAATGGGTAAACTGCGGTCTATCCAGACAATGGAATATTATTCAGCACTAAAAAGAAATGAGCTGTCAAGCCTTCAAGGCATATAACTAAGTGGAAGAAGCCAATCTGGGGATTTTCCTGGAGGTGCAGTGGTTAAGACTCCGCGCTTCCAATGCAGGGGGCACAGGTTCAAGCCTTGGTCAGGGAACTAAGATCCCACATGCCATGCGGTGCGGCCAAAAAAAAAAAAAAGAAGCCAATCTGAAACGGCTACATACTGCATGATTCCAACTATGTGACATCCTGGAAAAGGCAAAACTATGGAGACGGGAAGGATCAGGGGCTGGGCATGGGAGGGATGAATAGGCAGAGCACAGAGGATTTGGGGAGAGTGGAAAGACTGTATGATACCATGTGTTGGATCCGCGTCTTCATGTATCTGTCCAAACCCCTAGAACATAGAACACCAAGAGTGAACTGTAATTTAACTATGGATTTGGGGTGGTTATGAATTGTCAGTGTAGGCTCATCAGCTGTAACAAATGTACCATCTGATGGGGACGTTGATAATGGGGGAGGCTGTGTATGTGTGAAGGCAGGTGGTCTTTGGGAACTCTACATACTTTTCCCGCCTCAATTTTGCTTCGAAGCTAAAACTGCTCTAAAAAAATAAAATCTCAAGAAAAAAATCCTAAAGCACTGAAACAACACAATGAAGAGTTTTGGCTAATAAGCCAACATGGGGATTAAAATGGAATAAATACATAATTAAATAAATCCAAAAGAAGGCAGGAAAAGAGGAAAAAAGGAAGTAAAGAACAGATGGGGAAAATATAAAACAAATAGCAAAATGCTAGATTAAACCCAGCCTTACCAATTAAAATAAAAAATTAGATTCTCTGCTTGAAAGAATTTGTAGGAAATCCTTAATGCACTTGCTCAGAAAGGAAAGTTGATGGGAGTGATTGAGTTAGAGGTTCTTCTCCCTTTATGTCAGTGACGAGTCTTTTCCTGGGTTCATTGAAGTCTAAATGAATGTGCCTGTAGCTACGGCTCATTTATAAAATTCGCAAGTAGAGATTTTAACTTTCTAAAGCTTCCTCTTTTTTATGTATAGTCAACATTATCTAATATGCCTAGGTAAGTTTAAATAAAAATTGGAAGTATTCATTCACTAGTTCCCTTTGTGACTTTAATCGATGTTTGTTTGTACATTTTTAGTTATGCATATTTCTAAATTGTTCTTAATATTTTTTAGGTGTTCATACAGTGGTATTTGGGACACAATTGTTGGAGCTTGAAGAAGTTTTTTTTTTTAACCACCATCTTTTTCTACTTTAAATGGAAGTAGATCTTTGTGCAAAAAAAATAATTTGGGTTGTTATGCAAGCTAGTAGATGTGGCACAGCAAACGTATAATAAATCCAGTTCAGTGAACAAGACCATTAAATGTACACATATATGTAAAAATGTTCTGTTCCGTATTCGCCCTCTCACCCCAGTTTGAATCCTGGCTGTGTACTGTATATAAGCTACTCCAGTACGTCTCCACAGCATGGTATCTGATGTATGGTATGATCAATAGAGTGTTGCACTAAATGCAGTCTAATACTTCATTTTTTTTTAATCGTCTGAACTAAAATCTGTTCATTGTGAGGTGTGCTTTGATCATCGCGTCGGTTATATTGCACAGTTGGTTATGTTTATGACCTGATATTCAGAGACACTGGCATTGATCGCCAATGCAGTGCTTAGTTAATTCCATTTACCACAGTCCAAAGGTGTTATGTGAGCCACACTCGAAATACTAGATCAGTAGTTACTCACATACCAAAACAAAATGAAAAATGGAGTTTTTCCATGAACTTTACACTGTCCAGCACCCTGTTGATTTTAAAGTATCTTCATCAGACCAGTTCAGGAAGTAGAGCTGAGCACCTGCTCTGTCACAGGCACTGTGATTAGTACTAAAGATGCTGGTACCTTTAACCAAACTTCCTAGGCAAGCGATCTACTCTCAGCATCTGGTCAGTGCAATAGATGAACCATGTACCAGGGGCTGCTCACCTGGTCCCAGTTTGCTGAACCACCTGGTCTCCCTGTTAGAAAACACATCGTTTGCTACTGTGCTTTTTCTGGGATTCAGTATCAGAGCATCACTGCCTCTTTTTTAGTCTTTTGTTGTTTTGTGTTCATTTTAAGGCAACCCACTAAATCAAGTTAATTTTAAAGGGACACCACTAAGAAGTTTCTGTACAACTTTTGCCTTATGACAGTTATCAAGTTAACATGTTTTTAATTCACATGAGTTATATTGAAGTCTAATATATATTGTATTACAAAGACTTGTTCTAATATTTTAAAATGTTTATGCAAAAAATATATAATAGAACTTCTCTTTAAAGTTAAAATACAGCACTACTTAAAGCTGAAAGGTTTAAAAGCATTCTTCACCTTACATGTGTTCTTCCACTGTGACTTTTAGCTGCAAACTGGTAAATTTCATTACCTTTAAGTTGGAAGCTGCCTACTGCTTTTGTTGTTTTGTTTTAACCAACAGAGCACAGCAGCACTACAAACTCTGGGAAGTGACTTGGATAAAAATATCAGGATATAGCTGTTTTACGTACTTTAATTTTGCTTCTTTTATGTCTCGAATATTTGATTTTGAAAAGTCAGGATATGAAGCAAATTCTCAGACTGAGCTGCTTCTTGGACCTCGCTAGAAGAATGTTTCATTCAGTATCTCATTTACAGTGGGTTTGCAAGCTGCTCGTTTTGGGACAGCTTTTTGCATGGGGTAGGAGCATGTCTGTTTGACCACATCAGTTTATTCAAAAGCAAAAATTTTTTTTAAATAAGATAAATGTTAAGTTGATTTATAAGTGAGCCTGTTAATTAAACCCCAGGTACTGCATATAATTCCACATCCCTTGACCAATAAAAGTTGCTGGAGAACCAAACCATGGTGGTTCTTAATAAAGGCCTTTAGGAAAAATGAAGAGGGGAGAAGATGTGGTATTTGGTCCGTGGAGTGTTTTCCAACACCACCAACCAATCCTCTGATTCTTCACACACCAGATGGGTTCTGTTCTGACCCTGTCTACACGGAGATGGCATCAGATTCCATAGGTTAAGGGCTGAGTAGGCATCACCACCACTACCACCACCCGCCCCCAGACACACACTGCAGATGTCAGTCACCCGTCCAGGTTGTTACCTGTGCTTCTCACCTATGAGCACAGGTTAAGTGCTAAGGTTAAGTCAGCACTAAGTCTGAGGTTCCCACGACCCCCTCCTCGGGTTTGATTAACTTCTAGAGCAGCTCACAGGACTGAGAGAAACGGTTTCCTTACGAGATTACTGGTTTATTGCAAAGGATGTTAAAGGATACAAATGAACGGCAGACGGGGAGATACATAGGGCCAGGTCTGGAAGGGTACCGGGCACAGGAGCTTCTGTCCCCGTGGAGTTTGGGGTGCGCCACCCTCGCGGCACATGGATGTCTTCCTATTCACCAACCCGGAAGCTCAGAAGCTCCTCAAATCCTGCTGTTCAAGAATTTTTCTAGAGCTTAATCTCCAGCATCCCCCTTCCCTGAGGCCAGTGGGTGGAGCTAAAAGTTCCTTCGATCTTTCTGGTGACCAGCCCCACACTGAGACTCTCTAGGGGACACACCTGAAGTCAGTTCATTAGCATAAACTCTGCTCACAAGGGACCCCTAAAACTCAGGAAATTCTAAGGGTTTTAGGAGCTTTGTGTCGGGAACCAGAGATAAAGACCAAATATATCTAGTTACAAACGTTATGTATGTATTTCCCACGACTTACTAAGTTTTCAGGATGCTCTTAATTTACATATCTAGAAAAGCATTTTCTCAGTCTTCCTGGAAAAAGATTCTACACTCCATCTGGACTTGGGATTATAATTTATTCTTTCACAGTCCAGCATTTAAGTGAAAATGAAAACATCACAATTTGGGAAACTATAACGGTTTTTTGAAAACATATTACTTGTGACTTATGCAAGAGTTTTTGAAATCTTTAAGAACATTGATTCCTAGCAGATCAGTATCATTCAGAGTGAAAAAAGTGCTAAAATTAGTAATTTAAATAATCTGTAATTCATACCATGACACAGTAGATGGTTCTTTATTTTCTGTCAAATTTGTCCTTTTTTTTTGCTTTTTTTGGAGGGGAAAATTAGAGGGACTTTAAAACACCCGTAAAGTTTAAAATAACTTTTTGTGCTAGTTGTAAAGTGATTTCTCTTTACTAATCAGTCTACCTGTGCACCTACAGACAATCTGAGTTTATCCCAGTTGTTGCTTGGTCGCTTCCTGATTGTATTTACTTGTTTAAGGAGTTGCTTTTAGAATTGTAGACGGATTTATCTGAGGACACTCAACCTGCCAGCTTCAGAAAGAGGAGCCATTTGCCGGCCATCACCCTCCAAGGTCAGCAGCGGACTTATGGGAGTGTTTGAACTTAAACACGTATGGAGAAAATAGCACATAGAACCACTGTGTCAGCTAGCTTCCACAATTGTCCGCATTATGCCAATCTTGTTTTATCTACTGTACCTTTGCCCCACTTTTTTTATGCTGTAATATTTGGAAACACCCAAAACATCTGTCATTTCACCCAAAAATAGTTCAGTATGCATCTCTGACAAGAATATATTTTTTTAGTTTTATATAATCAACATACCATTGGGAACTTCATAAAAGATAGTGTTACAAGCCAAGAATGGCTATGGCTTTTTCTTGCAATTATATAAAGTTGTCTTTCTGGCATGTATTGAAGAAGCAAGATGCACATCTTTAATCCAGCATTACAGGAGGTCATTTCCCAACATGTGGCTAATTGTACTGGAAGTTCTGTCCCCGAGCCCAGGGGACAGTTGTACCTTCAGCAGGGACACGGGGCAGCCAGCCTGCCACCCACAGCCAGCGCAGCTTCAGAGTGGTGGGACCCCTCACCGGACTGGTTGTTAGACCTTCTCAGTATCACACTTGCTGCCGTAGTAATGTGAGGCACACCTAATTTAATCACCTCAGCATGTCTACATGAAGGACGTATTGAACTTGACCCATGCATCTCCGGAAGTTACGCTACCAAGTATGAAGCGGGTCGAGCTTGCAATAATGTCAGCATGCTCCTTCATCCTAGAGCACGTTGTCCTTCACCTGCGGGAACTGGATGAGAAATAGATAAGCCTGTGCTCTGACAGCTCCTTTCTCTAACTTCTTGATGTCATGTGTAAATTTCATTTTAAAGAAAAGCTAGCATTTTCAGAAAAACACTAAATTTCTGAGTATGTCACATTCCAAAATGCCATAGAAATAATTATATTCACTAAATATTTAAGGGCCACCTAACTCTGTGTGAGAGTAAAGTGCTAAGTTCTGTACGTTGGGTGGGGAGCCGTCAAATCATTTTACATTGACTAGGAAAACTTGTGATTAATTTGGGCTAAGTCCACCACACCATCCTCCTTTCCAGAAAAGTCACCATGTTGGTTTCTGTGGCTATAAACATCTGTCACATGCCCTCACGCTATGCCTATTTCCTGGGGAAAATGGTGCTTTTATAGGACACTCTTGTGTTTCTCCGAATGCCCCTTGCTTTCTCATCGCCTCTCTGCCTTTGCATGGACTGTGTTTCACTGCCCTCACCCTGTAACACACCCTGCAGGCGGTCCAGGTCCGTCAGGCTGCAGCCCCCTTGTCCTGACGGGTGCAGCTGGGAGCCCTCAGTAACCCTCTCCCACTCCTGACATGTGCAGACACACCGCTCCAGTCCTACGCTGTCCTGACCTTGCTTTGGTATCGGTCACGTTGGTCCGTAGATTGTCTTTATTTGTCTTCTCTACTGGGCTGAGACTTCCCTAGGAAAGGGCTGCCTTCTGTGTGCCTAGGGCCTGGCAAATAGAAAGGACTCCAGTGCTTGTGGGAAGGACAAACGATCAGAGTCAGTTGTGTCCCCAAGTCCTTCTAAAGCACCTGGATATCAAGCCTACCCACTGCAAGATGCCTGTTTTGCAAAGTCTCCCGAAAGGTGGTTATCTGATCCTACTCAGCCCCTTCCTGTCTGGGAGGGAGTTTCGTAGCTCCTAGAGCTCACTTTCAAATGATATCACCAAGATGGCGAAGTAGGGAGACCCCGGCCTCCATCCCCCGACTCCCAACAAAGATCAGCAATTAGCTATCCACAGAGAAAAACAGCTCTGGGAGAACTCAGGAGTCCACTTCACAGCTGCTCAGTGGAACAAAACCCTGAAAATAATCACACAGAAAGGGAAGAACAGCTTCCTCTTGTCTGCATCACCCCATCCCCCAGGCCAGCACTGCTCAGCACCAAGAGGGAGCTCCCCAGCTAGACAGAGTTCTCCTCCACAGGAAAGGGGGGGGGGGCGTGAGCGACTAGCTTCCCCAGCCTTTTGGGGCACCACACAAGGGACCTGTTCAGTTTCACCCCACCTAGAGACCAGCAAAGCAAAGTGTCAGCCGTGCAGCTGGAACAACCATGGTTCCTAGTGCCCTGCTCCGCAGAGGAGCCCGCCAGCTCTCCGTAGTTACCACCCCGTGGGTACTCCCATTCCTGGGCACCTGCTGCCTGAGTCCCTCCCCATTCTCCCTGGCCCCGCCAGAGCCCAGGCCTCTGCAGCTACATAGGTGCAAGATGCCCGCCTAGGCCCCTGTGGCTGACCCCCGTTGCCGGGTGCACAGTGTGGCCAGCCCCTCCCAGCTGTGCACCTGCACACCCCCAGGCTGATCCCCGTCACCAGCCTCCGCTGTTGTGTACACACCTGTGGGGAGATTCTGCAGCTCTAGGAAAGTACACCACCTGCCAGGGCCCCCGCAGCTGCTGTGGGCCCACGCTTGGCCCAAGCCCTTGCAACTGGCCTTGTTCCCCACCACTATGTGTGAGTCTGCGACCAGCCCCTGCCACTACACAGGCACCTGCAGCTGGTCTCCACAGCCAGGTGTGTGCACACCTCCAACTGTGGCCATTACTGCTTCCTGCCCTGTGCCCCAGCAGCTGAACCTGGAGGTACCACTGAGGAACCCACCAGCCCTTGCAGCCACTGCAGAGCCCCGCACAGTGCTTGCCAGGAACCACACAGTTGATGCTGTGACCCTCAGTTGCCTGAGCCAATGGCACAGTATCCCTCCCACCCAGACTACCCCCGACCCTGCACTTGGAACCCCGCACCACTAGGCCTGGGATCCCAGCACACTCCGGCATGCCCCCGCCTGCAGGTGAAGGTCTTTCCTTATACCAAAGTCAGCCCGTAAAGTCTGGAAGAGAGCTGCTGCTTCAAGTGCACAGATACCTATTAATAGCAAGACTGCAGGGATCACAAAGCATCAGGGAATCGTGAGACCATCAAAGGAACACGGCAAACTTCCAGTAACTCTCCCCAGAGCAATGGGGACACATGAGTTGGCCAACAAAGAATTCAAAATAATTGTTCCAAAAATGCTCAGAGAGCTACAAGAGAACACAGATAGAACAACAAAATCAGGAGAACAAAACGAGAAGTTCAACAAAGAGATAGAAAACATAAAAGAGAACCAAACAGACATTTTGGAGCTGAAGAATACAACGACTGAACCAAAGAATTGAATACAGAGCTTCAACAGCAACGGAAGAAAGAAACAGTGAGCTTGAAGACATAGCATTGGAAATTATTCAAACAGAGAAGCAAAGCGGGGCGGGGTTGGGGGGGGGGGCGGGGATGAAAAGCCTCCAGGACTTACAGGGCACCGTTAAGAGACAGTCTGCACATCACTGGAGCCCCGGGAGGAGGAGAGAGGGAGGGAGAGCGGGAAGCTTGTTTAAAGAAATGATGGCTGAGAACTTCCCAAACCTTGGGAGGCGTTTGGAGTCCAAGTTTCAGTCCACAACTCTCTTTCCAAGACACATGGTAATGAAACTGTCTAAAATCGTAACTCTCAGAGCAGCCTCTTCGTTTGCGACTGTTGACGTCAGTGCCTAGTTACCCAGTTGTCTTGTTTTACATTCTAGGGTTAAGAGCTTTGCTGTTTAGGTTGCAGGTTTTGTTGTTTGGACCAGTATTTCTTGGGAACGCTGTCTGTGCACTCTTAGTTGGCCTCTTGGTACCTGACGGTACAGCCTGTGGGCAAGCAGGTGCCCAGACTGCTGTGCTGTCCGTGTGCACTGACCAGTCACTTGAGGCTGTGAGAAGCAATAGAACAGACGATTTGTCGATAAACGTCTGCTTTCAGGGCTAGGCCTGCTCAGCTGTCCAAGACTTGTAGGATGGGCCATAAGTGCCTGGGGTGAAATGTGTCGAATCTCTAAATTCTGTGAATTACACACACTCTGTTACACATTGAAGCAGAAGCCAGAGCTGTGAAAACTCAGTCACTGCCTTTTCGAAGCCGTAGGAGAGGAGTGGCAAATAATAGATTTCCTCCTCTAATTTTAAGATGAAATGATTTCACCTGAAGCTTTTAAATTTGGTTTTCTATTTAGGTTGTTTATACATGTTTTTACCTGATTCTTCAAACTTTAGCCCTATCTGAGCCGTGAGAAATACACTTCTGCACTTGGAGAAATCCAGTACCCAAATGCTGCGTTGCTTGTTCAATGTGTCTCCGATCAAAGTATAGGATTTCATGCCCACTTTTCTTTTCTTCTTTTAAAAGAAAACGTAGTTTATTGAGAAATTACTGGAGAATTTTTGTTTAACAGATTCCTCATTTTTAATCCTGTCATTTGAAATGTCTATCGTAAAGCCTCGACGGGGCAACAACTTAAAGGTGTTCTCACTTTTAACATCTGATTTAACCTTCAAAATAGCCCTTTGCGGTGGCTCAGAGTACAGGGACCCGAGATGCAGACGCCAGGGCTGCCACTCCCAGGAAGTGGACGGCAGGCCCCCGGGGACAGCCCTGTGGTCTCCACAGCAAGGCACAGTAGGACAAGGCACCGGGATTTCTGTTGAGTGGCACCTTTTTTTCTTCAGACTTCATGGAAATTTCAAACACACGTGTTTACTGGAATTTCAAGGACTATAAAGCGTCCTCATTTTAACTGGTAAGAGTATTTTCCGTGTTTAATATACCTTTAGTGCCAAGTTGTTGGAGGTGGGAAATAAGTTGATTTCATCACTGTGAAACCATGCTTTGATTTCAAAAGAAAAGAAAAAGAAACGTGCAAGCTTGATAACTTGTCTTTTTGTCCCTGCGTTCAGTACACTGAAAACATTATCAATTAAAAATGCATGACTGAAAATGCGTGCCAGCTGGTTTCCGAATGCTTGTCGCAGTCGTTTTGTATTTGGTGCCCAAGGCTGTGCCGAAGTCGCTTGTGAGTCGGGTATTTCTCTGTGAAGGTGAGGCAGTGCCTGGGGGCCTGAGCCGTGGCTGCCGCCCTTCGCCCGCAGGAGGGTGGTCTCTGCCTGACGGCCCTCGCCCAGCAGCATCTAATGTCTGCAGTTACCGTGGCAACACTCCTGTGCTCTCTGCCAATAAACGCCTGAGCCGGCTGGCCCTCGTCTGTGCTGCTTCTTTTCTCTGTTTATTTGACTGAGTCCTTGAACAAGAATAGAAGAAAAATGTCCTTAGGTACTCGGATTTTTTTACTTGATCTGCAGCTATCCGATTACTGTACTCTGGCCTTCCTGCCTTCCTCTTTTTGTTTCCTGCAGTAATGTTGGCTTTAAGCACTAGCCCGTGACTTCAGACTTTTACCCAATGTAGTTACGTTTGGGGATCCATGTAGCGGCCTTGGCTTTAGGCCGGGTCTGGTGTTTGTCTCCGGGGATGTCGCGGTGAGATGGTGTCTCACCCGTTGTCAGAGCCGTTCTCACAGGGTGACGCCACACAGCAGAGCACTCGGCTGGGCGTGGGTACGAGTCGAGTCCACGGAAAACGTCGTAGAAAGCACAGCGGGCAGCGTCGGGATCCATCCACGAGGGAGGGGTGTTTGGTGCCAGGCCGGGGCCCCCAGCAAGGCGGGCTGTTGGAGGGGGCTCTTGGCAGGAAGCAGGCATTTGCTCCTGACCCCCAGGATTCCTCTCAAGGAGCAGAAGGCAGCACAGAGACAGAAGAGCCTCCAGTTCCCTTGAAATCCTCAAGTGAAACAGGCTGTCTGTCTCTGGCCCTAGTCAACACCTAGGTCATAAAACCAGTAAAAGACAGATTAATGGCGATGTTAGCTGTCACAAGCAGTCACTCTTAACTGGTTCACACTACCGGTCACAGTCAACACGGCCAGTGTTTGGGGTTTAAGTTGAAGCCACACTCACAGCAAGATCCCAGGCAGCAGGCGTGGTGTCCCCTGCCCGTGAGCCACCGGGCTTCCTGAACCTGTGCAGGCGTGAGCAGAGAGCGTTGGCTGGGTCTTCCAGATGCTCAGGGCTGCCCGCACTTCCCTTTCCTCATTCCCCACCACCGTAGGAGCTCCGATGGGGGCAGCGTGCGGATGTGCCCTGTCTGCCCGGGATGCTGCGCTGTGGTCACCTCCCTGGGCCCACATGGGTATGTGGGGAAACGCTTAGGAGTGGAATTGCCAAGTCAAAGATGTGCTCCTTTTTAAGAGCCGTAAAGCCAAACTGCCCTCCAGAGAACTTGTGCCAATTTACCTTCCCACTAATAGTGCAGGAGGCCCAAACTTAAATCCATGCTGTACGTAAGAAGAAGCCATTTTTTTTAAAAATTATGGTTTATATTTTGTATTATTAAATGTTAACCTTTGCCATACATACTGTGGCAGTCATGAAGAAGGTGTCCTTTAATCTATAAACAGCAGTCACAGGCTACAGGAGCACTGTTGTTATGAAGGGCACACCGCGGGCATCCCTGGGAAATCAGTCCTGCTGTGGAGGAAAGTGGAACAGAGTCTATGTGTCCCAATCAGAACACATGGAAAAGCCAGCAGCCTGGCTCACCTAAGGAAGCCCTGGTCCTTCTGAAAAACTCGATAAGCTTCTATTGTTGGTGTAATCAAGTTCAAATTTTATTCCTAGGAAAGGTTAGTTTTTATGGTGGAAATTCAGGATTTACACCTCACTATCCAAAAATCTACGTGTTTTGAATATGGTGAGGTTCAAAGTACCCTTCCAGCCAGGTTCAGGCCCAGGAGGGAGGGGCTACAATTGCGGGCCCTACAGGCCCCTAGCTGGCTCTGCCGTCAGCCTAGCTTAACCACACACAGCTTGGAGTTTTCAGGGGGAGACATACCTTCACAGAGTGGGTATTCAGTTTTGGTTTTGGTTTTTTTTTTTTTTTTCCTGTTTTCTCTAGGATTTTTAAAAATAGCTAATACATTTTTACATGTCAAAAATCAAAGCAGTATGGAAGGTCAGCCTGGGGCCTCCTTGCCTCTCCCTCACTCACTGCTCACCCCACACCTACAGTAACCACTGGCTAGTGTGTGTATCCTTCCAGAGTTCCTTGATGTGGACACAGGTATTATTCCTCCTCTCTTCCTCAAACAAAAGGCAACATGTTACACACACTGTCTTTTTCCATCTATACTGCATCTTGGAGCTCTTGGCACGTCTGGGTACATTGAGAGCTTTCTCCTTCCTATCGAAGGCTGAATAATGTTCCATTGTGTGAATATGCCATGTTTTCTTTAACTACTTCCTTGCTGATAAACAATTGGGTCATTTCCAATTCCCTGGTTCTTTTGAGGTAATTCCAAAATACATGATTAATGACAGCATCGTCAACTTCTGTCTTCACCCACATTTCTCTCTCCTTCCTTCATTCATTAGAAAAAGTAACAGCATTCCTCCCAGTTCAGCCCCTTTCCTATGCAGAGGCAAGAAGCATTTACAAAATTTGATGGAAACGGGAAAAAAAATCCAGCAAGAAATGTGAAAGACCTTTTGATGAAAACTTTATTGAAATAAATATAAGAAGACCAACTTAATGGAGACATACTCTATTTGGGGATAGAAAGAGTCAATATTATAAAGATGTCAGTCCTCCAAAATTAGTAAGTTCAATGCAGTTTAATAAAATTCCCAAATGGAATGTTAAAATAGAAATCGACAAGCTCATTCTAAAGTTCATACAAAAAAGAAAATTGCCAAGGAAAGCAAAGAACAAGGGCGGGTAGGGAGACTTGCCATACCAAATACTAAAATGCACTGCAAAATTAAGTTAGAACAGTGCTGTGAGCCCAGGTGTAGACCAGTTGATCCACAGAAGAGCAGCGTCTAGAAACTTTCCCTTGTATCTGTGACAATTTATGAAGAAGCATGATGTGACATTTTACATCACTAAGGGCTCTTCACTGGATGGTGTTAGGGCCTTTTTCTTCCCATTTAATTGAATTTTTTTTAAAAAGGTTGGATCCCTAATTCATATTCACCAAAAAACTTAATTCCGGTTGGATTAAAGATCTAAAAGCAAAAGGTAAGATTTTTTTTAAAGGCATTGGAAGAACATAAGAATTTTTTTATGACCAAAGGGTGAATCTTTCTGTAGGTGACTCAAAATACCCCATAAAGAAAGGGTTTGAGGTTTGACTCTGCAAATTAGCATTTTCTATACAAAAGAAAGCATACAGTCAGCAACGGGCTATGACAAAGCATTTGCAACACGTTTGACACAAGATTGGGGTCAGATAGATAATACAGAGATCCTAGCTAGTTAAACAGATACCGACTGGGGGGTGGGGGTGGGGGAAAGGCAGTGTGCTTTTCTAGTTTTCCCAAAATAATTTTAAGCTTGGCAAAGCACATAAATAGGCCATTCATCAAAGAAATAGATGATTGATCAACATGAAAAAGAAGGTAACCCTCACTAAGTCAGTGAAATGCAAATTCAGATAATCACGTTTTACTCCTGATATTGCTAACAGTATGGCTTGTTCTTTTTTGTCAAGCTTGCTAGAGGCTTATCAATTTTACTAATCTTTTCAAAGAACCAGCTTTTGGCTTCATTTGCTTTTGTTATCAGTTTTATTGATTTCTGCTCTCTTTCCTTCATTCTGGAAGATGTGGGCTTACTTTTGTCTCTTAAGATGGAAGCTTATTGATCTGAGGCCTGCTTTCCTAATATAAGCTCTCAATGCTATAAATTCCTTCTAAGTACTACTTCCTTTAACTGTGCCCACAAATTTTAATACATTGTAATTGCATTTTTCTTCCGTTTAAAATATCTTCTAATTCCTCTTGAGACCATCTTTTTGGTGGATTATTTATGAGCAGGTTGTTTAATTTCCGACTGATTTGAGATTTTCCTATCTTTACTGATTTCTAGTTTAATTCCATTATAGTTAGAAACATACTTTGTATGATTTTAAATTTTAGGTTATTTTAATAACCAGGATCTGAACTGTCTTGATGAATGTTCCATGTGAACATGAAAATTTTGTGTTCTGCTTTTGCTGGGGAGTGTTCTATAAATGCCAGTGATTTGGTTAATGGTGTTGTTTAGCTCTTCTGTGTCTTCACCAATCTTTGTCTACTAGTTCTGTTACCGATAGGCATGTCGATGTCTCTAACTATAATTGTAAATTTGTCTAGTTCTCCTTTCGGGGTCAGATGTTCCTTCATGTATTGCATTTTGCCTCAGGACAGTCTTCTTTGTAGTTTTAGCCTTTTTCCCAGAAGATCAGCTTAATCTGCCCTCCATAGCCACTCTGTTTACTTTCGTAGTGCGGCTTTCCCCGTGCATGCAGAGAACCCTTTGTGGGTCTTGCATTCTGTCATTTTGTAGGGATGATATCTGCCGTGCTTCCCATAGGAGCCTGCCAGGTTTTAGGAACGTTCACGTGCTCACACTCATTCACTGTGGGCTCAGACGCTTGTGTTTGGAAGCTCTTGTTAGGTTCTCAGGAAAGATCCACTGCTGTGTCTCCTCCATGACAGCACTCTTCCACCTCTGACCCCAGGTGAATGGGAGCTTCCCACATATCAAGCAGTCCTTTGACACCAGCTGGGTGTCCTACAGTTCAGCTCAGTGCTGTTACCTGGAGACAGTGGCAGGTCCCACGGGTTAAGGGCTCAGCCCCACAAGACTGCCCCCGCCCCAACTTCAGACGCCAATCACAGGTCCAGGTTGTTACCTGTGCTTCTGACCAACCAGCTGTAAATTGGAAGGTCCCAGGACCCCCCTCCCTTGGGTTCAATTAATTTGCTAGAGCAGCTCACAGAAATGAGGAGAACAGTTTACTTACTGGATTACTGCTTTATCATAGAGGATATAACTCAAGAACAGCCAGATGGAAGAGACGCATGGGGCACGGTACAGGGAAAGAGTGCAGTTTACATGCTCTGTGGGTACCACTTTCCTCGCATCTCCATCTGTTCGCCACCCTGGAATCTCTATGAACCCCGTCCTTCTGGGCTTTACAGAGGCTTCATCACATAGGTGTGAGTGATTAAGTCATTGGCCATTGGTGAATGACTCAATCTCCAGCCCCTCTGTCCTCCCCAGAAGTCAGGGATGGGAAAGTTCCAACCCTCTCCTCCCAGTTGGTTTCCCTGGCAACCAGCCCCCATTCTTAGGGGCTGGCCAGAAGTCATCTCAAAAGGTGTGTTGGGAAGGGGCTTGTTATGAATGAAATGACAAGGCACTCCTTTCACCTTTCTGGCTCTGGAGCTGTTTCAGGAACCGAGAACAAAAGACCAAATTCTAGAACTATTGTTCTATTCCCCATGTTCCCAGTTACCTTTTGGTATCACTTCTCTTCTGCCTGAAGCACTTCCTTTGACTATTCCCTTAAAGCAGGTCTCCTGGCTATCAATTCTTAGTTTTCCTGCACATGAGTATATCCTTATTTCTCCTTCATTCCTGAGGGATATTTCACTGGATACAGAATTCTGAGTTGACAGTTCTTTTCTTTCAGCACTTTAAGAAACGTGCCATTTCCTCCTGGCCTCCGTAGTTTCTGATGAAAAAACACATGGGCATTTGTTGTTCCCTTGTAGGTCATCTTTCATTTTTCTCTGGCTGCTTTCAAGATGTCTGTTAGTTTTCAACAGTTTTCAATGTATCTAGGCTTGGATTTCCTGGTTTATCCTGTTTCAGCTTCACTCAGCTTACTTGGGAGGTTTTTAGCCATCATTTCTGCACGTTTTTAAAGCACTACACTCTTCCTCTTATCCTTCTAGGACTCCTATAACACAACCCGGAAACTTTTTCTTCAGCCCTTTTTTCTCTCTGTTGTTCAGACTGGATGATTTGTATTATCTTTATTTTGTCATCTTCAATCTTCTACTGAGTCTATCCAGTAAGGTTTTTTTAATTTCAGTTGGAGTATTTTTCAGTTCTAATATTTTCATTTAGTTCTCCTATCATCTGTTTCTCTACTGATAATTTCTATTTCAATGCTTATTTCAAGAGGGTGATTTCTCGTTTGAACTTTTCAATAATAGCTTCCGTCAAGCCTGTGAGGGCAGCTACTGATTTTCTTTTTCCATGAGAGCCATTTTCATGGTTTTCATGTGCTGAGTAACCTGGGGTTGAACCTTACGCATCTGAATATTACATGATGAGACATGACCAAGTCCTGTGGAGAATGCTGGTTATTTTGTTTTAGCAAGTAATCAACCTATTTAGGCTCAGGCCCCAAGTCCTGTGGGTGTTGGTTCCAACGTCAGTTCAGTCTTCAAAGCTTTGGCAGTGCTATTTGGACCTGCCCCATGTGTACACCATCTTGTGGTCAGTCTGAGACCCGAGGAGGGGTCTGCCCGTCAGGCCAGTCTCAAGGGTGCTTGGTAGGCTAATCAGGGTCAGCTCCACGGGGGGACGTGTGGACAAGGCAGCAGGTGGGGGAAAGCCGGGGAGTTACAGAATGTGTACAACATTATTCCATGTTTGCGCAAAAAAAAAAGAAAAAGTGTGTATGTACCTCCAAGTGCCTGGGAAAAAGGTCTGGAAGTTTACACACCAAACTTAACACTGGTTTCCTCTAAGGAGGCGTGCAGAATTTTGGTGAGGGGGTGGTACTGAAAGGAACCTGCACTTTTTACTCTATAACTTCTCTCTGAGTTACTTTACCCATGCGCTATCGCTTTTGTAATTTTCAAAACAATAAGAAGGTGTGAGGGAAAATGTGGCATTTAACGCAAAGTATATACACAGAACGTGTCTTTTCCTGGAAGTATCTAACGTATCTTGTTAAACATTTATCTAATGAAAAATCCATTTAGGGGTCAATGTGATCACCCACTTTCTTCAACCATTTATGTGCTAATCAGAGTTATTTTCCACAAAACAGAAGTTTCAGCCTGTAACATTAATGAACTTTATTCACATTTTTCCAAGTAACTGCAATATTCAATACAAGCGAAAAGCAATACATAGTTCTTAGAAAACACAGCCCCAAATTCCCACTGCCTGAGCCTTGAGATGGTAAGTGCCCAGCCTTTGTTCTTCAGAATGTTAAAGTGAATGCAGTGCTCAAAATAAATATACAATAACAACACAGGGAGACTGTTCTTAAATACAGTTTTGCTAATTATAAAAGAAATCCAAAAAGAGGCCTCTACTGTCTTCACTCAGGTGTCCTGACTTTCAAAATGGAAATAAGTAACAGACGAGCAGCTTTTCCCCCTCTCACACTAGCAGGCTGGAAGGGAGCAAATCTGGACCCAAAACCTAGACGTCACTCCTTGCACAGAATTTGGTATAAAGCACACACCTTACATTGAAGAGCTCCCTATTCATCCTGTTGTACAAAATCCATTTCAAATACAAGGTCACACTTTTAGGATCACTTTTTAAATATTATTTAGCTGATCACAAGACTACAGTAAGAACCTTATAAGTCAGGCATTGACAGTTTGATCCCAAACCAACTACAGAATCAGACTGTGTAAATATTAGCACCATTTTTTATCTAGTCCAGTGAAATGTAAAACTATCCACTAAACTATTTTCTACTGAAGCAGTCAACAAGGAAAGTTGTTTTTACTTCTAACATATGCTTGGCCTCTCTCCCTCTTTGCCAATAATACGTTTGAACACTTTATCAAGTACTAACCTTCCGCTGATAAAGTTTACGCCCAGCACAGCCTTAGAACTCAAAAGCCACCTTTCTTTTGTGCAGTTTAGATGGTTGACTTTATGTGACCCAGTATACACACCTTTCAGGTTACTAGCAATCTACATTTGATGAATCAGTGACAAAGCTATTTCATCAGAAGCACCACAAATGTGTGCTTACTACAAGTTAATTCAGATAAACTATGCCCTATTTTACTTTCAGTAAACTTGAAAAAATGTATATATGTGCTTGGAAATTTTCTGACAGTAGGGGAGTACAAGCATTTTGACACCTCCTAAATAAGAGCGATCTTTTAGGTTTTAAAAGCAAGGAAACGGATGGATTCCTGTTTAGTTCTCACTCACCTCGGTCCAGTAGAGGTATTCAGGTGTTACTCAATATACTATTATTGCTTTTAATCAAAGTAACACAGAGAACATGTTTATGACAAATTGTTTTAATTAAGAACTTAAAACCAAAATTTTAAAAAGAGTCTTATGTAGCAATTATTTTATTCTATATTTTAAATATCACTGGATTCTCAGTTTCAAACTTTGCAACATGATAGGTCATTTTAAACTAACTTGACGTCTTATAAGTTGTCCAAAGAAATGGGAACATGATCACATCAGTTTCTAGAATGAGAAGGAAAAAGTAGGACATCAAATTGTTACAACTTAAAAAATTTGGGGGGCTTTCCTGGTGGCACAGTGGTTGAGAGTCCGCCTGCCGATGCAGGGGACACGGGTTCGTGCCCCGGTCCGGGAGGATCCCACATGCCGCGGAGCGGCTGGGCCTGTGAGCCATGGCCGCTGAGCCTGCGCGTCCGGAGCCTGTGCTCTGCAACGGGAGAGGCCTATTTTGTAGGCTTAAAAGATAATCTTTACCCCTAAAGAGAGAGAAAAGTAAAGAAACCCTAACCAACTAATGACTTGGACATAGGAAGGGAACTCACAAGTACTTCATATTGACTCATTCATTGTTCATGCACATTAAAAGTACTTTAAAAATTTTGTTCATTTGTCCTCTACTTAAAAATGGGGAAAAACTGGCCAGCATTGCCCTCTAGGTTCTTCCAGATCTGCATCTGGAGTTTGCGGTAATAAGTAAGCACATTGAATATGAGTCTGTTTTCTAAAGGAGAGAGTCTGGCTTGCTCAGAGCCTCGAAGGGTCGGGTTTCTAAGACAGTCCATCAGTGTGGACCCGAGCTACTCCCCTCGGCCTCTTCCTAAGATTGTCAGCTGCAACGGGAATGGAACGCCAGAGCCGTTGGTTAAAACCGAACATGCAGGAAGTGATTTTAAAGAAACAGTTTCCACCATCACGACGCCACAGGAATTTCATCTTCAGGTACCTGCAGTGTTTGAGGACTATAATAACAGCAAGATTCACCAGAATCACTAGCGAGGTTGCTTTGGACAACACACAGACCTTCTTCGTACTAAATATACATCGCAGTGACTGGGAGAGCTCACGATGTATTCACCTAAAAACAATGCAAATATTTTAAAAGGTTTTTTTTTTTTTAAAAAAAGCTCATGATTCTTCAGTATGAGTTTGCAAAACTTAACACAGTTGTGCAAGATGATACTGTGTGAAGATTGTACATGGAATAAACATTTGTGTTCTAAAAACTGACCATCATACTTCAAAGACCCAGAGTACAACTGTCAAGGAGATGCTCAAACTCACATCAAACACCAGACTTTCATTCACATCTGCACGTGCTAAGCTGGCCAAGTACTTCCTTCGCTCCTAGGAGGAGTTCACCATTCATCCTTCCTGCAGGTTCCTGTCTCTCCTGGATGGAAAGCAGTGTTTCTCAAAACCACTTTCTACCACGAAAGCAAATGTACTAGAGAGAAGGAGCACTTCGTTTACACACATCTCTGCCCACGCACACGCCAGCATCTGCTCGCGTGAGGTCCCACACAAGACCTACCGGCTAGGAACCTCGGAGGAAGGTATTTCAACCAAAAGTCTGAACGATGTACATCATCAAGGCTTTGCTACTGGGGAGTTCTATAGGGGAGAAAGTAGGGGTGGTCCACATCTCTAATGGGTATCTTAAAATCTGGCCCCATCCCCAACGAGCAGGACAGTTACATTCTAAATGTCACTGCCAAGCTATCAGAAAGGAGGCAAAAGTCCACAGTGCGTGTGTGTCAGAAGGCCAGACTGCAGCAAGTGAACGGTACCCATTATGCGTTCTTAAAAAATCTCACAATAAAAAGGGACAGTCTTTGACTCAAAAGAAACCAGTACTACTTCTAAACACACTGCACTGGTACTTTGCGTACTGGAATGCACTTGAACTATTAAACTATTAATAAGTGCCTAGATGACAGTTTAAAGAGAAAAGATGACCCTCACCCAGCCCAATAATTCTTAAATATCATGGTCCACGTGAAGTGGTGCTGAACTGAAATGCAAAAGAAAGTGAACTGTTAGGAACTACCAAAGCTCTACTTTCACTATACGTGGAATCAGTACTAGCGTTGAAACTCACTTTTAACGTGATATTCTTTCACAAAGAAATCTACACAGAAGGAAAATGAGTCTTCTGCCGCAAGCTGGCGTGATCTTACCAGCTACGGAATCTCAGAAGTCGTTCACAACAGGAGCAACACAGGCTCCACCTAAACTGAGGGAAGATACTGAAGTTAAGAATCTGTAAGCCATTTAAAGGCATTTGGTGTCAGTATCTTAAAAGATTAAGATGCTTTAAAACAAAACCCTTATAAGAGTATCAAAGATTTAGGGAATTCTCATAAATAACCAAATGTCTATGGCTTTCAACTGTCACCCTACTGCTGAGGTAGGTGACCAGGATTCATCAAAAGAGACAATCCTTTGGAAATTCCCTAAGAAAAATCTTGCATAATCAGTTGGTTTCTTAAACCTGTGTCCAGTTTCTTTTGACGGTTTTTGTTTTGTTTTTTCCTTTCTTTCATTTACACTTTTTAAAAGAGGTTGTCTGAGCAACTGTCCCTCCCCTCAAGCTCTGGCAGAGTAGCATCTCATGTACTCCGTCATCCACGGGTTCTCCGACGAGGCAGGCTTGACCCGCCTGTTTTTGTCCACGTCGGCGGAGTGAGCCCGCTGCCTCTGAGCCGCCAGCCGCCTCTTCTCCACCTGCCTTCTGCTCTTGGCTCGCAACGCCGATTCATGAATCTAAGGGAGTCAGAATAAACGGACACTCACTCAGGTGGCTCTGGCGCTAATTTTCCAGAACATTTACAATGAAGCTTCCCCCACGTCACCTGGAGCAGGGCAGAGGCAAGCCAGACTCACCATGTTCAAGAGTTCTGTGTATAAAGGCTTCTCCAGAAGAGCCACTGCCCTGGATTCTGTCTTACCCATCGTCAGCAATAAAGAAACTAGGCAACAGAAAATGACCACAGGACTAAATTTCAGATATAAATGGTAAGCAACTAATCTGCAGGTGCCTCGAGAAACTGGCTCTGGAATATTACTGGAACTCCTTAGCATTAAGCATGGATCAGTATTCCATTGAAGGAATTTAAATGTTTTACAGGGACTTCCCTGGTGGCGCAGTGGTTAAGAATCCACCTGCCAATGCAGGGGACACGGGTTCGAGCCCTGGTCTGGGAAGATCCCACATGCCGCGGAGCAACGAAGCCCATGAACCACAACTACTGAGCCTGCGCTCTAGAGCCTGTGAGCCACAGCTACTGAGCCCATGCACCGCAACTACTGACGCCCGCGTGCCTAGAGCCCGTGCTCCACGACAAGAGAAGCCACTGCAATGAGAAGCCCGCACACTGCAACAAAGAGTAGCCCCCACTCGCCCCAACTGGAGAAAGCCCGCACGCAGCAGCGAAGACCCAATGCAGCCAAATAATAAATTAAAAAATAAGTACTTACAAAATAAATAATGTCTTACAGCAAAATACTAACAAATCTCAAAGGATTTTACCAGCTAAGACGTTTAATGAACCCTGTTCAACTTAATCCCACCGGGTTGCCAGAGGACAGCTCTGTTGTCTCAAATATCACTCTAAACAGCACCACCTGCTAGGGCTCAGAAGTCTGTTCGGTGAACACTGGATCCTGGTATTTAACCAGAATTCAAACAGCCTGAGCTTTCTGCTTCTTTTCATTCCCTCTTTGCTTTGGGCTGGAGTGACGGTGTTAGTGCTAACACAGTCATTGCTTTGTGGCTCCACGCGTGAGGCCCCCTCGTCTGCCGTGTCCTCAGGCCTTCGCACAGGGACACTCCAGGGCTGAGTCCGAGGAGAACCAGACCTCCGGGGGATGGATGAGCAGGGGAAACGCAACCACTCTAATTTAATCCAAAGAGAAAACGAGAGTCTAGAGAGATGTCGAGAATGCAGGAGATGTGATCTAACAGACAGACAGTAACAAAGGGGTCGAGGGGATGGGTACCAGTTATCAAGGCTGATGGAGCAGGGCCCATGCCCCTCGGCTGCCCCTCCTGGCCCCCCAAGAACTTGAGAGCCCCAAGTCCTGGCACTTCTCCGCCTGGCTCGGTGTCGGTAAACCCTTCCAGGTTACCAGCAAAACCCCCTGACCTCCAGGCAGCTAACATCCTGCGTCCTGTGTGCAAATCAGATGCCCAGTTCTAGGCTTTCCTTGGGCCACCTAAGACCTACCATGTCCCAAAGCATCACAGTGACCACAGGGTATGACAGCCAATGACAGAAGCGAGGCCATCCCCCATCCTGCAGGGGGAAAGCAGAGAAGCCCGCTGGCACCCACCTCATGCACGGGGGCAGAAGCACAGACGTTGTGAGTTTTCTGGCTCCCTGTATCCATCTGCTTTTCTCCCCACCCATAAAGGGCGAACGGGTGCTTAGGTTCTTTTATTTTAGTTGATGACCTTTGAGGACTCTTGACCGCTCTCCTGCTTCCTCTGGCAGGTAAGGCACTTGGTGGTGGCTGAGGTTCGGTACTGCTGGGTAATTTGTCAGGCTCTCTGGTCCTGATCTGTCGTTCAGGTTTTTCTTTTATGTCTTTCACTGGCAGTGCTTTTTGGAAAAGGAGATAAAACAAGATGAATGCTTTAAATTCCGGTTTACATATAATTACATACGATTTAAATATTTGGGATGAAAAATTCATAATGCTTAATAAAGCCAGTAACTTTTTGACTCATAGCTCAATTCACAAGTTTCACTTAAAACGGAAGAACAGAAGCACGTTAGTATAATAATTTTCAGCCTGTCCCATTTTAACATCAACAATAAATACACCAAGATTGAACCAAGCCTATTCAAAAGTAACAACTATCACTCGCATTCTGAGATTAAGCATCTTAATTAAATACTAAAAGCTAGAAAGCAACTCGGCCTAATGGCTTTCCCCAGGATAAGTCCAATCATCTTATCGTCTTGCTTCAGGGTCAGATCTGGACCTGTGACAATCATTCAACAGCTGCAAAAGGTTCGTCTTCAAATTACTCAACTGGAGCTCCAGGACTGCATTTCTTTGTGAAGCTCCATGATTATGGAAAACGCTCCTTAGTTTCAAAAGCCCTCCATCACAATAGGGAGGGTTTCCATAGCTACACACACACACACACACACACACGCGTGCGCGCGCACACACACACACGCGCGCGCACACACACACACACACACAGCTGGGCGCCCCCAGTGTGAGCATCTGGGAAGGGGGCTCTTGTTCTTGACGTGAACCAGGGCCCCTGGTCTACACAGGGGCTCTCAGCGGGGCTGGGGAAACTCCAGTGGGGAATAGACTGCCCGCCTGAGGTGAACTCAGATACTAAGAACACAGTCCAAAACGTAACTATTTCCCTTTTACGCTTAGTGACTTTCCATTCATTATTTTTATAAGCACTTTATGAGCTTGTAAAGGTTGTATTCTTTGTGTAAACCCCTAGTGAACCTGCGTTTCATCTCAGACTAAACTTATGTGCGAATAAGAGCTCCTTGTGCATCCAGGCTCCACTTCACAGACCCCCTTGCTCACATCTGTGGGAAACCCCTTGTTTCCGAGGCTCCAGAATTTGGCTCTAGGTGATGATTTTCCAGCTTGTTATTCCCAAACCCCATCACTTTTAGGACACACCCGGGTCCCTCACCCCTTTAGTGGATCCTTCCCTGCAGACACCCACGTCCCCGTGGAAGTAGAGGTCCTCACACAAAATGCACACGTGTGAACCCTGACAGATCACCGTCATTTCTGTCTTCTGCAATGACCCTGATCTACCAAATTGTTTCATTTATTATTAAGCATTTTAGGGAGCAGACAGCCTGCGTCCGACCCTGGGGCTCAGTGCTTCGCACCCCTGTGCGCCACATCCATAAACCCAGCCCTGTGCTGCCTGGGGATGAGGTGAGATGCCAGCCCTCCACTGTATCATGAGAACCCAGATCCACCCATCACTCACACACACTCCTCTGAGTGATGTGTCCACACCTTGTCCGCTTCTCTTCCCTGGATGTAGGAAAAGAGGAAAGAGCCCATCAGGACCAAGACAACAGAGAGTAGAAGGGGGACCGAGGCTGGTGTAGTCACAACACTGAGAGAGATGGGAACAACCTAAATCATCTTCATCGATTCATTTCCCTTCCTTCTCTTCCTCTAACCCACGTGGGGAGCCTGCCCAGAGAAGACAATAATGATTTGGTTCAAAGGACAAGGTAAAGCCAGCCACGAAGAGGTTAGGAAAGTGAATTCCAGAAAGAGGGACTGGCCTGTTCAACGGCCTGGACAGAAGAAAGAATATACATAGTTCAAGATGACAGGCACACAGAGAGCCTAGAGATGAACGCACGGGGAGGGGCTGGTGGGTAGCAGCAGGGAGAAAAGACTTTCTGTGCCAAACTCAGAAGTTTTATTTTTTCCTGAAAATGAAGAAGAATCACTGAAGGATTTTAGGCTGAAAAATGATGTGGTCCTATTTTCATTTCGGGAATGAGGTCTCTAGCAACGAACGTGAAGGACAGGTTAGATCAGAGTGGTGGGGACAGAAAGGACAGCTAGGAAAAGACAGCAGAGTCCGGGGAGGGGAGGGTAACCCACAGTGATGGCAGGGGCAGAGCGGTGGGAAAGACCAGAATGGCGCCCACCACACCTGGCCGGTGCTCAGAGTCACCGGGCACCTGTGAACTGCACACCGATCAGACCACAGTGCAGAGAGCCCAGCGGCACAGGGCGAGCGGGACAGGGGAGCGGGACAGGGGAGCGGGCGACGGACACCGCGAGGATGCTGGCAGGCAAAGAGGAGTCTGCGTCCTCAGGGGCTGGGAGCGGCTGGCTGGTCATGCCGTCCTCCAGCAGAAGGCCGCCAAAGGATGGGGAAAGGGTGCTTGACGCCTCGGGTGTGAGATGCCCCTGGAGCCACCAAGAAGGCAGCAGCTGGACCCTTAATCCGGGGCCGAGAAGAGAACGTGGAATCGGAGGGGGTCCTGAGCAGGCGGATGGGGGCCGAGGCTCAGACGGAGCGCAGGTCCCCCAGCGGGGACGCGATGTAGGCGGTGGGAATGAGGGGAAAGGGGGCGGAGGGCGGCCCCGGGGCTGAGCTGGCAGACGGAGCAGCCAGGGAGCCAGGGAGAGAACAGCCAGCAAAGTCGAAAAGCTTCCAGGAGAGAAGCCGGAGAAGGACTCTCAGAAAAGGATGGGGCTTCCCTGGTGGCGCAGTGGTTGGGAGTCCGCCTGCCGATGCAGGGGACGCGGGTTCGTGCCCCGGTCCGGGAAGACCCCACATGCCGCGGAGCGGCTGGGCCCGTGCGCCATGGCCGCTGAGCCTGCGCATCCGGAGCCTGTGCTCCGCAACGGGAGAGGCCGCAACAGTGAGATGCCCGCGTACCGCAAAAAAAAAAAAAAACTCTTGAAATACTGCCTGGTACAAGATAAGTGTATACACATATATGTTTCAAAATCCTATTCAAAGTTTTAAATAAAGACATTTCCAGACAGACAAAACGGTGTCACCACCAGTTACTGTGAAACATTCTAATACCCCCTTTTCTCAGTAACTGAAAACTACGCTCAGTCTTGATTTGGGACCATGCTGTGCAATACAAAAGCCATTAACCACATGTGGCTATTAAATATGCTTAAATTAATTAAAATTAAGTAAAAATAAATACTCAGCTCCTCAGCTACACCAATCAGAGTTCAAGTGCTCGATTCCCACGTGTGGCTCGTGGCTGCCACGCTGGATGCTGCAGAGAACCCGCCCCTCATCACAGAAAGTCTGATTGAACAGATTGGCTTTTTAAACTATTTGAACAACAGAATTAACATATTTGACCCAATGGGTATATACAGAACACTGCACCCAACAACTGCAGAATATACAATTTTGTCAAGCACATGTGGAACATTTACAGAAATCTACTTATCCAAGCAAGGTCATAAAGCAAATCGTAATACATTTACAAAATTGAAATCATATAGAATGTATCCTCTGACTATCATGTAATTAAGCTAGATACAACAACAAAAATAAATTACTTTTTTAAATCTCCAGTTTTGAAATTAAAAGAAGTTTTTTTAATTGAAGTATAGTTGATTTACAATATTGTGTTAGTTTCAGGTGTACAGCAAAGTAATTCATATATGTGTATATATATATATATATATATATATACACACACACACACACACATATTTTTTTCCAGATTGTATTCCATTACAGGTTATTACAAGGTATTGAATATAGTTCCCTGTGCTATACAGGAAATCCTTGTCACTTATCTGTTTTATATATAGTAGTTTTGTATCTGTTAACTCCATGCTCCTAATTTATCCCTCCCCCTAAAAACATTTCTAAATAATGTATGGGTCAAAAACAAATCATACAATTGCACAAA
Source organism: Aethalodelphis obliquidens (assembly GCF_003676395.1). NCBI lineage: Eukaryota > Metazoa > Chordata > Mammalia > Artiodactyla > Delphinidae > Aethalodelphis > Aethalodelphis obliquidens. The sequence goes on from NW_020838031.1 coordinate 1,182,819, forward strand.
AATGTGAATGTACTCAATGCCACTGAGCTATACACTTAAAAATGGTTAAAACGGTAATCTGTGTTGTGTGTATTTTACCTCAATTTTTTTTTTTTTTTTTTTTTTTTGCAGTATGCGGGCCTCTCACTGTTGTGGCCTGTCCCGTTGCGGAGCACATGCTCTGGACGCACAGGCTCAGCGGCCATGGCTCACGGGCCCAGCCGGTCCACGGCACGTGGGATCTTCCCAGACCGGGGCACGAACCCGCATCCCCTGCATCGGCAGGCAGACTCTCAACCACTGCGCCACCAGGGAAGCCCCTACCACAATTTTTAAAAATTAAAAAAAAAACCATTAAAAAAATGGTGATAGAGGGCATTTCTTTCTTCATCCTGTTCCTATTAGAAATGTTTCTACAGTTTCCTCATTAAGCATGATACAGCTAAAGCAGTAATCAGAATGCAATGTATAGCCTTAAATCAATATATCAAAAAAAGGGGGGGGGGGCAGGGGAAAAAAGTCAATGATAAGCATCCATCTTAAAATGTTATAAAAATAAGCATGAGGGGCTTCCCTGGTTGGCGCAGCGGTGAAGAATCTGCCTGCCAACGCAGGGCACATGGGTTTGAGTCCTGGCTGGGAAGATCCCACATGCTGTGGAGCAACTGAGCCCATGCGCCACAACTACTGAGCCTGTGCTCTAGAGCCCGCGAGCCACAACTGCTGAGCCCGTGAGCCTAGAGCCCGTGCCCCACCACAAGAGAAACCACCACAATGAGAAGCCCACACACCACAGCGAAGAGTAGCCCCTGCTCGCCACTAGAGAAAGCCCGCGTACAGCAACAAAGACCCAATGCAGCCAAAACAAATAAATTAAAAAATAAAAAACTAAAAAAAAAGTAAGCATTAAAAAATTAGAGTAAGGAAAAAAGATCATGAATTAATAAACATATAATAAAGAAAACCAACATAGCCAAGGGTTAGTTTAGGAAAAAAATTAACAGAATTCACAAACCTCTAAGACTGATAAAGAAAGTGAAAAATAAGTAAAAATAGAGCAAATGGGGTCAGCAGGCTAAATGTGCACTGGCGACACATGCATATAGTCCCTTCCTCCCAAAACCCCACTAAAGTGAAGGAAAAAAGGTATAAACCCGCAGGACAAAGAGTAAGGAGGCGATGACGTCAGACAAATTTTGGAAGATGGAAAGTGATGAAGAGATAGAAGTGACTCACAGGAAGAGCAGGATGCTACTGACTCCCTGCAGGAGAAGAGCCCAGGACACAGCGGAGCCCCGCAGGAATTGGCACCGAGGCACCAGACTCCCCAGAAGGCTAGTGCGGCAGACTGCCTTCCCAAAGGTCCGGCATCAATCAGTGCCCCAGGGGTTCCTCTGACAGTGTAATATGAATGTGCCTCTGCTGAGAACCAGGGTCCATGCTGCTTCCCCTTGAACCTGGGCAGACTTTTATGAGCAGAGAATGGGGTGAAAGAGGTGCCACGTGGCTCCCGGCAATAAGTCGTAAAGGGCAATACCGCAGGTGCCCAGCTCTCTCTCAGGAACGCTCGCCCTTGGAGGCCAGCCTGCATGTGACGAGGAGGGCCAGGCACCTGAAGATGTCACCTGCAAGCATCCTAGCAGACGGCCGCAGTCCGACGCAGCAGAGACAAGGCACGTCCTGTGCCTGGGGCCAAATTCCAACCCACAGAAACCATGAGCAATAACAGAGTGAGAATTGGATTCTGAAGCACTCGTTTCCAGGGTAATCCTGTTGTGCGGCAATGCATACTTCTTCAACAGTCCTTCCTCTGCTCCTCTGGCCAGGCGACCGCCCTGCCCCCGCCCCATAATGCAAGTGCCTTACAGCCTGGAGAGGGACGACTGGAGGGCACCAGGCACAGCGGAAGTAAGGGGGCACCTTCCTGAGAACAGGATGACGTGGTAAAGAACGGGATCCCTCCTCCCTTCCCCCAACTCTGCTGCCGGATGCTGAGAGCCAGGCTTGTGCCCGCCCAGGCAGAAGGCTGGATGAGCACTGAGAAGCTGACACTAGAGATACGGGCAGGTACTGACCTTGGCAGCCCCCAGAGAAACAGCAGGGTCCTCCTGCAATTACGGTCGCAAGCTCCCCCAGGAACACAGCTCCCGAAAAGCCCTTCAAGCCTCACTCTTAAATATGGACAGACAGGCTAAGAGCAAGCATTCAAGTACATCCTTTAATAAGAAAGAGACCAAAATATAGAGGAAAAGACTAGGCTGGGAATATAAGAGAGCGCTCAAAGGATATTTATGGCTTTGGGGCGGGGGAGGGGGGTGTTAAAAGAAATCCAGAGAGAATAGGATGCTATTTAAAAAAAATTTTTTAAAGAACACTTGGGACAAAAAAGTAAAAGTAATCTCTTTGAAATTAAAAACTAGAATGGTAGAATTTAACATTTCTATACAAAATGTGGAAGATAAAATTAAAGAGTTCTGGAAAACAACCAAAAATTCCAATATCAAAAAATTTTTAAATAAAAATGTTAGCAGTTTGATCCAGGAAGTACACCATCCAACTAAAAATAATTATAGAAAGAAAAACTGAATAGAGTGGAGAAAATTATTTTAAACAGTACTAGAAAACATCACGGAACTAAAAGAAATGTTTCCAGATTAAAAAGGCCCACCAAGTTGTCAGCCCAATGAATGAAAAATGACAGACACATAGAATTTTAGAGCACCTAGGGTGAAGAGAATGTCCCAAAACTTCCCTCCCCAAAGAAAAAAGAAGGAAAGAAAAGAAAAAGAAAGAAAGAAAAGAGGTCACGTATACAAAATAAGCATCAGAATAACATGGTACTTCTCAACAGTAAGACCTAAACCTAGGGTTCAACATAATAATGCCTTCAAATACTGAAATTTCTAACCTAGGAAGTCTCTATCTTGCCAAAATGGCAGTCCAGCCCTTGGATAAAGGCATTTTCAGACTGCAAGGTGACAAAATGCTTACTCCCCTTCAACATTTCTCCACCAAAAGGAAGGGAGACTTGAGACTTGTGAGATGGGGCCGCATAAAGGAGTTGAGCAAAAGGAATCCTCAGGCAATCAGTGAAGAGAAGCCTCAGTTTGACAGCTATGTCAGGTCTGGACAGCATAAAGTCTAAATTAAAACAGGAGAACCAAGGGTTCCACAAAAATGTCTCCAAGGAAAATAATGAAACGAACAGAACACCTAATGTGCTTGGCATATGACAAGTTTTACAGTACTACCAGACTCTTTCAGGCTGAATGAGTGACGGGAGTACCAAAAACAAACAAACATAAAAGTAAAGCTATGATTAACTCCAGGAAAAACATAAATAATAACCAAGAAAATGTAATCAGCATGTACTACATGGATTACCTGCAAATAACATTTACATAGCCGTGATCATCCAAACACAGAATAGTGCTTTAATGAAACAGTCACATAGTTAATACTGTGGGACAAAGTAGGTGCTGGTATGTGTCTAGGGGTGGGGATGGCCAAGCTAAGATCTCGAGCTAAATCATCATAAATATACTGACGGGAAGTCAGTATATAATGTTTAAACTAAAAAAGCCAACATTAGTCTGAATGAAAAGAGTGTTGCCCACAATGCTGAAACGCAAGGTAGAGAGTTGGAAGGAGGCCCCTAGGGAGCGAGGAGCATGGCTGGTGGATGGGTCAGGATTATTTTTTCATTTTAAGCCTATTTTTTAAAAAAATATGCATACGTATAACTGGTTAAAAAATAAAATTTAATTTAAAAAGAAATGTGAATATGAAGAAAGGAATTGGAGACATTCTAGACCCTCTTTGAAGCATGCTGCTACGGAGAGAAGGGACTTCGCAGTGAACGAGCACCTCCACCCACACCCCCTACACACAGGGAACTTCCCGACAGTTTCTTATACCCATTTCTTAAATAAGAACGAGAAGTCAAGGATCATTAGACATTTGAGAAAAGCTTCTAACAGGAAATGCAGGATTACAAGCAAAAGAAACAAATGCAGGGAGACGGAGGGGAAACAGACTGTGCTGAAGAAACACGCAAGAAGAAAGTGGACAAAAAACTCCCAGCGATGTTCTCAGCAAGGGAAGAGAGGGTACTGTGCGCAGGAATCAAGAACAAATACTGCTTTTTAAAGAGGAATCAAGGGGGGGGGGAGGGGGGGAGGGAGGGGGAGGGAGGAGGGAGGAAAACCTAGAAGACAGGAATCAAGAGGGGGGGGGGGAGGGAGGGAAACCTAGAAGACAACTCAACAGCTCTTATGTTACAAAATAAACAGGGTCCCACAAATGAAACATGTCATCGAAGAGTTGGAGGATGAGGTTGAGAATCCTGCCCAGAAAAACAGAAGAAAAAGACAGATGGAATGGGGGCCGGGGTAGAAAACTACAGGATACATTTGTGAAGTCTGACATCCAACTAAGGAGTCCAAAAAGAAAGGAACAGAAAAAAAATAAAATAAATAGAAATGAGAAAACAATTCAAGAAAACTTCCCAGAATTACAAAACATGAGTTTGACTGCAAGGACCCATGAAAGCACATTGGAGGAAAACAGGCCTGGATCGGGGAAACTTTTCAGAACACAGAGGACAAAGAGAAGACCTGAAAAGCTTCCCGAGGCGGGGAACGTGTTATCAGCAAAGAACGACACGGAAGTGTAATGGCAACATCAGAAGTTCCAACACTGGACAGCGACACCTCCAGATTTTTTAGAGACAATTACTTCTAACCTAGACTTTCATGCCCAGCCACAAACTACTGAATAGTGAGGGTAGAATCTTTTGACATGCAAGGTCTCAGAAAGTTAAACCTCTCACACACCCTTTCTCAGGAAGGTACTAGAAGGTAATCTTTGTCAGGAGAGGGTAAACCAAGAAAGAAGACGATGTGAGAGCCACACAACAGAGGGTCCTACCCAAGAGAGAAGCCAGGGAGACCCTGCGGCGGTGGCCAAGGGCCATCCCAAGATGCAACCAGGCCAGATGAAAGTAGGTCAGAGGCCCCGGGAGGGACGTCTTAAGATGGGGAGGGTGACAGTGAACCTGATGTGTCCGTGGTGTTGCAAAAGAAAGAAAAGGGAATCACGGCAAAAACAATATAGGGCAGCTGTGAGCCACCTTTCCACAGGCACTAACTGTGAATCTAACAAACTCTATGATGACGGTACTTGAGAGGGTGGGGATAGGCCATGTGTATGGGTTAGGAGATCACTAAAAAGAATTAAAGCCAATAGATGGTGCTAAAAACTGAAAAAGATCAAGAAGTATCAATAAAAGCCATGTTACCTGGAGAAACAGAAATACACAGCAAGGCAAACCAGAGGAGTGGGAAGTGGCCGCCTAGGGAATAGGCAGGTGGGGAGGGGAGCTGCTGTAGCGGTGCTCAGCCACATAGAGCTACACGATTCTGTGCGCACACATGGCTTCAGTAAAGACAAGGGCTAAGCGCTTACGTTTTATAGAAACTCAAAAGCGTGCTCATCATTCCAGAAACTGTCCACTGAAAAACAAGGACTTTCAATCCTGCCATTCACAGGGATAGGGTCTGTGACAGGCATGAGCAAACCAAAAGATCCTGGGATTGGGAGTCCTGAAAGCAGAAACATCCTTTCTTCTCCTGGATGCCTAAACCAGAAATATTAGCAGAGAAAAAGTAACTACCTTAGCCACTGGGAGGATTTAGTGTCTCTAAGGAAATCAAAATAATCACGAACTCTTGCAAACACAGACCCCATCCATACTACAGTGCTGTCTAAAAACCGCATTTATATACGCATGGAAATAGCTGACAGCTCTTTTGCAAACAATGAAGGGGGAGAGGCGGGGAGAGAAAAGCCCATTCAGTCTGATAAAGTACATCTCATAACTGAGCTGGTAGGTCAGTGCCCCCTTACCCTCTCCACCTTCTGTTATGCGAACTTCTAGCAAAGGTTAGGAATGGGTGGGAATTCACAAGTAACCTGAGGATGGAGGGGCAGCTCTGCCACCGGCCACCGATGACGAACTGAGAGTAGCTGAAAACAGTATAACAGGACTCAATTTCCTCTCCTGCTCAGCATCTCACAGAGAAGCTAGGATGAGAGTCTGACTGAGTACCACTTGCAATTTGGCAAACAAAAATAAAATCACTGATCATGTATCCTGAGTTTCATCTATAAAACTCAGATAAAAGCTGTGGTCCCATCTCTTAGAATTGTTTTGAACGTTGAATGAGAAAATACATATTCTAAGATCAGTGACTGGATGCATGACAAGCTCTCAGTACCTTTTAGTTATTTTGCTCACCATAGCCTCTTTAAAACTGAGCGACGCCGGGTGGTGCCTGGCCCACGTTAGAGTATCAGGAAGAAACCGGGGGTTCCTCCAGGATGTATCTGGGGCATCCATTCAACTTGGCCCCTAGCACCAGTGACCAGCCAGCCCGCCTCACACGCCGAGAGTTCCCCCAGCTCTGCGCTCCTCCGGGCAGGAGAGAAGGCGCGGGGCCCCGGCAGCAACTGCAGATGCACCGCCCCCAAGAGCCATTTTCCAGCTGCCTCTCCTCCCGCTCACAGCAGCAGCAGCCGGAGGAGGGGTGGCGAGAAGCGGAGGGAGCCAGGCACTTACAAGGATTATCTCCCACCAGCCGGGAGTTACGCAACAGTCTGCGTAAACAAATGCAAAATATTCCTTAGGGACAGCGCGGCGAGGTCAGGGAGTTAACACAGAAAACAACGGCCCCATTCAAAAGACAGAGCGCTTAGCTCAGTGGTTCCTAACCTCTGGCGGTCACCTTCGAGAATCTGATGAAAGCTGGGCGCCTCTCATAAAAAAACGGGCGCTCAGAAATAAAGAGATGGGAGTTCAGTGGTGCAGAGGCCACCAAGGCCAGCGGATGAAGATCCGGGGACTTCGCCAGGGACACGTCAAAGGCGTTCACATTGGGCTCAACCCAGAGCCACCTCATTACGGAATAAAGGGTGGGAGGGCGGAGGCGGGGCAGCCACCTTCATTATTTTGTCAAGGGAGGCGCATTCTCCGCCTACCCAAAATACCTAGATTAAATAAAATCAAGGAAGCGCCTGCTCTGAGCGCTGCGACAAACAGCTGGGCGGTTCAGAGGAAACCCAAGAGCAAATCCAGTCCCGCGAGCGGGGCCCTCCCCGGCCAGGTACCTGGCAGCGCCGAGTCCTCCGCGGCCTCCGCGTCCCTGGCCTCCGCGTCCCCCGCGGCCTCCGCGCCCCGCTCCTCCTCCGGGGCCGCGCGCGCCCGCTGCTCCGGCTCCTCGCGCGCCGCTGGCTCCACGGGCGGCGGCGGCGAGGCCGGGGCGCACTGGGGCGCGGGGGCCCCGGCGCCCGAGGACGCCGACGACGCCGAGTCGTCCGAGGCGCAGGCCGGGCCCCAGTCGTCCCACAGCCAGGGCGCGTGCGCCTGCTCCAGCAGCCGGCGGCCCAAGCGGTAGTGGAGCAGCGCGCGGTAGCACGGCCCGTACTCGTCCCAGCGCGGCTCCTGGTAGCGCTTCATGTATTCGCTCTTCACGCCGCTCCCCGGGGACATGGTGCCTCCCGCCGGCCCCGAGTGCCCGCCGTTCCGCGCCGCGCTGTCGCCTACGGAACCCGCGACACGACACAGAGGCGCGCCCCGCCCCTCCACTCGCCCGACCCGCCGCGACGTTTAAACCCGGAGCCCCGCCCGCACGGGGCGGGACGTGGGGCCGGGAGCGCGGGCGAGGGCGGGGCGTGGGGGCGGGCACGGCGGGGGCGGGACGGGCGGTGGGCGGGGCGAGGGGCGGAGGGAGCGCGCGGCCTGTCCGGGGAGGGGGAGGGAGAGAGGGAGGGGAGGGACCTGGGCGCGCGGCCCCGGCGGGGGTGGGGGCCGAGGGGCAGCAGCTGCGGGGCGTGGGGGTGTGGGGGGGTCAGCCGGGAGGGCGGCTCCGGAGCTCAGAAGCCAGAAGCCGCGGGAGCCCGCGGATGGGCGGTGGAGGAGGGAGGCGAAGGAGGCGTGGGCGCGGGGAGCTGGGCGGCCTCGCACTCCCAGGAGAGCCCTCCGAGCGCGGCGTGCGGGCGGGAGGGTCGGACCCGCTTACCTCCTCCGTGCGCCCTCGGCCCCGCGGCGCCGGCCGGTCCTCTGCGCGTGTGGCGCAGCAGCCCGGAGCCGCCCGCTCTCCCCGCGCTTTCCTGCTGAGCAAGATGTCGCCGCCGGCGCGGCGGCCCGCGCTCCCGCAGCAGCCGGGAGGGCAGAGCGCCGCCTCAGTCCCAGGAGCAGATGCCTCCCGCGCGCGTTCCCGGGCCCCGGGCCCCGGCCCCCGCCCCGCTCGGTGTGGGCGGCGGCTTCGGCGCTGCGCGCGGGGACGCGGGCGACTCGGCTGGCCCGGTCCCTTGCCGCCGCAGGACGCATCCGGGAACGAGGCCGCCCCCGCCAGCCCGCGAAGTTCTGTGTTCTCTTCCCGACACCTGCGCCGGTCGCGCTCCCCAGAAACAACCCCAAGTCCGCACGTTGGCTCTTGCTTCCTTATCTCTGTTCACAACACCTGTTACTCTGGCTTTAACCCCTTTTCAACGCTTTGGTACAACTCCTTTCTCGTCTACACCCCGAACGTGTTTGAAGCTATTGACTCAAACTGCCAAGCCACCCTCTCAGAGACTCGTTTGCACAGAAAACCTTGGCTGACTCAGTTGCGTTGTGCTATGTATACAACGTTGCTCTGGTTGTTAACAGTTTCCAACGTGGCCCCATGCAGATTCTTCCCCTTTATTAAAAGGAGCCTGGATACATTAGTAACAAAAAAGATCTGAAAGAAAAGAAGTTTGGGGAAATCAAAACATTAGCAATTGAAAAAAAGGCCCGGGCCACGATGAGTTACCCGGTTCCGGCTTCCCTCCTGGATTTCCACCGACTCACGGCTGTTTTCCCTTCTGTCTCCTGTCTCTGCATCCTGCCCCGCCCCCCATCGTAGCCAGAAGTTCCAGAGGTAGACGCTGGGCCCAAGCCTGTTCTGAGAACTTGAAGTTAGTTGTCCAGAAGTCATTAACATTAATTGTTAATGGCAGTTTTCTGGAGAGACACTTGTTTCCTCCTACTGTTGACACCCCCATGGTGGCCCTGCCTTCTCCCCTCCCCAACTTTACCTTGTGTAGCTTGAAATACCCCAGGAACCTTCTAATGTAACCCCCTTTTATTTAAACTGGTTTCCCATGGTTGCAAACAAAAGAACCTTAATAAATATATTAATAACGTGGGGGAAATGACGATGTGCCGTCAGAACACAATCTGTTTCGGTTAGCTTTGGTTGCATAATTAACCACCTGTTGTGGTTTAAAACAACTACCGTGTATTATTTCTCACGATTCTATGAGTTAGCTGGGTAGTTCATCTGCTGCTTTAGACTCACTTAAACAGTTGTGTTCAGCTGAAGGGAGAGTTGGGCTGGAAGGTTCAAGATGGCCTCACTCACACACCTGGCACGGAGGCTGGCTGTGGGCTGGGCTGTCTTGATCTCCTCCTCGCGGTCTCATCCTCCAAGAGGTTAGCCTGGCTTCTTCACCTGGCCCTTTCTTCCAAGAGGTTAATAGCAGAAGTTGGAAGGCCTCTGAAGGTCATATACATCTCTTCTGCTGCATTCTAATGCTCAGATAAGTCACAAGGCTAGCCCAGATCCAGGGAGAGAGAAATTCCACCCCTCCACGGGAGTAGCAGCAGCAAACTTACATTGCAAAGAGGCATGCACACTGAATGGAGGAATGTGCAGCTATATCTTAAAATCACAACCACACACGCACAAAGTATATAAGGTATGATACCATTTTTTGTATAACTGAAAAATAGGGTTAGGAATGATTTTTGTTTTGTTTTGTTTTACTTTTCCCTATTTTGCACAGTTAAATGTACTACATTCATTCTAATTTTGTAAAGTGTTATTATTAGTCAGGGCTCATCCACTTGGAAGTGACAAAAACCCGATTCAACTAGCTTAAACAGAAAGAATATTTATTGGCTCCAGCAGACCTAGACCCGGGGATCCATCGATGTCACTGGGACTCTACTTCTTTCTCTTGGTTTTTTGACCTCTGCTTTCCTGGGGGGTGAGGGTGGGAGGAGGGCTGGCCTCTTCTCCCACTGCAATGGACTTCCTGCACACAGCTGGAGAAAACGCCACTTGTACCCCAAGCTTATGTTGTCTTCACTGAGGACCACCAGCAAAAGAGAACTTCTTGGTGTTCCAATTATAGAGACAGATTCTTCAGTCACATGCTTAGCTGTTGGCGGGGGTAGGAGGTGATGTGATTGGCCAGGCATGGGTCATGTGCCCATCCCTGTAAATGGGAATAGGGCGGGAGGCTGAACTTGACAGGAGAACCACAGGGAACAAGGAAGAAGTGGCTTCCCAGAGGAAGGAGCGGTAGGCAGACAAAACAACATATGCCCATCTATATATTCATCTTTGTGTTTGGAAGAATAACAGGATGAGAAAGATCTCGACTGACAGCATTTGTGAGGGGAAGTCTTCTGGGATCTATTTGACCATAAGTAAAGTATGGCTGTTAAGAAACTGAACACAATCATAAGCAGTAACTACAAAGTTGTATTTCTATATCAGGGGAGGTAAACCTTTCCTCCAGAGAATCCTCTGTTCATACGGCACTGAAGGACTGCCCGTGTGGATGACGGTATCGATTTGTTCTGCAGGTAGAATCAGGACCAACGAGCAGAGATTACAAGACACAACTGTGGCCAATGTTGTGGACTTGCAACTGGTTTCTGAAGCAAGAGGGAAACTTTAGGACTGGCCTAAGGAGCTCACAGAAGAAACAGAGAGAGTAGAAAATGGGCAGGCACCAAAGGGACCTCAGAGGCCGGGCGGCAGTGTCCCCGCATAGAGAGGAGAGGACTTTGGTAGAAGGAGCCTTCAGTGAGAGGCAACCCTGGGCGGGCCCCTCCATGAGGGAGAGTCGAAGCCAATAGAAAGGAAGGTCAATGGCGGACTCCTGAAAGATCATAGAAAGATAATAGAGATTTGCTACCTAGACATACAGATTCCATATAAGAAGCCTGCTACTGACTAAGTCTGGCTGCACTGGGATGGCAGCCTCACAAAGTGGCGAACGCCACAGGCTGTCCTCCTTCTGGGCTGCTGGGCTGAACTTCCTGCACTCCCTACTTCCAGAGCCCTGCCACCTGCCGCCCCTGGCACTGTCACTCCCTCCCCTCAGGGTGCCATCCCATCCTGTGTCAATCCATATCCTTCTGAGCCAAGGGAGGCGATCTTCCAAGAGCTTCCCTGACTTCACACTTCCTTCCTCCCAAGTTGTTCTTTCCATGTCATATGCTCACCTCCTGCCTCTCCTGACCCCTCCCAGCCGGTGTTCCCTCCATCAGCCTCGGTCTTCCCATTCGTCTCTGGACTTCGCCTCTCTCTGTCTCTGTCTCTGTCTCTGTCTCCCTCCCTCCCTCCCCCTCCCTCGCCTTTTCCCTCTCCTTCTCTCTCCAAACACAGACAAGACTCAGGAGTCCCCTATCCCCTCTACCCTTTTTATAAACCTATCTCCCAGCGTGGAAGCTACAGATGCTATATTTCCACCAGCCTCCCTTGCAGCTAGAGTAGTCCTGAGACCTAAACTCTGCTAATCAGATACTCCTGCCCCCAGGCTTAGAATCAGGGTCTGCTGGTGCAGAGAAGCAAGGACCAGGAGGGTCTCTCTTTGGCTGAAATGCCAGTTTCAGAACTGAGTTCCTGGAGCAGCAGTGACCCCAGTGCTTGCAGAAATGCCAGTGTCCAGAGCCAATGGTGTCAGCAATGCAAGCCCCATTGGTCTCCACTGATGCTCTTCCTCTCAGAGCCCCAGACCTCTTCCAGAGATTCTGGAAGCCACCCAAGTGACTTTTAAATATGTGTCTTTACTGCTGAAATGAGCAGAGTTGATTTCTCTGAGAGCAATCGAGCACTTCGTTCGATACACTGGTCTGTCCTGACTCCTTCCTTCTACGCGGGCCTCTCACTGCTGCGGCCTCTCCCGTTGCGGAGCATAGGCTCTGGACGCGCAGGCTCGGTGGCCATGGCTCATGGGCCCAGCCGCTCCGCGGCATGTGGGATCCTCCCGGACCGGGGCACGAACCCGTGTCCCCTGCATCGGCAGGCGGACTCTCAACCACTGCGCCACCAGGGAAGCCCTGGAGTCCTTCACTTCCTGAGAAGAGGCAAAGAGAGGCTCTGTGCTGGCGCCCACTGACCACAGACCCTGACCTGGACCACCAGCTGAGCTCTTCCCTGAGAAGCTACTCAGCCCTGGGACGGGCTCTGAGGTGAAGACCCCGTCTCTGTCCGATCAGGCCACTATAACACAGTACCACAAGTTGGGCAGCTTATCATCGACAGACGTTTATTTCTGACAGCGCTGACATCAAGGTGCCCGCCAGCGTGGTCGAGTTCTGGGGAGAATCCGCTTTCTCTCTCTCACAGACTGGGCCCTCACATGGTGGGCAAAGGGGCCAGGGAGCTCTCTGGGGCTTTTTCTCTTAGAGCAGGAATCCCATTCATGAGGGCTCCCCAAAGGCCCCACCTCTTAATACCATCACCTTGGGGAGTAGGCTTCACATATGAATTTTAGGGAGACATGGACATTCAGACCATAGCAACACTTGTCCTCTGCCCTTCCTCACCTGCTGCCGCTTCTTATCTTCTAGGGCCTCTCCTGCACGGCCCCCCAGCTCTCCCCCACCCTCCCCTTCCCTCCCCCCTCCACTTCCAGCAGTGCCTCTGTCTCCCTCCAGAAAACTCCCCTTGCCTGCTGTTCCCGCTCTCGGTCCCGTCTAACAGAGAAGCCAAGATATCCCCAATTCCCTGACTACTCCATAATAGGCCATCAAATCCAGAAAGCAGTGTGATTACCATGGCAATTCGTCAGAACGGAATTCTACGTGTGTGTCCTCCGGCAGCATCCGGCACGCCTGCCTTGAGGGCGTGCCCAGACTCGAATTCCGGCTGTCTTGCTCTGTGCGGTGGAGTGCTGAGCCCTGGGCTGCCTAGTTGTGTGCATTTCTGAAGGCATTCTCAACCAAACTGCCCATACTCCATCAGCCCGGCACCATGCACATCAGGATACCTATCATCTTCTGAGGCTTCAGAATATTCATGAGAGGATGACATTCTTAGTCGAGCAGCACAGACTCCCTACGCTTCAGGTTTCCCCCCTAGAGAACAGCGCCAGGCTGGGGAGAAAGAAAATATCCTTCATGGAGGCTTGCTAATGAATACGCACTCTCTCCATTGCTCTAGGATTCCAAAGCCTTTTTTTTTTTTCCCTTGCCTTCTAGCCAATTTACTAGAAAACAGTGTACTTCAAGAGTACTGCTCTGGCGCCTCACAGAATTGCTTTTTCTGAATTGCACTTAGTGTCAGGGCATCAGCTTCCCTGAGGCACTGGACCAGAAACAGGCAGACGGAACTGTTAGATCCATGAAGGGAGGTGACCTGGTCCACGCTTCCCCTGTGACAACTCACGGCACAAATTCGTCTCGGGCTTTTATTGACAAGCTGACTAGTTTTTTACATTTTGGACACTGGAAATCCTGGGGGGTTTTTTGTTTGTTTGTTTGTTTCTTTGCTTCAGCTGCTATAAAGTATAGAGCCAAATTTGTGTCCCAATTTTGTACATTAACATACCACAGTTTTATTCTATTTTATATTCTTTTCTTTTCCTCTGATTTCCTCTCTTATGGATTTGATCCTTTTGTATCATGTATATTTTGGAAGCTGACTTAAATGCTTTTTTAAATGTTTGAAAATTGTTATTTATTTTCCAGAATTCATGTAAAATGTGAACTTTTTAATTCAATGAGACTTGCAGGAAATGTGTACTATAAAACTACACAGATCTCATATAGACATATAAGATACATAAGATATATTTAATACCTTAATTGGAAATCAATATCTAAATATACATGAATACTGTATATGTATATATGTATATCTATTCATTATGCCTACATATATAAACACACAGATACATATATATGTATGCATAAATGAGTCACTTTGCTGTACACCTGAAACTAACACAACATTGTAAATCAACTATACTTCAAAAGATAAATATATATATGTGTGTGTGTGTGTATATATGTATGTATGAATCCTTTTTGAATTGGGGATGGGTATAGCAAACCCCAAGTAGAAGGGTAAAAATTAAAATGAATAGTTTGTTTCTACTCTTTACATGATAGCTGCTATTATTTTAAGGTACTCCAGTGAAGCCAGGGCCGAGAGAGATAACAGAGACTTGCCATACACACAGTCATCCCCTCCATCCGTGTAGTAGTCAGCTAGCGGTAAACGTCATAGTGCAGCTTGACTGATGTAATCAGTATCCTTTACCAATGCAGCATTTGGGATATCCAGCTTTGAAATATTGTTATGGGACCAGAGATGTGATCTGGAAATCTTTTAACCGTGGGCATCTTTGAATGGAATGAGGACAGGCTGGTAACATCAGGGACCTCACTGTCCCAGGCCATGACATAGCTGCTAAATTCCAGTGGAATTCAATTCCAGGCTCGTTGCTGAAAGCTTTCTGTGTGCCCAGCGCTGCGCTCAGGGGAGGAGACCTGAAAGACCCAGGTCCTGCTGTGGCCCAGCTGTGCTGAGGGCAGGACACGTGAAGGACTCCGGTCTCAGCCTCCAGACTCAAAGTTCAGTGGTTCCCAACTTTCGGGGAGGTCCATACTCTCTTGGGAATATAATAAAAGCTGTAGGCTTTCTCCCCAGAAAAAAATAAAGGTACACACAAGACACTTGCCTGCCTGTCAGCCTCTCCCCGTGCTGGCTTATGGACCCCAGAACAAGAGCCCCTATCCTGTATTCAAGAGAAAAACAATATATGATTAGCTTTCTAATAGAACTGGCATCAAATGCCCACTATATATCAGACATTTTCCTTACATTGTCTCAGTTAATTCTCACAGCAACTCTTTGAAATAGAATCTACTATCACACCCATTTCACAGCTGAGGAAACTGAGGACTAGACCTAATAAATAACTTGACCAAGATTACACAGCTAGTAAGTAACAGAGCTAGAACTGGAACTCAGGTATGGCTGGCTCCAGAGTTAACACTCATGTTGCTAGAAGGGATTGATTAAGACAAAAGGAATTCAACAGAGGAATAATCAGCCAGGCACTCTGAGACAGAGAGAAGAGAGGGTGCAGACACCGAGGTGTGGGGGTAAGTATACAGGACACTGGGGCCAGGTTGCATGAGTTTGAATCTTGGCTCTGCCACTAACTCCATGACCCTGGTCAAGTAATTTAACTTCTTTGTGCATCAGTGGTCTTAGGTATAAAATAAGCTTAACAGCAACTTCTTGTGTGGATTAGATAAAATTACAGTTTATGAAGTAGTTAGAACTGTGTCTGCATTTAATAAGCAATCGATAGATGGTAGGTCTTTTAATTAGAAAGCAGCACAGCAGGATGACCCCAGGCCTTGGGGATGAATCCAGGCCCATCACGCTGGGCCCCCATTGAAGGGCTAAATGTATCTTGGACACATGTTCTTCCTGTATTTGTAAGTCATGCTGACAACTTTGGGGGGATTACACTGTATGAGTCTGCTCAGGCTGCCATGACGAAATACCATAGATGGAGTGCTTAAGCAATGGAAACTTACTTCTCACCGTTCTGGAGCTTATAAGTTCAAGATCAAGGTCTGGCGTGATGAGATTCTGCTGAGAGCTCTCTTCCTGGCTTGTAGATGGCCGCCTTCTTGCTGTGTCCTTACGTGGTGGAGAGAGAGCTCTGGTGTCTCTTCCTCTTCTTATAAGGACACCAGCCCTGACAGATTAGGGCACCCTTATCACTTCCTCACAGGCCCTAACTCTAAACCCAGTCACATTGGGGCTGGAGCTTCAATGTACGCATCTGGGACTTTGACAGTTTTGGAGATCCCATTGTGAAGTCCAAGTGGATCCAACTTTCAGAACGTCATTGCCCAAAAAGGTGCACCTCCTAGGCCAGGTAAGCCCAGGAACATATTTTCTTGGTGCCTGGAGTGAATCCCGAGTGGTAATAGAATTCACCTCTTTGACTCTCTGTTTCTCTTCACTCCACCCCTGTCCCATGATTTTTGGTTCTATTTCTGGTCCTTAGACTAGTTTGTTTCTGGTTCTGATTTGCACGTGGCCAATAATTTATTCCCCACTGGCAGCGATGATTAGGAATCTGGCTTTATGGTCTAAGCATATAGGAAGATGATGAGAATCTTTCTCAGCCACACGAAATACAGTAAAGACTTGGGGTTAATAATAGTCTTTGTGAGGGTGGGGTGCTTAATAGTCTCACCTGTCTGTTTATGAACTCAAGTCAGTCACGTCAATATTTCATGCACACCATAAACGAGATCAGTCCTCTGAGGTATGGACTTGCTCTGCTCTAAACTACAGACTCTGGAAGTTGGATTACAGCAGAGAATGATGGTCTAAAGGATGTTGGTGCAAAGGACTCCACCAGAAACTTCTAACGATCGATAGCTCAAGGAATAAGTTTATGGCTATAGACTTCCAAGCTGATGCTGCTTAGACAACATTCAATATCAGAGATTAAGTCAGAATTTCCAGAACCCTTATTAGTGGTTCCCAACCAATAGAGATGTGGCATCTGGCAATGTCTGAAGACATTTTTGGTTGTCACAAGGGGAGAAGGGTGCTAGTGGCATTTAGTGGGAGGAGGGCAGAGATGCTGCTGAACACCCTACAGTGCACAGGACAATGCCCACAACAGTTAATCTTCTGGCCCAAAACATCAGTAGTGCCAAGGTTGGGAAACCCTGCGCTAGTGGTATGTACCTCGCTTAGTTATTGATTAAAATTTTTTAACTTGTGTAAGGATTGGTGTTAACTTGTAAAAATGTAAATAATTGTTTATTGTGGTAAAGTATATGTAACCCAAAATTTACCATTTTAATTGTAGTGACATTAAGTGCGTTCACATTGCTGTGAATCTCATCTCCAGAACTTTTTCATCTTCTCAAACTCCATACACATCAAACACTAACTCCTCTTTCCCTCCTCCCCCAGCCCCTGGCAACCACCGTTCTGCTTTCTATCTCTATGACTTTTGACTATTCTAAGTCAAATTCCACCTCACATAAGTGGAACCACAGGGTATTTATCCTTCTGTGACTGACATATCAATTAGCATCATGTCTTGAAAGTTCATCAATTTTGTAGCATGTATTAGAATTTCCTTCCTTTTTAAAGCTTAATAACATTCCACGTTTTGTAGACCACATTTTGTTCATCCATTCATCCGTCAATAGACATTTGTGTTATTATCACCCATTGCCTATTATGACTAATGCTGCTGCGAACATGGGTGTACAAATATCTGTCCAAGTCTCTGCTTTCAGTTCTTTTGAGTGTATACCCAGAAGTGGAATTGCTGGGTCAGATAGTGATTCTGTGTTTTATACAACAGCTTCACCATTTTACAATCCCACCAGCGATGCACAAGGATTCCAATTTCTCCACATCCTTGCCGATACTCCGAACGGGTGTGAAGTGGCATCGCATAGTGGTTTTGATTTGTATTTCCCTAGCAGTCATTAGTGTAGACTGCAGAGCGTTGTTTCATGTGCGTATTGGCCTTTGTATACCTTATTTGGAGATATGTCTATTTAAGTATTTTGCCTGTTTTTAAATCGGGTTGTTTTAATCGTTGTTAAGTTGCAGGAATTCTTTATATATTCTGGATATTAACCCCTTATCAGATATATGGTTTGCAAATATTTTCTCCCAATCCGCAGGTTGTCTTTTCCCTCTGTTAATAGTGTACTTTGATGCACAAAATTTTAAATTTTGATGAAGTCCAATTTATGTATGTTTTCTTCTGTTGCTTGTGCTTTCAGTGGCATAGCCAGGTTGAGAGTCCGCCTGCCAATGCAGGGGATACGGGTTTGTGCCCCGGTCCGGGAGGATCCCACATGCTGCGGAGTGGCTGGTCCCGTGAGCCATTGCCGCTGAGCCTACGCGTCTGGAGCCTGTGCTCCACAACGGGAGAGGCCACAACAGTGAGAGGCCCGCGTACCGCAAAAAAAAAAAAAAAAAAGAAATAGGTACAAAATAATTTTGCTAATATCACTCACAAATTATTGTTATCCAAAGAATTTTGTCCTGTAGAGATGCAAATGATTTATACCTTACAGAAGACTCCAAAAGTTATTATTCCGCTATAGAACACTAACCAATTTGTATGGAATTTTGTAATCTTCTTCCAGCATTCTTTCTGTGCCTATAAATACTTCTGTATCTCCCATAGTCCCTTGAAACAGCTCTCTCAGTTCACTGGCTCCTTCAATCATGAGTTAAATAAGTCTTTGGCTTGTGTTTAATCTAATAAACAAACAAATAAATAACTCTAACAGAAAATTGGGATATAATTAGGTCAAATAAAAATGTTTCTCAGAGACAGGAGTAACCTGTTCATATTTGGAGAAGGGGAAAAATCGAGGAGAGAAAGGGACTAAAAGTGGGATAAATGAGACCTCACGCACAGGCAGAGGTCTTAGCCTTGTGGAGCCAGAGTGTTGCCCATTTTCTGAGCCTGGAGAGAAGGAGAAAACGGGTATGTGAAAGGGAATCGAGTGACCGTGACAAATCAACTGCAGATTTTGAGGCTGCTGACATTGTTCTGCATCTCATCATGCCTTCTTTTCAGAACCCTGGGAACTGGCAACTGCAACCAAAATAACAGTACTGGTCAGAAGCCAGGTTGAGCCTTGAGCACTCTGTGGTCAGGGGGTGGTAACCCTTCCACAGCTCCATCCATTTGTGCTGCTGGCGCATGTAACATGTCACATGCCGTGACCTGCTGATAGAGAAGACATGGCTGAGGTACGGCAAGGTAAAATATGTCAGCAGTTAACAGAGGATTCTCCAAGCACAAGAGCAGGCGTTCAAAGTGCATTTACTGTGGATGAAGCCGTTGACTGTTTTGTCTCAAACAGAAAACAAGACTTAAAAAAAAAAAAAAAGACTGGTGTTTGCAAGCTTATCTAAAAGAAAACATTTCTGCATATGTAGTAAGAATTTTAACATGGACCAATAGGAGGGCTGACCTTTGCCCTCACCCCCTGGGGTAATTTCTAAGCCTTTGGAATGCCCTACCAATGAGTGGGGCATTTGTTGACCTGGGGTTTTGGACTGCACCGGAGTGTCTAGCAATGTGTTGATGGTGGGGGGCTTTTGGGTCATGCAGTATCAGCTCAACCTCCAGAAGGTTTAGAGACTGAGGCCAGCCACGCGGACAGTTGACCCTGGAGCTCCAATAAAGGCTCTGGACACCAAGGCCTGGGTGAACTTCCCTGGTTGGCAATACTCCCCGCGTACTGTCACACATAATTGCTGGGAGGAGTTAGCACTGTTCATGGCTCCATGGGGCGAGGAGACTGGAAGGCCCGAGTCAGGAGCCCTCCCTCCTGGACGCTGCCCATGCGCTTCTCCTCTTATGTGATTTTAATCTACACCCTTTTGCTGTTATAAACTGTAACCATGAGTATACCAGCTTTCAATGAGTTCTGTGACTCCTTCTAGAGAGTTACCAAACTCAAGTGTCCAAAGGGAAGGTGGTCTTGTGAACTGTGCTCCCTAACTTCTCACTACTAGAGATTAAACACACGGACACAGGTCATCAAGAAATCTTGATTAAAAAGCATAGATAGTAGAGGAAAAGTATCTGAGCCTTCTGATCAAGGCTGCAAAGTTAAATTAGAATCCCTGTTGGTGGGGTTTGGGAGCAGTGGAGGTGGGATTAAATATAAAAAATATTCCCTCATGGGTCCTCTGAAATTCAGAGGCTGCCTAGATATTCCTTGCACCACAGCCCATTAGTCCTGAAAGCTGAGGGCACATTTACAAGGCCCTAGCAAAGGGAAGTGAGTGTCCCAAGATCATACCTTTACTGACAGAGCTGCAGAATCCACTCCTTCATTTGACTCATTCACGTGGAAGAAAATATATTACATTCTGCGAGAGCCACCTGCTATAAACCCCAAAGATGATTCCGAAGAATACTATCTATGGTTCATGATAAAGATGTTTTGAAAAATAATTTCTATGTACAGGATGTTCAAATAGCAATAAAGCACGGCACAAGATCCTGAGACCAATGGTGAACATCACCCTTCATCCCTCACCATGACTTTGAAATGCACTACGTAATACTCATCATTTCTGTCGTGTGATGCCTCTCTCTGCAATGGATGGCTGGTTGGAAACTCTCCTTTAGCTCTTCCCTTTTCCTGTGCAGACTCTCTGTCTTCTTAAAATAGAAAGGTGCATACAGAATACAGTGTAGAGGAGAACGATGACACATGAATGCTTCATGATTCATCTATTGGAGGTCTGGGACTCAGATTTCACCTCAGGATAAAGAACTTTCTGGCAAATTAAAATGGACCAGAAATGTGTTTGAGGGCTCTACCAGAGAGACTACGGAAGACACTTGTTGGGGACTCAAGCATTGGTGGAGGATAAATGAGATCAGCGGAGTCACTTAGCCGTTAGGAGAGAGGGCTCTGCAGTCAGTTGGACTAGGGCTGAGAACCTAGCTCCCCACCTACCCCCACTGTGCCCAGGGGAGCCACCTGCCTCTGTCACCTCAGCTTCTGAACCTGAAAAATGGGGCTGGTAACAGCACCTGTGTCGTAGGGCTGCTGGGAGGACGAAGCAAGATGCACACTGGGGGCTTCACAAGCCCTCCATAAATGCTAGAAAATTTCATTTATTTTATGCCTTTTGAAAAAACAGCAGAAGCCTTTTATTAAAGACAATCTGACCAAGGGAGCTTGAACAAGTAAAGCAGATAGACGAAACCAAGGTGACAATCCTCACTCTCTAGAAAAGTAGGGAAATCTGAGCAGGCTGCCTTTCATCACATCTGGAAACACTTCCTACTTGGTCAGTGTATTAGACAGAACAAGGAGCCACCAGCTTCTATAGTAGACAAATTCAAACATCTCAGTATTTACAACTCAGCCATACAGAAGAATGAAATAATGCCACTTGCAGCAACATGGATGGACCTAGAGATTATCATACTAGGTGAAGTAAGTCAGACAGAGAGAGACAAATACCATATGATATCACGTACATGTGGAATCTAAAAAAATGATACGTATGAACTTATTTACAAAACAGAAACAGCCTCACAGACATAGAGAACAGACTTGTGGTTGCCAAGGGGGAGGCGGGTGAGGGAGGGATGGATTGGGAGTTTGGGATTAGCAGATGCAAACTCTTATATACAGGATGGATAAACAACAAGGTCCTACTGTATAGCACAGGGAATTATATTCAATATTCTATGATAAACCATAATGGAAAAGAATATGAAAAAGAATGTATATAGATGTATAACTGACTCACTTTGCTGTACAAGAGAAATTAACACAACATTGTAAATCAACTCTACTTCAATTTTAAAAGTCTCAGTATTAAAAACAATAGAAGTCTATTTCTCACTCAAACAAAGAGGGACTGTCCTCCCAGCATGAGTCAGAGATACCAGATCCCTTCACCTTGTGACACGGCCATCGTGACACACAGCTTCCAGGACACAAGGAGAAGGGAAGGGAGGGTTTCCTTGGAGAAAATCATTCCCTGCGTGTTTCACCTTCACTCTCACGATACCACTCACTCACAATGCTCCCGACACCGGAAATGTAGGTTTTCCACACATCAAGAAAACCTGTGACACCAGCTGCGTGTCCAGCAATTCAGCTCTGACCCTGTCTACCTGAAGTTTAGCATCAGACCCCACAGGTTAAGGGCTCAGTCCCACAAGACTGCCTCCACTTCAGATGCCAAGAACCTGTAGTTGGTCCCCAGGTGACCCCCACCTTCTGTTCGACTTGGCTGCAAATCAGAGGTTCCCATGAGCCCCTCCTTGGATCTGATCATTTGCTAGAATGGCTCACAGAACTCAGGGAAACATTTGCTGGTCTGTTATAAAGGAGATAGGGGCTTCCCTGGGGGCGCAGTGGTTGAGAGTCCGCCTGCCGATGCAAGGGACGCGGGTTCGTGCCCCGGTCCGGGAAGATCCCACGTGCCGCGGAGTGGCTGGGCCCGTGAGCCATGGCTGCTGAGCCTGCGCGTCCGGAGCCTGTGCTCCGCAACGGGAGAGGCCACAACAGTGAGAGGCCCGCGTACCACAAAAAAAAAAAAAAAGAGAGACAGTAGAAGATATGAATGAACAGCTAGATGAAGAGACACATAAGGCAAGGTCCAAAAGGGTCCCGAGCGCAGGAGTTTCTGTCCCTGTGGACTCGGGGGGCACCACCTTCTTGCACGTAGATGTGTTCATCAGCCCGGAAGCTCTTAGAACCCCACACTCTGGGAGTCTTTATACAGGCTTTATCATATAGGCAAGATCAATCATTAACTCCATCTCCAGCTCTCTGTCCTTCCCGGAGGATGCAGGGGTAGGGCTGAACATTCTAAGCATGATTAGAATGGCTTGACCTTTCTCGTGACCAGCCGGCATCTGGAAGCCACCCAGGAACCCACCAAAAGTCGCCTCATTAGAACAGCAGACATGCCTATCGCCCAAGAAATTCCACAGGATTTAAGAGATCTGTGTCAGGAACCAAAGTCAGAGACCAAATATTAGAACAAAGGATGTTCCAAGTGTTCTTACCACTTGGGAAGTTACCTGGATTTTAGGAGTTCTGTGACTGGAACCGGGGACAGAGATTATATATGTACATATATATTCCATAATTTCAGAGGAATGGAGGAGACACACCAGCTCGTAACATCTGTGGCCGTGAGATCTGGTCACATGGTCAACCAACCGCAGAGGAAAATGTAGAGGAGCCCGTGGGTGTTCGCTGAGCACTGTGTCTGCCAAGGTCAGCCACCTGGACCTGCAAACGGGCTCCTCTGCACGGCTCCTCTAGCTGCTGCACTGCCTCTCACAGGGGACACCAAGCGTTTCTCCTCCCAGCCTTTGGGAACCACCTTGGGGTCAGGGCTGTCCCTCTCCCTGCAGCCCACGAGGGCTGAGGCAGGAACCGCCAGAGATGGCTGAGGCCCCAGCGTGTGGCTGGCACTGGTGTAGGAACAGATGTGACAATGTGAACAGAACCCACCCTCAAGGAGGACATAGCTGCTCAGGCAGGCAGGCAGGTTTATGTGTGCTTTTTAATCACACCACACTGTGGTTTATTTAACAGCTCCCCAGTTATTTTTCCCATGAATTGCCAAAACGTTTCTCCCGTACTTAAAATTTTTGTTTTGTTTTGTTTTTAATATTTATTGGAATATAGTTGATTTGCAGTCTTGTGTTAGTTTCAGGTGTACAGCAAAGTGAATCAGTTATACATATATCCACTCTTTTTTTCATATTTAAAATTTGAAATCCAAACTTGATATTCATCTTGGTTGGTATTTTATTCATTGATCTGATCTACTTCATACTTTATATTTCATATTTTATGAAATAAGAAAAATACTCTCTATGTGCTCCACCTGAGGTATTAACTGAACAGCACGATCTGAAGGAGAAGGGGTGCCAGGCTGGCATGACCTGCACTTTCTGAGCTAGCGCAGACCCCCAGCCACCTCTGTGTGCTTTGCATGACAGTCACAAACCGTATGTTCAACAATCAATCCCAGGAGTTTTCTGGGAAGCAATGCCAAGCAGACATACAGTTTCTTAGGATCTATTATATTTTCCTTAAAAAAATGTTTATCTGATTCTAATCTTTTTGTCATTTCTACTATTCTCAATGAGGCCTTAAAAATCGCCAAAAAAAAAAAAAACGGTTCCAATTTACATCCAGGAGCATCTTCAGAAGGCCCAGCTGTAGATCATCTGGGTCTGGGGTCTGGGTGGTTAAAGCATCTTGCTCTGCCCTGGGCTGTGCCGTTGCCTGAAAGGACAGGCAGAGGACGGTGAGGCAGAGGGAAACTGACTTCCATTAAAACGCGTGAGAACTTCTCTGGGGGCATAAATTGCCGAAATGGAGCGCTGGAGCCTTCCCACCCCAGGACCTGTTACAGGTCCAGACGTCTCCCAACCTACCAGCGGGGGTCCTCAGGGACCAAAATTTCCCATGGGGCCCTGCTTCCCTCAAGGGCTCAGATGGCTTCCCCGGGCAGCAGGCCACCTGGAATTAGAAGGCAAATGACATCATGGCCAGATTCAGACTGGGGTATCTGTTCCGACCTCCCCAAACCTCAAGTTCTGTATGACCCGCTTGCCAAGGCAGGCATCATCGTGTGTCACGTTTATAAATAGCTCCAAACATCTCTGGAGGGGCCGGGGCTCCTGGGCACAAAGGAAATGGCTATCCTTCTTCAGCGGTTGCTTTGCGTGAAATAAAAGCATTGAACCAAGCCCATACAGACGGAGGATGTTCAGATCAACTCCCTTCTGGAGTTAGATTTGGTGGGTTTGACAGCAGTGGTCAGCATCGGACCGGAAGTTTTCTCAGAGGTTAGGGAACTAAGTTTGGAGTGTGTGTAATAACTGAGATGTTGAAAAGGAGACTTAGCTCCCGAAGAGGCTGACGGCTTGATTTTTTTTGAGAAGCTGGAACCCGGTTCTCCACTTTCTGATCTGACGCTATGTTCAGACTGGTCCTCTCCGGCATCTCGGCCAGGCGGGCAGACTCAGCACCTTCTCACTGATGGGGGCTGAAGATCCAGATCCGGTTTCTCTGGAGAAACAAAGGTGGATTTGACTGGGGAACTTATCTGAAGAGTGGCCCGCGGAATCGATGGATCCTAACTGCCAAAATCCTTGCCCGGTCGTATTCTACACAAACCCAGGCAGCTCGCAAAGCACCCAGGACCGTGGTCTGAAACAGAAACACGTCACCCGTGGAGGAGGTCTAAGGCCTCAAAGATGCTGACTGACTGTCCACTGAGCAACTGCATGGCCGGCTTGTTTGCCCAGCAGGAGGATGCTTTCAGTGTGGACCCCGACCCAGAGAACCGCCACCCTGGGTCAGCATCCCTGTTTATCGCTGACCACAGCCCCACAGGTGTGGACCAGAGTGTGGGATGCCCCAAGGCCCAACTGCAGTGGGCAGCAGACCAGGCTCTAGGCTGCCCCTCGGCCCTGCGAGAAGCGAGGCACACCTGAGCCAGAGCAGGGTGGGGAGGGGCCGGCACTGTCCCCTGTAGGACCCCAGGGAGGGCACGGCCGCCCTGCCGAGGGGTGATGCAGGAGCCGGGCTGGGTGAGTGCAAGGTCTGCGGTCCCCAGAGAACAGTATCCATCCAGTGGGGACTTTCAGGGCCACTTCCCTCGTGGGGGCCGGAGGAACAGTGTTGATTTCTAAATGAGTGCCTGAGATGGCTTTCCTGCCAGTAGCTCAGACAACTGGGTACACTGGGCCGGTGGATACCAGCCAAACTGCATGGCTTTCTTCTCTTGGAGCCCCCCGACCCTGGCCCCTCTGCTCCCACTACAGTTAAATCGTGATGGCCACCAGCTTAACGACCTTGGTTCCCAAACCCACAGCAGGGGTCCATGAAAATACCTTTCCCAGGTCTGTGCGTCGTAACCTGAGGGCCCCATAGGGCTCTGGTTTCCACTCAGAGTTCAGAAACCTGAGCCTTCAGACTTCAGCAGGTCCTTGAGCAAACACGCTGCGTCCCCCCATTTCCCCTTCCGACCACCACACAGGCTGGAGAAGGAGGAAGAGCATCCCCCAGCCTCAGAGGCTGAGTTCCCAGATGTAAGTGTGAGGACCTGCCCTGCAGCAAGACTCAAGGCAACGAGGGACCCCAAGTACCTCTGCGAACAGCGTTCCACGTCCGAGTGCCCCAGGCCTGTGATGGCTTTGAGGTCAGCTCCAGGGTCCCTGCTGCCCAGGCGATGCCCAGGAAGACTCAGGAGTCCAACCTGGACCAGATGCCCTGGGTCTCAGCGCTGGAACCAGAGCTCCTCCAAGGCCAGGTGCAGGTCTGATGATTCTAGTCCCGAGTCCAGCGTGCGGGGAGCTTTTCCCTACACTGCCAACAAGCAGCGCTCTGACGGCAGCCGGGGGTCCTACAATTCAACTCGGTTCTGCCACTCTCCACCCGGAGACGGCATCAGGTCCCGCAGGCTGAGGACTCAGCCCAAGACTGCCGCCACTTCAGACGCCAGCTGCAAATCCACCTGTGCTTCTGACCAGCTGCCTATAATTTGGAGGTTCCAAGGATACCCTCCTGGGGGTTGATTAATTTGCTAGAGCAGCCCCCAGAAGTGAGAGAAACCCTTCACTTACTAGAGCACTGGTTTTTTGTTTTGTTTTGTTTTGTTTTTTGTGGTACGCGGGCCTCTCACTGTTGTGGCCTCTCCCGTTGTGGAGCACAGGCTCCGGACACGCAGGCTCAGCGGCCATGGCTCATGGGTCCAGCCGCTCCGCGGCATGTGGGATCTTCCCAGGCTGGGGCACGAACCCGTGTCCCCTGCATCGGCAGGCGGACTCTCAACCACTGCGCCACCAGGGAAGCCCTGGATTGTTTTTTAAGGTCAATTTTCCATTTTAAGTAAGACTGTATTAACCATTTCTCTAATTGTGCCAAGTATTTTCCCCGCCAATTGTTTGAAAATGAACTTGATGGCTGGGTTCCCTCAGTCCTGCCGCCACCATCGCAGACATATGGCGAACTCTAGATCCATTCAGGGCACCAACCGGGGCGCGAAGGGTAGTGGGGGAACTGCCCTATGGAGAGCCAAGCACCGAAGTCTGCAAGGATCCCTCTGCCTGTGCAAGCGCAGCGCTGATGTATGCCAAGGCCGTCCTCTCCAGGCGGGCAGCCACGCACTGCCGGCTGGTGCCTCCAGGACCCACTCCTAAAGGCTCCTCTGCGTAAGGCCTTACAGGGGATCCTGCGGTGGTGGCGGGGGGGGGCAAAACCTTAGGCAGGACATAGGAAGTTTTCCTGCTCTGGCCCTGCCTGCCTTTCTCTCCTCCCCTTCCCCAGCCCATGTCCATCTTCAGCGCCAGCAGTGCTGGCTGCTTCCCATTCCCTGAATGGGAGGAACCTTCCAGCCTTGGTGTGTTTCCCTATAAAACTCCTACTCGGTCTCCAGGGCTCAGTCCAGGCACGGGGGGCTTCTAGAAGCCTCCCTCCCGCTGCGCCCTCCTCACCGCACTCATCACAGGGGGTCTAACCGGCTGGCTGTCTCTGCACTTCTCCACGCCCGCACCTGACAGGCACCCTGCGTGTTCGGAGGAAGGGGGTAGGAAGGCGGCTCGGAGTCTCCGGGGATCTGGCGCTGGGGAACCATGCTTTCAAAGAGCAAGTCCTTTCACACACGAGGGGCACCATCATTGCTATGGGAAGTGGTGGTAACATTAGGGTTGTTATTACGTCTACGTTAAAATGAAAGTGGAAATCATCCGTAGGTCCACGCTGGGCAGGCAGACAGCCTTCAGGGAAGATAAAACCATTGGTTAAGGGTGAGACTTCTCGCTTGACCAGGGAAATGAATGTATGAAGCAAGCATGGTGTAATTACGCTCTAATTACACTCTCTTTCTAGGGTTTCAGCAGCCACCAGGTATGAGTGCCAAGGGGACCACACCATCTACTCACGTGATCAGATTTGTACATGGTTTGTCATCTGCTGGGGGCTGAGGCAGGGCAGGGTCTACCGGCCTAAATGCCTGTCTCTGCCCCGCGGGAAGGCGCATCTCCCGGGAGGTTCTGCGTCCACCATGGAGGGTGCCGGTGCCGCCCCGAGGCGGCATCCTGGGTTGGCAGCCAGGGTCCTGCTGACCAGCTCTGCCGGGCTCACCATCCTCACGGCCTCAGCGATGGCCCAGGGGATTCCCCTGTGCTGAGGGCTGCTCCATGGAACAAAGTCGGGGGAGGGTCCTTCCCCACCCTGCCCCCTCCAGTGCTTTCCTGGGTGGTTTTTCTTTTATGTGGTATCCCCCTCGAGGAGGGCTTCTTTATGCCAGGATCTGAAGTGCTACTTATTGGAGCCATCCCACGAAGACGATCTCCTGTTTCCAGGACTCGGGAGGCCAAAGCCTGGGGGCGCAGGTGGAGGAGACTGCGCGAGTGGCAGCAGCACAAGCCCGTGGGTCACTGTGACCTCGGCTCTGCCCGGCGAGGGGCTGGGGGGCTCGGGGGGCCAGGCTGTGAGTCTTTCTTCTCCTGGAGCAGCTGCTCACCAACGTCTTCCCGCACAGGCGTCATCTGGGACTTTCCTGTGGGTGCCGGGTGTCCTCCCTGGATTCTGTTTGGAGCCCAGTCCCTCCCCCCCACCCCACCTCCCTGGGACTCTGATGCCGACAGCTTGAGGACCACACTGGGCTGAGAAATTCCTCTGGGATCTAGAGGGTCAGCACTGAAACTGTGGTCCACAAACCAGCATCCTGCCTCACCTGGAGTGTGTTAAAAATACAATCTCAGACCACCCAGATCTACTGAATTCGAACCTGCATTTTAATAGGACCCCCCGGGCAATACTGACCCAACTGTGGGGGAGGGAGAATTGAGGAAAAGGCAGAAAGGGGGTCCTGCAAGATTCAAAGGGAAACCCAAGTCACCACGGGAAAAGCTGGAGGTATTTGCAGGCACAATGTCGCTCCCTGGGTGTGAACTCTCCGTCAAGGAGGCAGATTGAGAATTGTACCCTGCCTGCCACGGACAGCGATGCATGTGTCACGTGATCCACATGGGGGATCAGGGACGCTGGACACTCATTGTCAAGTACAAACACACTCAAAGACCAAAGGCTGCCACTTGGAAATGGGTGACATTCTCAAGTAGCGTAAAAAGGAAAGTGCAGGTAGATTTTGCTTTTCATTCCAAACTCGCTTCTTTATTTGTGACGGAACACACATGTCCACTGGCATCCCCTTCCACCCTAAGGTCTAAGTTTGTTTGGCTGAGACCCATCCCCAGCCCAACTATCAATCTTGGGGCCCATCAGAATAGAAGCCCCCAATGTCTGAGACCCCATTACCCTCCCCGCCCCAGCTCTGAACGTTTGGTGAGTTCCTCAGTCAAGTGTATTTTCTGAAGGTTGCAGAGGGCTCATTTTTTTCACTGGCCCCTTTCCCTCTGTCTCTCCCTAGCCATCCCCATTCCACCACCAAGCAAAGCAAGTACCTCTGGTCTTGTATCAGTTTGGGAATCCCCTTCTGCGGTTTCATTATACCCTTGGGATTTCATTCTGTGGACACATGCTTCCAAATAAATACCTAAGAGAACTTGCCCTAAGAGAACTTTCAGTGAATAACATCTCCTCCACCCGTGGCATTGGATAGCCTGTCTTGTTAAGTCTAAAGCTCGGATGAGATGACCCGAGATAGATCCTCACTTACTTCTCAGACTACAGAGAAGATTCACTGCCCAAGTCTAATTCTGCCTCACCACGTCTGTCCCCCCACCTTAAACACTAGGTTCCTGATAGGGAATCGGGACTAGAAGAAGAAAAAGTGCGAGTACAGGCTCCAGGGGGACCCCAGCTGAGGCTGTTCTGTGGCCTTAAGGACAGATTCCAAGGTAGCCAAATGGACCTCTGGCCCTAGGGCCTTCCCGGACTCTGACTACTGCTACCTGGGGCCATTTTTGTGGACAGAGGTGTCTCTCGAGGTCACATCCAAAATGCACTAGACCAGGACCTTTGTGTTGAGGAGAAGGGCCTAGGAACACACTTCACCCCTCCTCCATCTGTGCTCTAAAAGAGTGGTAGAGGACTTCCCTGGTGGCGCAGTGGTTGAGAGTCCGCCTGTCGATGCAGGGGACACGGGTTCGTGCCCTTGTCCGGGAAGATCCCACGTGCTGCGGAGTGGCTGGGCCGGTGGGCCAGTGAGAGGCCCGCGTACCAAAAAATAAATAAATAAATAAAAGAGTGGTAGAGCCTGGAAACGGGGGCCGCCCTCCCCCGCCCCAGCCTGCCAGCGACAGTGAGTACCAAGTAGATGCAAGCCTGCAGTCAGGGATGCACGAGGGTGTGGGAGACAAGGCTACAGGACCAGGAATTCTCGCGCGGTGTTTGGCCTTCTCTAAAATAATATGGTGTATTCTTCCTCTGCAGGGAAACTCTGGAAGCGATTTTTTGCAAATGAATTCGAGGAAAAGAGCTTGACGGAGCACAGTTAGGCCTTCCACTTAGGATGACTTGCAAGGAAATAGGCCACCCACAATCTGTATCCATTAATAGCCCTGCGTTTTCTCGGCCACAGAAGGAAGGCGCTCCCACGCGATGCGATGCCATCATAACTTCCGGGAAGCATCTTTCTTTTTCAGCCCGGAATATTTGTTTTTTCCATTCTGGTTCGATTCTCTGCGGGGAATTCTGAAATGCACGAGACACACACACAGAGAACAACAAAGCATGTGGAAAAAAGGAGTTTCTGCGTCTCAGGCAACGCTTTCTCAACCTCCTTGTGGAGAATAGACACACCCTTCCCCCAACACTTATCAGCGTCTATGCCCCATCGCACACCCCCGCCCCAGTGCTTTAAAGGAAGGCTCAAAAGCAGAGTGTTGACAGCTTTGAGCGACCCCTGCCCTGTGGCAAGCAGTTGGGACCTTGAGTCAGATGAATCCGGATCACGGAGACATCTGACGACCAGTTCGCCGAGGGTGGGACTGGAAGGGGACTCATCTTGCATCCGTTGGAGTGACATGCTCCCATAGTCTTTTTCTATCCCGACCTGTCCCGCTGCCCTGTCTGCACCTCTGGGTTACTCACGCACAGGAGGGGAGAACGCTGGCCACCCTGGCTCCCGCGCGTGCCCGGAAAGCTCGAGCGAAGCGCAGGTGGTGCCCGCGAGGGGCCGAGGAGAGGATGCGCTCCGCTCCGAGGACGGAAACCGCGGGGAAGGGGTAGCAGGGAGCGCCGGCCGGCCAGGCGGGGGACATGATCGATCGAAGGCGGGAGGCTGTGTGACCAGGGCGGGGCTGGGGGAGATGCTGATTCAGCTTCCAGGTGTGCCAGGACCAGGCTAATTAATTCCCAGCCCTCCTGGCTGTAACTTCAGCCCAAGTAAGAATGACCTTGGTAATTTTAACTCTTTATACACCCACTCAATCACTTACCACCAGATTTTTTTTTACTATTAGGACAACAAATTACACGCAACCCACCTACTCAGGACATGCTGCCGGGGCCGGGTGCGGGGAAGTTCTGCCCCCTCCCCCTGCTCTCTCAGCACCTCTGGGACCTCCTGGAGTCTCAGGACCTTTCCCTGATCTACCCTGAGAACCATAGCCTTGGCCACGCACAGACCCTGCTTAGATGATGCTCTGAGCCCTGGTCCATGCTGGCCATTTCTTAGGGCACAGACCCCAGTGCTCGGGGGTCCTCCCAACTTATCAAAGGGTCATTATCATTGCTCATTCAGCCTGGACGCGCCTGACACAGAGTTCCTTCTCGGAGACCCTCAGCATCAGTAGCCTTCCCTACTATCCTACCCTCTGAAATTTGGAGAAGCTCTCCTCCCTGTAGCCCAGAAAGGGCCTTCCTCCCCTCGCTCTGTGGTGGAGAGAATGGGCTGGTAGGTGTTCTTCCAGTTGTCATTTCCAGGTAAACATCATGCACTCAGCTCTTCACTCTGATCTTTTTGATCCTCCCCCAAAGGCCAGGGTCTTGTCCGTTGAAATCCTCAGTTTTCAAGACATTACCTCTGCTATGGTTTTCACACGCCTATTTTATTTAGAGTCAAGGCTAAGATTTTGACTCCATTTTTTTATCTCTGGACTTAGCCTCTAATATTAAAAAGAAAGGCCACGGGGTAGACAGGAATACCAAAAGTAAAAATGATCAGTTAATATGTCAAAATATTTTCTTATGGGCTTCCCTGGTGGCGCAGTGGTTGAGAGTCCCCCTGCCGATGTAGGGGACGCGGGTTTGTGCCCCGGTCCGGGAAGATCCCACATGCCGCGGAGCAGCTGGACCCGTGAGCCATGGCCGCTGAGCCTGCGTGTCCAGAGCCTGTGCTCCGAAGTGGGAGAGGCCACAACAGTGAGAGGCCCGCGTACCGCAAAAAAATATATATATATATATACATATATATATATTTTTTTCTTACTACATTAAGATAAACAGATCTACTGTGTCTCAGAAAGTGTTCAGTGGGGAAGCAAAAAAAAAAACAAAAAACCCAAAGAAACCAAGCTCTCCTGGAGCCGTAAGTTCTGTGGAACCGCCCTACCTCTGAACTTTTGGTGTCTATTCCTCTTTCAGTCAGTTTTCTATCACTTGCTGCTGAAAGTGTCCTAACTGACACCAAGGCCTTCTGTTGTGCATTTGCCATTGAGGCTTCGTTTACACCATGGCACAACGTCCTCTTTAAGAGGACTCACGGGAGATAATTACCTCTGGCCTCACTTTTATGAATAATTGTGCTTCTGAGCAACTGGCTTTTCTCCTTGGATGTCATGAAGCACTACCGTAGAATGTGCCAGGGATTCGTTTTACTCAGGTACGGTAAGACACGCAGACATGGAAATATCTGTCACGAAGGAAAAATTTTTGTATATCCACAAGTCCCTAGAAATAAGAGGCACGACCGTACAGGGAAGTACCAGGGTCAGCCAGAAGGCAGAGGGAGTGGGGAAAATTCAGCCAGCAGCCTTTATTGTGGTTTCTGCAAGCAGGGCAAGAAGCGGCAGGGGAAGCAGGTGCAATATTGGCTAACTTGATTTTGAGTAATTGAGTTTGAATAATCTCAGTGGGCTTTGGGGCATAGGAGCTGTCCCTAGGTGTCTGCTACCTGGCCCTGGGTGATTAGGGCAGGGGGATGTGGCCCAGAGTGAGAGACCCATAGAGGAGGTAGCTGGGGTGTGGCATTGGTTGGTTTGCACTTGGAAGGTGCTTGAAGGCCAGTTGTGTACTATCTCCAGGAATTAGCCAGCCCTTGTAGGGGAGGGGGGGAGGGTCTTCACAAGGTCATCAAGACCCCAAGATGTCAAAGCCTCAGAATAAAAAGGCATGATTACATCGTAAAGCAATTATACTCCAATAAGGATGTTTAAAAAAAAAAGGCATGATTAACACAAACATATACCTGCTTGTATTTCCCTCTCTGTGTAAACTGCTACTAAGCTCAGAATTAAATTTATGGTTTTTTTATACCTGCCTATAAATCTTACTCCTAGATTTGTCTTAGCTTTCCACCCTCCATAGTCCAATTTCTTCACTTATTTGTTTTTATTTTATCTTTTATAATCTTGTATAAATTATCATAAACCTTTTCTGGAACAAGAAGGTGTACAAAACCAAACAAAAAAAAACCAATAAAAAAACAAACAGCATTTCAGCCTCCTGCAAGGATTTGCATACAAATCACTATGTGAATGAAAGCCTACAGCGATTTCACAAAAAGCAATCAGAACTCTACAAAACAATGCCCTGCAGCTCTTAAAAGAGGCTCTGCAGCTGAAAGAGGAACATGACCTACTAGTGTCCTGGCCACGATAGGTATTTATTACACACTTAATTAAAACACCTCTGCCTTGGGATTTAGCAGAACGTTTGGGGTAAAGGAGGATTTCCTTTCTTGAAGAGCTCTCTGGAGAAATGGGAATGTGTTCCTTTCCTCTGGATACATTTCCCTATAACAAGCAAGTAGAGGTCTTCGGGTTAATCCAGTTGCACTTAAAACTGCCTCAAAACTAAGAACATTCTTTTCAAAGGAAAGCTCTTCTTTGGAGCACCTAACAGTTGGAGGTCTTGAAAGGACCCAGTCATAATGATTGGCAGGTGTTGGAAGCTTTCTTACCCGTTATCACCTGGGCACGACCAACAGGCTCTTTAACAGCGACCGGGGCCACCTCGCACCTGAGGAAACAGGCTGGGGCGTCAGAGTCCTGCACTTGGAGAGGTGGAACCAGCATCAGAACCCGGGCATCTGTGCCTTTAACCACTAGGTAGTTGCCTGGGTACAAGGGACAGCTGGGACTGTTTTAGTTGAAAATGACAGAAGCCCAAATCAAACTAGCTGAAGCCAAACAAAGGTGGGAAGGAAATAAATTCCCATTATTCAAGCAATGGGAATGGATGCGGGCATGACTGGGTCCTCAGACCCGATCCGAGCGCCTCCATCTGTCTCTCTGTCTCCCAGCTCCCTCCCCGGGCGGGGTCCTGGCCGCACAGCACCCCCCCCCCATGTGGCACGCCCCGGCCCCGCAGAAGCAGCCCCCGTCTCTGCACTCCACAGACCAATCTGGGCGACGACTGGACCATTTGGATCACGGACTCATCCAGGACCTAATGCTGCTTCCAGCTGATCCCGGGTCAGGTGCCCGGTTCCGATTTGGCGGGCTGGGGTGGGGGGTGCACCACAATGTGATTGACAGTGCAGGGCAGCATCGAGGGCCAGTCCCCAGGAGGACTGAAGGGTGTGGACAGACGGCTGCCAGAAAGCGCCCGCCAGTCTCAGCACCCGTTCTGCGCCTGCGCGGCGCGCGCAGCACTTCCGCCAGGTCTGCGCGCAGCCGTTCTCCTTCTCCCCACGGAAAGGTCCACGCGGGGGATGCCAGCGCTCAGCTCCTCTCACTGAGGCCGAACAGCAGGGACGGGACAGGTGCTCTGCTAGCGACCCCGTGCTATGGTAAGAAGGCCTCAGTTACCGTGTAGCGCAGGCGTGACACAGGCAGCTGCCACAGGACCACGGGGACCCTTAGGGCCCTGGAGCTTTGACGTTGAGCTAGAGACACACTGATGGGGCGGCCTCCCTCCGTCAGAGCTGACGCGCCGCCTGCAGAGCTTCCTCTAGTGAGGGCGGCCTCCCGGGTCCAGGAGCCCCGATGGAAAGCAGACACACAGTTGGGGCGAGCACAGCCCTGGATTTGCAGGGCAGAGGTGGTTTCAGACGCGTTGTGGCTGGTCCAGGGATCAGGCCATATGCATCTCCATGTTTCTTTCCAAATACATGGATGCCTACAAATGGCCCTAGGTGATGGGGACTGGGTTCAAAGGTCACCAAGCTCCTCCAGCAACATCTTGCCCACCTGCAGCCCCAGGGCTAACACTTTCTCAAGGAGATGAAGCTGAGCGCTGTCAGTTGCATGGATTACACAGTGGGCTGAGAGAGGCAGCCCCGTGGAGTTTCCAGGCTTCCAGTGAGGCCGTTGCTGTCCCTTGAGCCTTGATGCCAGTTTCACCGTGAAGGAGGGTGCCAGCCCTGGGATGGAGCCATGGGAAAGCGGGCACTGGGGCTCTGGGGCCCCTTAGATGTTCCACATGGCTCTACAAAGAGCCACATGTATGGCTTTTCAAAACTGTGAGATCAAATTCATTGAGTCTGTCAAGGGAAGCTTCAGAGGCAAGAAGTATTTCAGGATGAAAAAAATTTTTTTATTTGCAAAAAGGGCAAGGGAGCCAGACTTCAGTAAGACCAGCTCATCCAATAAAAAATCCAACAAGTATCTCATGTTATAAAACCCCACAAGATTGCATGTTTACATCTGTCTGTTCATGGTGGGAGAGGATCAGCTCCTCACGCCCTGATGTTGTGTTACTGTCTCAGACATTAACCCCAGATCCAGGATGACGTGGTCCCTGCTGAGAGTCCAGGCTTACAGGAAATGCTCGAGATTTTGTTCTTTGGTGAGACCAAAACTAGATAGAGTGGCCGTATTATTTTTATTTTGTATGAAGGTACAAAGTGTTTTTTCTCCCTGACTGTGGGAAATGCACTGCACACACAGTGGTAACAGGGCTGGATCAATTGCCGGTTTCCACACGATGAATCATTTGTTTACGTTTTGATCCGTTTTTCTCCTTATTACGGTATCATCAGTTGTAATCAAAATTACAAAGATGTAATCAAAGATGTAATCTTCAAAGATGTAATCAAAATCAGTATCACTCTTAAGAGTGATCAAGAAGTTCCTAGCACCGTGAGGAAAAGTGGCCTAAACAAACATGACAAGTGTCATGTCACATTGAAGAAGTTAGGAGACAAAGTAGGGCCAAGGTTGCTTAATTCTGTTTCTTTCCTCTTTTTGCTTATTCCCTGAATATGCTCTGAGACACATGAATCATTACATCTGTTGATGTTGATGAGGCAGAATATTTTGAAATGTCATTATTCTCCGTACCTCCTCTCTATCCTCTGACTCTTCCATCATTAAAGAGGCTGCCGTTTGTTGCATCAGGAGGGGCCGAGTATCCTTGGCTTTGACTTCTAAGCTCAGAGTTTTGGTTTTCTGTTTTTTTTTGGCACATAGTTTTTTTTTTAATTAATTTTTACTGGAGTATGGTTGATTTACAATGTTGTGTTAGCCTCTGCTGTACAGCAAAGTATACATACACACATATCCACTCTTTTTTAGATTCTTTTCCCATATAGTCATTACAGAATATTGAGTTCCCCGTGCTGTACAGTAGGTCCTTATTAGTTATCAATTTTATATATAGTAGTGTGTATGTGTCAACCCCAATCTCCCAATTTATCCCTTCCCCCCTTTCCCTCTTGCTAATCACAAGATTGTTTTCTACATCTGTAACTCTATGTCTGTTTTGTAAATAAGTTCATTTGTACCACTTTTTTTAGATTCCACATATAAGTGATATCCTACACGATATTTGTCCCTCTCTGTCTGACTTACTTCACTCAATATGACAATCTCTAGGTCCATCCATGTTGCTGCAAATGGCATTATTTCATTCTTTTTTATGGCTGAGTAATATTCCATTGTATATATGTACCACATCTTCTGTATCCATTCATCTGTCGATGGACGTCTAGGTTGCTTCCATGCCCTGGCTGTTGTAAATAGTGCTGCAATGTACATTGGAGTGCATGTATCTCTTTGAATTATAGTTTTCTCCGGATATATGCCCAGGAGTGGGATTGCTGGATCATATGGTAACTCTACTTTTAGTTTTTTAAGGAAGCTCCATACTGTTTTGCACAGTGGCTGCACAAATTTACATTCCTGCCAACAGTGTAGGAGGGTTCCCTTTTCTCCACACCCTCTCCAGCAGAAATTCCAGCTCTTGCCAAGATCTCGCTGCAAGTCAGGAGGCTTCTGTCCCACTATCTAAAGTCCGCATCATTATTCTCCCTGTCACGCCATGATTGTCTGCCATTCCTCTTCCCTCACCCACGAGCAAGGGTGTCACAGACCTCTCCGGGCCCACAAAGCACTCTCAGCCCCGCTCTACCAGACTCTAGAGGGAAGGAAATTTATCATCCCCAGTGACATGAGTTTTTCTCGCGCATGAAATTCAAAACCAGACTCCAGCCATAGATGTGTGACACACGCTGAGAATGTGTAAATACCTGCAAATCCACCACAGCTTCTCAAATTGAGGAGCCGCAAAATATGCTCACAACTTGTAAACCTGCCCAGAAGCTGGAGTGTAGAGTCCTTACAAACTAATCGGAAAATCGGATGTGCTTTTCCACAGAGGATGCAACAGGCCAGTCACAAAAGGCCAAGTTTGCCCAGTGAGCATATGCCCCACACGCTTCACAAAAAACAAACTTCAGTTCACTAGTGAACAAAGAAAAGGAAATGAAGTCAACAACCAAGGCCTTTTCTTCCCCCATCAAATTTCTAAAGGAAAAATTGATGCTCCCCAGGGTCTGCTGTCCCCACACATCTCCCCTCCCCTTCCTTCCTCCCCTTCCTTTCTCTTTTTTTTTCTTTTCTTCTTCCCCCCCCCCCCCCCCCCGGCAGCTTGCAGTTGGCACCTACCTACTCTGAGTCCTCATTTTCTTCCAGTCACAGAAATCACTTACTTGATTATAAAAATTATAAATGTGTGTGGTGATGGATGTTAACTAGACTTTTGTGGTGACCATTCTGTAATATATACAGTATCAAAACAGTATGTTGTACACCTGAAATGAATATAATGTTATATGTCAATTATATCTCAATTTTTAAAAAAAGAAGACACAGAACTTGGAAAAACGTCTTTAATTTTGATGAAGTCTAATTTACCTATTTCTTTTGTGACTTGTGCCTTTGGTATCATATCTAAGAAACTATCACCTATTCCAAGGACACAAAGATCGATTGCCATGTTTCTTCTAAGATTTTTATAATTCTGACTTTTGCATTTAGATTTATGATTGATTTTGAGTTAATTTTGTGTTGGTATAAGGTAGGGGTCCAACTTCATTCTCTTGCATGTGGATATCCAGTAGTCTTGGCACTGCTGTTGAAAATCACTTGAGCATCCATCAATCAAGAAGTATACACGACGCAAGCTAATCCGCGTTGAGTTATAGGCTCCAGGGTGAGGCACGTGATGCATCGACAAATACCTGCCTCACCACCACACTAGGCAAGGAGCGCAGCACCTAGACAGCCCAGACTTGCCATATTTCAAGTCTCGGAGGCAAAGAAGCAGCTCTCAATTGTAAAATGAGAGTAGGTTTAAGATGCTGTATGACGTGCGGGTGCTGCTTTCCGAGCGCCGTCGTGAATGGCGGGGCGCGGGACGCACGCTTTGCTGGTTTCCATGTGGCGCATCTGTGACGTGACCGGGGACCTCCATTTATGGAGGGTTCAGCTACAATGCACAGAGACTAGAGCGGGGTGGTTGCTTTAAGCCTTCCTCAATCTTGTGGAAGTTTTAGTTCGTCTATTTCTGGAGAGGTTTAGAGAACATGGCACCCACGTCCTCACAGACACGTGTGCACAGAAATGTCGCCCACCGTTCTGTGTGCCCGGCTCCGCGAAGCTGCCTTTCCCTTGAGATACTTTGTCACGTAGAAGGGAAAAGCAACGTGCGAAAATAAATCCTCGGGTGGCAGAGGGTCTGTCTGTGGGGTATTGTGGTCATGCTGATATCCAGGAAATGAAGAGGCTCGAAATAACAAAGGCACCTAATTGCTGCCGTCCAAAGAGAAGTCAGCAAGAACTTCAGAGAACGGAAGGCAAGTTTGCTGCCACCCGAGTAAGGTGGATGCATATAAAAATGTGCTTTTGATGTGGAGGTGGTGGGAGCCCGACATAAACGTCAATGTCAAGTACCTAATACAGACCCCCAAGAAATCATCCCCCTTTGCAACATGGTCTCCATCGCTTCTGTACAACCTGTGGTCCAGGTCAAGAGGGAAGTTAGCCCTAGAAAGGGCCATTTTTCATAAGACAGTTAGCTGTATTAGTTTCCTACCACTGCTGTAACAAATAACCCAAACCTAGTGGTTTAAACAGTACAAACTTACTGTTTGACATTTCTGGAGGCCAGATGTCTGAAATGGGTGTCCGCAGGGCGCATTCCTTCCGGAGGCCCTGGGGAGAGTGCGTTTCCTTGGAGGCTGCCTGGATTCCTTGTCTCCTGGTCCCTTTCTGCAACTGCATCACTGGCCCCATCACTTCTCCTTCCGTGACTCTGAATCTCTGCCTCCCTCCTCTAAGGACTCCTGTGATTCCACTGGGCCCAGCCACATAATCCAGGATAAGCTTCCCATCTCTAGGTCCTTATCTTAGTCACATCTGTGATCTCTTTGGACATATAAGGTACCACGGTCACAGGTTCTGGGGGTTAGCACATGGACATCTCTGGGGGCTATCTATCCTCTGTACCACACCACTGTAGCCTTTTCTGCTTCCAAGGGAACTGGCAAGAGGTCCAGGTTGCCTGGCCTGCTCCTATGTGAGGCAGGAGCAGAAGGGCACAGGGTGGTGCTCAGGTTCTTACTGGAGGAAATGCCTGTCTGACACGGGCAGGGCAGTGCTTTGGGGCATGCGCCCTCCCCTCCGTGCCTGGCTGTGCCTCTTTGAAGGTGCCCTGAGAGCTTGCAGAGAGAGCAGCCTTGGACATGGTCTGCGGGAAGCCCGGTTGTAACTCGCAGAATCACGGAGGTGTCACCGGCCAGCATCCCTATTAACAGGGTGGTTTCCTGTGCGTCTTACTTTCTTCAGGAGACAGGAGAGATGCTCTTCAGGCAGGAGAGACGTGTCCTCTTCCCTGCTGTCTCTCCCAGTGGCCAGCAGAGTGCTCGGTACACGGTGGGTGCCCAATAAATGCCTGTTACCTTGCCTTACGTGCCTCAGACTTAAATCCTGCTTCTCTCCCCAGAGAGCACACAGTTCCCTGTGCGATCAGCACTGATGAGGCCCCAGGCCTGGCGAGCCCTCCGCAGGGCTCCCCCTGCACGAGGTCTGAGGCAGAAGGCGGAGTTACGACACTTCTCTGTTTTGCTACAGTCGCGTCTCTTAAGATGCTTGGTGCTTCCAGCCAAGATTCCTTTCCCTTTAATTTGGAAGCTTCCGAGATCTCTGAGCCCCACGTGTCCCTCAGATGTGCCCTCTGCCCGGACTTAAAGAGCGAGACCTCAGGCCCAAGCTGCGGGAACTTTTTGTGCCCACACAGAGGAGGGGGCTGGCGACAAACCGGTAGTGTCGCTGGCGGCCGGTCACTGCCGACGTCCCCAAAGGTGAAGGCAGAGCTCAGCCACCTTCAGACGGGCAGGCTTGCGCTGGGCAGGGGCCTGGCTGGGCTCCTCCTGCAGGAGTGAAGACCCCGTTTCTCAGGACCCTGTGGCCAAGGCAGCGCCTTGTGGGCCCCTCCCCTTGGGCTCTAAAGACCCAGCCTACCGGGATTTAGGGAGGCTCACGGGATCCATCATTAACTCCGCTTTCAGTCCTTCTCCTTCCCAAAACAATGGGAGGTGGATCTGGAAATTCCAAGCTTCTCATCCTGCTGGGTCTTGCTGGTGACCAGCCCTCACTCAGAAACCACGCAGAGTCCCCTCATTAGAACAGAAGACCCTCCTATCGCCCAGGAAATCACAAGGGTTTCAGGAGCCCTGTGTCAGGAACCGGGGGCAGAGACCAATATATGTTTTCTACTATCTTAGGTGACCCGTAAGAGCTTCTACTGCCAAATTCAGAAGGATATGAGCAACAAAATAAATAATATAGCCCGATTATAACCCAAAGTATAAAACAACTATATTTATAAACCCATACTGATGAAAATTATGATCGAAGAAGTAAATAAATGGGTGAGAAGTGGCAGCTCCACCTTACAGGGGATTCCAAACAGTATACGGAGATACTCCCTCCTCCAGGGGGTGGGGCTCAATCCCCCTCCTTTAAGCTCTAAGCCTGGGCTCCAAAGAATATTGTAGGGAAAGTGAAATAGTCACTCAGACTGGAGAAACCTGCCAGACACCCCCTCAGCCACGTGCCCTCACGTCAGCAGGGGTGTCATGCGGGTCCCCTCATGTGATATGAGGAGACGAGCACTTTGCCTCTTAGTATCCTTTCCAAAAACCCAGAATCCCAGTCTGATCATGAGAAAAACACCAGGAAAACCCAAATTGAGGGACCTTCTACCAAATACCGGACCGGAACTCCTCAAACTGTCAAAGTCACGAAAACCAAGATAAGACTGAGAAACTCTCACAGACCAGAGGAGGCGAACATGATAGCCCAGTGCAACGTGGCATCCATGGGGTCCTGGAGCAGAAACAGGGCAGCAACGGGAGAACAGGAGAAACCCAGAGAAAGCCCGGAGCGTAGGTAATAGCACCGCGCCAAGGCTGGTTCCCAAGAGTGACAACTCTCCCAGTTAACAGAAGGGCTACCAGTGGGGCAACTGGGGGTGTGATGTGTGGGAGTCTACGTGCTCCCATGGCAACTTTTCTGCAAACCTAAAAACTTTCCAGAATAAAAGTTTATTTCTGAAAAATCTCTAATTGCGGTCTTAAATAATACATCCTTCATGCATTCAACAAACACATGTATTGCGCTTACCCCATTCAGGACACTGTTCTCAGGGCAGCAGAAATATCAACTTCTCCCTCTGACACAGTGGTGACCCCAGTGGTGACCGTTGTGGCCCCAGCCGGCAGGCAGAGGGCAGAGGACACAAGAAGGTCCACGGCCTGGGCGCTGCAAGCCGGGGGGCCAGAGCTCCTCCCCGAGGGTGGAGGGTCCGCCAGCACTGCCACAGCCAAGAGGGCCTTCAGGAGCCCACCACGTCCTGCTCTTGGAATGGCAGCGCGGGCAGGACTTCAGGGCTGGGGCAGAGAGAGCCCCTGGCGGTGACTGCGACGCCCCTTGTTTACAGACGCGGAAGATAAGGCCCCGAGGCACTGAGTCATGAGGGACTGTCCCCGGGAGCGAGTGGGGAGAGCTCAGATGCCCTAGGGGCTGTGCCCACCTCCGCAGAGGAGGGTCCCCAGTGCGAGGTAGGACCTCTGTCCCCAGGAGGTGGGGCACCCAGGGCTGTGAGAGCACAGGTGAGATCGGCCTGCCAGGCTGCCCGCCTGGGAGGAGCTCCCTGGGAAGAAAGGCTGCAGCCCTTACGCTGAGGCGCCCACTGGGAAGGGGGTCTGGCCGAGGGGCCGGGCAAGGGGTCAGGGTGTGGTGCCCTCCACTTGGCCTGGCTTCTCCTGCAGCTCCTGCCGCAGGCCCGGCCTCCCGGCATCAGCCCCTCACCTGTGCGCTCCAACCAGGGTCAGGAGTGATGGTGAGGGTCCAGAGCCCGCTGAGAGTTCTCATGAGGCTTCTAAGAACCAGGCAAACTGAATGGAGTCAACGTCTGAAGAAGAGAAAACTTGAAGACGTTACTAGGAGCTGCCAGTCTGTTATGGCCGCTTTTAAACATTTTGTTCGTGGATGTGTTAAAATCAGACCTCTGAGAATTTTAAGCCCAAGCCCCCCGGACACTGCATCTCTTTTCAGCCTTTGCTTAAACAATTCATTCTCTGCAGCTCAGTAAGCTGAAAAGGCCTGGGAAGAACGTTTGAAACAAAGGTTAATGAAGTTCTTTACCTGTAAAAAAGATTAATTCATAATAATAATAGTCCAATCAAACCAGACCTGCTCACTAGGCCTGGCCTTGGCTCTGAGCCCCCAAGGTGGAGGGCAGGCGCCAAAGGCAGAGAGTGAGGGGCCTGTCACTCCTGTCCCCTCGGTGGCAAAGTTGCACAGCCTCTCCCCGTTCACAGTCATCGTCAAATAGTGTCTGGGCATTCCTCCTGCCTGGGGGTCGGGGGGCTCTGTGCCCTGGATGGGGACGCCCCCTCACCTCCAGGGCAGTGTGGTCCCAATTCCCAGAATTAACCCTCCTTGTAGAATCGTGGCCTTAACCGCCCTAGTAAACACTCCCCCATGTCACCAGGGAAGAAAGCAGCGAAGCTCCGTCAGCCATGAACTAGGTTATAGAACAGAAAGGAGCCCCGGGGTCGGGGGTGAGGGAAGGTGCAGGAGGGGACTGCCAAGCACCGTGGGTTCAAGGGCAGTTGGAGGGACAACAAGGAGAGGCACTGAGGCACGTTTCCATTTTACCAGCAGGAGCTGGCGGGCCTGCCATCTTAAGCAGGCCAGAGGACCCCCAAACACAGTTCAAGTTCAGGAGCAAGTTCCCTTCACAGACTGGCTTGGGGCCCACCCTCTGAGGCTCTCCCAGGGCTGCAGGAGTCCTGGGACCTAATAATACACACAAATCAGAATGCAGGCTGTGGGCCCTGACCATGCAAGGACAGGGGGAAAGCTGACGCCCCAGCCCGGCCGCTGGCCTTGCCCTAAAGCAGCAGCGTGTCCAGCCCCGGAGCCAGGGCCCTGGCTGTGCCAGCAGCCCCTATATCCAGAGAATGAGCGCGCTGGGGGGAATGGCAGGCATGCGGCTCAGCTGTCACTGTGAGACCAGCCCAGGAAGGCTGCTCTCCCCCCACTCCCTTCTTCCTGTCCCCAGGCTGCAGTCCAGACCCAGCGCTGGGAGCTCAGTCTGGACGATAATGAACCCGTGAGATGGCAAGCCAGGTGCATAGCGCGAGGGGAGGCCACTTAGAAGAGAGAAAAATAGAACACCTGAGAAGGGTGGTGGCGGGCTTTGTCCTCAAGGCGGATTCTGACCGAGGGGATGGGGGAGGGTCGTGCCCCCTTGGTCTTTCCCCAGGAAGGAGACTGACTCTGTGTTTCCAGGGCTGCCAAGGGCTCGCCCACCATCCCCCCCATGTCATTGCCCCGGGCATCCCGGGGCGCCGGAGAAACGTCCAGCTTCCTGACGCAACAGCAGTCTGGGACTTTAGAATCACCTCTCAGCCTTGTCTTTCCAATCTGCAAAATGGGAAAACTTCTAGCTTCCTCTGGG
This sequence comes from Aethalodelphis obliquidens, assembly GCF_003676395.1. Classification (NCBI taxonomy): domain Eukaryota; kingdom Metazoa; phylum Chordata; class Mammalia; order Artiodactyla; family Delphinidae; genus Aethalodelphis; species Aethalodelphis obliquidens. Next base: position 1,226,821 of record NW_020838031.1, read on the forward strand.
GCCAGCTGCTCCTTGGCACAGGGCACGGTGGGGAGACCCCTGACCCTAGGTCACAACAGGCAGAGACTCGCTGCTGGGCCAGCGGCCCCACCAAGCTCGCCCCCGTGGGAGGAACGACGTGGCTTTGGTGGCCACTTTATTGGGGAGCTTGGGCACTGCCCTCAAGGAGCATCTGAGATTAACGAGACCCAGACCTGACACTTGAAGCCCTGGGAGAGGGTCCCAGCAGCTCAAGGCCCGCTGCCTTTCCCCTGGGGCCACGCCTTGCCCACTGCCCAGGTCCACAGACAGGCCAAGCATTCCAGATACCCGACAGGAAGACGGGCACACAGTGTGAGGGGAGCTGGGCGCCTGGTGCTCAGAGACGTGGGGAAGGGGGGATGCGGAGCAGGGCGGAGAGGACGCCTGTGCATCGGCCTGGGCCGCCCCGTGTGCGTCCCTCACGGGGTCTGGACACCCTTGCCTCCCGCTCGGGGCCCACCACAGCTGCTCTTGACTTTGAGAGTAAAGCTGAGCTTACTCACCCAGGGAGAAAGGGGAAAAGCACACTGGCCACTTGTCCATGTCCCTCTGCTTCCTTCTAGGGTCAGGTGGAGTGTGTGAAGGGGAAGACAGCTGCCTGCTCCGGAGTCCCCAGAAGGAGAGGCTGTGCCAGTGGTCGGGGCGTGACCCTCGGGGCTCTGAGCTGCATGGGGTCAGGCTCAGCCTGGCCCGCCCCAGCCTGAGAGCACAGGCAGGCCTGGGCCCTGGGCCACCAGGCTCTCGCTCGGAATGTCAGAGGACAGACCAGAGAGACTCATGGCTCTCCTCCACCAGGCCCGGGAGCTGGGGGATCCACTGTGTGGGGGGAGGGCAGCAGCCACCCCTCACAGCAGGCAAGAAGGGTGTGCTGCTCCCAGCCCATCCCCTTCCTTCCAGCAAGGGTCAACCCTGACTCCCTCTTCTGGGAATCTAAATCCCCAGGACGGACGCAGTCAGCATTCACCCTGTGGTGCAGACAAGGTGAAATCAGGAGCCGGGACCCAACGTCAGCCTCTGATTCCACGCCCCAGACCACCAGGTGGCTGAAGGCACAGCCGCAGCTCAGAGGAGCGATGTTCTCTCGGAGATGATCTTGTTTTACATGCGGGCTGAGACCCAGAGGGGCCCAAAGACGCGTGGCAGAGCACCTGAGCCCTGCCGGTGACCTCAGGAAGGCTCCTGCACCCGTCACAGACCAAGGGAGGGGGCGTATGCCGAGCTCCCCTCCAGACACAGCGAGAGGAAGAAGTAGCCCCGCTCTCGGCACTGCGGACACCAGTCCCGAGCGCCTGAGATCCTCCAGCCCCGCAGGGCTGGGCTCGCTACCCCCTCGCACAGGTGGGAATTAGGCTCAGAGACGCCGAGGGTTTGCCGGACGCGGCGCCGCCGGGAAGAAGGCGGCTCCTCCGGCATCTGACTGCCCCGCCCAGGCTCCGGCCCCGGGTTCTGAGCGTCTGTCACCCGCCCGATCGCGTGTCGCTGGGCCCATCGCGCCGCGGGATGGCGCGTTTCAGTGCCTATTAGCACAGCTTCCAGCCGCCCCGCAGCCACCCACGCCTTGCGCTCGCTGCCCAACCCAGGCTGTTGTCCTGCTGACTCCCGGCTCAGTCCCCAGAGCCCTGACCGCCTGGCAGCTGTCGCGCCCAGGGCACAGCAGCTCAGGGGAAAAGCGAAGATCTCCTCGCAAGAGAGACGGTTCGCTTCATAATTCCTGCTGAGACGACTACGTGCTTCCCCGACCCTCGCCCGCCGCCAGAGTCCCTCCGCCACTGGGAGGCCGATTCAACCAGCCAGCTGCCAGCGGCGCTGATGTAAAAATAGAGGTAGGCGGTGGGGGCCGGCACCCGACTCCCCGTGTGACGGAAGGCCGGCAGACAGCTGCGGCTCCTCCCCTCCCCCTCCTCCTCCCCCCCGCCCCCCCCCCCCTTCCCCCCCCTCCCCTCCCTCCCCTCCCCTCCCTTCCCCTCCCCTCCCCCTCCCTTCCCTGCCTCCCCTCCCCCTCCCCAGCCCTTCCCGTCAGATGGGAGGGAAATAGCACAAACCTTCATTCTCCTGTGGTCTTTCTGGATTTTCTATAGAGAACATTCCAGTACCCGGCCAGCTCCAAGGTGGGAATGGAATGAGAGGAAGTGAGAGGCTGCAGCCCATGTCACACTACCGCCTCAGAGCCCAGGGTGCACCCCCTCAGGGCCAGGACTGCCCTGCCGCCCTCCTGCCTGGGACCACCGATCTGCCTGGTTGCCACACCAGCCGCAGTCCCAAGCTCCGGGTGCCCATTTCAGTGAGCATCCGCAGGTGAGTCAGAGACCCGAGAGGCGTGCTGGAACCCCCGCCTGCCCCAGCAGGGCAGCTTCCCTCTCTCTCTCTCTGCTTAGAACAGTTCCATGGCTTTCCACCGCTCTTAGAATAAAGAAAAAATATACAGTCAGCGGTGGAGGGTCTTCAGGCTGGGTCTGCCTCCCCCTGCATCCTCTCTGCCCACCACCCTCCCCCATCCCCACCCCGTCACACCCACCTTTCCACAGGCCATGAACCTCCAGCCTCCCCACTTCACCTGCTGCTGCCTACTCACCCTCAAAGTACCTCTACTGCCCTGGCTCAGGAGCCCACCCCCCTGGCTCCTTCTATACTGTCACACCGCACGGCCCTCTTGCAGCCCATGCTGAATGGACAGGCTTGCATTGTTGTTTGATGAATTCTGTTTCCCACTCTGCACTGAGGGCTCCCTGAGGCTGAGACCTGGACTCTTCGGCTGGCCTCCTTGTCTCCCAGCACGGTGCCTGCACGTAGTAGGTGCCCAGTAAAAGTTTGTTGAGTAAATCAGCAAACTTATAGCTGCAGGTGTGTCAACGAGCAGGGCAAGAGTGGAGTGACAGAGTTCTGGGTGCTTTTGGAAAATGAGCTGAAGGATGATCAAGACTAGGGACTTCCCTGGTGGTGCAGTGGTTAAGAAGCCACCTGCCAGTGCAGGAGGCACGGGCTTGATCCCTGGTCCAAGAAGATCCCACATGCCACGGAGCAACTAAGCCTGTGTGCCACAACTACTGAGCCAGTGCTCTGGAGCCCGCGAGCCACAACTACTGAAGCCTGCGCCCTAGAGCCTGTGCTCCGCAACAAGAGAAGCTACCGCAAGGAGAAGCCCGCGCACCGCAACGAAGAGTAGCCCCCGCTCGCTGCAACTAGAGAAAAGCCCGCACGCAGCAACGAAGACCCAACGCAGCCAAAAAAAAAACCTACACACTCCCAACGCAGGGGGCCTAGGTTCGATCCCTGGTCAGGGAACTAGATCCCACATGCATGCCTCAACTGAGTTCGCATGCCGTGATTAAGGAGCCCACGAGCCGCAACTAAGACCCGGTGCAACCAAATAAATAAATAAATATTTTTTTAAAAAAAAGAATAATCAAGACTAGATGTTGGATGTCTTGGCTTCTCCAGCTGAGGGAAGGTTGGCCCCACACCTGCACCTTGGATAACCAGGAAGACGGTGGAGAAAAAGGACATCTCCCTGGCTGTGAACCACAACCCTGTGTTCTCGTGTGGCTGGGAACAAATCTGTTTGCTTCAAATTGCCTGGATTGCCCTTTGGAAAAAATATGACCACCCAGTGCAGGGCTGGGACTGCGGTGCAGCAAGGGAAGTGCGCAGGGGAGCAGAGGCTTGAGGAAGGGCTGTTTGTGAGGGCTCCACCCTGTCCAGGCTGGACCACTGCGCTCGCTCTCATGTCAGTGAGAGACGCCCTGTAATTTCAGAGGTGCTGAGCTCCCCAGCTTTCAAATTCCTGGCCTCCACCGCCAGGGCAGCGTAGGAAGAAATCACTACACAACGTCTCCCAAGGGAGGCTCTGGGCGTCCCTGGTGATCCCAGCACGCGGGCCTCCTGGAGCCTGGTTCTCCACCGGCCTGCCCTGCACCAGCGCTAGAGGCCGGAGACGAAACTCAGAGGAAAACCTAGATTCCAGAGAACCTTCCAAAGACAGAGGGTAAGCATAGTAGGCATCCTTTTTAAGCATTTACTGGAGAAGTTCAAGTGCAGTGTGGTTATTCCATGTAGTGCCTCTTGTGCCTGCAATAGAAGAGACACTCGGTAAATGCGTGAATGGACTGGGCGGGAGGGGGAGGGGAGGCAGAACTGTGGGCACTCTGGCTTAGGAAGGGTAAAGGGTAAACAGAGCCTTCTCAGAACTTCAAAGGGCACCTGGATGTGGAGAAACTCTTTATAGCACTGGAGTCTCCCCTTTGCTCATCCCCTTGTCCTGCATCCTGAGGGGCTTCACAACAGCCCCCCCTTCCTCTCCCAGGGGTCCTGAGCAAGAGAAGTGGGGGGGGGGGCGTGATCACAGACTGTCAGAGGAACGGGGACCACCTAGAGCAGAGCTTCCCCCTCCTGTTACCGATGGAAACCAACGTCCTCCGCGGAGCCAGGGCTGGAACCCAGAGATGCTCTCCCCAGTGCCATCTGCCCAGCTCACTCAGGATGCCTGTGGAGCTCAGACGGGAGAAATGACAGGAGCAGTTTAGTCCTTTCAGCGGGGGCCACCTCGGGGTCACGCTTGACACAGCCGTTCTCCGACCCCCGCCTCCATGGCCCCGCCTCCCGCCACCCGCGTGGCTGCAAATGGATCTGCCCAAACTCCTCTGCTGCTGGAAGTACCATTCAGGGCTGAGGGCCTAGAGGGGCCTTTTCTTCTCTGTTTATTTATTTTTTCATTTTTCGCTTAAGTATTTTTAATATTAACATAACACTTATATCTTGAAAATAATAAAGTTGAAAAGAATAATGAAGTATAAAAAAGGCAGAAAAAATCACCTATCACCCCCCCATGCAGAAAGCATCGTGATGATTTATCACTTTGACCGAGTTGCTTTGTCCTTTTGCCCTTCATTTTTTCCCTGGTCCAATGGGTCCCTGCTGACACAGGGCACATTAACATTGGGCTGAAGGGCTCCAGGCAGCTCTGTCTCCCAGCTGGTGCCCTGTTATCCTGGGGAATTTTCAGACCCAGTGTATTTTTAGGCCCAGGGAAAATATAACAGATTTAAAATAAGGCAACAGAATTTGGGGCAAAATTCCTTAAGCCCGTGTGTGAGATTTGAGCTGTGTTTCAAGGGTGGCTTTAGGCCCGCACCGTGAAAGGTGTTAGTTCTATTTTTAGGGAATATGACAGGCTGAGTTCTTGGAACAACATTCCTGTGGAAAACAACTAAAAAGCCACATCAAGTATTTTGAACATCTTACAAGACCGAAGAGTTGACAAGATAGTAAGGAATCACCAGCGGGACAGTGATCCTAGAAACAGCTCTTGCCCTGAGAGTGTTTGTTTATCTCACTTACCTTGCTCTTGGGGTTTAACAGCTTTGCAAAGCTTGATGCCTCCCTCGTGAAGCTGGGACACGGGTTTACACCACGGGGAAGCGTGAAGGAGTGAGCCAGGGGTAAGCCCTGCCCCACACCGACACTTGAGGATCAGACAGGCGAGTGGCCCTGGTACCAAGTGTGTGGTAGTGGCGTGGGGTGCAGATTCCTGGGAAATTGTAAACTCAGGCTGAGTTCTCACATGCATTCGCAGCCCACCTCATCTGGGGGGACGAGGAGACCTCAGGCGGTGGATTTAGTTTACCATCATTTCAGATTAGTGGTATCCCAGGAGATCCCTGGCAGAAGCAAATACAAGTCCTTTCCTGAGAGAGTCACCTTTATTCTGGGTTTCCAAGTGTCCCAGAAATAATTCTTCAAAGACAGTGAACGCGACACTGTCAAGTACACATGGAAAAAGGTAGTGTGAGTATGAACCGGGACAATAGGTAATAGAAAGAAACTCCAAGACTTCATCCACTAGGATTATTAGATTCATATTATTAAAAACCTATGCTTGCTCTTTTAAAGAAGAGACAAGCTAACGCATATCCATAGGAAGCAGAAAGCTATAAAAATATGATCTAGTTAATTTTAAAATAAAATAATTTCTAAAATTTTCTAAAAGTTAAAAATTCAATACCAGAAATTTAAAACTGAGCAAAAGGGTTTAACAATAGATTAAGTAATTTAAAGGGAGAATTAGTAAATTGGAAGATCAATTGGAAGAAATTACCCACAATGCAATTCAGATAAACCCCCTAAAATGAAAAATACAAAAAAAATTTTTTTCCATTTAAAAATTTAAAAAAAATTTTTTTAATGTAGAGGGTATCAGAAGTTCTAACATCTTATTTTTTGCCTGCAATTTTTTCTTTTGATTAAAATGTACACAAAATGAAATGCACAAATCTTAATTGTACAGTCACTGAATCTGACCTTTGTAACCCAATCCTTTATCAAGATACAGACATTTCCATAATTCCAAAAAGTCCCCTCATGCCACTTCTCAATATCCATCCCACTCCCAGAGACAACCATTGTTCTTATTTTTTTCTATACCATAGACTAGTTTTGCCTGTTCTAGAATATCATATAAATGGAATCTTACTGTATATATGTGTAAATTTTTTTCACTCGGTATTTTTGAGATCCATTATGTTGTATGTGCATTTGCAGTCTGTTCCTCTTTATTGCTGAATTGTATTCCATTATACAGCTGTACACAGTTTGTTTATCCATTTTTCTGTTGATGGACACCTGACCTGTTTCCAGTTTTTACTATTATCAATAAAGCTGCTATCACAATTCTTGTATAAGTCCTTTTGTGACTATGTCTTTAATCTTAGTGGGTAAATTCCTAGGATTAAAATTATCAGGCGTTAGAGCAGGTGTATGTTTAGTTTTATAGGAAACTTCCAAATGTTTTCCGAAGTGGTTGCACCATTTTACATTCCCACTCAGAGTATGAAAGTTCCAGTTGCTCCACATACTTGCCAATATTTGGTGTCAATCTTTTTAATTTTAGCCATAATAGTGGGTATATAATAGTATAAGATTGTTCTTTTATTTTGCATCTATCGGATGACTAGAAACTTTGAGCACTTTTTCATGTGCTTGTCTTTTTCTTCGATTGTGGTAAAAAAAAAACCATAACATTAAATTTAGCATTTTAAACATCTGTAAGTCTACAGTTCTATTGCATTATGTATATTTACATTGTTGTGCAACCATCACCACCATCCATCCACAGAAACTTTTCATCCCCCCAAACTGAAATTCAGTTCCCATTAAAAGCTAACTCCCCATTCCCGCCTCCCCCCAGCCCCTGACAATCACCCTTCTACTTTTTCACTATGAATCTGACTCCTCTGAGTACCTCATATATGTGGAATCATACAGTATTTGTCCCTTTGTGACTGGCTTATTTCACTTAATATAACATCTTCAGACTCATCCATGTTGTAGCATGGGTCAGAATCTCCTTCCTTTTTAAGAGTGAATAATATTCCATTGTACATATACACCACATTTTATCTATTCCTCCATTAATGGACACTTGGGCTGCTTCCACCTTTTGCCTATTGGGATAATCCTGCTATGAACACGGGTGTGCAAATACCTCTTTGAGTCCCTGCTTTTATTTCTTTGGGGTATATACTCAGAAGTAGAATTGCCACATCATATGGTAATTCTATTTTTTAGGAATTGCTATAACATTTTTCCATAGCGGCTATACCATTTTACATTCTCACCAGCAACGCACAAGCGTTCTGGTTTCTCCGTACTCTTGCCAATACTTGTTATTTTGTTCTGTTTTTTTGTTTTTGACAACAGCCATTGATTACATTGAGTATGATTGTATGCTTATTTTATTGGCCATTTATATATTCTTTTGTGAAGTGTCTGTTCAAAATATTTTGCCCATTTTATTGCATTTTTGTCTGTTATTGGATTTTATAGGTTTTTTGTTTTTTTTTTTTTTTGCTGTACGCGGGCCTCTCACTGTTGTGGCCTCTCCCATTGTGGAGCACAGGCTCCGGACGTGCAGGCTCAGCGGCCATGGCTCACGGGCCCAGCCGCTCCACAGCATATGGGATCTTCCCGGACCGGGGCATGAACCCGTGTCCCCTGCATCGGCAGGAGGACTCTCAACCACTGCGCCACCAGGGAAGCCCTATAGGTTATTTTTATATAGGCTGGCTACCAACCCTTTGTCAGGTACACGTTTTGCAAATATTTTCTCTCAGTATGTGGCCTGATTGTTCATTTTATTAGTGGTGTTCTTTGATGAGCAACTATTTTAAACTTGGTGAAGCCCAATTTGTCAATTCCTCAGAATGAGGTGAGAGAAAAAATAGGATTGAAGGCAACGTTGGAAGAAACAAGGGCTGGTAATGTCCCAAACCTGTTGAAAGACAGCAATCCACATATTCAAAAGCTTGTAAATCCCAAACGAGATAAGTAAAAAGAAACCTACAATTAGGTATGACATAGAGAAACAATATTTTCTCTAAGATTTTCTCTAAGAATATCAAAGACAAAAAGAAAAAAAAATTCTAAGCTGAAATGTGGGGAAATGGAAATGCAGATTTCCTCAAAGAAGGACTAGACTGCTGACTTTTCAACAGCGACAATAGCACTTAGAGGGCAGAGAAATGCCATCTTCAATATGCCAAAAGAAATAACTGTTATCCAGGAATTCTTTATGAGAAAAAAGTGTCTTTCAAGAATGAGGGAGAAATAAGCACATAAGCAAACAAAAACTGAAAGATTTTGCAACCAACACACCATCACAAAAGGAAATTCTAAAGACTGTGCTTCAGGTGTAAGGGAATAATCTCCCTTGGAAGGTACCCATAGGGAAGAAGAAATGAGCAGAGAAAATTATTAATATACAAGAAAATCTGAGCTCTATAAGACAATTACAGTATTTTGAGGAGGTTAAAACCATGACTGATGTATGATAAATAATAATATGTAAGGGTTTATAAAGATAGAATGAAAATATGTGATGAGTCAGGATGAAAATAAATGGATGAATTAGAAGTCCTCAAGGGTCTCGTGTTGTCCAAGGAAAGTAAAAATATTGAAATTTTAGACTTTGAACAGGCTGGACTAATAGTACAAAATAAAATGATAGATTTAAACCCAAATATGCCAGTAATCACATTGAATATAAACGGACAAAGTGTCTCAATTAAAAGACAAAATTGTCAGGCTGGGAAAACTATTCAGCCTTATGCTGTTTACAAGAAATGTATATAAAATATAAGTGTACATCAAAATTGAAAATAAAAGACTAGAGTCAAGAGTTACAAGTTAAAGTCTTTCCTCTGCCACTTTTACTAATTTATAAACTAAGTTTATAAACTTAGGCAAGTCACTCAGTCTTGAGGCCTCACTGTCATCATTTATGAAAGTAGAGTAATAATCCCTATCCTAGCTACCTTCTAAGATAAAATGAGCTAATGTATGTGAAAGTTCTTCATATAACATAAGACACATAAGAGACATAACGTAAGAGAAAAGCAGTCAAACAAACATTAACATTTTAATAGTCCATGGACTATTAAAATGAATGGGCTATTAAAATGGACCATTAAAATGAATTGTTACTAGTGGCCTTTTAGTTACTATAGTGGGTTAAATTGTTGTCCCTATTGTGGGCTGAATTGTGTCACCACCAACCCAAATTCATATGTTGAAGTCCTAACTCCCAGGACCTCAGAATGTGACTGTATTTGGAGACAGGGCCTTTACAGGAGTAATTAGAACAAAGCCTTTAGGGTGGGCCTTAATCCAACATGACTGGTGTCCTATAAGGAGGAATTTGGGCACAGACATGAAGAGAGGGAAGAGGACGTGCAGACACAGGGACAAGATGGCATCTGCAAGCCAAGGAGAGAGGCCTCAAGTGACGACAATCCTGCCTTTATTTTGGAGTTCTAGACCCCAGAACTGTGGAAAAAAATAATTCCTGTTGTTTTAAGCCACCCAGTCTGTGGTAATCTGTTACAGGAACTTAATACAGGTCCCATGAAGGAAACTAGGAAAGATGGGGTGAACAAGGATCCAGGGGTGCTACGGCCACCCTTGGTCCATGACGTAGAGAGACTTCTACTCCCGAGTCCATCTCCAGTGACCAGAGCTCTCCACGTGGTGATAAGGTTTAGGAAACCCCAATGACTGTCACAGGAAAGGCAATCCTGATTCTATGGACAGCTCTGAGAACCGCCAACATCACCTTTGCACATTTGAGTCTTTCACCCAATCACCACCCCCAGAAACTGTTCAGCATCAGTGCTACTGAACTCAGGTCCGGCTGCTCATCACTCGAAAGCTAATATTTGAGAGGTAAGTGTTGGTAGAAAGGAAAGTTTGCTTTATTCTGGAGGCTGGCAACCTGGGGAGAAGGCGGGCTCATGTCCAAAGGCCAATTCTCCCCTGCCAATCAGAGGGCAAGAGCTTTTAAAGGGGAGTTTCAGGGGTGAATGGGCAGAGGGAAGGGGGCTGCATGCAGCAACAGCACAGCCAGCTCTGACCGTCGTCTTGAAACTGGTCATTGGTGGTCTGAGCAGCATCAGCCTGATTGTTTTCCGTACAGTGAGCCTTCAGTTCCAGGGTCGGTTTGTTCCCCTTTCTTTGAGGCCAGTTCTGGGAGTTGCGGCAGCTTATGTCATGGCTACAGTCTGGTCATCATGTAGTTAACTTCTTCCACCTGGTGGGAGTTTCAATGTCTACAAGGTAGCTCACAGGATATGGCTCAGAATATTATCTATAACCCTTGAGGAGGAACTAAAATCCTTGACTTTGTTTAATGACTAAATTATTATTATTTTTGTTTGACTGCTTTTCTTTGCTTCTGCATTTTCTCACTTCTCTGAATAAATTTATTCATTGGCTAAAGTTTTTCTACAGACAAGAGGCAGGCAGAGGACATAGAGGAGGGTGTTTCTGTTCTATGAAGACCCCTTAGGGTCCCGCTCCATTCCATCAGGATAAGCCATTAAGAAACTGACAAGCAGGAGCAGGGTCAATCAGAAGGCTCAGGGCTCCTGCACCCAGTGAAAGGGCCACCCTTAATGAGGGGCCCCCATTCCTCATTCACGTCAGCTAACCTCCAGCTGCCTTTGCCATCCGTGCCCCTTCTGGAAGGTGCAGCCCATGGCCTGCTGGGGGGAGTGTCTCTGGCTGTGGGTGACAAGGACGCAGGTGGACCCGGACGTGGGACCCGCCATGCTGCCCACCTCACCAGCACGCCATCACACCAGGTCTTCTCGGCTTCTCTCTGAGCTGAGGTCAGACACAGCGCATCAGCTTGTGGGAACTCCCCAAAAGGACTGTGACATAGCAACAGTGCAAAAGAGGGTGACTTCCAAGGACAGTGTGGGGCAGAGAGGAAATGTCAGCGACAGAAATGAGGCAAGAAGGAAAGGGAGGAAGGCAGGCAGGTGGCCTGGCCACATGAGTGCCCTCAGGGGCAGGGCTGGTCTGTGGCCTGAGCCCATTCTGACTCCTGTTCTCAGGGCAGAGGCACTGCCAGGTGAGAGGCAGCAGTAGTCTGTGTCCCCAAGGCCAGGGGTGGGCAGGCCTTCTCCAGCACAATGATGGATGTTTCCCTGTAAGAATCTATTTCTGGAACCATCCAGCCTCATCAGAAAACAATGCTGTGCGGGAGGGAAGCCGGCCTGGTGGTGGCGAGTGCAAAGCAGCCAGATACCCACAGCATCCGATATCCCAGGCAGCTCCTCCAACAGGCTTTGCGGCGATCGGAGTCAAGGCATAAGTGCCTGGTGATGGCGGGGGTCATGACAGTGAACTCCCAGGATGGGACCACACCTTAGCCTTCTCCGTACCCCTGGCACATAGTAGATGGGCAATAAAATATTTCATTAACCCCTTAGGGTTCTGCCAAATCTAGGGTGGCAGTTCAGGGGACTAAACAGCTGGGAGGTACTCCGGTATTCCATGGTCTAATGCTAACTGCCAAAGGTTTAAATGATAAAACCTAGGCTGTACCCCAATTCCAGACCCTTTTATTTTTCCCACTCAGCCTTATCCTTCTTTTTAATCCTGACACATCCTCTCTTCCCATTTTCTTCTTTGTCCCTTCTTCCTTCAACTGGGCACTAGCAATATAGATTTGGTGCGAAAAAAAATTACGGCTATTTAATGAGCTTTTGAGAGAATGAAATAACTGCAGTGAGATCCCTGATAAGACCTACCAGGTCTAAGGAAACACACCATAAGTGATTGCTGGGGAAATTGTTTTTGTTGTGTTCAATTCTCTCACAGCTCCAAAAATTGATTCTCTGAGATGGCTTTTCAGTGGGAAATTAGCCGTAACATTATTCCCTCTAGTGCCAAGTACACTGCTGTCACACAGGAGCTTCTCGCTTCTTCATACTGCAAACACACTTAGAGCTGCTGAGTGCTCTCCTCACCCAGCACAAACATGTGTATATCCCTATACACACTATATACACTCCATATACTGTGTGTGTGTGTGTTTATATATATTTTATATATACACGTAAAATTATATATAATTATATAAAAATGTATATAATTATATATACATATAATTATACATTAATTATATATGCATATAATTATACATTATTATATATACATAATATATAATATATATGTTATATATATATATAATTCTTTACTATAGCAACCAAATATCTTCTTTCAGGCCTAATATAGGTAACACAATTTACCAAATACCTATAATCACAGCCTACTAGGAGAGCAGGAAAGATACAGAACACCAATGAAATGTGTGATGCTTGTTTCCTTTTAGAGAAGAACCAGAAAAGAAAAGGTCATCTGGCACACTTCCAGTAAAAACACACAATTCCTAATTTTTGCACATGTTTTCAGTAGAACAACGTCAAAGGTGGGACAGAAGGAAATGCTACAGATTATATGGAAAACTTCTCTCGGGCATTTGATGATTATGACCACAGGAGAAATGGGTCATTACCTCCTTAAATATCTTACTTAAATCCTAATTAAGAGACCTGGGGTCCTGGTTAAAAAAGATTTAACGTGCTGGTTAGCTGACTCATGTAATTCTGACGTGTTTTCCCAGCTGTTGGCTATACGAATTATTCAGGCTGTGTGTGTGTTGTTTGCTCAGATATGCCTGTGTCAAGGTACTATTATCCATAAAACCTGGGTATCTCTGGAAGGCTAGAATTTAGCCCTTTTCCCAGTACGCAGACTTCTCACTGCTGTGGCCTCTCCCGTTGCGGAGCGCAGGCTCAGCGGCCATGGCTCACGGGCCCAGCCGCTCCGCAGCATGTGGGATCTTCCCGGACCCGGACACGAACCCGCGTCCCCCGCATCGGCAGGCAAACTCTCAACCACTGCGCCACCAGGGAAGCCCTAGCTCGTTTCTAACCTTTATCCATCCTAGGTGGATAAATGCATGGTTTTCAGCGGATTTGGTATCATATACTTGTTTTATTAAAACCTTAAGTTCTACTGAATGGTGATTCTCTTCATATCTGGGTTTGGCAGTATTCCTGCCTTGCAGGCTTCAATGATTTCGGAAGCTTCTCAATAGGCCATAACAGGAGGGAATAAACATATGGCACAGTGGCATATAACACAGCTATGTTGTTAATTCTACTTATAAACTTATTTCTGAATGAGTGTATTACCTTCTTTGAGTCAGAATCTATTTCATTTAGGGACCACTTTTCCCGAAAGTCTTGACTGGGAAACACTGGGCTACTTTAAAATATGTAGATGCAGTGTTCGCTCATAGAAATGCAAACTGTTACTACGTTTTGTGCCTTTCAGACACTGCGGGAGTGGAGTGGGGTTGCGTCTTCTCTCTTGCTGACCTCTTCTTCAGCACCATCTGGGCTCCCTTCCCTGCAGGCATTTCCTTGTTGGCCGGCCCCCAGTGCCCTTCCCCGCCTAGGATGCGCCGGTCTTCTTTCGGAGCGTTCACTTGGTCCTTCCTCGCCCTCCTCCCACCTCTGAGCGCCGCTCCTCCCCCGCCCCACCCTGGAAAGGGCGCTTCTTTATGCCACCATCACCTGGTACGAAGCAAAGGACTTCCCAATCGGGAAGAGAAGTGGGGATCTTCCCTTACAAATGAACACAGCCCTTTCAGTTAGATCGCAGATTCCGGAGGGAACCCGGATTCTGTAAGGCCACGCCCGCCGCGGGCGGAGCGTAAGTGCGCGCTGCGGGGCGGCCCCTGGGCCCAGCACCACGGTCAGCGCCCTGCCTGCGGCGTCCCCTGGCCACCCGCGCGCGGCCCCAGCGCCGCCGCCGACCCGAGCGCAGTGCAGAGCCGGACACGCCCGAAGGTCAAGTCGGGCCCCGGCGCGCCTGCCAGTCTGGGGAATGGATCTGAGCCAGAGGGGAGAGCCGTGAGCAGGGGAAGACTTAACTTACGGTCTTGAAAGGCGTGCACTCATTCGGAGTATTGTGCAAAGTGATGGAGGAAGATGGGGTCCCTCTTCCTCCCCGACCCCGGCCGCTCCCCGCCCCCGCAAATAAACACAACAGACAACTTTACGCAGCATAACAGAACGGCTGAGTTTAATGCTTCAAGTTTTCCATTTCCTTCCACAGGCCTTCGTTTTACAAATAACAAAATGAGGTAAATAAGTTAATGTATGTACACGTTATAAACAGTGTCGGTTTGCGGCGGCAGCAGCGCAGGTGGTTGGAGGGCAGTTGCCGCGCGGTGGCTCGAGGTCAGCCGCCTGCGCCGCAAGCGGATTCGTCGTCCTGGGGAGAAGTCGCGGCTGTCGGAGAGGCGTCTAGAAGCATTTGCGGTGGACGATGGAGGGGCCGGCCTCGTCGTACTCCTGCTTGGTGATCCACATCTGCTGGAAGGTGGACAGCGAGGCCAGGATGGAGCCGCCGATCCACACGGAGTACTTGCGCTCGGGCGGGGCGATGATCTGCAAGACAGTGACAGTGACAGTCCGTCAGGGACGCGGCCGTGGCCCGGAGCCCCTCGCGGGCCGGGGAAGCGGGGCGGGGGGGGGGGGGGGCCGCCCACCTTGATCTTCATGGTGCTGGGGGCCAGCGCGGTGATCTCCTTCTGCATGCGGTCGGCGATGCCCGGGTACATGGTGGTGCCGCCCGACATGACGTTGTTGGCGTACAGGTCCTTCCTGATGTCGATGTCGCACTTCATGATGCTGTTGTAGGTGGTCTCGTGGATGCCCGCCGACTCCATGCCTGGGGGCCACGGGGAGGAGCGTGAGCGGGCGGGCGAGGGGCCCCGGGGGCGGGCGGGGGCCGGGGGGCGGGCGCTCGGGGCTCACCGATGAACGAGGGCTGGAAGAGCGTCTCCGGGCAGCGGAAACGCTCGTTGCCGATGGTGATGACCTGGCCGTCGGGCAGCTCGTAGCTCTTCTCCAGGGAGGAGGAGGAGGCGGCCGTGGCCATCTCGTTCTCGAAGTCCAGGGCCACGTAGCACAGCTTCTCCTTGATGTCGCGCACGATCTCGCGCTCGGCTGCGGGGGGCGGGGCGGGAGAGGAGCCCTCAGCGCGGGGCCCGGGGACCCGCGGGCCGCCCGCCTGCCCGCCTGCCCGGGAAGCAGCGCACCTGTGGTCACGAAAGAGTAGCCGCGCTCGGTGAGGATCTTCATCAGGTAGTCGGTGAGGTCGCGGCCGGCCAGGTCCAGGCGCATGATGGCGTGAGGCAGCGCGTAGCCCTCATAGATGGGCACGTTGTGGGTGACGCCGTCGCCCGAGTCCAGCACGATGCCTGCGCGGGGGTGGGGCGGGCGGTGAGCGGCGGCTCAGTGCCCGGCGCTCGGGAAGGGGGTGGGGCGGCTCCCGGGCACTCACCGGTGGTACGGCCGGAGGCGTAGAGGGACAACACGGCCTGGATGGCCACGTACATGGCCGGCACGTTGAAGGTCTCAAACATGATCTGGGTCATCTTCTCGCGGTTGGCCTTGGGGTTGAGGGGGGCCTCGGTGAGCAGGGTGGGGTGCTCCTCGGGGGCCACGCGGAGCTCATTGTAGAAGGTGTGGTGCCAGATCTTCTCCATGTCGTCCCAGTTGGTGATGATGCCGTGCTCGATGGGGTACTTGAGGGTCAGGATACCCCTCTTGCTCTGCGCCTCGTCGCCCACGTAGGAGTCTTTCTGCCCCATGCCCACCATGACGCCCTGCGGAGCGGGGACACCACGAGCTCGTTACCGCGGCTCCGGGTGGCGCGGGGCTGGGCTGAGCGGGGACCCGGCCCGGCTCCCTCCGCGGACTGGCAGCCTGACCTGGTGGCGAGGGCGGCCCACGATGGATGGGAACACGGCCCTAGGGGCGTCGTCGCCGGCGAAGCCGGCTTTCACCAGGCCGGAGCCATTGTCGCACACGAGGGCGGTGGTCTCGTCTTCGTCACACATGGTGTCTGGTTTCTGCAAGGTCGGGAAGGCCGTGGAGACGCTCGGCGTGTCAGGTGGAAGGCCCCGCCATCCCGAGCGCCCTCCCTCCCCCGGGGCCTATGGACACCCCCAGCCCCCAGCCCGGCGCGGTCCCGAAGGGGAAGAAATTAATGCCACTCGGGCCGAGCTTCGCTGCCGGGCCCTGCACTGGGGGGAGACCACACGGAGCTTTTCTCCATCCGGGAACCCAGGGCACACTGTCCCCGAGGGTTCTCTTCCTTGGCTGCAGGCGCCGCCCTCTCCACACCTCCGGGGTCTCACCTAGGGGGTCAAGGTCCGCGAACCCTGCCCGCTGGGCGACTGTGAGGGTGAAAGGAGACGCCGTGGGAAGGGCTTGGGCGCTCCACCCGGGGACGAATGGTCTATTCCGGACCCCCACGACACACCAGACTCACAACCGAGGCGCCCTTGGGCCTGACGGCGAACCCGGGGAGTAGTGGCCCTTGCTGTCCTTTGGCTCGGTTGGGACGGAACTGCCCTGAGGACGACTAGAGCAAAACTAAGTGTCAGGGAGAGCAGCCCGAAGGGGCTGGGCATAAATTTGGAGAAGTTTCCAAAGGACGAAGGTTTCCTGTTTCTTCTTTAAAGCGCACGTGGCTCTGGCGTCGGAGGCGCAGCACTGAGGACGCAGGGCTGGGACTGATATAGTGAGTCGGCTGGGCCCTACCCGGAGTTCTCCGGACTCCCTGCGGTGGTGCCCCGTCCCCCTATCCCCACCCCGAACCCGCCTACCTCGGCGGGTGGCTACACCTGCTGCTCTCCGGCTGGGGCGCTGCGGTGGCCGCTCGTCTCCCAGCTCAGGTTTTATATAGCCCTCGGGCGCTCCCCCCGCGCCGCCCCGCAGGAATGTCGCTTCCCTTCTCGAGCCATATTTGGGTGTCGGGCACTAGAGCCCCCTCCCCCGGCCGGTTCGCGGCCTGGGTCCCCGCCCGGGTCCCCCGCGCTGACCAAAGAAGGAGCGGCCTGGCCCGAGCCCAGGTAACGCGGGCCGGGCCGTATATGGAGCGTCTCCCCGCTGGTCGGCCCCTCCCGACCCCGCGCAGCTGCCCGGCGGAGGGCCTGGGGTGCGGCGAGGGTCACCGCGTGCGCGGCGTGCGCCAGCGCGCCTGCGCCCCGGGCTGCACCTGTCCGCCGCCGCCGCCCTGCCCCGACCCCGGCCGCTGGGCGCGCACTGGGCCTCGGGGAGGTGCGCCCCACATTTCGCCCCTTCTTCGGGTTCTTTGCTCAGACCCCAGAACCTCAAGTGCGGCTCCAGGGAGGAGGGAGCCGTGTTCAAGTGGTGGGCCCGAGAGGACCGGGGGAGAAGTCACACCCGCGTCCCGGGCAGGGGAGGCAGGCGACCCCTCCCGCCAGCTCCCCAGCGAACCTGGTCTCTACCCCACCCCGAGCTCCCCGAATCCAGAGGGCTGACCCGTCGGCCCCCACCCCCACCGGAGAGGGTCACCAGCGGCGGGCGGGCGCGCAGCTGTCGTGGGGCAGACAGCTAGCGGCGGGAGGCAAGGGCGGAGCGCCGGGGAGGAGGCGCGGGCCGGCTGTGGCAGCGCCGGGCGCAAAGCCAGGGCCCGTGGACCTGCCCGCCTCGGGGACGCGCGGAGCGCTCGGGGGCTTGTGAGGGCAGTGAATTTCAGGGCATGACTGGCGCGCTCCGGGGTGCGGCGGGCCGCGCGGAGCGCCCTACCCTCCCGCATCCTTGGCGGAGCTCACTGAGGGCCCTGCTTCTGGGGCCGAAAGGCAAAGGTCACAGCCCACGACCTGGAGGTGGGAACGGTGAGGTGTTCTTACTAGATGAAGCCGCGCCCGTCTCTCCTCTCGGTAAAGAGGACAAGGACGTCGCGCTCTAGGATGGGCAAAACGTTTTCCTGCTGCAAAGGCTGAACAAACTCATCGTTATATTTAGAGGGTGACGCCCAGCCAAGGCCGGCCGCTTCCCAATCCACCTTGTAGAGTCACCGGTCCACCAGCGCCTGCGGAAGCGGTTCTATTTATACCACTGATATACGGGGATATGCCTTTCTAATTTTCTATAAGGATTTGGATCTGTCTACTTATGGTAAGGTGGAGTGGGGGTCAGAGGAGGTTACCCAGTTGGCGCTTCTCACTCCTCCCCCACCTCTGCTCCCGGATGAGAACAGTTCTAACCTTGCTGTGGAAGGCACAAGGAGAAACAATTTTCTGTGATGAACTCAGTGACATGCTTTAAGGGGTACATCAGTGATGTGGTGTGAGCCAGAAAGGAACCACTCATTTTTTCTGATGTGCTGAAGTGTCCCCAAAATAGCTACCATTCACATTTAGCGGTGGGACTCCAAGTGTGGGTCCTCTTGAGGAGGGATATAAAAGTATATGAAACCCTTCTCCGCAGCCCACATCATGGTAGCCCTTCCCCAAAATGGCCAAAGTCAATGACAAAATAAGGAGTTTGGTTAGTACGGGGCCTCGGTAGTGAGTATAATGCCACTGTGGCTTCATATTCAGTTTCTGAAATTTGAGAATGAATGAATAATGGACAGAGCTACATTTCATTTTCGATACCTTGTGTCCTGCTGTGGCAGTGTGAAGTGGCGACACTAGAAAAAACAAAACAAAACCTGGCAAATGCACTCTATGTACAGTGTAAGGGGAATAAATAAATTTTGGTCTTGAAGGTAGGAAGAAGTATGCTGTCATTTACTGAATACCTAAGAATTTGGTTGACATCTTAAAGGGGAAGGAGGTTGTATTTGCCAGAACTGTTGCTCAGGGCAACTCCTCTCCTATAGCAAGCTTTTCTAATCTCAGGGTCTGTTAGATTCAGACACACATGAAAAGCTATGAATCAAGCAGTCACAAACTAGCGGAGATCTGCTGGTACAGCAAACCTTGGGGAGGTGGGCTTGGGAACGCCAGCTGGGACACCTGCGCGGGTTGAAATAGTACCCGAGGGTTATCACAGGGCGGCCGCAGGCCCATCCTGGTCCTGCTGAGTTCTCATTGGCTCATAAATGGCCTTGAGGAGCAGGTGGAAGGCCGTCTCCATACATGTACACTCTGGGGATCACCCCAGCACCCCATGCCTGAGTAAGTGGGTCACTGCCTGCACAGCCTTTTGAGAGACACCCTGAGGAAAGGTCAGCCATGCAGGGTATGCTCGACATAGAGCTCCTGCTTCTAAGTTTTCGGGGGCAGCCTTAGCTCGATCCTCTGACAGGCCCTTCTACTAGGGCCCAGCCACTGTGCTCACACCCAATCCAGCCGCATCCCCTCAGCTCCTCACATATCTGTGGTCCCCAATCTCAAGCAGTCTAAGCCTTCTACTGTGTTTCCTACCTATTTAGACACGAATCTGTAAAGTGCTTCACATGTTTTTGTGTTGCTCCATTAATCCTGTAACTGTCTGGAGGTACATGAGGCAGGTACTATTTGCGCTAGCTTTAAAAAGAAGCAAACCAAGGCTCCATGAGCCAGACAGCACGTCCTGGGACACACAGCGGCTTGGGAGACCCACCCTTCCCTAGGAGTGCTCGGGGCTGCTTCCTATCTCCCTTTAACCTCCTCCAACACTTGGCATGTTCGGGAACATAACAGATCCTCGAGGGATCTCTTCCAGTGAAGGGCCAAAGACATCTTAAATGAAGCCATGGCTCCATGTGCAGCCGTCCTCTGTCATCTCAAAAAGAACAGGGAGGGGGGCTGCCTGGCAAGGCACAGAGTCAGAAGCGTTCCAGTGAGCAGGGGGGTAAAAGAAAAAACCAACTCACTGCCCTCCCAACCCACACATCCACAAATGTCCAGCTGACCGTGGCAGGCAGGAAGAGAGGACTTCGATCTTCTACTGGTTTTCCCAGACTGGGACTCGCTCTGCTTTGGCATCTCTAAGGGACTAATGATTCCATCCGAGGCTTCCTTTGGCCTCCTCCCCCTCTCCTCCCCCTCCGCTCCCCTCGTCCCCACCCCAGCCCACTAGTTAAGAAAGCCTGCACTTTGGTAAAGCACATCTGGGTGTACCCGCCCCTCTGACGGGCTATGTGGCCTGGGGCCAGTGGCTTCCAGAGACACTCCACCTACTCCTTTAAGACTGATTTGAAGGTTGAAACTAGGTAAGTGCCTGGAACACAAGAAACGATAAATGGTACAGTACCTTTCTTCTAAGTGTTTGGAGGAGGACAGAGGGGGGAGGTGAGCAAAGGACACTAAAAATCATTAGAACAGTTCACTGACCGCTTATCAATGTCATCACTAACTGAACAGGAAGAGTCGGTGTCATTTGAAATGTATCTGGAATGAACAAAGATTTTTGTACAGATTTATTCCAGTATTACGGTAAGAAAAAAGACAAAACCCCAACCCAACCCAACCCCAAACCATTAACCCAAGTGTTTTTAAGACTGTTAAGAAGAGAGAGACCTGTTAAATTATGATACAGCCCTATATGGTAAAGTGTCAGGCAGTCATTAAAAAAAATTGTACCTTGAAGAATACTGAAGACATACATTCTTTTTTTCTTTTTTTTTTGCGGTACGCGGGCCTCTCACTGTTGTGGCCTCTCCCGTTGCGGAGCACAGGCTCCGGACGCGCAGGCTCAGCGGCCATGGCTCACGGGCCCAGCCGCTCCGCGGCACGTGGGACCCTCCCGGACCGGGGCACGAACCCGTGTCCCCTGCATCGGCAGGCGGACTCTCAACCACTGCACCACCAGGGAAGCCCCTGAAGACATACATTCTTGAAGGGGGAAAAGTTGGTTCTTAGGGGGTTAAAAAGAAAATCTTAGATATTATAATGATGCGTGGCTCCAAAGGCTGTGGTACATAAAAAGATACACAATAGATTTGTGGTGTTAAACTTTCAGAGCGGGTGAAGGGAGCAGAGTGATTAAAGAAAATTGTCTTAAGAAGTCTCCTTAGGAGGAGTGATAATGAAAAGGAAGGTTGTCGGATGAATGGATAAAGAAGATGTGGCACATATATACAATGGAATATTACTCAGCCATAAAAAGAAACAAAATTGAGTTATTTGTAGTGAGGTGGATGGACCTAGAGTCTGTCATACAGAGTGAAGTAAGTCAAAAACAAATACCGTATGCTAACACATATATATGGAATCTAAAAAAAAAAAGGTTATAAAGAACCTAGGGGCAGGATGGGAATAAAGACACAGACCTACTAGAGAATGGACTTGAGGATACGGGGAGGGGGAAGGGTAAGCTGGGACGAAGTGAGAGAGTGTCATGGACATATATACACTACCAAACGTAAAATAGGTAGCTAGTGGGAAGCAGCCGCACAGCACAGGGAGATCAGCTCGGTGCTTTGTGACCATCTAGAGGGGTGGGATAGGGAGAGTGGGAGGGAGACGCAAGAGGGAGGGGGTATGGGAATATATGTATACGTATAGCTGATTCACTTTGTTATAAAGCAGAAACTAACACACCATTGTAAAGCAATTATACTCCAATAAAGATGCTAAAAAAAAAAAGGAAGGTTGAGAAATACCAGATTAAAGATACACAGAAATGCTCACAATACCTCACATCAAAATAAGCAGGTTACAAAAGGTAACACATGCACAGTCCACATACTGATACATGCACAATCTAGGATATATTTCAAAATGGTAACTGAAGTTATTTCTGGCTGGTGGGATTACAGGGGTTTATTTTCCTCCACGCACTTCTTTTTTCTTAATAGGTTTCACATTTTCTACAGTACTTATACCTTGGTCTTTAAGGAGTGAATTTTACGTAGGAATATAGAAAGCTGTTTTCTTTAGAAGCGTTCCTTGAATAAAGTCTCCAGGAACAGGTAGGCGGGCTACACTAATACTTTCGTAGTTATTAGCCTCAAAACGCACACGTGCGTGGGGAGCGAGGCTGCAGTCACCTCGGCATGGCTCTCCTTCAGGCCCAGTCACCTCGAGGAGCATGCTTCACACCTATTCCCGACAGCCCCCTACACCTGGAGGGTGAAGCTGTGAGCAAAACACGATTCAGACCCCAAAGTATAAAAAGCAGCACAACCCGATTTCTAAAAAGTTTTCTTCAGAAACGAAATCCCTAAAACTGAGGGCATCAGTCGCCTTCCACCTCACCAAGAATTCCAGCACCGTCTCTTGCTGTGATTCTCAAATTCTGTCTTAATCCTCGACACGTTCACAAGTTCCTAAAACACAGCCACACACAAAGCCTGTTGCTCACGATCAAACCCCCAACCTTCCTGTTTGATTTAATTGGGGCCACAAGCTGTGACTTTTCAAGCAGCGTTCAAAGACAGGAGTGAAGAAAACCTTTTCCAAGTCAGTACACTTTCTCTTTCCTAGTAAACATGTTCACCCTTTACAGCACCTTTACACTTTGTCATCGTCAACTACTCAGTTTATATAAAAATCATTAATTCTTTAATGAAGACTACGTTGTGCAACAAATTTTTAAAATTTAGAAGAAAAAATTACTCAATATTTTAGGCCTTAATTTCAGTACTCCTGTTAAAATAATTTTTAAGAAACCCAACCATTTTGGAGCTATGGCTACCATCTCTAACAGGGGTAGAAGAGAGAGCCTTTTTCTCCCTCAAAATGAGACAACCATCCATCCTGCTGTGAGAGCGGCAGCTGCACATCCTCGGGTCCATGGGCCGGGGTCATCGTCAGACTGGCTTTCGTCACACGGGGATAACTGGGTTTGTGGCAGCGCATGAAGGTGGCAGGGTCCTGTGTCCCAGTCACAGCATCACCTGACAGGATCTCACAGGTGAGAACCGTAGGGCCCTCACCTTTTGGTAAAACCAAAGTCTTCTAACACAAGAATTCTTGTGCCGTCTGACAAGTTCCTCTCCCTAACTTCCCCTAGTGCCCTTCAGGATATCCCTAACTGCGCCCCGCGCTGCAGACAGAGGCGAGGCTGCCCGTTTCCCTCCTTTGGTGACGGCCCTCCTTTGGTGACGGCCGGCCGAGAGCAGCTCCTCCATGAAGCCGTCCTTCCACACATGCTCAGAGGCGGGGTCTAAAGCCTGCAGGGGACAGCGCTCGAGAGCTGCACTTTGCGAAGCCGGGAACCGGACTCTCTTCACCATATTTAACTCCTGACCTTTTCAGCTGTTGGAGCAAGTTGTTTAGTGAGGATTCAACTGGGCCAAAGCCTGAATATGCCAGCAACTCCATCTTTATTTAAAGCCCGATAAAAACTGAGTGACAACATTGGTCAGGACAAACCTTTGAGAACAACTACTCTTCAGTTAAATCAGTTGCCACATTAAGAAAACCTATAAAGGTTTCTAGCATTACACACACCTTAGATTAGCTAGACAGACTGTGGTAAAGATGGAATTCAGTGTAAATCATCCTGAAAATGCATAAACCTGACTGAGTCCCCATACTGACAGGTTATAACCTATTATATGGTAACTTACAGATAGATTAGAAAGCCACATAAATATGTTTTATTCACCAAAATACTTTTATTAATACTCTATTATTTATGTAGAAAAGTCTGACATTTTTCCCAGTGAAGTAATCAGTTATCAAGCTCACAATGAATTAGGCCCACTTTGTCCTTTAGTTTCATAATAAGTTAGCAAATTTTGACATTTATCCCACTAGATATTTTCCCCAGACCTAACCAAAATGGACACCAACTATTCCAGACACTGTCCAGTACGTAACATCCAGAGCCACAGCAATTTCAGAGACAACTTAGTGCAGTCTTGCCATTTTTAGAGTTACAGAGGCTGAAGCCTAGAAGTGACCCGTGCATACACGTAGCCAGAACCAGGGCCCTGGATGGAGTGAGATAAAAAGGAAGGGGAGCAAGTATGAAACCCACAGATAAACTTCACAAGGAAAAGAGGAAGAAAAAATTATCATGTAAACAAAAACTAAAACCACAGTCATACAACTATTTTGTAGTAGCTTCCAAATACAGTATAAAAAGTTCAGGAATACATGTTATAAAACTGTACAAACTTCTAGATATTTAAGGTCTAAAATTTTTATAAGGACACACTCATACAAATTTTCAGGAACAATGACCATTTTAGCAAAATCACATTTGTCCCTGGACATAGTATTCATAATTAGCTTTCAAAACAAACTCAAAGTAAGGATTGGACTTCAAGCTTCCCAACTGGTCTGATTGCAGCAGGTCCTTCACCTCTGGCAGGTACTCACTGAGCTGAATGCCTATAAACACAAACACAGAACGTTTTTTTTTTTCACATAACTCTCAAAGGAACTGAGATGACTGATGACAAAAACACCTGTGCTTCTATTTAAAATATAACGTCACTCTGCTATTGGGAAATACTCTGTTCTAAATTCCTTCCCATCTGCCAAGCATACTCGCAGGCCTGAGAATATGACATTCCTTACTTAGCAGGGGCTGCGTAACTGTTCTTCGCCCTAGTGGTCAAAACATCCACTCTATTTAAAGTCTTTAATACAATCTGAAACACTTTCATGTCTCTCCACAGCTTAAGCCATTCCTTCGGTGTGGAAGTTTTAAACTAATAATCACTTGAAAATAAGTATTTCAAGCCCGAGGAAACAGCTTTCCAAGCAGCTGTATAGTGAGAGGTAGAAGGTATCAGTGAAAGATTGCTTATAATCCACATGTAAAATTTGAAAGACAGGAATCTGAATTATCAAGGAAGACAAGTTATACCATATCTTCTTAAAAGACTTTCAGACATTTATCTGTCTCCCAGATCAAAGATCCACTGCTTTGCTTGGATGGGTGGTCTTCCCACACTCTAGAAATGCTTCACTGCAGAGGTGCTTATTTGAGAACCGCTTTTTAATGTTTTTTTTCCTGGGGTGATTGGTCTGCTTAATTTTTAAAAAATTATTTTCTAGAGTCAACTTTGGTAATATGTATTTTCCTTGAAGTTGATCAACTTTATTTTGTATTTCAAGTTTATTTAATTGTTTAAAAATTTTTAAAAAAGAGAAGAAAACAAGTATTTCAAACAATATTCTCCTATTCAGGAAAATAATTTAGTAGAAACACTGCCGTGAAAGCTATCTACAGTGTCGCCAAATGTATTACAGTTTCTCTCTACAACTGGAGAGGGGGAAGAACCATGTCTTCGTCAGTCAGTCCTCTATTGAGCTGGAAAGCCAATGCGCATCTGTGTAGTCACAAAACAGTATGTACGATTTTTCTCATTTTATAAATAAAGAGAACTGGAGGAAACATTTTAAATTAATAAGGCAATATTTTATAGTTTGTTACATTATCATAAGTTTCTCAAAATCAAATACTGTTTATTTTTAATACCATCTAAGTGCCTAGCACCATTTTTGATACTTAATTATTATACAATAAAAAATCTCATAAGTGTTATGAGACTAAATCTGCAATATTTATATATCACTTATTAAAATTAAAACTTTCAAGAGAGACTTTTTCTCTCTAAAACAGCATTACACTTGTGAAAATATCACATTAATTTCCTAAAGATTAATTCTCTTAAAAAAACAATCTTATTTAACTTCTATTTTTATAATGCATGCCTTCTGTTAGACATAATATTTGATGGTTTATTTTTCTTTAGAGCAGGAGTCAAAAAAACTCAAATGCCTGCAAAGCCCTGGCAGGTACCATGAGGAAGATGGCCTACGGGCTTTGGTAAACTTAGGACCAGCGCCCCATTCAAAGTGGGCAGTGCTCATCAGCTCCAGCTGACAGCTGCCAGGTAAATATTTCAGTCTGGTATAGGCAAATCTTTTGATTTTTAAGACAAGTCAGAAAACAAGACTTTCGTAAGAACTCTTCTCAACTATTAAATGCCAGCGACTAATTAGGAAAAATGTTATACTCCATGCAATGACGTGCATTTTTTTCTGTACGTATAATGTACTTTAATAACATGTAAAAACTGAAAAGCTCCAGGTGGGTAATTTAAATATATATGCAGGCTGAATTCATTCCACAGGCTGAAGTAATTGTTGGGCTGCCCAAGTCTATGAAATACAATGTGAAGCTATCTATATCTACCTTCAGAATCTGCCCTTTAAAAAACATTTACTCTTGGGCTTCCCTGGTGGAACAGTGGTTAAGAATCCACCTGCCAATGCAGGGGACATGGGTTCGAGCCCTGGTCCAGGAAGATCCTACATGCCGTGGAGCAACTAAGCCCCTGCGCCACAACTACTGAGCCTGCGCTCTAGAGCCCGCAAGCCACAACTACTGAGTGCACGTGCCACCACTACTGAAGCCTGTGCGCCTAGAGCCCATGCTCTGCAACAAGAGAAGCCACTGCAGTGAGAAGCCCACACACCACAACTAAGAGCAGCCCCCACTGATGCAACTAGAGAAAGCTTGCGCACAGCAAAGACCCAACACAGACAAAAATAAAGAAAATAAAAAAAAAAACCAAAAAACAAAAAAAACATTTATTCTTGTACATGGAAGCTATATTATTAAAAGGTTCCAAAAATAAATGTCTTTGGCTTGGTTTTATAATATATATATAATATTATAAATGTATGTTATTAATATACATGTATTACATATTATATCATTATGTATTATAATTTATATATAATAGTTTCCACTTGTTTTTGTCCTTTGGTCAAAATTTAATAATTCTTTTTGTAAAATTATAGGTTTCTGTTTTCCATCTATGATTTATAATCTAAAAATAGCAACAACTGAAAAGTGAACTTTAAATAGCACCGAATACTTAATTAGCCACAATTCGGTTCAGTGGCACCTTTACAAGAGCTAACTTCATGGAAAGCATCAGATTTGGGTCCGAATGAATCTCTTCAACAGCACAGAGAAATCAACCATATCCAGTTATTTCTTCAATTCCAAATCTAGCAAAGAGAAAGCCTAATAGATATATTTTAACTCTGTCTGAATTTCAAGTATTTTTAAGCAAAAGATATTTTCTTTTGCTATACCCCTTCATTATTTAATTTTTTATTTTTTTGACAATGAAAAGGCTTAATTGCCTTTGTGTTATTTATTCATCTTTGAAAATAAAAGCATTCAGTAAATCTACTGTCAATGTGGGGTAGTCAAGTATTCATTTTTCATAAGTAAACACCCAGGTCAATGCTGAGGTGGACAGCTCTATCCGGAGTGAACTTCCGGCGTGTAAACGCCGACTTCAGCGCCCTTTCCCCTCGGCACACTGGTTGGTGTGGTGAGCTCCGCAGTGCTTCTCTGAGGCCCCCGTCATTTCGGTTAAGCCAGTGATTCTCAAGCAGAGGAGCGGAGAGTGGAATCTATTACAGAAGAACTGGGGCTATGAATCTGTAAAATAATTCTAGGCATTCAAAGAACAAATGTTTGTTGGGTGACTACTATGTACCAGGCACTGGGCCGCGCATGTCTTATGTAGATTAAATAATGTGTCTTGTAGATATATGTACAGAAATTTCCGAATGTGTGTAAATGTCAGCATCATGAATAAAATCCACATCCGTTTAGAAGGGCTGCTGAATTTACTGTGGTTTTTTGTCATTGTGTACTTTTTTCCAGCTGGTATTAAAGAGAGTGTCCTTACACCTGAAAAGATTGGTAAACACTAGGTTAGCCTATTTTGCACACTGCCTGGATTATCATCATATATGTGTGTGTATATATATATATATATATTTTTTTTTTTTTTTTTTTGCGGTACGCGGGCCTCTCACTGTTGTGGCCTCTCCCGTTGCGGAGCATAGGCTCCGGACGCGCAGGCTCAGCGGCCATGGCTCACGGGCCCAGCCGCTCCGCGGCATGTGGGATCTTCCCGGACCGGGGCACAAACCCATGTCCCCTGCATCGGCAGGCGGACTCGCAACCACTGCGCCACCAGGGAAGCCCATCATCATATATTTTGATTTAATAATTCTACAACAAATGAGCCACACTTGTCTTCATGTATAAAATGTGGAAAATCTCTCACCTCTAGTCTTTCTCCATATATTAACCTCCAGTTATATTAAAGTAAAAGTTAAGTACCCTCTAATTCATCTTCTCCCTTCATAATAAACATTTAACCATAAACGCTTCTTTACTTACTTGCACCTCGATCAGCAAATGGAATTTTGCTCACTTGTCTTAGGTACAAAACATATACAAAACATACTCCCTTCCTGTCTCCTTTTATTTTGTTCTTTTTTTTTTTTTTTGACGAGGACCATTTTTAAAGTCTTTATTGAGTTTGTTACAATACTGCTTCTGTTTTATGTTTTGGTTTCTTGGCCCTGAAACATGTGGGATCTTAGCTCCCCAACCAGGGATCAAACCCGCACCCCCTGCATTGAAAGGTGAAGTCTTAACCACTGGACCGCCAGGGAAGCCCCTTATTTTGTTCTTAAAACTAATTTTATAGTATTAATGTCCAAAATGAATTGATAAAACATTTTGTAGTTTGCTCTCAGGCATGGTATGGCCAGTTCAGTACGGGATATACCAAAAAAGTCACATTTTAGGTTTTCAATCTTCACAAGAGTTAAGTGGCCAAGCAGACGACAACTCCACCATGACACAGCTCCCCAACATGTAGGGGAGGAAAGAGCCCTTCCTTTATTTTAAACAAGTTTCTCTAATTCTAAGTATGATACCGTTTAATTTTAACCCCCTGGCATTTGACACCTAGGCAAATCCCCATTATTCTAAGATTCTAAAACTGAGGAGCGACACTAATTTCCAACATGAACAAACCACTTACCATCTTTTAAAAGTTTCTGTAAGATTTTCACAAATATACTGTCTTTAGATACTTCAATTGGATCATCTTTACCATCTGAACTGGACCAGCTAGAAAACAAAAGCACTGTGAGGAGAAAAGGGAACTGTGGCCACAATCTGAAACAAATGACGTGTTTGCTATTGTGGATTTGTTTTGATGTTTGTAAGGGGTGAAGAATCTTGAGTTTTGTGATACTGTTGAAAACTATTTAAATAAAGGAGCTTTATTAAATGTTGGATATACCCAGAGTCTCTCTAATAGATAGGAGATGCTATACTCAGGTAGCTATTTGCCCAATATAACCAGCATGTATTTGATGTCAAAACCAAGTAGTGAGGTATCTTTCCCGAGAAAATTCTATATGTAACAACCTAGTAACGACCCTAAAGTATGACCCTTCAGAGCACAGGTGATAGTTAAAGAATGTTATATTCTGTTTCTCATAAAAGTAAAATGGCAACCAGTGTCTGGTGTAACCTAAAAAGCTTCCTTTATCTAGTTGAGATTATCTACTACTGAAATACAAATCCACAGAACCACTCCTTTGTAGTAATCAATGGCTATATCCCTCATGATACCGTAGAGTGTTTAATCAGGAAGCCAAGACAAGGTATTCCAGTCAAATGACATAATACATCTTTTATGATTGCGAAGGAGAATCCAACAGGCAGAGCTAGATGCTTCGGAGGATGACCTCCAAGACCAAATTTGACAACAATTTTAACTATCTGGGAGTGATTAGAGGAAGAAATGCTTTAGTAAAAATAGTTCCATTGCAATTTCTCAAAGCCACAGGAAAAAGGAAAACCGAGTAGAGAAGGCTTTTAGCACTCAAGTCATGCTCTCTTTAAAATTCTTTCCGTGGGAAAAATCCGTCTCTACAGCTGATTATTCTGTCTCTCTTTGCCACTGAATCTTAATACCACCGTTCCAGTGGACAGAAATCCTCCTATGTAGGGAGATTACAGTGAAAAAGACGTCGCAATAACTTAGAAGAGGGTACTGATTCTCAAACTGTACTAACTTCTTATTCAAAAAAAAAAAAAATTTGTAGCCTCAAGTCTTTCTTGGCAGAACTGGCCCAACTTCTGTGAAAATAAGGAACATACACATTTCTGTGCCAACTGACAGTGTAAAATTTAAAATCAAAAGTAGAGATTTATACCAGTGGCCCCAAGTCCTTAAGCTATTCCTTAATTATTGAATAAAAACATTAGGATTGCTGATGAAACCATTAACATTTTTATAATATACGTTACAATGCAATTAGGTTACAAAACGATTTGATGTGTATGGTATCATAATCTTCCTAAAGAGTCCTTTTCCAAAACCATGTCTTATATTCACACTATGGGAACTTACTTATCTCTCTGAAGAGCTTTGCAAAGGATTTCCAGTTTTAGATTATTTATATTTATATCTTCCTCCTTCACAGCAAAACAAAAAAATCCTCATTAAGTCCTGATTTAAAAAAATACATGCTTAAATTTGAGTTATGTCAATTCCTAATTCCACATAAATATTATGATGCTTTAATTTATAATTTTAAAAAATTTCCCTTTCTTTGAGACGTTAATACTACTCAGAAGAGTAAAACTATTAAGAACTTTGTGTGAATTTGTTTCCGATTATTCTGAGATAATCTGATTTTATCAAGAAGCTTGAGAGAGTCAAGATTTTAAACAGAGTAACATAAAAGCCAACATATTATTGTCTTTATAATCTACCAAACTACTTTCAGTTGAAGGGCCGACTACTCACCCTACAGAATTATCATTATAATCTTTTTTTCAAAGAAGGCTGAGAAACAGCTTCTCTTAGGGTGAATACTATGAAGAATAAATTGGCAAGCAGCATATCAGTTTGAGAAACTAACAACGACTCAATAAATGAAAGAGAAAAAATATGTCAGGACCTTGAAAAGCAACATTTTTTATTTGTGCAGGGAAAAAGACACCTGGAAATGTGTGAGAATTATCAAGAGGTGAGATCTCTTGACAGCTTTTCTAAAGAGCTATACGTATTCCAAGAGTTACGGGTAGCTGAACCAGAAAGTCTTTTATTTTTTTGAGAGTCTTTTAAAATTAAGACATTTTCAAGATGTACTCAGTTCTACAGAAAACCATACACAAATTGTGATCCTTGCCTGAGATCATCAAGTGATTTTACTTACCTCGTCAATATATTCAAGCAAGTCCAAAGCTTTCTTGAAATCATACTCATTAGCTCTTCTGTTTTCTTCACAGATATACAGCTATGGCAAGTTAAATAAGGTAGAGAATTATTTTAACTCTTCATATAACCAAGACTGGAGAGATTTACAGAGAAGTCATCACGTCTATAGGTATCTTTATAGCAAAGAACAGCAACACGTTTGGAAATTAAATTCCATCTACCTCACAGCAAACTGTCTTTTAAAACACACCTATGTTCATTCACAGTAACTAACTTGTATAACTTGGTATACATACTTCTAAAATGCCAGTAAATTTATATTCATAAGTTCAAGATAGTATACATTTCAGTACTCTTTCAAGCATACTCTGTAATAAACAGCTGTCCTTGCATTTTTAAAGCTGGCTATAATGCTTTTGAAATGTTGCCCTTTCAATAGTTTTAAAAATTGAGACCTATGAGAAAGCATGCAGTTGGTCTACAGTTTACTTAAGAGATAACAAAACACACCAATATGTTACCAATGGTTACCCCTGGTTGGGTAGATCACAGCTGACTATATGATCATAAATGTCCCGTAATTTTATAATCAGAAAAATGCTTGCCTTATTAACAATATCAATTTGAATTTTTCCTAACTTCTTTTTCCAAAAATTATTTATAACATAACAAATTTCACTTTAAAATACTGCACATAATCCTTTAACAGCAAAGACAATACTCAAACCATTTCAGAAGAAAAGCTATCTACTTGTTGTCATTGTCTTACAACACTTGAAAACAATATTTTATTTCACTGTTTCTGAACCTTTTTTCCCCACAATGTTAACATCCCTGAAATTGGAAGGTAGTATTAAAATTGATTCAGTATCAAGGTAAATTTGGACAACTTTTTCCTTCTTACCAATACATAAAATAATGGTGAGTCTTAGAGGCAACAGCCCCTTAGATTTTTAAATTAAATGTGCTCTATCAGGAGAGGCTGCTGTGAGCTCAATGATAGGAAATGTGTTACTAATAATGACTAAAATACTGAAGTTTTTGAATTGTCTGCTTTCTTAGTAACATAATTAGGGCAATTCAAGGTGATTCTATGACCCCACTTTTGCATTGGAAATGCTTTCTTGAAAGGAAAAGAGAGAAGCAGAATTAAGGCTATTAAGTGTGCACAGCAACAAAATTACCTTATCTGGGTTGCAGCCCCTAATCTAGCTATGTCCTCAGGAATGTGCTATGTTGCAGAGGGAAATGGTGACGATGGCACTTAGAGGCTATGCAAATCCAGTTCCTAAAACCATTGTTTTTGAAGAGCCTGAACTATGTCTCATGGTACATATCTGTCCTGTACTAGAAAAGCACAATGGAAGTAATTTCTTCTGGTCGCCTGGATAAGCGTCTTGAGGAACAGGCAGAGAGCTATGGGGGGCAGAGGCTGACCCACTGCTTTCTGCTAACTGGCACCCTGCTCCTAAGCAGCTTCTGACACCTGACTCCAGGGGAAAGTGACCAGGAAAATAAGAAATGGAGAGATGACTACTCTGAGGAACTGTACTACGTGGTCCAGGAAACACTGAGGTGGTTTTGAGACTACGAAGTGGTGCAGGGATTTGAAAAGCACGTACGCCAATGAGCTGTGGTGCAGTCAGTACCGGCATCGCACTGAGACTCAGCTGCTTCTCGGCCAGCAGCTGTTCAGGCAGCGTCTCCTGGTGCAGCAGGAAGCGCTCCTGCTCAGCCATTTCTAGGAGGCAACACAGGGGGAGGGGGAAACATTCACTTTTGCGCTGTCATAAACAAATCTGAATTTAAAAAGAAATGGAACAGCTCTAAAGGTAATCCCATCACTAATTCAGTGATCCTAGAATGTTATTAATTCTGCTTATTCTTGATTCCTAGTTATGTTACAAATATTCAGGGTTTGATCCAAGTCATGTGGATTATCACAGCAACCGGAAATATTAGGAGGGGAGAGAAGAGCTAAGAAAACAAACCTACAGATTGAAGCAACTGTAGAGCAGATGGATTTCAGAAGCACAAGTCCCCCAAATCTGAGGTCTCTCAGGCCATTTTAAGGTTACTCTGTAAAGTACTACTTTTCACTTTACCAGAGTTTCTAGTATAATTTCATTCACTAAGGGAAATGATCTACTTAAAAGCCACCATGAGTACATGCCAGGAAAAACACAAGCCAGAGGACTGTGCACTAGACCTATTACCCAGCAATGGTTATTTATCGCCATACGATAGGGTGACAGGAGCTTTTGATTTACATAAACTATCATAACCTGGCTTCACCCACGAGAATGAGCTGGGCTGCAGGAAAAAAGGACGGAGGACTGTTTGCTAACAGCAGTTACAGCAAAATGGAGTGACTAAATCACAGATATGCTCATTCAAATACTGGCATCATTCCACATGATCCCAAGCTTGTAAAAATTAAAACTGTTTTGTGCAATTTCCATACCTAAGAAAACAGACTGGGAGGATTAAAAAAGTAACAGTAATTATCTCTAGGGCAGTGGGATTATAGACAATTTATTTTGTTGTTGTTGTTTTTTCTATACTTTACTAATTTCCATAATTAAACTTGTATAACCAATAGAAAGTTATCTCTTAAAAATCTACTCCCTTCAATTAGATACACTGTGATAATAGTCTGTAGGAAATTACTGAGACCTGAAAATATTCTCATTGTGCTAAGAAAGCAAAAGCTAAGAAGAAGTGATCAAAATGCAAAGTGATGACCAGAAGTTGGGGGGGAACCAGCAATAATAAAGCCTTGTGTTAAGATATTTTGATTAACATGATCTAACTCTGGTGGCCAGGTTAAAATACAGCTCCCCTTTCAGACTACCAGCCAGCCTTGCAGAACATATACACACTTCTCTAGAACAAAAGGCACTATTAGCGTTTAAAAATAAAAGAATGAGGAAGAATTTCCCAAACCACCACCTACAGCAGACCACCACTACAGAATTACCACCACCTACAGCAAACCCACTGAGTAAATGTCAAGTTTCTTTGCAGTTTCTTCTTAGCATATGAGTCACTAGGGGTGTAATCAGAGTACTCTGTTCAAATCATTTGAATTTACTCTTTAGGAATTCTTATTTAAGGCACAAATTACTTTTTCCATAAAAAGAGAATCCTAATTATGTAACTGAGTAATTGCCTAAGGACACTGAATAGAAAGCACTCCTCTCAAAGGAGATGGCTCCTGTTTCTAATGGACCCCATTAAATGATAACAAGAGCACATTCTAAGAATACACTGACAGTATGACTGATTTGTATGTCTTCTTGTTCAAATACTGTATTTTACCTTCAATTTTTCCTTGCAGTGTATCTTCTGGAAAGTCTGAAGCTAATGCAGCCAATTTACTCAAGCCAAGAAGGGTTTTTTTCTTTGCAAAGTAACGAGTTTCCATATTTGCCAAACCCAGAAGTGTTGCATGAGCCTACAATAAACAAAATATGAAAACTATGATAAAATCTTGGATACTAATTCAAGTTGCAATAAAGATTAAGTAAAACCCAAACTTGGTTTCCCCCCAAGCTGTATCAATGAAAGATCAAGTCACTGCTAGCAAGCCTAAAAACAGATGAGTACCATACGCTGAGAGTAATTACACATAAAGTATCAGCCACCCACACTAATTATTGGGAAAAGAGACATGTATAAAACATTTGCTCTCAGAAGCAAGAAGAACTACAATTCTGCAGCTCGCAGAATGAAAACCACAGTCACAGAAAGACAGACAGAATGAAAAGACAGAGGACTATGTCCCAGATGAAGCAACAAGATAAAACCCCAGAAAAACAACTAAATGAAGTGGAGATAGGCAACCTTCCAGAAAAAGAATTCAGAATAATGATAGTGAAGATGATCCAGGACCTTGGAAAAAGAATGGAGGCAAGGATCAAGAAGATGCGAGAAATGTTTAACAAAGACCTAGAAGAGTTAAAGAACAAAAAACAGAGATAAATACTACAATAACTGAAATGAAAAATACACTAGAAGGAATCAATACAGAGTAACTGAGGCAGAAGAACGGAGAAGTGAGCTGGAAGACAGAACGGTGAGAATCATTGCCATGGAACAGAATAAAGAAAAAAGAATGAAAAGAAATGAAGACAGCCTAAGAGACCTCTGGGACAACATTAAATACATCAACATTCGCATTATAGGGGTCCCAGAAGAAGAGAGAGAGAAAGGACCAGAGAAAATATTTGCAGAGATTATAGTCAAAAACTTCCCTAACAGGGGAAAAGAAATAGCCACCCAAGTCCAAGAAGTGCAGAGAATCCCAGGCAGGATAAATCCAAGGAGAAACACACCGAGACACAGTAATCAAACTGACAAAAACTAAAGACAAAGAAAAATTATTAAAAGCAACAATGGAAAAATGACAAATAACATATAAGGGAACTCCCATAAGGCTAACAGCTAACTACTCAGCAGAAACTCTACAAGCCAGAAGGGAGTGGTATGATATATTTAAAGTGGTGAAAGGGAAGAACCTACAACCAAGATTACTCTACCCAGCAAGGACCTCATTCAGATTCGATGGAGAAATCACAAGCTTTACGGACAAGCAAAAGGTAAGAGAATTCAGCACCACCAGACCAGCACTACAACAAATGCTAAAGGAACTTCTCTAAGCAGAAAACACAAGAGAAGAAAAGGACCTACACAAACAAACCCAAAACAATTCAGAAAATGGTAATAGGAACATACATATCGATAATTACCTTAAACGTGAATGGACTAAATGCTCCAACCAAAAGACACAGGCTCGCTGAATGGATACAAAAACAAGACCCATATATATGCTGTCTACAAAAGACCCACTTCAGATCTAGGGACACAAACAGACTGAAAGTGAGGGGATGGAAAAAGATATTCCATGCAAATGGAAATCAAAAGAAAGCTGGAGTAGCTATACTCATATCAGATAAAATAGACTTTAAAATAAAGAATGTTACAAGAGACAAGGAAGGACACTACATAATGATCAAGGGATCAATCCAAGAAGAAGGTGTAACAATTATAAATATATATGCACCCAACATAGGAGCACCTCAATACATAAGGCAACTGCTAATAGCTATAAAAGAGGAAATCGACAGTAACACAATAATATTGGGGGACGTTAACACCTCACTTACACCAATGGACAGATCACCCAAAATGAAAATAAATAAGGAAACAGAAGCTTTAAAAGACACAATAGATCAGATAGATTTAATTGATATTTACAGGACATTCCATCCAAACACAGCAGATTACACTTTCTTTTCAAGTGCACACGGAACATTCTCCAAGACAGAGCACATCTTGGGTCACAAATCAAACCTTGGTAAATTTAAGGAAATTGAAATCATATCAAACATCTTTCCCAACCACAATGCTATGAGATTAGAAATTGATTACAGGGAAAAAAACGTAAAACACACAAACACATGGAGGCTAAACAATACATTACTAAATAACCAAGAGATTACTGCAGAAATCGAAGAGGAAATCAAGAAATACCTAGAGACAAATGACAATGAAAACACGACGACCCAAAACCTATGGGATGCAGTGAAAACAGTTCTAAGAGGGAAGTTTATAGCTATACAAGCCTACCTCAAGAAACAAGAAAAATCTCAAATGAACAATCTAACCTTACACCTAAAGGAACTAGAGAAAGAAGAAGAAAAAGAAAAGTTAGTAGAAAGAAAGAAATCATAAAGATCAGAGCAGAAACAAATGAAATAGAAACAAAGAAAACAATACCAAAGATTAATAAAACTAAAAGCTGGTTCTTTGAGAAGATAAACAAAATTGATAAACCATTTGCTAGACTCATCAAGAAAAAGAGGGAGAGGACTCAAATCAATAAAATTAGAAATGAAAAAGGAGAAGTTACAATGGACACTGCAGAAATATAAAGCATCCTAAGAGACTACTACAAGCAATGCTATGCCAATAAAAACGACAACCTGGAAGAAATGGACAAATGTTTAGAAAGGTATAAGCTTCCATTCTATTTCTTCCAGGAAGAAATAGAAAATAGGAACAGACCAATCACAAGTAATGAAATTGAAAGTATGATTAAAAATCTTCCAACAAACAAAAGTCCAGGACCAGATGGCTTCACAGGTGAATTCTATCAAACATTTAGAGATGAACTAACGCTCATCCTTCTCAAACTCTTCCCAAAAATTGCAGAGGAAGGAACACTCCCAAACTCATTCTGTAAGGCCACCATCACCCTGATACCAAAACCAGACAAAGATACTACAAAACAAGAAAATTACAGACCAATATCACTGATGAACATAGATGCAAAAATCCTCAACAAAATACTAGCAAACAGAACCCAACAACACATTAAAAGGATCATACACCATGACCAAGTGGCATTTATCCCAGGGATTCAAGGATTCTTCAATATATGCAAATCAATCAGTGTGATACACCATATTAACAAATTGAAGAATAAAGATCATCTCAGTAGATGCAGAAAAAGCTTTTGACAAAATTCAACACCCATTTATGATAAAAACTCTCCAGAAAGTGGGCATAGAGGGAATCTACCTCAACATAATAAAGGCCATATATGACAAACCCATAGCAAACATCATTCTCAATGTGAAAAACTGAAAGCATTTCCTCTAAGATTCAGGAACAAGACAAGGATGTCCACTCTCGCCACTACTATTCAACATAGTTTTGAAAGTCCTAGCCATGGCAGTCAGAGAAAAAAAAGAAATAAAAGGAATACAAATTGGAAGAGAAGAAGTAAAATTGTCACTGTTTGCAGATGTCATGATACTATAAATAGAAAATCCTAAAGATGCCACCAGAAAACTACTAGAGCTCATCAATGAATTTGGTGAAGCTGCAGGATACAAAATTAACGTACAGAAATCTCCTGCATTCCTATACACTAAGTGTGAAAGATCAGAAAGAGAAATTAAGGAAACAATCCCACTGCAGCAAAAAGAATAAAACATCTAGGAATAAACCTACCTAGTGGGTAAAAGATCTATACTCAGAAAACTGTAAGACACTGATGAAAGAAATCAAAGATGACACAAACAGACGGAGAGATATACATGTTCTTGGATTGGAAGAATCAACATTGTGAAAATGACTATACTACCCAAAGCAATCTACAGATTCAGTGCAATCCCTATCAAATTACTAATGGCATTTTTGACAGAACTAGAACTAAAAATCTTAAAATTTGTACGGAGACACAGAAGAGCCCGAATAGCTAAAGCATTCTTGAGGGGAAAAAAAACAGAGTTGGAGGAATCAGACTCCCTGACTTCAGACTATACTACAAAGCTACAGTAATCAAGACAATATGGTACTGGCACAGAAACAGTAATATAGATTAATGGAACAGGATAGAAAGCCCAGAGATAAACCCATGCTCCTGTGGTCAACTAATCTATGACAAAGGAGGCAAGGATATACAATGGAGAAAAGACAGTCTCTTCAGTAAGTGATGCTGGGAAAACTGGATAGCTACATGCAAAGGAATGAAATTAGAACACTCCCTAACACCATACACAAAAATAAACTCAGAATGGATTGAAGTGGCGCAGTGGTTGAGAGTCCGCCTGCCGATGCAGGAGACACGGGTTCGTGCCCCAGTCCGGGAGGATCCCACATGCCGCAGAGCGGCTAGGCCTGTGAGCCATGGCCGCTTACCCTGCACGTCCGGACCCTGTGCTCCGCAACGGGAGAGTCCACAACAGTGAGAGGCCCGTGTACCGCAAAAAAAAAAAAAAAAAAAAATGGATTGAAGACCTAAACGTAAGACCAGACACTATAAAAATCTTAGAGGAAAACATAGGAAGAACACTTTTTGACATATATCACAGCAAGATCTTTTTTGACCCACCTCCTACAGTCATGGAAATAAAAATAAACAAATGGGACCTAGTGAAACTTAAAAGCTTTTGCACAACAAAGGAAACTATAAACAAGATGAAAAGACAAGTGTCAGAATGGGAGAAAATATTTGCAAATGAATCAACGGACAAAGGATTAACTCCAAAATATATAAACAGCTCATGCAGCTCAATATCAAAAAAACAAACAATCTAATAAAAAAATGGGCAGAAGACCTAAATAGACATTTCTCCGAAGGAGACATACAGATGGCCAAGAGCACATGAAAAGCTGCTCAACATCGTTAACTAGAGAAATGCAAATCAAAACTACAATGAGGTATCACCTTACACCGGTTAGAATGGGCATCATCAGAAAATCTAAACAATAAATGCTGGAGAGGGTGTGGAGAAAAGGCAACCCTCTTGCACTGTTGGTGGGAATGTAAATTGATACAGCCACTGTGGAGAACAGTATGGAGGTTCCTTAAAAAACTAAAAATAGAACTACTATATGACCCAGCAATCCCACTACTGCAATCCCACTACTGGGCATATACCCAGAGAAAACCATAATTCAAAAAGACACATGCACCCCATTGTTCATTGCAGCACTATTTACAATAGCCAGGTCATGGAAGCAACCTAAATGTCCATCAACAGACGAATGGAAAAAAACGATATGGTACATATATACAATGGAATATTACTCAGCCATAAAAAGGAATGAAATTAGGTCTTTTGTAGAGACGTGGATGGACCTAGATATGGTCGTACAGAGTGAAATCAGAAAGAGAAAAACAAATATCATATATTAATGGATATATGTGGAATCTAGAAAAATGGTACAGATGAACCCGTGTGCAAGGCAGAGACAGAGACACAGATGTAGAGAAGAAACGTATGGACACCAAGGGGGGAAAGTGGGGGGTAGGGAGTGGGGGGTGGGATGAACTGGGAGATTAGGATTGACGTATATACACTAACATGTATAAAATAGATAACTAGTAACA
Source organism: Aethalodelphis obliquidens (assembly GCF_003676395.1). NCBI lineage: Eukaryota > Metazoa > Chordata > Mammalia > Artiodactyla > Delphinidae > Aethalodelphis > Aethalodelphis obliquidens. Next base: position 1,266,869 of record NW_020838031.1, read on the forward strand.
ACCCGCTGTATAGCACAGGGAACTCCACTTTGCTGTGAAGTAGAAACTAACACAACGTTGTAAAACAACTATACCCCAATTCAAGAAAAAAAAGGGCTGTAACAGGAGCCTAGCCAAAAAAACCCCCCAAAATCCCAACATTTGCTCTCACGTCAATACCCTGTCAAGGACAAACTTTAATTCATGTACTCTTTTTACTGATAATTTGAACATTTTTATTACAAGAAAATACTCATTACAAAAAAAGGCCAATAACTGCTAATTATGTGTTAAAGTTTTTGTGCTTTATTTTACTGTAATAACAGTCAAATCATAATAGTCTTCATTTTTTTTTTTTACTGAGATATAACAAGTAATGGCAGTACCATCATAAATGAAAAATAGTTTTATCAAATTATGTGAGAGAATAGGAGATATACATTTTTAAAAAATCCATAAGTAGTATTTAACTACAAAAAACTAAACTAGTTAAAACTAAACAAAAAATTGCCTACATCTGCTCCATATAGCTGAATCCTTCTTACCTTTTCTAATTCTTGGCTGTTAATTTCATGTAACCAGCTGAGATGTTCATGAGCTTGCAAAAAATTGGCCAACTGTCCGTGTTGAGAAATAGGCTGAGATAATAATTTGCCTCGCTTTCCTTTCTCCAGATACCAACGGAAGAGAAAGTCTGAAAAATTCTATAAAGAACAAAGCCAAGAATTCAAGAATATATAGTAATACAGTTTTTAAAACTACATTTCTGGGGCTTCCCTGGTGGCGCAGTGGTTGAGAGTCCGCCTGCCAATGCAGGGGACGTGTGTTCGTGCCCCGGTCCGGGAAGATCCCAAATGCCGCAGAGCGGCTGGGCCCGTGAGCCATGGCCGCTGAGCCTGTGCGTCCAGAGCCTGTGCTCCGCAACCGGAGAGGCCCGCGTAGTGCCAAAAGAAAAAAAACAACACACATTTCTGATAATAAAGTATTAAATTTCTCCCAAAGGTCTTAGACTCCAGAATAGAAATCCAGTTTTAAACACTCATTTCCTGCATTGTAGGGTCCTCAAATCACCTCATTTAACAAATGAGGCCATTCAGATCCAGAAAGGGGATCTTGCTCAGGGTCACACAGATGTGCACTGTCCAATAATATGGCAGTCACCGGTCACATGTAGCTGCTTAAACTTCATCTAAAATGTAAAATTCAGTCCCTCAGAGACACCAGTCACATTTCAAGTACTTGAAGGCCATCTGTGGTCAGAAACTCCATTTGGGACAGCACATATGGGCAAGATCTCCATTACCACAGAAAGTTCCACTGGACGGTACTGAGACGCTATCCTTCCAGAATGAAAGATTCTCAGGGGCAGAACTGGGTGTCACGTGTCCATGTGGGCTGGCACAATAAATCAGAATCTAGAGAGGCACATCCAGTTTCCCCACAGGACGTTTGCTGGATTCTGGGGTGGTGTGAGAGGCTGGGCTGGAAAGGAAGACAAAAGTGTCCTGCAGTCTCACAGTACTTAAGAGATATTTCCACTAAAGGGGGAATTCTGCAAGGAACACACCAGCCCCATAAGACATCTGAAACCAGAAATGAATGAATTTAACGGAAGTTGCAGTCAAGCCCTGACCCACCTCTATTCTTGATGTATTGAGTGATCTGCCTCTCATCTTTCCTGTCTCCCAGGGGAAAGAACAGCATTGATTTCCGTCTTTACGGTTCTTTTATACACAATGTCCAAAATACAATTTAAAAAATTGCAAGGGACTTCCCTGGTGGTCCAGTGGGTAAGACTCCATGCTCCCAATGCAGGGGGCCCAGGTTCAATCCCTGGTCGGGGAACCAGACCCCACATGCATGCCACAACTAAGAGTCCGCATGCCGCAACTAAAAAAAAAAAAAAGATCCTGCATACCGCAACGAAGATCCCATGTGCCTCAACTAAGACCTGGCACAGCCAAAATAAAAATAAATAAATGTATATTTTTTGAATTGTAAGACATAAGAAGCAGAAAAATATGAATATGCAGGCAGCAGAAGCAGACCTAAGAATGATCATTTTGGAATCAGCACAAAAGGACTTAAAATAACTAGTAAACATATTAAAGAAAATAAAAGGAACAAAGCACAAAAGGATGGAAAATATCAACGGAGAATAAGAATCCTTAAAAGGAATAAAAATTATGATGGGCACAAAGTACTTACTTCAGCACTACTGTGAAATACGAGATAAGCCATGTCCAGCAATCAGGTACTGATCAAATAAGTTACATCCAGTCCATGAAATACCATAACAACATTAAAAATGTGGTTGTGTAATATTTAATGATATGGACAAATGTCTGTTATGTATTAAGTGAAATAAGCAGTTAATGAAACATGTTTGGTAGAGTAAAAAGACTAGAAGAATAAAACCAAATGTTAAAAAGGGTTCTCTCTGGGTGGTAGAATTATGAACGATTTTTTAATCTTTTTTGTTTATAGTGGTTTCCTGAACTTTATACAATGTTACCTTTATAGTAAGAAAAAAAATCAGTTTTTACATAAAGATCAACTGACTGAATAGACTGGCTTTAAGGAACAACTTAAATGTACCTGAATAGTGTCACAATGCGAACTTTAAAAAAAAATAGTAAGCGTAAAAAAACAACAACAGGAAGCATGTCAAAGAAGGAAAACAAGAATCTTAGGTGTACAGAAATCTGAGCTCTCTAAAAGTAGCATCCCATGCTCCCAAGATCTTCTACTCAAACTTTAGAACTCTAGCAATATCCGTATCCCTAAGTACTTTTAATTATAACTGAAAATATAAGAATAGAAATAAAAGTCTTAACATATTTTTCAGAGGTCAAAGAATCCGTCAGTAATATTTATATATAAAGAATTGTCTACCTATTTACAACGAAACATAATGTACAAATTAGTATCTGGTAATCTGCAAAAAGACTGTATCATCTTCCAAAAACCCCAAGTAAGATTTGAAATGGTAAAGTCTTCTCACAGGGTCCACAGCCTACACCCCCAGGGTTCGTTACCTGGTCAGCAAACTGTGTCATGTAGCGCTGCAGTCTGGCCTGGTTGTCAGTCTGCTCACACATTTGTACTAAGATATCAAAGTCACAGTATTTTTCTGCTAATGAAGCAGCCCATGGATACTGGCCTAGTGTGACTATGGAAATGAGAACAGATGGAAAAAAATCCTGTTAGCGAAAACTTAATATGTAATAAGAAAAATATTCCTTGAAATTTTACCTTTATTCATATTATATACTAAAGTTAATTAATAGAAACCTTTCCAGTTACTGGCATTTAGTTTCATAATCCATATAAACTCATTAAAGATGTAAATTCAGTCCCTTGCTTCATCACTGCCCACCTAAGATGCTATCCCCTTCCTTCATGTAGCAAGACAAGCTTCTTCTCTGAATCCTGGCTGTGACCGTCTCGTGTTCTCCTCTGAAGAGCCGTACCACCTCTCCACACCGTGGAACGACCCTTGTCTGCTCTACCCTGCAGTCTAGCTGTTCCTGTGAAGGTCTGAGATGGTAAGCAGTCTCCACATGCTGTTAATTTATTTATTTTTAAATCATCTTTAACACCATCTAGGACACTTGTTACCTGGTAAGTAATGACAACGAGGCTGAATAAACGAACACAGAAAGCTGTACACAGGAAAGCTCTGCTTTAAGCTCTGAGCTACAGCTGGGTTAACGACATTACACTGCATAACACATTGCGTGAATGATTTGGCTCCTACATCTGTTCTGCAGACTCAAGACCCACAGCCCTCACTAAATATCAGGCACTTACGAAGCGGAGATAAGAGGTCTGATCTTTTCTGCAGGTATTCCATTTCCAGATTGTTGTATCTTTCTTGATCACTGGATCTGTCCACAGACTTGAGCTGAGAAACATAACCATCCAGGAAGCAATCAATCAGTGCTACCAGCTGCTCTGTCAGAATGTTTCGGAGGTTGCTATCCGCCTGAGGATAAACCACTTTCAGGACAATCCCATGCTGGCGCACTATTGCTGTTCGGATGCCGGCAGGACCACTCGTTGCTGTAAAATCACACAAAATAATATGACAAGTAAGGATTCTATAATGGCTACGGGAAAGACCAACTGCCTAAAAATTATATCCCGTCAGCCTTGATGGATGGAAAAAGAAATCCAATAGGAGGTCAGCTGATACTTTTCTATGTCCTGCTCAAACCCATCTTCTCTATGAGGATGGCCTCAGCAGAGCCAGGTAAACATGATTCTTCTTCCTTCTAAATTCCTTTAATGCTACTCCACTTATTTCCTTGTATTAAAACAACAAAAATTACAGTCAGTACATCCAGGGCCTGCTGCTATGAATAACTACACGTACTAAAACCTAGTAGATGCCTGAGTACCAGTTTAAAAAAATGAGTTACAAAGAGATCTACAAATTATTCCAAGGCAACAAAGTGATTTTCGTAAGAACTACTCATCTTGGGGATGGCACTTATGTTATTTTTCATTTCACTCACAAACTTGCACTAGGAGAACAACATGGCTTCTGAAAATAACAGACCATTAGAAATATGTTTTGATCAACTGCTAATGAATCAGTGTATTTGGGCTCAGTGCTTGCAATCTCACCTGTCCACGGAATATACTCAGGTTCTTTTTCTACTGGCTCTTCTCTTCTATACAAGGAGTTTCTATTTTGTCGATAATGACTAGCAGCCTGCAGCATGTCCTGGAATATGAAATGTGTTATCACATGCAGGAAGCAAGGGATCCCAGGATCTCTAAGATAATCTGAAACATCAAGTCTATTATTACAAAAAATTACTCGGCAGAGACCTGTTGGACTACTTTTTGATTCTTTCTGCATTTGAAATTTGTTTTACTCTAGAGTTTAACTTCAGTTTTAGAGAACTATGGTAACCGAACTAGGAAGACCATTACTATAAAGTCCATGAGCTAAATTAAATGAAACATTTTAATCAATAATATAAGTAGTGTGCTTTTGTGTAATTAAAAAGCATACAGTTACAGTAACATTAATACCTTTGCAATGATATACATGTCTTCTCCAAATAAAAGGTTTATTCTACCAAATAGAAACTTTTAACATGCACAAGGCAAACACTCAGATGTGTATTAACTGACTGATAAAATGACTGAGGTTTTCCTAACTTTTTGGAATGAACAAATGGCTAAACCATTATGGATCACTGGTGATGCAAAGTAGGAACATGGAGACCACTTCCTCCCCCATCCACAGCCTGGGCTTTGAGTTGCTGGTATCTTCAGCATGTGTGCGTACCTTGAGAATACTGTTCACACTGATCGCCACCTCCGCCCATTCAACTGGCTCCAAGGCCGTGTCCTTCAAGACTTGCTCCTCGTGCTCCAGTAAGCACTCCCAGACGCTATCTACCTGGGACACCTGAGGAAGGACAGAGACGGTACCTACTAGGAACAGAGACCATGCCGATGGGCCACGCTTACAGCTGCCTGGAATCGACTCAGCAGGCTTTCCTCACTAAGTCACACCCTCTGCTCAGTAGTCAAAGGGACAGTCAGTGATGAAAACAAATTTAAAAGCCAAGAAAAGTTAGAATCTCCTAACTTTTAAAAGGTGGAGAGCCCAAATAACTGAGTCTGATAAATAAGCAAATTCTGGATTGGTAGCCGGTAGGTTTTGTATTTAAATATCAAGTAACTGAAATATTTGTTTATTATAGCTATGAGGGCTCAATGCCACCTTTAAGTAGTACTAGGCTACAAATGATGTCACATAACAATGCGAGACCCCAAAGTAATGAATTAAACGAATGAACTAATGGATTAAAATAGTTATCCAACCAATGAACTTGCTAATTTCTTTCTTTGAAGAATTTCTTTTCTTTAGACATAATAGAAATGTTTGTAGAACAGCAGTAGCTACATAGAAACTAACTAAATACATAACTTGTAACTGTTCTATTTTTTGTCATTAATTAACACATGAAGGTAACTGTGCAAAAATGTTAAGCACTGAAACACTTGTTTCCAGTTTCAGCCCCCAGTTAAGCTTTTCCCCCTTTATTTATCAAGTGGATATTTACTTGGCATTTAGAGTTTGCATAGCATTGGGCGCTCAGAGATAAGAAGAAATGGAAATTAGATTTGCTGCCCTCAAGGAACTTACAAACTAGTTGAAGGAACGATTCATAAACACATGCACAATGGAGCCCAAACAAAATCACTCTTCTTCTTTTAGTATTTCTGATGTCAGTCAAAGGCATCCTAACAGCCCTAGCAAGAAACCTCTGGCACGTTGAATTTGTAAGAATGTTTTACACTGTTAATGTGAAAAAGATAATGAAAGCATGTGATACAAAAGGCACGAAATAACATAAAAGCAAATAAAATCCCAAGACACTTGCTAGACAGCCTTACCACGTGAGTTACATGTTCAGTGGTTTCAAACATTGCTCATAAGCTGTACCAACACTGTTGAGGGCCTGTTCTGAAGCAGTTAACTCGCTTTATAGAGACCCAGGCGGTGCGGGGGCTCCTTCCAGACTGGCTACAGGTGGAGGGTCAACCCTCAAGCAGAGTCTGTATTATTTTACCTTCTATCCAGGGCTATGAGATCACATCTCCCCTACACAGCCCACCAATCAGAGCCTGACTTGGGTTATCCAGCTCTTCTCTTAAAATGCATACTTGTTTGTAATGTAATTTACCACTCCCAAGTGGATGGACAGGTAAAAAGAAAAAAAAAAATTGATACATATTTTTTCACTAAACACATGCATACCTCTTCAGCTCTCTCTTTTTATTATGGTTATGCCATGTGGGAGGACCTTTAGAACTTCACCCAAAGGAAACTTAAGACCAGTAAATGTAAAGAGAAATTAAGATAAATGGTGATGTAAACAGTCTTAAACATTACTATCTTCCATATGGAGCATTCTTTTGAGGAACCAATCACATTTTTAGTTTTTTTTTTCCTATCACATTCCTACAGTGCTACTCATGAATTATGTATTCATCCAACTGATAATTTCCAGACCCTATTTCTTTTCCAGTTAATTGGAAAAATGTACTTATACATAATTAACTAGTATGCTTTGCACTTTGATCCAAAAGCAGAAAAAGCAACCAGGTTCTTGCTCAACTCAATTTGTCATTAATAATTAAATAAGAAAAACAAAAATTTTATCTTGTAAAATTATGTATGAATAAAGACAAAAAAGGACACAAAAATGACAACAGTTTGGTTAGATCATGAAATTTGAGGTGAACTGTCTTTCTTTTTTTTCATTCAGATTTCAGGTATACTTGATTAAAAAACAAAATAAAACAGAAAAGTGCTTTGCCTTACATTCCCTAGAAAAAGCCCAAACGTATAAAAATGAGGCCTTCAAACTAAACACATTTAAGGAGTCAACAGAACTGAACATAGTTCAGTGTCTTATTTTTGGTTGCAGTACATCAAATATTCAGAGTAGAAGAGACCCTTGGCACAGGCTGTTAGATGCTAGATGACAGCCGGACTGCACGAGGAAGGAGATAAAATTAGAGGCACCAAACAGAAAAACTTCCCAAATGCAAAAAACAATTCCAAATTCCACAGAGCTGGGGGAAGAGCTAGCAGTTTCTAGACTCAGATAACGCCACAAAGGGAGAAGGAACAGCCCTAGTGAAGGACTACTCCTGAAGCAACTGACTAGCACACCCAAAACAGCCTGCTGAATGGTGGCTCAGAGCCAGGATCTGTGGTCTCAGCTGAGTCAACCGGCCCCTGGGTCTTGGCGTCAACACCTGTAAAGGGAGATGGGAAAGTCAGCCCTGCCTTTCATGAGGTTGTGAGGTGTCACTCAGGTACCAGAGCTGTGTGCTCTGACCAGTGCCCAGCTGCCACCAGCTGGCCAGCACCTTCATCTTTTCTCCCTCCCAAGTTTACAGCAGGTTTTTCTTTTCCTCTGAAAATAAATCTGACTTTAAAAGTGAGGTGTAGAGCAGGATCCCAGCAGGCAGCTGAGGAGAGTTTAGTGAAGGGACTGTTTACAAAGATGTGAGCAGGAGTCAGGGGACCAAGGCGGGATGGTGCAGCCCCGGGCTAGCAAGATGGGGAGCCACAATTAGGTCCAGGCCTGAAAGGGAACTGGGACAGAGCAGTCGCTGGAGGGGCGGAGAGGGCGGCCTGAGAGGAGCCTGGTGTGACAGCAGGCACAGCAAACAGGTGGAAGCAGCAAGGAAGGAAGCTGGGGACGACAGCTCCAAGCTCTGACCTGATGGTGCTGCACCTTCATCAAAACAACAGAAGCCGGGGGACAGGGGAGCCCACCATGGAGATGCCCTCTGGGGCAGAGTCAAGACGTGGTGTGGAGAAACACAAGGAAAACATCCAGACGTGATAGGGAAGACTTTGTAGTCATCTTTACAAGCCCTAACTTACAGGGAAAGCGATAGATGAGTGATACTTCTGAGGGATAATTTACCCAGAAAACATGGAGTCCAATTTAAAACTTCAATGACATCTTTTGTTCTCAATCCTTTCCTCACTGGGGGCCCGTTCTGTAAATGGCACAGCGCTCCAGAGCCGCACTAAGGGGAGGACGGGTCTCGTCTCACCTCTCTGAAGAAGACGTCTGCGGGAGTCAGGTTGCACGGGATGTCGCAGTCCCTCTTGTTTAAGGCCATCAGTATCGCTGTGTTGACAAGGTCAGAAAGCCTCGAGTGGTGGTTCTTGAGGACGATGGCGGCGGCCAGCTTCTCAGCGTGTTCACAGAGCAGCAGCCGTGTGGCCATCGGCAGCCCTCTCACTGGAAAAGTGCCGAGACGTCCAAACAAGCCGACCTTGAGGCAAGACGAACACATATTCTTAGAAAGCATTCACAGTAACATACAGGAGAACGCAGTCACATTTCCACCAGCAGCTCACTGGGTACAGAGATGCTGGCCCCATCCTCCCCCAGAAAGACCTCCGTCTATTGGTCTTTGGGGCTGTTCCTAACACTCTCTCTCTCTCTCTCTCTCTCTCTCTCTCTCTCTCTCTCTCTTCAGCCAGGGCCATTTACACCTGTAAGAAAGTACAGACATTCCTGTTCTAAGATTAGGGTCAACTACTGTTGTCTCTACCTACCTTATTCCTCAAATGATTGTTTATGGTTATCAAAATCATAAAATTGTTCTTTTCTAGCTACATTGATCAACTCCCCTAGACTCCAGACCTTCAGAACTAGAAACTCAGCAGCCTCCACCTTCCAGAACCCTAAAGCCATGGGGAGGGTTGGGGGGGAGGGTGTCTCTGACCCTTTGCATCAGCTGCCTCTGATTTGCTTGATGCCCATTTCTGGCTTGAGGAGGAGAGTTTTATATTCAGAATTATTTTCTTAGATACAAGTATCCAGTTGTACATTTTTCCTGATTATTAATGTAAATCTTTCAATGAAATGAGCTCTAAATATTAAAGGAAATATAAAGGCATAGGCAGACTGGGATTTTTAGATCTGGCTAGACATTCCCTTGCAACGGATGCTACTGCCAACAGCTGTGTGACTCCATGAGGGTCTGAGGCCCAGGGATGCTGTACCAGGAGATACCACAACGGCTCCAGCCCCATGGCTCCCCCCCTTCGCCCCCCGCCGATAACTTAGCATCCCCGCAGTGTGGCATGTGAGGGCCACGGACTCCTCCCACCCCAGCCTTCTGCACACCCTTCTGCAAAGTGACCTTGCCACTCCTCCCATCAAGAGGCACAATCAAGTTCCCAATCCCTTTTATCTGGCCTGGCCTTGTGACTTGCTTTGACCAACGTCGCTTTGGTGGAAGTGATAATATGTGACGTCTGAAGCCTACAGCTTCTAAGTTCATCCCCTTGAAGCACCACCTGGAGACCACAGGAGGCCAGTCCAGCCTAGAGGAGGATAAGACTAAGTGGGGGGAGAACCAAGAGGCCCCAGCGGACGGTGTCACCGACTGCCAGTCTGACAAGAGATGCCTGGGGACCTGCCAGCTCAGCCCACCCCAAATGCAGTTCAAGGAGAGGGCCCAGGGGAAATCAGCAAATAACCACCCCTGCTAACCCACAGTTGTTTTAACCCACCACATCCGGGGGTATTTGTTATGTATTAAGAGTTAACTGATAACACCTGACAATTACATCAGAAGAAAACATGTTTTTTCCCCATTGATCTGCAGCCCACCTAAAACACTAAGAAAAGACTCAATGAACAAATAAAGTTCTCTTGCCCAGACAGTAAGAGCAGACTGGAGCCAGACTGTGCATTAAAACTGAAGCAGAGGGCTTCCCTGGTGGCGCAGTGGTTGAGAGTCCGCCTGCCGATGCAGGGGACGCGGGTTCGTGCCCTGGTCCGGGAAGATCCCACATGCCGCGGAGCGGCTGGGCCCGTGAGCTATGGCTGCTGAGCCTGCGCTTCCGGAGCCTGCGCTCCGCAACGGGAGAGGCCACAACAGTGAGAGGTCCGCGTACCGCAAAAAAAAAAAAAAAAAAACTGAAGCAGAGTGAGGTATTAGAAACAACCAAGGTATTTCTGGAATCCTCTAGAACCACACTGTCCAATAAGATAGCCACTATCCAGCAAAGTGGTGACTTTAAGTCAATTAAATTTAAATTTAGAAAACTTCAGTTCCTCAGCTGCAGCAGCAATTTCAAGTGTTCAGCAGCCACACAGGACTGAGGCTGCCACGCTGGGCGGCACAGCCACAGGGCAGTCCCATCACCACAGAAGGTTCTATGAGGTGGCACTGACTTCAGTCTCTTTAACGGGGAGGCATACTGATTCTGGGGAAAAGTGTGCAAAAATAGATTTAAATTAATTCTTTTGGATTATGCCTGGGAGCCACAACTGATCAACAAGGTAAGGATGGGTGATTTTGTGTAACAACTCTGGCTAGCAGCAAAAACATTTTCTATTATTAGGCTCAATATAAATGGGAATTCCCTTACCCCTTAAAAAAAAAGAATACTTTATATGAGTATTTGATGCTAATGGCACCTCGAAATTAAACATCCACATAGAAAAACCTGTCACCACCTTCAGATTCTTCACTGCCTTTCTAGTAATACAAAATCAACTCGGGAAAACCTAAGTTTTATATAAAAGCACACAGGAAATCCGAATGAAAAGCAGGGTATCATAGGATGTAACAAGAAAAGCTGAAATAACATTTCTGCTGAAATACACTATTTTTCTTCTTTTTATCCTATTTTCAATGCAGCTTTGCTTCTTGTAGTAACAGGCCTCCACACAGCCCTGGAATTATTTACTTAAGTCAGCAAAGAAAATGGGCAACACTAGTCATGTCCCACCCAATGAAACACCTCAGAATTAGTGAGAAAGGGTCTCCCACTGTCCTGGAGAGAGCCACAAAGGGCACAGTAAAGCCAGGTGTCTGGCCATCCCTGTTCACAGCGACTGGGATGCCTACTTGGTGAATGAAGTCCATAAGGAAAGAATGGGCTTTCATCTTGTCTTCGAGTTGGTGGAGAATAATCAAAGATGTATTGCTGAACCCAGGTGCTTCTGGTGAAACACAATAACAAGACAAAAACATAATACACTGGCTTGACAGAAAGTACTGCTATTAAAAGTTAAGAAAAATCTATACAAAAGGAAAGTACTAACCTTTCAATGCAATTATTAATTACATTATCCAAGAGGTTAAAAATTTAGATGAAACTTTTGGGGGTTTGATACAATTCATACCGTATTTATTCAAAACACAAATATGTTATTATTAGTTTAATCACTTGTATCATTCTAAGCTTGACAGCTCAAAACAGTCAAAGAAAGAAGGTGAGCACTGATGTTTTCTTCCTAAGACTCTAATGAGAATTACTTGCTAGGCAGGAAATTAGGGATTGAAAGGATGTTTGTGACAGTTACATGGTCCTTGGGGACCCCTGAGTGCCCCGATGCTGCGTGGAGGGTAAGACGGACAGTCACCCAGGCCGAACAGGAGGACACATGCCCACTTCTACAGGCTGAGATCTGACCACTGCTGCTCTTAGAGAAGCACATAATTTCCATTAGCCAAATTCAGTAGTTATGCTAAAATTATCATTTAATTTGGGGCAAGTGTCAAATGCCTACCTATGCCACCAATTTCCTTTTAGAAATAAAATGCTGAGAACGCTAAGTAGGGCTGATTAATCTGTTCAGACAGAACATGTAGGATTTGCTCCAATGTTTCCTCCGTTTCTATTCTACTATGTAGACCTGTTCTGAGCCCTTTATGTATGTATGCCTGTATGTATGTAAAATAGATGAGGTGTTTTTTTCTTTTTTTCTTATTTTGGCCATGACGCACAGCTTGCGGGATCTCTGTTCCCCGACCAGGGACTAAACCCGGGCCATGGCAGTGAAAGTTCCGAATCCTAACCACTAAGACCATCCAGGAGCTCCCTGTTCTGAGCCCTTTTAAAAATCTACTATGGGCTTCCCTGGTGGCGCAGTGGTTGAGAGTCCACCTGCTGATGCAGGGGACATGGGTTCGTGCCCCTGTCCGGGAAGATCCCATATGCCGCGGAGCAGCTGGGCCCGTGAGCCATGGCCGCTGAGCCTGCGCGTCCGGAGCCTGTGCTCCACAACAGGTGAGGCCATAACAGTGAGAGGCCCGCGTACCGCAAAAAAAAAAAAAAAAATCTACTATAAGGAAACTTACAACTTTTATAAAATACTGAATTAATATTAAATTGTTTCAGAAAATAAAAAATATGCACTAAGAAACGCTTGAACAAAAGAACCAGAATGTTCTTCTCCGTAACATTAAAATTAGGATGCTCTTACCCTCGGGGACAGACTCAGCCCACCGTGGATCAGAAGCAGGGTAGTCGTCCACCAGGTCCACGCTGATTTGGGTAACAGCTCTGTCTAGTTCACAATTGGAATCCGAATCAGAGTGAGAGGAAAACAGCTCATCAACTATCATTTGAGCATGACCTAAATCTTTTCTGAAATAAAATCAGAAAACAAAAGTAAAAGTATTAGGAGATATGGGGATATATGTATATGTATAGCTGATTCACTTTGTTACAAAGCAGAAACTAACACACCATTGTAAAGCAATTATACCCCAATAAAAATTTTTAAAAAAAGTAGAAGTATTAAACTCATCATGAAGTTAATTGTGAAATTAAAAGTCCCATATGTTAGCCCAAAGTTTATTACTTCTAATAACATTTATTTAAAAGGGGGACAATTATGCATTCATTAATTCAACAAATATGTGTTGAACACTGATAATATGCAGGCTCTGGAGACAGAACAATAAACGAAACATCAGAACACAGTCCTAAGACTTCACGAAGTATACAGTGGCATGAGGAGTCAGATAATTAAAGAAGCAGTTACACACACACACTAGACAGGGAAAGAACAGAGGCCACATAGCACACAGAGGGAAAACCAAAACCCCCGACGGGCAGGGAACACTTCCTGGAGGAAGAGGTGCAGGGGGGTGGGGGTGAGTGTGGGAGGGGCACACAGCAGCAGAGAGAGCACAAGGCACACCTCTAAGAAGTACGCCTGCATCCCAGCAGAGAACGGAAGCCCTGGGGGAGAGAAGATCACCCAGTGAGGAGAGAGGGAAGAAGGGTCCAAGGCAGACCTCTTAGAAACAAAGGACAGAGCACAGAAGGTCTCGTAAAGCACGTGACAGAGTTCGAGCTTAGAAGGAAATGTCGCGATCTGTTCTATTTTTAAAAGATCATTCTAACTACGCTATGGAGATGAGGGATCAGACAGGAGGGAGAAAAATCCAGTGAGGAAGTTACTGCAGAAATCTATCCAGGCAAGAGAGGACGGGAGTTTCCATCAGCAGCAGCTGCAGCAGCGAAGGAGACAGGCAGACAGGTTTGAGAAAGAGACACAGGAGGGAAATTCTGGCCATCGGCTGGGTCTGATGCGTAAGGATGACTGAACAACTGACTGTGGCTGCTAGGACCTGCCACTGGAACAGGGGCTAGGAAAGAAAGAATAAGCTCTGGAGAAGACAAGCACAGTTTCACATGTGTTACAACTAGGTTCCTGTGGAACACACAACTGCTTCTGAACATTCTTCATTTGTATGTAATGGCCCAGAGCAAGGTAGGGCTGTGCTTCTTCAGCAAATGAAGCCAAGGAAGGAGGAAAGATGGCACAGGGAGTAGAAAGAGAAAAATATGGAAGACGATAACAACTGGAGGCGACGTCTCAGGCAGTTTAGCCGTAAACAGGAACAAACAGAAGAGGTGCTAGCTCAAAGGGGGACAACAAATCAAAGACTGGTCCTTTTTAAAAATGGCAGATTAAATATGATCAACAGCTGATGTGAAGAGGCCAGCACAAGGTTGAAGATGTAGAAGGGGAGTAACTGAGAGAGTACAGTCTCCAGGGAAACAGGACACAATGGCACTCAGAACAGAGAGACTGGCCTTAGGAAGAAGAACACCTCTTCCTACTCCCCAGGGAGGGAAAGGGAAGAGGAGCCGGGATGCAGGTAAGTTTGTGGGCGCTAAGTACAGGGAGTTGTCCTCTGATGGCTTCTACTATCTCTGTGCAACAGGAGCCTGAGTCAGCTGCTTGGGCGGGAAAGGGGCAGAGAAATGGGAAGGTAGCGAGGCGAGGAAAGGGTTGAAATGGTCTCTGCAGAAGAGGAGACAGAGCTGACCAGAGAAACACAGAAAAACTGCCGCGAAGTGTTAAAGGCAAGGTTGAAGCCGGAAACCTAGTTATGCTAGAGGTCGTGGGAATACAAAGTGGACCATAGCAATGATCACTCAATAATGAACTATTTTAATCAAAAGACTAAGTTTCTTAAAACTCTCACGAACGAAAGATTTTATATTTATATTAAGTAAAATCAAAATAATATAAAAATTAATTTCAAAGAAACCATGCTAATAAAAATAGTAATATTACCTTAGCAAAAAACTGAATGGATAATAGTTTAGAGTTCTATCCACCAGCTTTGACCCCCTGAAAATAATTCTGGTTGTCACGGTTTGGGGGGAAGGATGCTACTGGCATCAAACGGGAAGAGGCCAGAGATGCTGCTAAACGCCCTACAGTGCACAGGACGGCCCCACAACAAAGACCATCTGGCCTCAAATGTCAGTAGTGAGAAGGCTGAGAAATGCTGCTTTAAAGGTTCCATGATCCCATTTGTGAAGAGGCTAATTTTTTTAGACCATTGGCTGACACCACCCCAGAAATGACTTCTTGTTAACCTCATGGTACTTTATGCTAAACAGGATAACACAGTTGTGTCAGAAGCCCAATAACACCGGTCCTAAGGTTACTACGTTCTGAGCACTTGAGGTCAGGGACCCCTTTTCGTACTTAATCATCTTCCCCAGTAAAACATTTAGAAATGACTATACTGGGTGGAATAGTGTTCCCCCAAATCCAAGTCCACCCAGAACCTCAGCACGTGATCTTATTTGGACATAAGGTTTTCGAAGATACGATCAGCTAAGTTCATGCTGAGGTCATACTGGATTAGGGTGGGCCCTAAACCCAATGACTGGTGTCATCATCAGGACACGTGAAGACAGATGCACAGGGAAGAAGGCCATATGCCAATACAGACAGCTGGAGGGATGCATATGTGGCCAAGGAAAGCCAACAACTGCCCGCAATCACCAGGAGCTAAGGGAGAGGCTAGCGAAGACCCTTCCCCAGAGCCTTCAGAGGGTACACGGCCCTGCTGCCACCGTTCTCTTGGACGTCTGGCCTCTAGAACTGTGACAGAATAAATTTCTATTGTTTTAAGCCACCCAGTTTGTGGCAATTCACTACAGCAGGCACAGGAAACTAGTACAGTGACTCCATTACCATTTAAATGTTGAGATGCCACAAGTCTGACAGAACTGTTAATTAAAGAATAAATTTATACAAGATAAAATCAGAGTATTAATCCAAATCTTGGCAGTCAGACTGAACACCATGCAACAGAACAAGACTAAAAGAATACTATTTAAAAACAGAAACAAAACACTGGTGCCCTCTTCTGGACAGGAAATTAAGCTCAGTAGACCATCAGTACGATGGCACAGAATTTTCAAACTGTGAATGCACTGCAAAGTCTCAAGTGTGTCCCTTCTGTGAGAGGGAGCCTCCACGCACCAGACGCCACTAGGAGTGGAATTACGGGACCGTGAGCTGAGAGCGGCAAAAATGGAGGCGGTAAAGTCTGACTATTTCTTCAAAACAAAAATCTGCTAAACCCCAATTCCAGAGACATTAAGCAATCTGTCCAAAGTCTCACACAGTTAATCGGGACAGAGCAAGGGCTGGATCACAATTTTCCCGAGTATTCATTCCAATATAAATGGAAGGTACCAGATACAGAACGTGCAGAATGTGTGTGCAGGACAAACTGAAATGACTGTATAGGGTCAGCAAGTGCGACAGAGCGAGTGCAGTTGTTTCTTCCACCCCGCGCACACCCTCCTGCGAGCAGCCTTCCACGGGGCCTCACCCCGGGACTCGCTGGGGCCAACGGGATATTAGCAAATGTGACCAAGCAGAAACCCGAAGAGCACTTGTCCAGCGAGGCTTCCTCTCTTCCACTTCCAGAGCCCTGAGGTTTGTGAGCAGGCCAGGGTAGCCTGCTAGAGGAAGAGATGCCACATGAGGCAGACAGAGCTGACCAGCCAGGGTCCCCAGATGGGAGCAAGTGTAACCAGACAGCTGGCTGCTGACCACAGACCATGCGCGAGCCCAGGCAGGACCAGGAAAACTGCCACCCCAGCACAGCCCCAAACAGCCAGACGCAGGGCCAGAAGCTGTATTAAATAAGCCACTGAGTTCTGTGGTGATTTCTACACAGCAGAACTCAACCAACAGGCCAAGACTAATTCCTTTACAACAGCGATGATAACCCTTTGTATGCAACTTCACTGCCTTCACATTATACATAAAGCATGCCTGCAAGCTGCCTTCATGACCACCATTTCTAGTGGGACATTGTTTCCATCGAGTGGAGAGGCTGTGTTACACCAGGTCTCTCCCAGCCTAGCTGGAACCCTCCCGCGGCTACCAAGTTCAGAACAAGAGTTTGTTAAAGTGCTAAAGCTCAGAAAAACATCTTCTCCTGGATGGCTTCACTCCTCCAACTCGTTCCCACTAGTCAACAAATAAGCAGCATATGTCAGTAACATGTGTCCTCAAACATCAAAAGGGCAGTAATTTTAAAGACTTGTCATACCTGCAGTATTGCAGAAAAGCAGCTTTTAGCAATTTGGTTTTATCTTCCCGGGCAATAGTTTCATTCTTGGTAGAGGTGTCAAAAACCACACTCTGTAAAATAACAAACTATAATTTAGAGGTGAAGGTATAAGAATATTCTTAGTTATTGGACTAAACACTGGACCCACCTATGAGAGCAACAGTACAGACACACAGCTGTTTGCCGTACTCTCTATACCAACGGTTTATATATTGATACTTAAGACATTTATTGAAACAAGATAAAACACACCAAATGATCAACTAAAGTCCTATAGAAAATGTATATATAATTCAGGAATTATATTGTGAGTAAAATCATTTGCAGATTTCATCACAACACAACCTTCTTATAGGCTTACCCTTATACAACTCATCACAAAGTGTATTTCTAAGCATAATGGTTGATTTCAATCTTAACATACAGCAGTATTATGAAAACCACATGATTACAAAAGAAAAAACGTAAAAAAAAAAAAAGTTACTTTCTGTTGAACCTGTATCAAATCATTTTCATTTTGAATTACACAGTCTATATATTTTACATACTATTCAAATGGAAATTACCCCAAACAGTGTTAATTTTTAGCCTCCTGTAAAAGAATGATAAAAATCTTTTTTACGGATCAGGGTATTTCAGAATTCAAGATGACAGGAAAAAAAAATGATGTTTTTTTCCCCCACTCTCCCCTCAAAAATCATCCCAGAAGAAAAAGAAACAACCACCACACATCTGCGGTTCCAACTGCAACACACAAAGATGGAAACCAGAAGGGAGGAGCAGCAAGTGACAGAGCAGGGAGGAGGCCAGGCAAACCCGTGCAGTGCGGGGACAGGCCCTGAGGACAAGAAATAGGGAAGTTCCAGGCAGATAGCAGGCAAGGGGCTTCTCTAGAGACGTGACCCTGGGCAAAGCTTTACGGAAAGGCGCCTACGCAGCTGCTGGAGGGTGTGGGAAGATTAAGCCATATATCAAAGAAAAGTAAGCAAATATGAAATTAGTCCACTCCAAGAATCGCACAAAGTTGTACACTAAAGGAAATGTAATCAGCACACTGCTTCACTCTGGACTATAAACAACATTCACATAGCCCTTATAATGGAAAAAATGTACACTGGGGTGATAAACGCAGAGAGGAATGTAGGTTACCCAAGTCCTCATCCTCCAACAGGAGATCTACAGACGACGAGAATTAGTGAATGAGAGACAGCAATACACGCATATTACTTAGAAATGTGGAGGCAAACACCAAAAAAAAACAGCTGAAGGACTTACAAGTAGTCGCTTCTGAATAAGAGGACAAAAGAGATGAGAGAGATAAAAGAACTAATGTCTTCATCACAACTCTTTTAAAAGGGTCTGACTTTTAAACATTTGTGGGAAACACCCTGATAAAAATCGTTAAATCCTTCGCAAATCAGCTACACTTTAAATCAACTATACTTTAAAAAAAAAAAAAAATCTTATGGAACCACGTTACCTCATTGCCTGGTCCAGCAACTGAAGATGCCAGGGAATCTTCAAGGTCTTCTGCCAATACGGACACATTTTCCCTTGAAGTAATAGACACCAATCCACTGTTTCTAGAAAAAAGGATAGGAACGCCCCCACAGGAACCAGCTCCTAAAATACTATCTCCTAAGAGAAAGAAAAATACACAATCAGATAGACATAACCAAAAAGTACTTTCCTAAATCCACCTCGCAGCAGAAAATCCTGGTGATATCCTTTGCCGTGTTACTCCTACTCTGTAATCCCGCGTCAAAAGTCAAGGTTCCCCGCTATCTGGAGTGGTAGGCTGTGTCCTTCACTGTGCCTTGCAAGAGTAGTGGGTACAGAGCACCAAACGAGAAAATCATCCCTTCTGCAAGACTCAGAGTACAGCTTGCCAACCCTACCTTGACTTACGGAGTAAGCCAGTGCGGAAGGAAAAGGTTTAAGCTCTCTTGGAGTCTTAACAGCATCCCACTCACCCAGTCAAGTCTCTGGTGCTGGGACTAGAGAATTGAGGTTCCATCCTGCTGCCTCACATGGATTTTGCCCTTTGCCCCTTAAGATAAAGACCCTAATGAGACTGTCTGCTTGGTATTTTTCACTCCTGGCTGGCTCCCCCCATCACCCACACCTCCCCCCCAATTCCAGCCCCCTTGCATGAGTCCAGCACCTGGGATTCTTCTTACCCAGGGGTCTGGACAAACATTTAAAGAACATCAGCTCAGAATAAGTCACTCTTACTGACCAGGAACAAGCAATTACTTCTGTTAGCATCAGTTCTTTTCTTCTTGGCCTCTTCTGGGAAAAACGTTACTATTTTTTGCCCATAAATGTATCAGTTTGGGAACTCTACCACCCTTCCAGTTTTTCAGCTACTGTAGGCATGGTATTGAATGTCACAGGCATCATGCTTGAAGCAAAGTTTATGGAAAGAGAACAAAAACTGCTCAGAATGACTAACGAGTTCCCTAATCCTGTTTTCTAAAACCACTACCCTACCTTGTGTATTGAAGACGATTTTCTCCCGAGGAAGAGAAAACTTCCCAGTTCCTGTGGAGCACACGTAGACAGCACTTTCAGTATACAGATAGGCAGTCTGGTTTGAAAAGTTTGGGACCATCAACTGACATATAATCAAGTCTTCAGACTGAAAATTAAATTTAAGATTACATGTAATCAGAATTGAAACAAAAATACTTGTTTGTATGATTTTGTAATTCACACTTTTGTACGCTCATAAAAATGATAAAATAATTTGTTGATTATCCTTGTGAAAACCGAAACACTATCCATCAGATGATTTACAAAACATGACAATAAGTTTATAAACAAATTAGAGAGACCATTTGCTGAGTTGCAAATAATTAGCAAAGTTTGAAAACGTTTCCATGGTGATAAAATTTTAACTAACCGCCTGTAACAAATGTGAGGAAGAAAATAAAAGGATTAGTTCATTATTTATTTTAGAATTGACAAATTTATTTATAAACGACCCCTGATAAATATTGTCTTTTTCTTCACTGTCCAGATGTCAAGCACAAGAAAACTGAGTTAATTTGATCATATATGAAATTAAAAATAGAAATAAGACCTAATTAAATCATAAAATTAGCGAAAGCTAAAAAGGATATTCCATTTATTAAAAGAATTTTACAAACATAACATAAACATGGAATTTTTTAATTCTCGAATTGTCTTCTTTATACCCTTTCCCACTGTCTGAAAAATTTTAACACTGAGCATATTTTTCTTGTATAATCAGAACACATAAGGTTTATTTCTGTTTGAAATAAAAGACCAAACTAAAAGATTTCCTTACGGCACTCAGCTACACAAATCATATTAAGAGTGAGAGTTCAACAGAATTAGATACTATACAAGATTAAATGAAATGAATTTACAGCAGTTAAGGCCTTTCCTCAAAAACATCATACTTATTCAACAATGTTCAATTGCTATTAGGAAGCTTAAAATTAGAGAGCTTGCCTTTTAATCGTTCACATGAAATTTGACAAGTACAGAATGTGGTTACCTACAAATATAATCCTACTTTGAGGAAAAATGGGATTTTTCTGTAGTATATAGGGCTCAAAACCAAAGCCCAGTTCATGTCAGGTTTCTTCCTTATTTTTCACTCTGCAGTTCATCATCAATGTTTTCCTTCTCAGCGATACTGAAATGAAGACCCCTTCACAGAGCTACGGCAGGAGAGGCACGCTCCTCGCTGTGAGGGGCTCCCACTCTCACTTCTCTTTAGCTAAGGCTGAACAAAGGACTGAGTATGAGATGGCAAACAGAATGCAATGCCTAAAAACTAGCTACTTAAAATGTATTTCCAGGAACTCCTTGGCAGTTCAGTGGTTAGGACTCTGCACTTTCTCTGCCAAGGGCCCAAGTTCAATCTCTGATCGGGGAACTAAAATCCCGCAAGCTGCCAAAAATAATAACAATAAAGCAATAAAGAGATTTAAAAAAAATAAAATAAAATGTACGTCCAAGCTCTGCAGATGAATTTCTCAAAGAATCTGACCCTGCAATGGTTAGGAAAAGAACTCAGCATGTTACTGTCACTTTGTACGTTAACTTACAGATGGAAACCTTACCTGAAAAGGTGGGTTATACTGAGTGACTTCCACAGTCACTGCATCTGACATTTGGTAGCCGTTATCTTCTACTGTTACCAGCGAGTAATAGACGAGACAGGGCTTGTCTGCCAGGTGCCATGCCGCTGACAAAATCAGGAGACCATCGCTAATTAGTGAGAAAGAAAGATCTATTGTCTCTTGGGAAAACAGTCAGGCAATGTCTTGAAGAGTTAAACACACATTTCCCGCAGGACCTAGCAAGCCCAGTCCTAGAGACTGGGACCTTATAGTGGCTTTACTCATGATTGCCTAAAACTGGAAACAACCCAACATCCTTCAACTGCTGAATAGATAAACAAATCCTGGTAAATCTATACAATGAACTACTACTCAGCAGTAAAAAGGAAGAAACCACTGAATGAATATCAAATGCATTATGCTAAGTGAAAGAAGCCAGACTCAAAAGGCTTTATACCCTATGATTCCATTTATACTATAAGGACAGAAAATACATCAATGGTTGCCAGGAGCCGCAGGTGGAGAGAGGGGTTGACAAAAGAGTACCAAGGAAATTTTGGAGTGATAGAACTGTTCTGTATCTTGATTGCGGTTCTAGTTAAATGACTACGTGTTTGTCAAAACTCACCAAATTATACATTAAAAAGGGTGCAAGGTATTTTCTATATGTAAAATATAACTCAACAAATCTGACTTAAAAAGACCAACAAATCATCAATTACAGGGATTGGCAAAGTGCAGCTCTCAGACTAAACTGAGCCCAGGTTGAGGTTTTGTAAATGAAGCTTTCCTGCCATGCAGCCACGCCACTTGTTATGTGTTGTCTACGGATGCTTTAATGCTACCACTGATAGAGTAAAAGAGCTGCAGTGAAGACCACATGGTCCCCAAAGCCTGAAAATATAAACGTTTTGGAACCTTCACAGGAAAGGTTGCCAACCCCTGATCTGATCTGTTCTTTAAAGCTTACTTTTGTACAGAGGAAAAACATTTTGTTTTTAAATTTAATAACCAATCATAGAACTGCTGCTGTATATTCAAGCTGCTATATATGTGAAAAACAAACCTTTTTCCATCTTAAAGTGTATATGGTCCTCTTAAGTCTATCAAAGTTGTTGCCTCCAACCAATTAAATGGTCTCTAATCTCAACCCCTTCTAAAACATTTAGTAGCATTTTTAGCAACTCTCGGTTCAAGTCTCAGAAATATTAACAGGGTGGCAAACACCCTCTACTGACAACTAAAAATAATAAACCGAGCTAGTGGCTGGACAACATGCACTTCAAACCAAGCAGTCCTAACGCGGCTCTCATTTCCCTTCTCCACTGTTCTCTTCCTCCAGCTCCCCAGCCTTTATCACTTCTACCTGAATTCCCGAGAAGAATTCAAGGACACTGGCCCACATCCAAACATACTGGCAGTGACCTAAAGAGCTACTGATGACACGTAAGAAGGAAGCGACTGAGGCCGCAGAGAATGCAGTCTCTTGCCCTCCGCACCAGGTAGGGAGGGAGAGACGGCCACGTCCAGATGAGGCTCGACACTGAAGTCACTCCAAAGACTGGACTGCTGTGGGGTAATGGGTGCCCCCTGAGGCCCAGAGACACAGCTAACAGAGGATTCCTCAGGGAGTGGTGCTTGGACCAGTTTCATTTGACATCTTTATAAAAAAAAAAAAAATCTTCCTGATTAAAAAAACATGAAGGTATTTTAGGTAGTAAAGATGATAGGAAGATAACCAATTCTGCAAATCAGTAAAAATTTGACAGGGACTTAGCTGGTGGTCCAGTGGTAAAGAATCCACCTTCCAATGCAGGGGACGCAGGTTCGACCCCTGGTTGGGGAACTAAGATCGCACATGCCGCGGGGCAGCTAAGCCCACGCGCCACAACTACTGAGCTCACGTACCTCAGCTAGAGAGCCTGCATGCCACAAACTACAGAGCCCACACACTCTGGAGCCTGTGCGCCACAACTAGAGAAGAGAAAACCCGTGCGCTACAGCTAGAGAGAAGCACACGTGCCGCAGGAGAGGATCCACGTGCCCCAACGGAGGTCCCGTGTGCTGCAGCCAAGACCCGGTGCAGCCAAAAGAAATCAATAAATAAACAGAATTTTTTTTTTAATTGACAAATTTTTATGCGAGTATATACAGGGCAATACGTTTATGATTTCAAAAAATCCAGAATGAAGCTACCTGAGCTTTGTGTCAGTAATCGTCTGGTAAAAGAACTCGTGAGGCTGTTCACTGCAAACAGGAGCCGAGGTTGCAGCTCTGGCCAAAAGGAGCAATCGACCGAGGAGGAGCAATAAGCATCAGGGAGACACACACGCTCCTTAAACAGAAGAGGCCCACCCAGACACGGTGAACGGATCACCAGAACAAGAGTATTCAAAAGAGCGATGACCACATCATTTGGAGCTATGGTGGGGAGGGGCCCAGAAGGAGGGTGAGAGCTGCATCTCACAGGCCCCACGAGAATCGAGCTGCGTTAGCATGACAGCACCGGGGGAGGCGCCCAGGGTCTGGTCTGCCTCGGCACAGCCAGTCCTAAGCAGGTTTCTCTGTTCTCAACCCGTGTCTCCGTTCTGAAAACTACACATGAGGAAACGTCTGCATCCCCGCATCCTACATCCACAGTGGGCTGTGTCCTGGCAGCAGTTCTAAATTTATGAAGGTCTGGTAAAGCTAAATGAAAACAAGATACACTGTATCTAATGCAACTGTTTTGGGAAATTAAATATATACTATTATTTTTACTTCTTTGATAGTTTACATATGTGGTTTTCAGAAACTATAAAGGGTCCTGATAGTCCCAATAGCCCAAGAGAGAAAAATTAAACAGCACAACTTCAAGCCAAGAAACAAGTAGAATTTGTTCTACTAAACTAAATTACTCTAGAACACATAAAAATACTCCTTAACTTCTGGTAAGTTGCGTTTTGAAAAATTACAAGTCATGTATTTGCACTCATGATGAGCTCTGCCACAGAAGCCATGTTACAAATGGTTTTTAAGTTCCATATGGCCTCTGGTATTAAAGCTAAACAATAACATGGGATTAAGTAGCTTTATCAGACTAACCTGGGATCTTAAGCACCATTTAGAGCACCATTTCTAAGAGGAAATTCACTCTGAGTATAAACCATGACTGAATTCTAACTTGTACCACCATGACAAAACCTCACCCCATCCTTCCTTTATTCAATACAGCGACAAACACAGGCTAAAGCTCCTTCAGCAACAGAAAAAGGGCTGGAGAAGAGCACCTGGCATCTCCACTGAGTCGGGAAAAATGACAGCATGGAGCACCCCCAGCAGCGGGGTAGGCAGCTCTTAGAGGCTCCGGCTGTGACAGCAGAACAGACGGATCCCTACTGAGGGCAGACAGCTAATGGAACACAGAGTGGAAGGCTGACAACTGCCTATATTTCTCAAATGAATTAGCATCGCTAGACAACACAAAACGATTTAGTTAAGACATAATAGTATAAGATTAGCATTAGAGGCATTCGAAAAACAGATAGCAAGACTGCTCATCATTTTATAACAAACATCAGTTTGTTTTTCCAAACAACTCCTATGTTCTTCATGACAAATTAATTGCTTACCAGTTTTGCTTCAAATCCAAATACCGAATGTTGACCCCTTCTTTAATAGCTTCATAGTTACTTTCAGATCCCTACATGAAAATATCAATAACGTAAGCTCCTTGAGTTTAGGAATCGTTTCTTTTCACCTTTATATCCCCAGCACCTACTAAAGTGCCTCATCCACAGTAAGTCAAACATTTATTGAATGAATGTATGCATTTAAAAAGTTAAGTAAATCAGTGCTTCCCAATACTTCTAAAGATTGACTACTCCATTTCAGCTTATCTGCTGGCTAAAACTTTGTGTATTACACTGAAATATGTTCTAATAAATACAACAACTAAAGGAACTAGCAGTCTCACATAAATGAAAATTATAGAGATGAATGTTACTGTTCCTTACCCAGATAGCATCAATAATGTTTTCCTTCAGGACTCTATTTATATCCCAACTATGTGCTTGTTTTTCTGAAGAATCATCTAATTCCCATTTACCGATGTTTGAACTTGTCAAGCTATAAAAGCTTGATCGCTCTCTATCCCAAAGGACACTTGAAAGCTATATGGAGAGGAGAAAAAAGTTTATAGATTATTACGTTCTAATGTTAATGAACTATTTTTCTGAAATTCAAAATTAGTACATTTTATAACTATTTGCTAGTAATCCTAGCAGAATTCTTCATTTAAGACTCGAAGGAAGGAGTGATCCTGAAACAGACCTTGAGTAAGGAGGGTTTCCACAGGCACAAATATAAAGGCAGAAGGCCCAGGAAGAGCAGAGACGGGAGGTGGGAAAGTCACAGGATCTTCAGAGAACAAGACACAGTCCTGCTTAATTGGGATGTGGATTACAACCAGGAAAGAAGCAAAAATAAGGTTCACACACAGCACAGTCTTAAATGTGAGCTTGTAAACCTAATAAGCAAGGGAGATAGTCTCAATGGCTTGTGAGCACAAGAGCTGTGTTACAGGAGAAGGAATCTGGTAGGGCTGTGTGTAGTTCCACGTGGGTATGTTAACCTTGTCTTTCTTGCTTCTGAACAGATGTGTTTTTTAAGTTGGGTATACAGGACTGTTGAGTGAAAACCCTAATTGTCTCCACTTCTCCTGTCACCATGACTCTAGTCACTAATGGGACCGGAGGGGCCAACAGTGAGTAAAGCGGACTGGCACCAAGAATTAGGGGAAATTAACCAAGAGTGCATATTAGGGCCTTACAATGGAAGCAGGAAGATGGGGATGGCAGTGAGACATGAAAGAAGCCAAACCTATAGAACCTGGTAAAGAGAGAGAGACACACAGACAGACACACAGACACACAGACACACACAGAGACACACACACACACACACACACACACGCACCAGGGTTTTATACCTGGGTCTCTGAAAAAAGTGACAGTGCCATTAGAAATAGGTCAAAAGAGAAATGAGTTTTGTAAGTCAACAGGAGAGAAGAGAATATCAGCAATTTGCTTCCAGACATGTTACATTTTAGGTTCAAAGACCAGTTAAGGAAGCAGATAATAATAGCAACCTGAAATTAGAGGGAACAGCATAGCTTAAAAAAAAAGGTGTGCTCTCAATTCAAACAGACGTGGGTATGAACCTGCCGCTGAGTGGTTCTGTAACCTTGGGCAATTTAGCCTCACTGAGGCCAGTTCCTCATCTACAAATTGGAAATGAAGCTCTCTACGTTACAGGTCATCTAATAATTACAGGAGGTAACAAACATGGAGCACCTAGCAGAGAGCAGATGCCCCCCACACGTTAGTTCCCATCAGCCTCCCTTCACTATTCCAGAGACTGAGGCAGAAGCCCAGCAGACATAGATTTGAGTCATCCACACAGATAGCTGGAGTCATGGGGGTGGAGAACACACTTTTGGTTATGTCTAGAAAGCAAAATTAATCCTTAAACACGTTTATAATTTTGCATCATAGTTTTAGTTCAAAGAATTTACTTATAAGATAATCTGTGTGACTTAAGAATATTAACGTTACAGGGTATGAACTCATTTGACCATCATGATAAAAATGCTTCACTGAAAGATCAAAGCTTTCAGCTCATGTACACCACAGTTCATACAGAGGCAATAACAACTTCATAGGGAACTGCCAACTTATTGATTTCACTAAGAGAAGCTTGTAAAACAAAGTTATTTTATCAACTTACTATGAGATCACTGCTAGAAGATAAAATTCCCAAAAGAGAAGAAACCTTCCGACCAATTCCCGAAAGCACACCTTGCCCTTGAGGCAGGATATGCTGATGAATTTTTCCTACACTTTCGGGTATCAGGCGAATCAGCTGGCCTCCCGATGAGGATAAAATAAAACTTCCTCCCTGTGAACAAACATAGCAAAATTAGTTAAGCAGTTAAGACTAAGAAAAGAAAATTAACACAAATCACTTTGATACAGAAGGAAATCATCTGTACCTTAAAACAAATCTAAAAGAATAAAAAAGAACAGTGCTATTTTATTAAAATCACTTACTTATGAATCCATTTACTTAATATTAATTCTACACAGAATAACTTTGTTGCAATTTTTTTAACTGCATGTATTTTTTAATTCTGATTTTTAAGTGATAGGTTCACCATCATGCAGGTTCAACAACTCAAGTATCAGATTTTATTTCTTCAGTAAATCTGCAGAGTATATATTAGCAAACCATTCCTCCTACTGTCTAAGAGTTTCTACGTCATTTTATGAAGATCTTCCTGACAGAAATGAATAACATCAGCTACTATGCACTACTGATATTGCAGAGTCCTATGAGAAGGGCTTCCCTCTGTCTAAGTGTTCAAATCCTAGATCCTGACTTTCTTTTCTTGCCTCTTTTTGATTCCCCCCACCCCCTGCCTGTATGATGTGCTCAAAACCCCAAATTTTTAGTCATTTAAATCCCACTTCCAAGCCAAATCACAGCTTTCCAATAAATATAAAAGAATATCATATACCTGCACTGTTGTTAGGAAACTGCAAGTCTTATCACCTCCCAGATCTACGGACGTCTCTGTGTAGGTGTCTTCACTTGCAAGGCTTGGCCAATAGCGGATGGATCCTTCTCTGGTGGCAACCATGACAGCAATAGCCTCAAAACAAGACCATAACACTCAGTAACCACAATAAAAGAAGGAGCCCAAATCGGGAGTTTGTTGACACTGATATAAAGAAACTAGGGCAATGTACTATTGATTAACAGAAATCAGAAATAAAAATTCCTTTTTTTCATATTAAAAAAATTATCATACAGTAAAACTGACATTTTCCCCCTTTTGTTTTACAGTTCTATGAATTTTTATACTCTGGTTTCTCTTCAGACCACATAAAATCTTTTGCTTTTTACAGTTCTGTGAATCTTAAAACATGTGTAGACTCATATAACTACCACCACGATAAAGATACAGTACACTTCCATCTGCACCCAAAACTCCCTAACGCTTTCCCTTTACTGTCACACCCTTCCCTACCCTAACCCCTGGCAATCACCGTTTCGATCATTATAGTTCTGTCTTTCTGAGAATGCCAAACAAATGAAATCATATAGAATATAACCTTTTGACTCTGGTTATATTTGACACTGAATATAACCTTTATCTCACTTAGAATGACGTCTTTGAGATTCATCCAGGTTGTTGTTGCATGTATCAGTAGCTCATACCTTTCTACTGCTGAGTAGGATTCCATCCTATGGATAAATCAGTTGAAAGGACATTCGGATTGTTTCTGCCGTTGGCTATCACAAATAAAGCTGCTATGACATTAGCGTGCTGTTTTTTGTGTGAACATAAGCATTACTTTCTCTAAAGTAAATAGCCAGGAATGAAATTGTTGGGTCATAGGGCAAGGGTACTTTAACTTTATAAGAAGTGAAAATCAAGTGGCTGTACCACCAGCAGGCCCACCAGCAATGTATGAGGTTCCGGTTGCTCCACATCCTCGCCAGCACTTGGTAGTGTCAGTGCTTTTAATTTCAGCCACTGTAACAGGGGTCTAGTGGTATCTCACTTGTTTTATTTGCATTTTCCTAATGGCTAATGATGTGAACACCTCTTCATGTGCTTATTTGACATCCTTATATCCTCTTTGGTAAAGCATTCAAGTCCTATTTTAAATTGGGTTGTCTGTTTTCTTACTAAGCTTTGAGGGTTCATTTTATGTTCTACATACAAGTCCTTTGTTGGATAGATAAATCGTATATAATATTTATATAATATACTATTTCCTACCAGTCTGTAGTTCTCTCTTCATTTTCTTTTCAGTGCCTTTGGCAGAGCCAAGTTTTAAATTTTGATTAAGTCCAATTTATCTATTTTTTTTTTTATGACTCATGCTTTTGGTAATTTCTAAGAACTCTTCACCTAATCCCAGGTCATGATGATTTTTTTTCCTGTTTTCTTCCAAAAGTTTTTAGTTTTACATTTTACATTTAGATCTATGATCCATTTTGGGTTCATCCTTACATAAAGAATGAGGTTTAGGAGGAATGCTTCTTTTTTCCATAAAGACAGCCAATGATTCCAACACCAGTTACTGAGAAGACCATCCTTGATCCACTGAATTTCTTTTGTGCCTTTGTCAAAGATCAAAGGGCCATCCTTGAGCGAGTCTATATCTCTACTCTCTATTCTGTTCCACTGCCCTGTGTGTCCATCTCTTTGCCGTCACCTCTCCGTCTTGATTCCTGTAGCTTTACAGCTATGCTTCAGAACTGGGCTGGATGATTCCTCCAACTTTAGAACTCCCTTATTTTAAAAAATGTACTTCAATAAGCATTTAAGTCACCTACCTGAGTAGAATGTGCTTCACCTGAGGTAGCAGAGTAAGAGAGAGCCACCAAGTTGGCACTCCAGTGGAAATCAGTAGGTGGTAGCTGAAGTTCTTTGCAAACAGATAACTATAGAACAAATCCAAACAAAAAATCTTTCATGTCAAATCCAATTTTTTGAATATGTATCTGGCTTCACTATTTCCCTTCTCTGCATATTTTAGATTCTAATTCATTGCTGGAAATACCATTCTACAAATACTCTTTCTTCTCATATTTTTTTGATCAGGCTTTCATCATCATTTTCAGTAATTTTAAAACAAAATATCTTAAGAGATATAGAATCAGGAAAACGTAGCAGCTAGACCAGACCCTTAATATAAACTACTCCAATCTCTTCCCAGACCAAAAAGTCTATTGGTTGAAAGAAGTGTGTAGGCTTCCTATGGAATTTTCCCAGTCTAATCTTGATTTGTTTAGTTGACATTTAAAATCTGCATGACCACGGAGTTAGTATTCCAAGTCACCTAGAAAACATTTCTTAGACTCAGCCAAGTATCATTGTTCCTCTGCTAACTCAGGATGCCCACCCCAGGCCCTCTCCCTCACCTATGCGCCTAAAACTACAAACACGGTTTTCTAGGTAGCAGCAGTACAGAGGCCAGTAGACGTGAAGAGTTTAGGTAAGTGGGAGCCCAAGTCCCAGTGGAACAATGGCCCAGTGAACACAAGTGGTACAGGAGAGTATGCCTGATCTGGAGCGGAAAGAAAAAGAGGCTGCTAAGGGTACGGTAGTGGATGTACAAATGAAAACCCCCGTGTGAGAAGTTGACAATTGAAAGTTAAATTAGCGTTATAAAAACTGGTATCATTTTTTCCTATTTTATTATGCATCATTCAGTAGATTCAGTGAAATACATTCCTATCTTCTAAGAAACTCAGTTGAGAGTTCCGGCAGAGAGCGCGGTGAGAAGCGGATCGCGGCCTTCTAGCCCGGGGCCCTCCAGGCCCTCCGGCCTCTGGTGGGCAGGTGAACTGGGGGGCCCCCGGGACAAGCTCAGGCTGTGTCTTACCGAGCCCCAGAGCCCTCGCCGCAGCCGTCCACTGGCAGGGCCCAAGCCTGGAAGCAGCAACGAACTGCTCCCACACCCCCACCTCCGCGACCTAATGGCGGCGGACCCTTGGAGCCCAGATCCCACCCACCGCCGGGTCTCTTGACCCCACACTGCAGGGCTTAGGCGAAGCCTCCGGGAGCCCACCGAGGACGTGGCGCCTTTGGGCGTCGGGCGTGGAAGGGCGAGAAGAATGGCGGCCACTGGAACGCTGCGGAGGGCCGTTAGAGCCTCGAGGGCCTGGGAAGGGGGCTCTACGTGGACGCCAGCTCAACCACCCTTAGGCCTTGGAGCCCGCGCGGATCCAGGACCTGAGGTGACCTCTCTGCCCCAGTTGGACGAGACCTCACTTCGTCCGGACAACAACGGACAAAGGCCTTAACGGGCCCGGAAGGTGAGCGGAGCCCCGGTCGACGACCGGTGGAACGTTATCGGGTCATCGGGCGGTTGGTGGTCGTTCTACCAAGACCTCGATGTCGTAAGATAGAAACGGGAGAATCACGTACCACGTGCCACCAGTAGGAAGTGCCCGCCACCCTTTGGGAAGATTTACTGGCCGTTTATAGAAGGCCTGTGTATATAATATGAAAAAGCTGCTCTCAACTTTCCCCCTAACCTTTCGAAAGAAAACTTTTCGCTACATATAGGCCTTCTAGATGTGAAGAGGTTGCCGACATATGATAGAGTTAAAGTCACATGTCTTGTAAATGCCTATTTGTTTCTTTAAAAAAACCGTAGAAAAGAAATGTCTTCTAGAAATGACTTTTCGAAATGGAGTTGTTTGACCGCCTCTAGAGGCGACATCAGGAGCCACAGAGGACCACGTTTGTTCACTGGGTTAGAGGACATGGAATGGAAGACGTTGAGGAGGAAGAAAAGAAGGTTCTGTGCCAGACTGGTCACAGTTAGAAGACATTTGCATATTAGAACCATTGGTTTGTGTATGCATTTTACTCCTTACTACTGTACGTGTAGTTGACAATAAGTACTTTTTTGAAATACCTAGTCTTTCTAGATCTTCTAAAGTGCCTGATATATGTTCAAAGTAGAGGTAGTAAAAAGACATTTTGTAAATATCTTTTTGTTAAAATTCGTATGAAATGTTGTTCGGGTGGGGAGGGGTGAACAGTACGCAGTATGCACTGTGTTTGTTTGTGCACTGGTTCAAGGTCGCGGGGAGGAGAAGGAAGTGCAAAGAGATCTCTGCCAGTGTGTTTATAGTGAGGCAAGATTAACTATTGTCTTTTTTATGTTCCTGCATTTTGTTTCACTTTGCTGTGTATATAGTGTATATAATGGACAAATGAGTCCTAATTTACAACATCTAGTCTTTCTAGATGTTAAAGAGGTTGCCAGTGTATGACAAAAATAGTTAGTAAATAATACATTTTGTGTTAAAATTTATAGGAAAGATTGTCTTCTGAAAATTTGAGCATTATAGCCCTCTGGGTTGGTGGAGGGGGGAGAGAGAGAAGGGGATTGGTCTTAGAATGGCTAGAATGCTGGTATTTTGAAGACAGTTTCAGATTATAACTGTTACATGTGTGCAGTTCATTCAGTACTGCTCTGTATATAGTGGACAAATTAAGTCCTTATTTGAAACATCTAGTCCATCTAGATGTTTAGAAGTGCCCAACGTATGTTAGATGTAGAGGTAGTAAAATATCACTTTGTAAATAACTTTTTGCTAAAATTCACAGGAAGTACTGTCTTTGGGAATGTTAAATGTTAAACCACCTCTCTGAGCAGTATACTATTTTCTATACTTGTTCAGTGGTTTGGAGGAGGGAGGGAAAGAATTGCAAAGGTAATATGCTAGTGTGTTCATACCTGGACATTTTCAGACAAAACCATTTTTTGTATGTTCATTTTGTTTTGCTGTGTATATCGTGTATATAATGGACAAATTGAGTCCTAGTTTTGCAACATCTAGTCTCTAGATGTTAAAGGGGTTGCCAGTGTATGACAAAGTAGTAAAATGAGCACATTTTGTATACTTTACTGAAATTCATAAGAAAGCTTGTCTTCTGTAAATGACTTTTGGATATGAATTTGTTCAACCACCTCTAAGCATTACATATGCACGTACTTGTCCACTGGATTGGCGGTGGAGAGAAGGAAGTGAGGGAGGAAATGGTTCAGGCCAAAATGGTCATATTTAGAAGATACCTCAGATTATAACCATTGTTACATGTGTGCAATTTTATTTAACAGTGCTGTGTACATAGTGGACAAGTAAGTTCTTATATGAAATATCTATTCTTTCTAGATGTTTAGAAGTGCTTGATGTATTTAAAAGTAATTTTAGTAGAATAATGCTTCTTGTAAATAGCTTTTAAAAACTGATGGGAAATACTGTCTTTGGAAATGGAATTGTTAAACCTCCTCTCTGAACAGTATACTCTGTGCTTGTTCATTGGGTTTAGGGAGGTGGGAGGGAAGATTGCAAAAGATGTTTTGCTAGCAGGTACTAGAACACTTCAACTTATCCATTGCTCTATATGTTACATGCATTTTGTTTAACTTTACTGTATATATTTTGTATATACTGGACCAATGGGTCCCAATTTTATAATATCTAGTCTCTAGATATTAAAGAGGTTGCCAATGTATGACAAAAGTAGAGTTAGTAAACTAACACATTTTGTACACTTTGTGTTAAAATTCATTGAAAGGCCGTCTTCTGAAAAGGGCCTTTGGAAGTGAAATTGTAAATCACATCTAAGTGACACCTGTGCCTGTACTTGCCCAATGTTGGATGGATGGCAGAAAGGAGGTACTGGGAGAAATGAAGTGTTCTAGATTAGAATGTTCCTATGTAGAAGACAATTTCAGATCTAACCATTGTTACACGTGCATAGTTTATTCAACACTACTGTGTATACAGTGGACAAACTTTAGTCCTTATTTGAAACATCTAGTCTTTCTAGATGTTTAGAAGTGCACAAAGTATGTTAAAAGTAGAGGCAGTGAAGTAATAACATATTTTGTAGATATATCCTTTTGTTAAAATTCATATGAAATACTGTCTTTTAGAAATGAAGTGATCAAAATGATCAAACCACCTCTCTGAGCAGTACACATTATTTTATTTGTGCTGGTTCAGGGAGAAAGAAGAAAGTGTAAAGGGCTTTATACCAAGACTAACCATTGTCTGGTGTGTCTCTGCGTTTTGTTTTACTTGGCTGTGTACATAGCGTACATAAAGGACAGAGGGTCCAAATTTACAACATCTAGTCTTCCTAGATGTTAAAGAGGTTGCCAGTGTATGACAAAAATAGCCGACAAATACATTGTGTACACTTTGTGTTAAAATTCATAGGAAAGACTTCTGAAAACAACTGGAGGAAGTAAAATTGTTAAAATCCCCTCTAAGCATTACAGACGCTTATTATTCTTGTCCACTGGGTTGATAGAGATGAGAAGGGGAAGCTTCTAGGCCAGTGTTCCTGTTTAGGAGACACTTTGTGACTATAGCCTTTGTGTGCAGTTTCTTCAGTGTTACTACGTGTATACATAGTGGACAAACTTAAATCTGGATTTGAAACATCTAATCTTTCTAGATGTGTAAAAGTATACAACGTATGTTGAAAATAAAGAGTTAAAAGTAACACCTTTTAAGTATTTTTTTTCTGTTAATTCATAGGAATGGTTGTATTGGGGGAGTGGAAATTGTTAAACTTGAGTCTTGGAGAGTAAGCTGACTATTCACTGGGTGGTGGGGAGGCGGGGAGCGGACAGGGAAGGAAGTACAGAGAAGGGATCTGTGCCCATGAGCCTTTAGACAAGTTCAGATTGTCTAACCATTGTTCTATTTGTGTGTTTTAGTTAATATTGCTGTGTATTAAAGAATAAGCAAGTCCTAATGCCCAAAGTATATTAAAAGTAGAGGTAGTAAAATAACCCCTTAATAAATGCCCTTTTGTTGGTTTTTAGGAAGGGCTGTGTCTTCTGGGAGCAAGGGCTGTGTCTTCTGGGAGCGTCTACGTTAATCCACCTCTTGGAGCTAGATATAGTCCTGTACTTAGTCGCTGATATGCTGGAGGAGGGGTAAGAGGAAGGGTGAAGGGAAGGGCTCTTAGCTAGTATCTCCATATCTAGAAGACAGTTTTAGGTTATAACCATAGGTCTAAATGTGCATTTTTGTAAAGTACCAATGGTTACTATGGACAAGGTTCATTCATTATTTTGCAACATCTAGGCTTTTTAGGAGTCCTGAGGTGACAATGTATGATAAAAAGTAGAGCTAGTGAATTAACCAATTTGTAAATATCTTTGTTATAATTGGTAAAAAAGTAGCATCTTGGACATGGAATTGTTAAACCATCTGAGAAATGTAAACCAGGACTTGTTCATTAGGTTGGTAGCAGAGGGGCAGAAGGAAGTATAAAAGGGAGGGAAGTATGTGGATGTGTTCCTTTTTATATTTTGATGATAACCATTGATGTGTGTGCATCTCTTAGCTGTACTATAGGAATACACTGTTAAGTAATTCAGCAGAAATATACCTCCTTGCTAATACTTTAATAGTTTAGATCAGATAATGAATCCTCTTAAAAGCATTATACTTTGGGTACTCTGTTGCTTTATGTCTCATTTTTAACTGAACGTGAAGGGAATGTAGTATTTTAATCATAACTCTGCCAATATCTTTATCTAGAGGGCTGTTGCCATTTTTGTCTTTTCTGAAGTTTTTGTCGCCAAGAAAGGATTACATTTTTTTCCCTTCCAGATTGAGTTGGTGTAGTGTATTTTTGGTTATCAAAATACTCGTATCTTTGGGACTTTGAAATGGTAAATATTCATGATGTGTGAAAAGCATGATACATAACTGTATGATCTTAATTACATAAAAATGGATGCTTAGTTGTGTTTAAATACACAAACGAGACCTAGAAGGACACATCAAATGGTAAACTGCTTGTGATGATGGATGACTTTGTATTTCGCTTCTTGTGTTCTTTGGTGTCCTATTATGCACATGTTAACTTTTAAGAAATAAATGTTATTTTGAAAACCTTAAAAAAAATAAATAAATAAACTCAGTTCATCAGCTTATGTGGATGGCTTTTAGTTTTAGACTTCATTAGACAGAGTGACTAGCATGACATTCATTAAAAACTTCCATGTTTCTAATTTTATTAAATGTAAATAAGATGGATCTTGCTTAAAATCATGATAAGGGGAGAAACTTTTTTGAAATGATATGCTCAGTATTTCATATTGCTATGAAAATGCAAATCTATAATGCTTGAGTAGATTCAAATTATGGTCCTCCAACAACTCTAAAAATTTAGGGTAAAAATTCAGAGCCAATTAGGAATCCTCTCCTCTCTTTCCAGCTCTCTAAAGAACCATTACCTTGGTAATAGGTGACAGAGCAATCTTCCAAATAATGAGTTTCTCTTTGCAGACCAGACAAGCCCATCCACCTTCATCTATGTGAACAGTCAGCTGATCGTCAACTGAAGAAAAAAAATGAGGTACGTAATTAATCTTAAAGTATGAATAAGAAAAACTTAAAACTTCCTCACACCAAAATCTTCATTGGCACCATCTTCACCTAGAAAAGTAATCAGCACACACACACGAGGTTAACTCACAACAAAAAATACTCTTGAATAATTCAAGAGTTATTAATATCCGAAACAAGAGATCCATTTAACCTTGACAACTACTTTTAGAAATATATCTAAAGGCAAAAAGTATATTTTGGGCCTAGGTTTAATATTTCTTAAGTTTTGTTAGAGACAGATATCTTACTTTTTATAATATTATATTTAGTAACATTCATAATTTTGATAAAGCAACACAAATAATAAACCTCATTAAATATATAAAATATTTCAAGGAAAAATCACGTTCCTTCAAAAGAACAAGATTTTCAAATAAGAGCTCTCTGAAAGTATGATAAATTACTTAATTATATGGTGACCTAAAGGGTTACATTCCGTATTAAGTGACAAAACTAAATTAGTATACAGTAATCACTCCTCATCCTCAGTTTCCGTGGTATCAGTTACCTGTGGTCAACTGCAGTCCAAAATATTAAATGGAAAATTCCAGAAATAACACTTCTTAAGTTTGTGATGAAATCTTACACTGTCCTGATGTCCTGATGGGGAGGTGAACCATTCCTTTGCCACCCGCCCATTAGCCAATTATAGTCGTAGTGCAGGTTATCAGAGTCACTGTCGCGGTATCGCGGTCCCTGTGTTGAAGTAACCCTATTTTACTTAAACATGGCTGAAAGCACAGAGAAGTGACGCTGGCAACTTGGACATTCTCTTACTGTGCCTAATTTATAAATTACACTTTATCACAGGTATGTACGTCCAGGAAAAAATACAGTACACACAGGGTCTGGTGCATCCCCTGGGGGTCTTGGAACATACGCCTGTGGATAAGGGAGACTGCTCTATTGCTGTTGTACATGTTGGTGGTAAACCTGAGTAAATGTATTAGCGGCCCTAGAAATTTAATTAATGTGAGCTTTGCTCTTCGTTTAGAGTCAGGGTAGGGCTTCCCTGGTGGCGCAGTGGTTGAGAGTCCGCCTGCCAATGCAGGGGACACGGGTTCATGCCCCAATCCGGGAGGATCCCACATGCCGCGGAGCGGCTGGGCCCGTGAGCCATGGCCGCTGGGCCTGCGCGTCCGGAGCCTGTGCTCCGCAACAGGAGAGGCCACAACGGTGAGAGGCCCGCGTACCGCAAAAAAAATAAATAAATAAAACTAAAGTCAGGGTAGAGGGGCAAAATAAAAGGCATCAATAATGTACAAGCTAAAATACCACATCATACCTAGGTTAAGGGTGGGCTTTTTGCTGAACTGGAGTATCTGCTCCGTATTTTCTTTTCCTGAAAGCACTACAGCAGCTCCAAATCCTCCACTGGTGAACCCTCGAGGACGCTAACACAGCACACCAACTGACTAGCACTTGGAAGTTTCCACGTGAGGACGAGTTCCTCTCAAGTTTACACACTCTTCAATTTACACATCCTGATTTCTAGAGACTCTCTCCTCTGAGGCTGTGTACTATTTGTTATTAACATGATCTGGTGGCAGGAACCAGGAGTGTGTCAAAAGGTTTAAATGCAATTTAAGCTGAAATTTTTAGACAGGAAAAGAAAATATATATTTAAAATAGGAACAATGCATGACAGAGGTTCATGGAAGTTTAGCTGCCTGAAAATAATTGGACCTGAAGCTCCCATGGACTTACTGGCAAGATGTGCCGGTTCAAGTTGATGAGAAATATTCCTTCTTGTTGAACGGAGTACTTTAAACTTTTGTGACTGTCATTCACAGTATGAAATCCATTTTACATCATGATGCATTCATACACAATTTTAATAAAACGAAATGAGAAGCACTCTGATATTTTGCAATCTATTTTACTTCATTTTTTAAAAAAATGCTGGTCATGAACCACTAAACTGATTTCAGTCACTACCTGCAGTCTCAAAAACACTGTTCCAGGAAATCACAGGATGCTCTGAACTTTGCTCTTCTAGTCACCCCAACTCATCCTTAACGATGTCTTTCTAAAGCTTGTGTTGGCTGCACCGTCCACGCTTCCACTCTAATTGTCTGCCAGGAGAATCTTCTAATGGTGCACCAAACTGATAACATAAATTTGTGCATACAGCCTCTAGGGTACTACATAGGATCCAGAAATGGAGGTAAGACTTGATTCTACTGAATTATTAAACCCAGTAATGTGAGGCAGTAGTTTTTTGGATTTTGTTTAAAAAGCATATACTCATATACTCAATCAACTTTTGAAATTGGACTAACTTTTGCATATACAGTATGTACAACCATAAACACTTATTTTGATTGTGCTAAAATGAACTCTTTCTGCTTCCCAAATTTATCATATTTCTCAATTACAATGAAACACCAAATAAGCCACCTATTTCTCTCCACTGAAGTGAAGGTATACCAGAGAACGCACAAATTTCAATCTCCATGCCAGATCTAGGCTTCATTTTGCATTGCTAACAGAGACAAATGGAAGATGATACCCACCGTCAGCCAATGTTAAGGCTTCCATGACTTTAACAGGGAGAGAAGATCCAAATGTTTTCACATCATAGTTCACAGACTCAGTTATGGAGTGGTGTGGGAATATTCGTGTAGGTGTTCCTCTAAAGAAACGGGACCATATTATTTCACTCATAACTTAAAAATTTCCATTATTCATTATAATTTTTATGTATATATTTTCACAATAAAGAGAAAATCTCTGATAAACAAGAAGAAAGATGAAGTATAACAGTGAAAAAACTCTGGCTCATATATACTGTGTTATTAAATTTATTTTTCATTAAAAAAAAAGACTGACAGGATTTAGGAAAACTTGGTTTCAGACTTTCATGCTCTAGTAATTAGATGCATGATCTACTCACTTAAACTCTTTATAACTCTGCCTCCTTAGCTGTGAAATAAGAAGGCTGGACTAGATCAGTGTTTTTCAAATTATGGGTCTCAATCAACATTTTTAAAAAACGAAATAGAATATAGAGTTTATCATACTCTGTGGTCAAAAATGTTTTACAAACATTGGGTTAGATTATCTTTAAGCTCTCACCAGATACAGAATTATAAGAATCTACCAGATTTATACAATCAAAATCAAGAAATTAAATAGGGTCGTGAGTATCTGCTGCTACCTGGTCTTCGATAACAGATACAGCAGTAGAAATTATATTTCCTTCTCCCCTTCTTCTTAACATTCAGAAAACCAGTGTAAATTTATTAGTATAAAAGTTATTCTACCTCTTATCACAGGATTAACTGAGGAGATGCAGAGTGACTGAGAGCATTGTTTCTTACAAAGTATTATAACAAAGGTTTTTCCTTTCAATGATTACCGAAAGATAAGAAGAAATAAAAAAAAAAAGAAAACCAAGTATGACTTTTATTCACTGACTTTTCTCAAAAGGAGTAGAAAACAATCACAAGATTACCATTTGAAGAGCACTTTACAAAACGCAAAAGGATACAAGGTATTCTTTAAAAATCATTTCTCCTTTAAAGTATTGCAAACTTCTATAGATAAATTTTAACTATAAGTTCAAGATCCAGTATCACCGTCTTTTTGCAGGGGAAAATTCATTTTTGATAGATGAATTCAAAAGAAACCACTCAAGACACATGTTAGCTTCTTCTAAAATTCTAGTTTAATTATGAAAGGGGAGATGCAGACCACGGTTTCACGAGTGACGTGAACTGGTGTGCCACGCTTTTATTTGGTAACAAAACTACTAGTCTTATCGCATTGCTTATGGAAAGCCTTTTCCCTATTAATTTGGCTACAAAGCTAACTTCTGTAGCTAAAATCCCTTTAATTATCCACCAGCGGATATTAAGGGCAGTTAGTATATTAAGCACATATAATGATTTTCCAGGGTTTGAGGTCCTCACTCTCCACTTTACATCTGCATCGTGGCATTTCATACTGACTCCTCGCAGGCTCTGGTCAGGTATCATTATCGCCATTTCGCAGACGAAGAGATCATGAGTGACCTACACCAGATCACAGGGGTACTAAGAGTGAGGCGGGTAACCACTGATTCTAATCCAATGTGTTCTTCACCTCTACACAAAGGTAATTCCATGCAAAGTGCATGATGCGAAGACTCAATTGATGAATTAAAGCGAGACTAAAATAACACACAAGGATGCAAGGGTGACAGAGGTCTCTTCTCCCAATACACTGGCGTCCCGCGCCGTCCCCGGTTCTGGTGGCTTCTGGAGGCCCGTGAGCCTGTGAGTCGCCAAACCAAACCCGGGACGATCACTCACCGCGAGCTCAGCGAGCTACGACGGCCGGCCGGCGAGAAGAGCACCGGAGAGCTGAGCGAAGACCCCAGGGCCAAACCCTTCCTGCTGGTCGCCCGGGGCGTGGAGCCCGGCCCGACTCCGCCCAGCGGGCCCCTTCGAGCCCCAGGCCCCGGGGTCCGCGGAGAGGAGACGGCCGGGAACATGACGCAAGGGAGAGGCTACAGAGAGCGCACGTTCAACCGTGGAGCTGAGGCTCGGGCAGCGCGCGAAGCTTGAACACCTGAGGGGAGGGAGAGAGCGTGGTGAAGACGTCAAAGCGCCGCGCCAGGCCACGGGGCGCGCTGTGATGACGCCAAAGCGCCGCGCCGAGGCGCGGGGCGTGGTCGGGAAGTCAGGAGAAACCGGGAAGGAGGGGGTGGGGTGGTGACGTCGAGCCACGGGGCGTGGTCAAGGCGGCGGCCCCTAGAGGGGGAGAGGGTCTGTGTGCACGTGGACCCGTCCTGGAGCGGCGAGAATCCGGAGTTTCCAGGGAAGTGAAGCAGCAAAAGCAGGTGCCCTTCTCCAGTCCGGCGGGTGGGGGTGGCCCTCCAGCAACTGGAACGCAAAGCCTCTGCACGCTGGTCCTTCCTGAGCCTCTCGGGAAATGAGTTCTTCCCTGGTCCAAGCTGAGAAGGGAGGAAAAGTGTTAAATCTGACACTGGGTTTCACACTCAGTGTTTTAGATGTTATTCTTTAGGTTTGTCATTTCCCATTCACGTTGGTGACGCCACAAGTCCGTATCGCTAACCAGATCCTGCTCAAAAACCACAGGGTTCTGACAGCCGCCTAGTGGACGCTTTCACCTGGAAGTCCTGCAGACCCCTCACAATTCAGTCGTTAAAAGCTGGTTTCACGATTTCATTAGGACCCCTATCTTACTACCACCTCTGCCACATTTGGTAAAACTGGGCAGTTGGCCAAGGCAAAAGGAAGAGCTCTGGGCTTCCCTGGTGGCGCAGTGGTTGAGAGTCCGCCTGCTGATGCAGGGGACACGGGTTCGCGCCCCCGTCCGGGAAGATCCCACATGCCGTGGACTGGCTAGGCCCGTGAGCCATGGCCGCTGAGCCTGCGCGTCCGCAGCCTGTGCTCCGCAACGGGAGAGGCCACAACAGTGAGAGGCTCGCGTACCGGAAAAAAAAAAAAAAAAAAAAAAGGAAGAGCTCTGTCCTAGGGTCATTCTTCACACTCTCCTCCACTGTGACACCTGGGACATTGTACTGAGCATCTGTAGTAGAAACCACATCTGCACTGCCTCTGCCTTGGTTCACGTGTTCACCTTTTCCCTC
Organism: Aethalodelphis obliquidens; assembly: GCF_003676395.1. Taxonomy (NCBI): domain Eukaryota; kingdom Metazoa; phylum Chordata; class Mammalia; order Artiodactyla; family Delphinidae; genus Aethalodelphis; species Aethalodelphis obliquidens. The sequence goes on from NW_020838031.1 coordinate 1,308,749, forward strand.
TCTTGTAGACTTTCACCTCTTTTTTGAGTCTCTGTGCCTCTGTGTAGTCTTACAACACTGTCCTCCCATGCTGCCAGCTGATAAATGGAATATTGCCTGTCGTATCAGTAAACAGAGAATGTCAGTCATCAGCGATTGCAGCCACAGCTGATGGTGAGCTGATGCGCCTTGAGGAAACTCAGGATATTAAAACACAGGATGCTGGCCCCAGATAGCTGAGGTGCATATCAAAGGAATGATTTCGGTGAGCCCAGACTCTTGCATCTTCCCATACATAGAAAAATACTAAATTCCATAACTTGACATACCTGGTTTTCTTTAACGGTAATATTTTGACATTCAGACTACCTGCCCTTTGTTGCAAAACCTCTATATATCCTGGCTCCCCCGCCCCCACCTCCTTGGAGCAGTTCTCTCAGGGTTAGTTGAGATGCTGCCTCCTGGACTTGAAGTCCTAAAAATTCCTGCCAAATAAAACACAACTCTCAACTTTCAGGTTGTGAATATATATTTTTAATTGACACCGCTTAACAAACTAAGGAAAACCAGAAGCTGCTCTTGGGCTTCTAAATGCTCTGGCTGATCGTTGCCCAAAGGTAATTTGCTAAGCTCCCTTGCAGGGTCCTTTGTGATATAACTCTGGCTGGCTTTTCTGTCCCTAACCCACACCCCCCTGCATTGCCCTTGCACATGTGTCTTTTGCCTGGAATGCCTTCCCTCCCCCTTTGCCCACAAGCGTCTGCCTCTTACATCATCTTACTTCAGTGCTGCCTTCTCGGTGCAGCCTTCCACAGGACTAGGCATCCCTTTATCCTTTGCCCGCTGTGCTCCTACGTAGAGGCTATAATATTTTTACACTGCATGACAGTTGTTTACATAACCCTCTCTCACTTAGCTCCTTTTGAATGCCTTAACAGCTGTTCCCTTTGTGCACACCATAACAGGTACATAGACTTTCATTAAATATTTGTTGAAATAAGGGAATGGTTAAGTAAACACTGGCATATGATGTGGGAGACCACAATGTGGATGTCAGGTGTTGGCACTTCCCCTGGGAAGCCATTCTTTTGTGCACGTTATAGCATCAGGACAGTCACTCAAAGGTTATATAGGCAAGCTGCTTTGCTCTTTCTTCCCCTTAGATTTATAACCCAACTTTGCACCTCATCTTTGAGTCTTATAGCTTTTATAGCCCCGTGCATTCCCCTCTTGTTTCATTCTTACCAGGGGGATGAGAGTAGTCGTGGCTGAGTGGGTATTTGTGGGATAAATCTGTTCTTGGGCTTTGTGGGTCTGGTTAGTGGTTTGTCCACCAGCCAGTTATAAAAGTTGCTATTTGCAGGGGCTGAAACGACTCGCCAGCACCTTTGTGCTCAAAGGAACTTCCCTGGAGCCCAGATGTATGACTAAGGAAGGATGGCGAATAGACAGTCACTCATTCATTCTGGATTTATTGAGTACCCACCGCGTGCCAGACTGTGCGCTAAGTGCTGAGGTTTATGACTGTAAACAAAGCAGCCGTGGGCCCTGCCCCCATGGAGTCACAGGCCAGTGAGAAGGACGGATACTGAACAAATGGACACAAACTTATTTACGCAACTACAAGTTGAGATGTGTACTATGAAAGAAAAGAGCAGGGTGTCTGACAGAGAATGACTGGGGTACCTGATTTTGGAAGAAGATCTACAAGGCCTCTGAGAGAAAAGGCCATCTATGCTGAGACGTGCCGTCAGCCAGGCAAAGAAGAGGAGGAAGAGTGTTTGAAGCAGTGGATCCTCAGGCAGAGGTCCTGAAGCAGCAAAGAGCTTGGTACATTCCAGGGACTTCAGACAAACCAACCAACAACAAGTGAGTAAAAGTAGAGGAGACTGGAGAAATGAGGGTCCAGGAAGGGCCTTGTAAACTCTATCAGACAAGATCCCAGAGGAAATAGATAGCACCCTCAAGCTGGGTAGAGAGTTTAATAAAGGACTATTAGGGGGGCTTCCCCGGTGGCGCAGTTGTTAAGAGTCCGCCTGCCAATTCAGGGGACGCGGGTTTGAGCCTCGGTCCGGGAAGATCCCACATGCCGTGGAGTAGCTGAGCCCGTGCGCCACAACTACCGAGCCCTCATGCCACAACTACTGAAGCCTGAGTGCCTAGAGCCCATGCTTCACAACAAGAGAAGCCACCACAGTGAGTAGCCCATGCACTGCAATGAAGAGTAGCCCCTGCTCGCCGCAACTAGAGAAAGCCCGTGCACAGCAACAAAGACCCAACGCTGCCCAAAATAAAATAAATATATAAAATTTCAAAAGAGGACTATTAGGGATTGTGTAAAGCCCTGAGGCTCCTAACAGCAGATGGGCCAAGAAAGGAAGTGGTCACCAGAACCTGAGAAATAGGGCCACCTGCCAGAGCCGTGGCCTTGGGTCAGGAGATGCAGCAACTCATGGCAACCTGGAAGGAAGGGGACTGGGAGTGTTCGTACTGTGACCTCAGTGCAGGGAGGCCAGGGTGTGAGGGAGGAGGATACGAGGACAGTCTGTGGAGGCCGGCCTCCCAGAGGATAGAGTGGAGAAGGCACGTGGAACAGAAGACATCACATACACCTTGGGGCAGCCGAGGGCTTCTCTATCCCTCCCCAGTGCTGCCATTTCCCTGTTTATCCTTCTACCTCATTTAATCTAGTGCAGCCACTTACTCTGGAAATCCAGAATGAAGGGTAGTGTAGTGCAGTGGCTCTCCAGCCTAAGTGGGCACCAGCAGCACCTGGAGGGCTGGCTAAGCTACACGGCTGAGCCCCATCTCGGTGTCTGACTCGTTGGGCTGAGGCTTGAGAGTCTGCATTTCTAACAATTTGCACTCCCAAGTGTTATTTATTTTTTTAACATCTTTATTGGGGTATAATTGCTTTACAATGGTGTGTTAGTTTCTGCTTTATAACAAAGTGAATCAGTTATATATATACATATGTTCCCATATCTCCCCCCTCTTGCGTCTCCCACCCTCCCTATCCCACCCCTCCAGGTGGTCACAAAGCACCGAGCTGATCTCCCTGTGCTATGCGGCTGCTTCCCACTAGCTATCTCCCTTACGTTTGGTAGTGTGTATATGTCCATGACTCTCTCTCGCTTTGTCACAGCTCACCCTTCCCCCTCCCCATAGCCTCAAGTCCGTTCTCTAGTAGGTCTGTGTCTTTATTCCAAGTGTTATTGAGACAGCTGTCTTGGGACAGTTTGCTAACTACTGTGTAGTAACTGACAAGAGTGTATAGACTCTGGAATTAAATGGGACTTGTTTCAGATCCCGCCTCTGCTGTCTACTATCTGTGTCACCTTTTTGAGCCTCTGATAAACTGCTAATAGTGCCCACTTGTGAGAATTAGATAACAGAGACACCATTACATTTGTGGACGTCAAAAAACACAAAAAATCTGAAGGAAAAATATTTATAATAAAATAGTAAACTTTAAAGAAAATCAGTAAGAGAAAGTAAGCTACCCCAATAGAAAAAAATGGAAATGTATGAAGGGCATGAAGTAGCACTAAATCAAAGACTAAAAATGACAAAAAACACATGAAAAAGTCTTAAACTTCACTACTAATTAAAGAAATGCAAGTTAAACCACCCATCAGCACTGTTTGCCTGTTGAACCAGCAGGAATGTTTTAAAAAATGAAAATAGCGGGCTTCCCTGGTGGCGCAGTGGTTGAGAGTCCGCCTGCCGATGCAGGGGACACGGGTTCGTGCCCCGGTCCGGGAAGATCCCACATGCTGTGGAGCGGCTGGGCCCGTGAGCCATGGCCGCTGAGCCTGCATGTCCGGAGCCTGTGCTCTGCAATGGGAGAGGCCACAACAGTGAGAGGCCCGCATACCGCAAAAAAAAAGAAAAGAAAAAGAAAATAGCTCATGTTGAAAAGGCTGTGGAGAAAGAGGTCCTACTGTATAGCCTCCCGGTGGGATTATGAATTAGTAGTCTTTTATTAGGACAGTCTATCAAAAAGCCTTATAATTTGCATATGCTCTTTAAACTCGGCCATTTCACTTTTAGAAATTTGTCTGAAAAAATCAAAGAAATCAAAACAAAGATATATAGGTAATGTTGTTTATGACAGCAAAGAATACAGCAAGTAAATGTCCAACAATAGATTTCTAGCATATTCACATTATAGAATGCTATATGGTTAAAAAGAATACATGTGGATGTGTGTAATGAATACTTGCAGATGTGGGAAGATATTATCAAATAAAAAAAGCAGTTTGGTGGGCTTCCCTGGTGGCACGGTGGTTGAGAGTCCGCCTGCCGATGCAGGGGACATGGGTTTGTGCCCCGGTCCGGGAGGATCCCACATGCCGCGGAGCGGCTGGGCCCGTGAGCCATGGCCGCTGAGCCTGCGCGTCCAGAGCCTGTGCTCTGCAACGGGAGAGGCCACAACAGTGAGAGGCCCGCATACCGGTAAAAAAAAAAAAAAAAAAGTTTGGTTAAAAATTAGTATGTCCAATATAAGCCCATTTTTGTTTCATTAAGATAAAAAGAAAAATACCCCACAAGTGCAGCATGTGTGTGTGTAAGATTCTCAGCCTAGGTGTGCCTCCCTCTGTCCAACCTTCCTAAAACTCAGCCCATTCTGTTACGACCACACTGATTGATGTGGGACTCATCCCTGCGGTCAACAACAGGGAAGCAGCCAGGATTATTTCCTGCAGATGTGGTAGAACTATCAGAATTCCATTCTCAGCAACACAGAAATTATGATCCTCTTCAAATGGAAAGGCAGGGGTGCAATGAAGAACTCATCATGGAAATTATCCAGGCCTAGTCATTTCCAAGGCCCCCATCTAGTGGCAATGGAACTTCTTGAGATAACTCTAAATTTCAGCATAGTTTAAACATCCTTCAAGCAGTGAAGAATGTGTGTTGTTTTCCCCAGTGCTGGAGGCTGCAAACTTTTACTGTCAAGGGCCAGAGAGGAAGAATCTCCAGCTTGCTGTCTGTTGCCCTGAGTATGGCTGTGTTCCAATAAAATTCTACTTATGGACACTGAAATTTGGATTTCATATACCTTTCATGTATTATGAATTTTTTTTAACCATTTAAAACTGTAAAAACCATCCTTAGCTTTGCAGGCCATACAAAACAGGTAGCAGGTCACAGCTTGTGGACCCCTGTGCCAGCCTCATGAGGGAGGTGCAGCCAGCACCTAGCACAGGACCTAACAAAATAGAAGATGCTCCATAAATGTTTACTGAATGGGTTGAATGGCGATTACCAGCTAAGCTCCATGATGCCTCAGATGTAAAAACGGAGAAAAACAAACACCCTCAAACGAACATTTACAATGCAGTTTCCATATACTTCTTTCATTAATATACTTAATGTTTTACAACATTTACATTTGTTTTCACTTATTTTCTAACAGCTTTGGCACTTTTATGGAATAAAATGGACTTCCCTAAGTGGAGCCCTACTTTATAAAAGTACATATACAGGGTATGGCCTATAGTGGTTTAATTTGTGATTATTTCCTGGGAACCAGTCAGGTCCAAGGTCAGAGACCTTACACAGAGAGGAGCCTGGGAGAGCAGACCACAGAACACTAAGCTCACTGATGGGACATTTTATCTTCACGTGGAGACTTTCATGTGATTTAAACTTCTTTTTGCTTATCTTCTAGATCAGCGGTCCCCAACCCCAGGCCACGGAGGAACCAGGCCGCACAGCAGGAGGTGAAGGGTGGGTGAGAGAGCGAAGCTCCATCTGTATTTACAGCCGCTCCCCATCGCTCGCATTACCACCTGAGCTCCGCCTCCTGTCAGATCAGCGGCAGCATTAGATTCTCACAGGAGTGCGAACCCTACTGCGCATGCGAGGGATCTAGGTTGCACACTCCTTATGAGAATCTAATGCCTGGTGATCTGAGGTGGAGCTGAGGTGGTGATGCTAGCGCTGGGGAGTGGCTGCAGATACAGATTATCCTTAGCAGAGCGGTTTGACTGCATAGTAAATCAACTGCTTGCAGACTCATATCAAAACCCTATCAGTGAGTGGCAAGTGACAAGCTGCATCTGTAATAATAATAGAAATAAAGTGCACAATAAATGTAATGTGCTTGAATTTTAATCCATGACATAAAATGTTACCCAAGACACAATTAACACATTGTATAAGAAAATAAAATGTAATGATCAAATTCAATTTTGTAAATATTTCTATGGCACAAAGAGATTTCCCTCAGATCCAACCTTGTGATTGTATCTTTCTGAGAACTATACCATAGTAGTAAACCATGAAGAAAACAAGTAAAGCTTGTTAAAATTACTGTCACAGATGTACTGTTTACTAATTCAAAGAACACTGAGTTCATTCATTCACTGAACTCATTTTATTCATTAATAAATTCCCTTACGTAGAATAAATGTAATACTCCATGCTTATCGTGAAATAGTGGTTTCTTCCAGTATAATCAGGAAACTAATCAATACTTAGGACACGAGGAAACGTCCATTTTAATCACATCAACATTGTCACTTCTTAGGTTCTGGCATTATCAATGTAGAAAAGCACTTTTTCTTGAGGCAACAGCAAATTAATGGTGCCGATATGAAATACGACAAATCCAATGGCGTCAGCATTGCTTGAGGAATTTTCAGAAATTTAGGTGAATAAAACTATAACCACAAATAAAAGAAAGATGGTTAGTTATGTCCTCTTTTCAGAAGAGTGAAAAGCTCTTAAGCTTTCTTGATCTTCTGCAGAATAGCAAGAACGTATAAGTTTCCTTCAAATGTTTTAAGGTTGAACATTACAGTTATATTAATAATTTTGGAATTTAGCCTCATTGAATGAAATGTCAAAACTAAGTAACTGATAAAAAGCTGTAAAATTTGGCTAGGAATTATAAACTCTTAAAAGATAATTTTCAAGATACATGCCTCAGACAACATAAGTGTAAAATTCATTTTTACATCCTTCTTGATAATACCTGGCTTCCCAAATTCACAGAAACAAATATGTAAATAATGAAATCAGAAGTTCTCATATTCAAAGGATGGGGCCTCTTCCCTTTTCACAACTCATCAGGTTCTTATGTGCCAAAAATGTTGAAAATACACACATCCAAACACAGTCTCAGCCCAGAGGAACACATGTCCCTGAACTTTCACACCTCTGAAGAGAGGAGATGGGGAACATACATGATCCCCCCTTGCCATGTGATGTTAACTATTTGTGTGTGTGTGTGTGTGTGTGTGTGTGTGTATATATATATATATATATATATATACACACACATATATATACATATATATATACACACATATATATAGATACATATATATATATATATGTCAGGTTTGCTTTATGAGATTATCAGGATAAAATAAAGGGTTACATTTTCACCTTCTGTTATGCTACCTGGTACAATGATACCCAAAGTAGGTAGAGTACTACCAAGAGATTACACAGTGATTGGTAAAGTGGCCTAAAATAATTAGGCTCTTTATTTATAATTCCCTTTTAAAAGTTGTCATTTGACAATAGCTTCAATTTATAACAGCAGATAAAAGAAAATGAGGTGCCAGGCTATATTAATCAAAATATTCCAAGATAAAAGTACAAAACCTGAAAATAACTTCAGTGAACTAGACATTTAGAAAGTTACAATTATTAAAACTCTGAATAAAAAGGTCTTGAGAACAGGTCGATCTCAAAACAGTATTTTACAATCTTTGGAAAAAATAGGCAGATTTCAAATAGCTTGAAGTATGATTTACAGATTTCATACAGCCTGGGTTTTTAAAAAATGTTTTTCCTGCAGTGCTGCTTTGATTTAAAGTGTCTCATATTAAGTTTACCAATAATTGCTTCTTTATGCTGAAATAAAACTCTGTTTATTCATTAATTTCCTGTATATCCCGTCTGGTTTCGAAAGCAGTTCTTCGTGTTTCCCACACTCGGTGATCTTCCCCCGGTCGAGGACAGCTACCATATTGGCATTCTTAATGGTGGACAGACGATGGGCGATGATGAACACCGTCCTTCCTTCCATCAGTCGATCCAGAGCTTGCTGAACGAGGTACTCGTTTTCAGCATCCAGTGCACTGAATAGGAGAGCCCACAGGAAAGCAAAGACGTCAGGGCCACGCACACTGTTCACGCGTGTATTTCCTGGTGCACGTACACTGGCCCCTCATTAGCAGCCAATTTTCACTCTGATCAAAATTGCAACTTCTTGGGTCAACTATCTATATTTTATATTATAAAGTTACTATAAAAAAAAGAAGCTTTGGACCCTTGATCTCCATAGAACTACTGCCATGTAAGTTAAAAGCATTTTGCACAGTTGCTGATTGGTGATCAGGGATTCACCACAAATGTCTGAATTGAAACTAGAACCCTCAACTCATGACTTGGCCTGCTCACTGCCTCCCAACTGTCATGATTAATTCAGACCCCGTAACTTTAAAGTGTAAGGCATTCTCAGCCGTATCACTTGAAGTACAGAATAAAAGTTTGTGATAGAGGAAGAATTTGGTTTAATCCAATTACACATTAAGATAGCCTCACCTGGTTGCTTCATCTAGGAGAAGAATTCTGGGATTCTGAAGAAGGAAAAACAGTAAAAGGAAAAGAAAACATAATTTTATTAGAAAAACACAAACTCTCAGTAATAAAACGAAATAAAGTGCTGATACGTGATACAACATGGATGACCCTTGAAAACACTCTGCTGAGCGAGAGGAACCAGACACAGAAGTCCACCTCGTGTGCGATTCCACTTAGAGGAAATGTCCACAACAGGCAGCTCTGCAGGGGCAGAGTCGTTACCTGGGACTGGGGTCAATGGGGAAATAGGCAGGGTGGTGTGTGGATGCTATTTTGGGGGTGATGAAAATGTTCTAAAATTGATTATGGTGATGGAGGCACAACTCTGAATACGCTAACACTGAACTGCACGCTTTCCATGGGTGAACTGTAGAGTGTGTGAATTCTATCACAATAAAGCTGCTACAAAAGAAGAAAAACAAACTCGTAAGTGTCTGAGATCGCATGATCTCACACAAAAACCATGATCACAGTGATCACTGAATCGGATATTCTTCATAGTGCAGCTTTAACCTGCTGGTGAATCAACCAACAGTACGAAGTGGGGCTCTAAGGTGAGTCAGATGGAGTCTAGACTCTCAAGGTCCTGCTTGTAGTTTAGCTAGGAGTAGTACACACAGAACTGAGAAACACATAAATTCTAGCTTTGTCTAGGAATCCGTCCGTAAGAAATGAAAACACGCCCACACAAAAGCTTGTACACTGTTCATTCGGAGCAGTGCTATTCACAACAGCCCTAAACCGGAAACAATCCAGAAGTTCATTAACACTTGGGTGATAAATTGTGGTCTGTCCATACAAAGGAATGGAAAGGAATAAAGTACTGATATAGGCTACAACATGGAGGAGCCCCAAAAACTATACTACTGAAAGAGGCTAGAAGCAGAAGACTGTATCTTGTCTGATTCCATTTATCTGAAATGTCCAGAAAGGCAAATCTAGACAAACAGAAAGTAGATTAGTGGCGGGCTGGGGCTGGGAAGGCAGAAAGGTTGCAAAAGGGTATCAGGGTGATAAAAATGTTCTAAAATTGGATTGTGTGATGGGCGCACAACTCTGTAAATTTACTAAAAGTCACTGAAAAGTACATTTAAAACTGGTCAATTTTATGATATGTAAATCATGCTTCAATAAAGCTGTTTTTTTTTTTAAAAAAATCACCTATAAATCTGAGGAGAATAGTTATATAACAAAGGAGAAGGCCATCATTTCCTAAAAAATACAATGTCTATGACTTTCAGCTTTTCCCTCTCCTCTTAGGAGCCTTGTATAAGTATTTCAAGTCTGTACTATTCAGTTTAGCAGGTGATTACAGATTACACAAGTAAGCATACTTGTATTATTTTGGTATTTTGATATAATCACTACTCTACCAGTTAGACTGTATGCTTAATTTTATTATTTTTTTGTACTGAAGTGTAGTTGATGTACCATGCTGTGCTCTGCTGCACAGCAAAGTGACTCAGTTACACACATAGAGACATTCTTGTTTTAAAATATTCTGTATGCTTCTTGATGGAAGATCCGTGTGTTAAACTGTTCTCCCTCTGGCTCCTAATACTCAGGAAACACTTGCTAAATTTGGACCACAGGTACTCAGTGGAATTCCCAACTCATCTTTCACCAGAACTGTCAACCATATACCCACCCGCCCCTTCCCAAGAAAAAGGAAGAAGAAGAAAAGTTGCACATTACAAATTACAAGGTCCCTGATTAAGAACAATGCCAACCCCCGCCGAGAGGCTTCCGGCTTACCTTAAGCAGAGCACGGGCAATTGCAATTCGCTGTTTCTGCCCACCTGACAATGACAATATATACATTTTAAAATTGAATGCCTTAACAAAAATTCTTGGTAACAGGCTTTTCTGATGAGCCATGTGGCAATTTGAAGGTAGTTTCTCCCAGTCATAGTTGAGATAGATGCGAGAACAGAAACCTACGTTTTAAATATTATAATGTTTCCTCATCTATCTCAAGATTAATAATAACAATAATTATTATCATGGCTAACATTGAGGAATTCCTACGTCCCAGGCATTTCCTAAATGCATTACATGTATTATTTCATTTCATCTCAAAAACAAGCCTTTGAAGTAGATCCTATAATGATTCTCTTTTTACAGGTGAAAAGCTGAGGCACAATATCCTGTGAGAGGCCTCACAGCTGGTCAGTGGCAGAGCCGAGGTCTGAACAGTGCTGTGCGCTTTTAACCACACGTGCCGTGCCCCGCAAGAGGGCACCTCTCGTAGCAGGAAACGAACGGGAAACTCGAGGAAGTTAGAGGTTTCAGAGCAGTACGTGAGATGGACAGGAGCGAAAGGAGCTGGGACTGGTAACTCCACTGTCCGCCCAGAACACTACTCCATACTTCCACTCTCACGCTGTTTTCTTTTTCCTGCCCCAGGGAACAACCGACACACGCGGTACTTTGTGCGTGTATGAAAATGGGGGCAACAGATAGACTATGCCATGCTAGCCAGCCCCCTTTGTAAAACTCAAATTCGACTAAACGCCAGGGGGTGGTGTGGGGGAAGGGGGAGGGACGGCCAGATGATACTTCCCCTCCTCACCCCTGTTGCACCCCACCCTCTCCTTCCCCCCAGGGACGCTCTCCTAAGTTATAACTGGTGAAGTCTCAGCGCAGGACTCAACTCACTCCTCCCAACTTAGTTCATGTTAGGAAACTCAATTCCACTTTTGGTGACGAAGACATTCCTTTTTGGTTGATGTTACTGGCTGAACCTACTTATTATTCCATCTGAGACAAGTTAATCACTTAAACTGAAATGGGCGGTGCTGCTAAAGCTGTCCCCAGCCAGGCAACCCCACCCTCACGAGGAGCGAAGGAGGAAAAGCCCTTCCTTTCCCAGTTCTCGGGTTGGTGGGGGTCTGAGTGCTTGGTGTGGGTCAGCAGAGCGGCCAGCAAGGGCTCTGGTCAGCTCTGAAGACCCCAGTGCCAATGCGCACACGGGGGGCCTTCCTCCAGGGTAGACCGTGACCTCCGGTTACTTCACTGGAGATGGAGCTTGAGCGTCCTGGTCGAAGGGAAGGACATGCAGCACCTGTTCAAAGCGAGCAGGTGCTGTGCTCATGGGACAGAGCACAGGTAGCTCCCAACCCCACCCCTCCATCTCGGTAATTTCACCACCAGCAGCTTACACTGGAGTCCTGCCCAAGGACACGTCTGTTCCAGCGACACAGTAGTGGTTCTACTCCCGGAACTTCTCCAATCTATCAAAACCCCGGAACTTCCCCAATCTATCAAAAAATATTTTTTCATCTACTGCCTATCATTGAAACAAATCATACACAACAAACTTAAAACGTTTTTGTGTTAAACTGTCTGCAGTCTAAGTTCAAGCAAACGGTTTAGCACTGGAAGGACTCCTGCCCCCACCCAACCCGGCAGCTTCACTCTGACGTGGAGGCCTCTACCCCCTGCTCGCACACATCCCGTGACAGAGCTCGTCGTGAAAGGAAGTACAGTTGAATATTTGTAATTAAAAAAAAAAATCTGTTTCACCAAAGATTTACTCCTCTATTCATTGGTCCCACTTCTGTATTTGAAAGCAATAGAACTGTTTTCTCTTTCCCTCCTGGAAACACCGCCCCCAAAGGCGATCTGACCTGCGGGGTGAGCCGATACCATGGGCCAGATGGTGCCACAGCCCTGCGAGCCCCCATTCGTCCAGGATGGGGCAGAGCGGACTCCACCTGGGCTAGGTCTGGACCAGGGCCTGTCCGTGCACAGCCTCACGCTGAGAATGCTTTTTATGTTTTAAAGGAGTCGTTAAAAAATAGTAATAAGACTGTGACAGAGACCACGTGTGACGCACAAACCTACATCATCTACTCTCTGGTCCTTTACAGAAAAGTCTGTAAGTCCTGGGTCTACACATAACCTACGAGGTGAGGAATAAGGAGCCCCTTCAGCTGCACGTCTGCCCTGATGCAGTCTCTGCCTCCCTGGACAAATCATCCTGCCATCCGCGGTATCTGTCTTATTTTCTACAATTTTCAAGGATCTCGAGTTACAAAACGTATCTTTTCTGGGATGAGAGAAAGCTGCTGTGGCTGAGTACTACCCAGTGGGACACCAGTGGGAATCTGGAAACATGTCTGGGGTAGAAAGTGAAAGGAACTGGGGAGTTGTCCACATACAAAAGAGATGTGAGAAAACGAAAAAGGTTAATTTCATAAACTCTAAGGACAAGAGCCTAATTAGAAAATAACACTGCGACAGGAAGTGTTTAGAGAGTGTTTGCTGCAAAGGGGTAACAAAAAGGTACCTGAGAGGAGAACACCCTTTTCTCCGACCACAGTGTTGAACCCTTGAGGGAAATGTCGGATGAAAGCAGCTGCATTGGCTACACCAGCCACTTTCTCTACCTGCTCAGCCGTCACCGAGGAAGGGTCGTCTGCACCATAGGCAATGTTCTCCGCAATTGAGCAAGAAAACAAAATTGGTTCCTACACATTGGAAATAAAACGTATTTATTGCAAATTGCAACAGTCTAGTAAATACAGTGGAGCTTAGTACAATACTTACAGCTAAGACACTAAACGGTTCCCAGAGAATATATACTGTTTTTCTGGTTCATTCTCCATAAATATACCCCATGGGCGATTAAAAAATTCATGCATTAGCACGAGCAGGACTGCCTTTATCACCTGTAGGTCCCCCACTGCAGGACACGGGGTCCCACAGTAGCCACCTGCAAGCGTCCAGCACACAGCAGGCGCTCTGTAAACGCAAGTCCCCCTCCCCGAGGAGGACCCCGAGCCCGTCTGCATTCTCCAGCTGCCTGCCTTCCAAGGGCAATGGGAGAATCCATTTCTATCACTTTTTGATATACACACAGAGCAGAAGGGAACGTGGCATTTGGACAGAGCTATTCTGTGGAATAGTGCTAAAAAGCAAATGAACTCCCAGCTTCTTTCTCCCTCCCTAATAAGGCTGTGGCACTGCCGTTACCCTTGCACCACCGAGCCAAGCCCCCCGTCGCTGCCCCCCACCAATGGAGTGGTGCTGAGGGAAGCCTCATTAGAGGAAGAGGCTCAGCAGTCGGGGTGCTTGGGTTTGCCTGCTGTGCACGAAGCTTGGTGATAAAAATACCAATAGCTGTGTCAAAACTCCCCTGCACCGAGTGGTCCTGTGAAAACAGCCTCATCAAAGACACCGCATTCCATCAAGGTTCTTGAAATCTGCAGCCTCTTTGCAAGGAGACCCTGGCTCTGGCCACAGCCTTTGCTTGCTTGTCTCTGAAACCCATTATGCAAAACAGTAGACTGGCTAGCAATGAAAATGAGAATTGAGGAAGAGCCAGAAGCAGCTAAACAGTTGTATCTTTTTCTCCCCAATCTTCTAGACTATCTGCATTACAAAGTAATGCCAGTCCCCAGCTTCTGATAAAGTCAATGCTTCGAGTGGTTAAAATGTTTAAGGTCTTCATGAAACAGCACTATTTACAAACCTAAACAACCTGCCCTGGAGACTGGTTTCATACATCTAGAAAACTTCCATTCCTTTTCTTTTGAAAGGTTCAAGACCAAGAAAAAAGCAAATGACAAAAGCAATTTTAAAAGAAAATGTAATAAAAATGGAGCCCTCTCCTCCTACCTGACTCACTGTCCCAATCTTGGATCTCAGCCAGACTGGATTTAGCTGACGGATGTCACGGCCATCAAGACTGATCGTTCCTTGCAGAGAAGAAGGAGAGTCACTGAGTGTCATGGGGCCAATGACTCATGTAAACCCAGAAAGGCTCTGGTGTGAAAATTCTAGACTCAGTTTTTTAAAGATCAGATACTCAAAATCTCCAAACAGAATCTAAAACCAACGTATTTTAGGGAACTTCAGAGCTAAAAGGGACTTTTCTGGATTGTCCATGCCTACTATCTCCCTGCAGTGGTTAGATGACTAAGCCCACCTAGCTCATCCATCCAGCTCGCCTTCCCGAGTAAGCACAGCTGGAGAGTCTGCTGTCTGCAACTAACACTCTGACACGGTGGCAGAGTGTTTCAACAGTCAGATGTAACGCTGTGACCTCAGCTGACAGAATTACCTCTACACCTTGAGGGAACGCAATCATGCTTCCCGATGACAATGACAGTGACCAACACAAGAAATCCCATTCCTTCTCAGTTAGGTGTGTGGCATTATACAAGCCAGCTGTGAACTTTCATAAACCTACCAAAACCTGAAGTCTTGACTTAAAAAGTGTAAGTGTTCTATAGGCTACACAAGGCAGGAATGTAAGTGTGGTTGCTTTTCTCCTTGATCTACTCACCGTCGTGAAGAAACCAGAGACTTAGTGTTTTGACTTGATTTGCATCCCACTCACTAGGATTTTTCTCAACTCAGAATTTTACAGCAAGTAGAGGGTAAACCAAGGCAGTGATGCCAGAGGCCAACAGTGTAGTAATACCCATTTTAATGCACTTGGTGGTTCTGTGGTCAGGACCTGTGAGTCAGATAATTACCTGGCACATAACCAGCTCACACTGTTGTAACCAAAAAGACCATAAGACATACTCTTCAAATTCACGGTTTTATTTTATACTGACAATTGTTTTCTTGCTGAGAAATACCATTCTTTTTTTTTTTTAATATTTATTTAATTTTACTTTGGCTGCGTTGGGTCTTAGTTGCGGCATGCGGACTCTCAGTTGCGGCATGCCTGTGCAATCTAGTTCCCTGACCAGGGATCGAACCTGGGCCCTCTGCATTGGGAGCGCAGAGTCTTAGCCACTGGACCACCAGGGAAGTCCCCATCATTGTTTTCTTAATCCAAAAACAGACTATCTTCTCCGAGCTCTGATACAAAGAAGGATATCAACTCTGTAACTGTGTGTGGTGATGGATGTTAACTCGACACGCTGTGGTGATCATTTCACAGTATATACATATATGGAATCATTATGCTCTACACCTGAAACTAATATGTTGTAGGTCAACTGTATATTTTAAAAAGATATAAAGAAGTAAAATAATGTGTTCTTTGCTCTGAAAGCTGCTATAATCCAGTTAAAAATTAAAAAAAAAAAATCTGAATGAGAAAAGTCTGTAAGAAAATCTCTACTACCGCAAGAAAGCTTCAATGGAGCAGCGGCCCAGAAGTGAATCAGTGACGGCCACATGCCCTGTCTGCACACCAGCCCCAGGCAGGAGGACTGGAGGGCTTCAGGGAGAGCCCGGGCTCCTGCACAAGCTCAGGGCCGGCACAGAGTGGCACGTACTCATGGTGCTGCCGTGGCCGGTGGTGCTCAGCAGCCCCGAGGCACCTTCTTGGAGCCCCTCTCCCGGTGGAGGAAGCACCACACGGGAGACGAGGAGGTGGGGTTCAGGAAGTCACTCTGGACCTGAGTGGCGAACACAAGATACAACGTGCCTGATGGGCCCTCTGTGTGAGCTGCCATAGCCCGAAAAGTGAATCCTCTGTTTGGGACTTCCTTGCTGGGAACAAACCCTCTGTGTTCAGAACTCGCGCACTGCACGGCCCCTGTGTAACCTGACCCTCTCTGGGGGCCCAGGAGAGGCCTCTCGTCCTACAATGTGCTCAGCCACTCACCAGCGCTGGCGTCGTACAACCTCAGCAGGAGAGAAATCACTGTTGATTTGCCAGAACCACTTGGGCCAACCAGCGCTGTGATGGATCCTGCTGGGATAGAAAGGCTGAAATCCTGGAATATGGGCACCTCTGGGCGAGCTGGATAGGCGAAATGCACGTTCTTGAACTCCAAAGCACCCTGGAAGCTCTTCTCGTTTAAAATGGCCCCCTCTGCAAGGGAAGATGGAGCTCCAATCACTCAGGGCAAAGCTCAGGCTCACAGCGGAGCCCAGAGCCCGCCTGTCTGACTGCAGACACGGCCCAGCATGGCGAGTCCTGGAGTCTGGGCTCTTCCCGGGCAAGTCAGGAGGCCTCCGACCAGCGCTTCCCTGAACCCACTCTGCATCGGCACTACAACCATACGCCCGCCACCCTGCTGGAGCCTCGCAGCCCTGAGAGGTAGAAGTCCCCATCCCAGGCTTACTGACGGGACGCCGAGGTGAAGAGGGGCCAGGCTGCCCGTGCCAACCGAGCCGTGGATGGAGCTTCCAGCCCGGGAGCCATCCGGGCGAGCCCAGTGGCCTTCTCCCTGTACGCTGCCTCCGCGGTTCCCTTGTCTAGGGTTTACCTCACCTTCTCTAAATCAATGTTTTCAGAGGATGATGATGAACAGGCGGGCGCTGCACAACAGCCCCGGAGCTAGAGGGGGGTCAGAGGTCTGCTCTGTCCTGTGTAACCTTGCTCCTGACTTGGGAGAAGGGGCTCAGTCTCTCCCAGCCTGTCATAGTGGAGAATACTGGGCATTCACCACTGACCTGGGGCCAACGCCAGTACCTAGGGATCAGCGAGCAGCTGGCAGTGGCTGCCGCTCCCAGCCCCGTCCCCCGACCCCGTGGCTGGCTGGCCCAGGCCACACAGCTGCCCCGAGCACCGGCTTCCCGGGAAGCAGCTGATGAAGGAGACAGCTCCCGCCAATTAGCACCAGCACCCTCCACCCCACCCCCGAAGCCAGGCAACTCAGAGGCTTTTATACGTGTGATCCCTCTTCCTGCCTCCCTCCCCCTGCCCACACAAACGTCAAAAGCACCAAGGGAGACGAGTCTGGGCACTGGCCGGGCCCTTCCTATCTGCACCCCTGAGAGGCACTCACTTCTACCCTGCTGTCTGTGGTAGCAAATCGCCTGCAGGGAGGTAAACAGTGGCTGCACACTTTGTGGTCAGTCCCCACGCCTCCAGGGACGCCCTGGGGCCCCATGACAGAGCCCAGCAGCTGTGCTTCCTCACCGCCCACCCTGCTGACGGCCCTGTCCCTGCCACATGCAAGGGACAGCGTCCCGCTCCAGCTCATCCATCCCAAGTGGGGCAGGAAGCTGGTGTCATGGTCCGAAACCACATTTGTTTAACCCCAGCCAAGAGGAGCAAACCCATTTCAGACCCACCATTGAAAGGAAGCTCCGGCTCTCTCTCGAGGAGCTCCCAGAGGCGGCCCCCGGCACCCAGGCCCTTCATCAGCTCTGAGTAGAAGGAGCTCAGACCTGGGTGAGAAGCAAAGGCACACGTCTATCACTGGTACCAGGAAACGGCCCTCTGCTACTCCCACACCTCTGGGAACAGTGACCACAACCTGCTGTTAATACAGAATCTGATTTGAAGCAGCTACCTGGGAATCCATCAGAGTTCCCTCAGTCTCATACCCTTGTGTTCCTTCAGTTTCTCCTCCTCCAATTTCATTATTTCTAGTAAGGATTTAATGTTTGGTCAGATCAGGGAATTTATAAATACATATAGTCATATTAATCAACCACTGAATTAAAATCACAGTGTTAGGGCTTCCCTGGTGGCGCAGTGGTTGAGAGTCCACCTGCCGATGCAGGGGACACAGGTTTGTGCCCCGGTCCGGGAAGATCCCACATGCCGCGGAGCGGCTGCGCCCATGAGCCGTGGCCGCTGAGCCTGCGTGTCCAGAGCCTGTGCTCCGCAACGGGAGAGGCCACGACAGTGAGAGGCCCGCGTACCGCAAAAAAAACACAAAAAACAAATCACAATGTTACATAAAAGTCTACCTACTCAAAAACATAGCAATATAAATAAAATATAATGCTTATCCCATACTTATAAGGAACTTAAGGTACCCCAATATTCATTTAAAAGACATATCCACATAATCAAACCCTCCTTTCAGATACTCAACAAATACAACTTTTACCAGGCTAAAAACTGAAAAGAAATTTGGCAATATTAAATACTCCAACCTCTTCTTTTTTTTTTGGTACGCGGGCCTCTCACTGTTGTGTCCTCTCCCATTGCAGAGCACAGGCTCAGCGGCCATGGCTCATAGGCCCAGCCGCTCCGCGGCATGTGGGATCCTCCCGGACCGGGGTACGAACCCATGTCCCCTGCATCGGCAGGCGGACTCTCAACCACTGCGCCACCAGGGAAGCCTCCAACCTCTTCTTAAAGCCACCTTTGAACTATGATTTAATTAATGATTTAAACTCCAAGTACACTCCATGTCAACTGCCAGAACATATACTTGTAACACTTTCCCTCAGTAAGCATGCTGAAAAAATGCAATTCAAATATTCTGTCTAAGGTATACGGTTATTTATACAAGATACGGTGGATTAAAACCTTCAGGTTAAATTAAGAATGCATTGGTCAGAAACAGAGCCACATACATATAGTCAGTTGATCTTTGACAAATGAGCAAATGAAATTCAATGAAGAAAGGGTAGACTTTTCAACAAATGGTGCTGGAACAACCAGACATCCATGTGCAAAAAATGATTCAGGACACAGACCTTACACCTTTCACAAAAATTAACTCAAAGCGGTCTAAACGTAAAACGCCAAGCTATAAAACTCTGAGAAGATAACATAAGAGAAAAACATATATGACCTTGTGTTCAGCAATGACTTTTTAAGTATCATATCAAAAGCACAATCCACAAAAGAAAAAAATAAGGAAGTTAGAGTTCATTAAAATTAAAAACTTCTGCTCTGTGAAGGACACTGTTAAGAGAATGAGAAGATGGGCCACAGTCTGGGAGAAATTATTTGCAAAAGACACATCTGACAAAGGACTGGTATCCAAAATACAGTAGTTCCCCCTTATCCGCGGGGGATACGTTCCAAAACCCCTTGGATGCCTGAAACCGTGGTGCTCCATATATACTACGGCTGACCCTTGAGCAACACAGGGGTTAGGGGCGCCAACCCCCTCACATGTGAAAATCCATGTATAACTTTGTAGCAGGCCCTCTGTAACTGCATCCGTGGATTGTGTAGTACTACAGTACGTATTTATTGAAAAAAAATCTGTATAAGTGGGCTCTCACAGTTCAAACCCGTGTTGTTCAAGGGTCAACTGTATTTTTTTCCTACACACACATACTTAAGATAAAGTTTAATTTATAAAGTAAGAGAGTAACATTAATAATAAAATAGAATTATAACAATATACTGTAACAAGTCATGTGAACATGGTCTCTCTCAAAGTATCTTGTACAAATTAAATGCCTTTTCCAACTTAACTAAGCAGTGTGGTGTAACTTTTGCAGTTTGAGGTGGGACAGCAACACCAGCATGAGTTTCTTTTTCCTTCTTCACAATTTCATGACCAGAAGACTCATTCTTACCATAGATCTCAGTAACCTCAGCATATGATTTTTTCTCTTTCTTTAAGAAATCAAGAACTTTCACCCTTTCACTTAAAGGAAGCACTTCATGGCTTCTCTTTGGCATATCTGAATTGCCAGATCACCACTCTTGCAATTTGGGGCCATTATTAAGTGAAACAAGGGTCACGTCAATACAAGCACTGCAGTACTACACAGTGCATCTGATCACTGAGACGGCTACCAAAAGACTAACGGGTGGGATGCGCTGGACAAAGGGATGGCCCATGTCCCAGGCAGGAGGCAGGACAGCGTGAGATTTCATCATGCTACTCAGAATGGTGTGCAATTTAAAATTTATGACTTATTTCTGGAATTTTCCATTTAATATTTTCAGACTGCAGTTGACCACCAGTAACTGAAACTACAGAAAGTGAAACCGAGGATAAGGGGAGACTATTGTATACAAAGAATTCTTAAAACTCAACAATAAGAAAACAAACAGCCAATTAAAAAATGGACAAACAGACATCTCACCAAAGAAGATACACCCATGGCAGATAAATATATAAAAGGATACTCTGCATCACGTCACCAGGGAAAAAAGCAAATTATGACAACAACGAATCTATCAGAACAGCAAAAATCCGAAATCCTAACACCACCAAATGCTGGTGAGGACGTGGAGCAACAGGAACTCCCATTCTGGGCTGGTGGGAGCGCACAGTGGTGCAGCCACTTTGGAAGAATGTCTGGCGATTTCTTACAACACTAAACATACTGTTACTGTATGCAATCTAGCAATCGTGCTCCTCCGTGTTTACCCAAAGGAGATGAAAACTTATATCCACACAAAAACCTGCACACAAATGTCTACAGCAGCTTTATTCATAATTGCCAAAACTTGGAAGCAACAAAGATGTCCTTTTTTTTTTTTTTTTGCGGTACATGGGCCTCTCACTGTCGTGGCCTCTCCCGCTGCGGAGCACAGGCTCCGGACGCGCAGGCCCAGCGGCCATGGCCCACGGGCCCAGCCGCTCCGCGGCATGTGGGATCCTCCCGGACCGGGGCACGAACCCGTGTTCCCTGCATTGGCAGGCGGACTCTCAACCACTGCGCCACCAGGGAAGCCCAAAGATGTCCTTTTAATGGATACTGTGGTCCATCCAGACAACATTAAAAAGAAAAGAACTATTGAGCCATGAGAAGACATGGAGGGACCTTCAATGCCTACTACTAAGTGAAGGAAGCTAAGGTGCAAAGCTCCACACTGCATGATTTCAACAACACGACATCTGGAAAAGGCAAAACTGTGGAGACAGTAAAAAAATCAGTGGTTGCCAGGGGCTGGCGGGAAGGAAGGATGAATAGGCAGAGCACAGAGGATTTTTAGGGTAGTGACACTACTCTGTATGATACTACAGTGGTGGATCCATGCCATTATACGTTTGTCCAGACCCACAGAAGGTACAACACTACGAGTGACCCCCTAAGGTAGACTCTGGACTTCGGTGATAACGTTTCGGTGTATGTTCATCGATTATAACAAATGCACCATCTGGTGGGGGATGCTGATAAATGGGGAAGTCTGTGCATGGGGGGCGGGGGGTCTATGGGACTCTCTGTACTTTCTGCTCAACTTTGTTGTGAACCTAAAACTGCTCCTTTTTTTTGGCTGCATTGTGTCTTCGTTGCTGCACGCAGGCTTTCTCTAGTTGTGGCGAGCGGGGCTACTCTTGGTTGTGGTGCGCGGGCTTCTCATTGCGGTGGCTTCTCTTGTTGCAGAGCACGGGCTCTAGAGCTCAGGCTCAGTAGTTGTGGCACGTGGGCTCAGTAGTTGTGGCTCACAGGCTCTAGAGCACAGGCTCAGGAGTTGTGGCACACGGGCTTAGCTGCTCTGTGACATGTGGGATCTTCCCGGACCAGGGCTCGAACCAGTGTCCCCTGCATTGGCATGCGGATTCTTAACCACTGTGCCACCAGGGAAGCCCCTAAAACTGCTCTTTTAAGAAGTCTATTAATTGGAAGGAAGGAAGGAAGGAAGGAAGGAAGGAAGAAAGGAAAAGTCAAGGGAAAGAGTTGGAAGTAGTTCACAACATAGTAAAGAGTTTAGACTCTGGAAAACAGAAACAAAGACAAAATGGCCCTGGATAAACAAAATGTGGTCTATCCATACAATCGAATATTATTCAACCACAAAAAGGAATGAAGTACATGCTACAATGTGGGTGAACTTTGAAAACATGCGAAGGGAAAGAAGCCAAACACACAAGGCCACAAACTATATAATTCCATTCACGTGAAATATCCGGAATAAGTAAATACATACAGATAGGAAGCAAACTGGTTGCTAGGGGCTGGGGAGGCGGGTATAGACTGCTTGATGAGTATGGGCTTTTCTTCGAGGTGAGGAAAATACTTTGGAACTAAACAGAGGTAGTGGTTGCACAACACTGTGAATGTACTAAATGCCACTGAGCTGTACATTTAAAAATGATTAAGTTTGTGTTATGTGAATTTCACCTCAATAAAAATGTAAGAAAAAAAGATATTGGGTTTGATAGGAAGATGTAAGAGCCTTCTCTGGTATAAAAGAAACCAGCATGTTTTCCTTCAAATAGCACCTCTGATCCTCTCACAACAGAAAATAAATGTAGAATTTACTGTGGGTTTTTTTTTTTCAGTAAAATCTATTCTAAGCAGGAACCAACATATAAAAATTCTGATTTATTTAATAAATAAAACAGGATTTCTTGATTGCAGATTCATTACAGAATCACTCTAAACAGTGAGCTTCACAAAAACATTTAAAACCCAACTCAACCTGTAACAGGTCCCTACAGTCCCGCCCACACTTCACTCCTCTCTCCACCTCCAGACGGCAGGAACCATCAACCAGAGCTGTGGGGTGGCCTGTGGCTCAGGAGGCCGAGCCCCCCGAAATCTCAAGCACAGACAAAGCCTCAGCAGCACATCTGTAACCAGGGGAGGTAACTGACTCCCAGGGGACGGGAACTGTGTTTCCAACCAATTTCTGTGCAAGACACAGCTATGAACCTGGGACAAAAGATAGGGCAGCAGAACACCCCAAAACAGAGGTAGTGTCTATCAGGTCAAGTACTATGGAAAAAAGGAGGTGTCAGCAGAGGGACTAAGAAAGATCAAGACAAATGTGGCAGAAAACTCAAGATTGGGGGGGGCAGGAGGAAAGCTGACAGCGGTCAAGCGTGGACCGTGCACAGGAAGGCCACAGAGAGGGAAGGTGGCGGCAGACAAGTCCGCTCTGAGGTGGGACAAAAGGCTGAAAGGAACCCACCCACACGGGTGTGCGAGCCTACAGCCCGACAGGCCCAACCCAAGAGACGGAGAGAAAAGAGAAACACTGTCATTGCTCTGTCCTCCTGAACTGGCCCTCTCGCATCCCAAGTCACTCAGCACCCGGAAGTGTCTTGATCAGGTTTGTCTTCAAGACCAGCCAGAGGAACTATTATGCTATTTTTAAAGGAGTCTCTGGAAATCTCAGTCCAGAAAACATCCTCACTTGCCTGCAGATGTCTAAGGAAAAGTCTATACCTTTAACCAGTAGAAAACCCTGAAACCCTGAAAACAACAAGAGTGTCGGGTTGAGGTGACCCCCATGGGATACCTGAGCTCCTTGAACCAGACTTCAGTGTTTATCTAACCTTTCCATCCTTTCCAAAGCAGGAAATCATCTGCTCCCAGCTGGCTGGGGCCTCAGGAAAGCTACGGAAAAGAAAACCTCGCAGACTCCACGGGTCTTGCTTCCCTTCACTCAGAAGTAGACGATGAAAGCTCATCTGAGAGGCTCTTGACAAAAGCAAGCAACTGTGCTTCATGTACTTTATCACTTATATTTGTGATTGTTCACTAGTTTTGAACATGTCTGACTTTGTACAGAAGGAACTTTACTCCCCACCAGTGACTTGCCCATCATGGAAGCATCACCACCAGAGGACGGGGGTTCCTGTACATGTCTGTTCACACCACCCTTCCTCCCCAGCATCCATCCTACGGTGAAAGGGAACAGGCTGCCCTACATGCAGCTGGAAAGAGCTCCAGTGAGACCCGGAGCTCCACCAGCTACGGGGGGCCTGCAAAACCCTGGAAATTCCAGACCCCACGGAGGATCCCACTTGTATCTCTGCTCTTTCTTTCAAAGTCAAGTTGGAGTAACATTCTAGGAGAGGTTTTTGCAGTTAGTTAATTGATGAGAGGAGGAGTAATGGGAAAGTTAACTTTTCATTTCAGAAACTATAACCCTATTTTTGATTTGTAAATTCCCAAGCCTATTTAAATTATATACCTCCAATGCTTAATCCAACCCAGAAAGCATACATTAGGAAGGAAGAGAGTTCACCCACTGTCATGTGGGCACTGCCCATCAGCAGTCCTCCTTTGTACAGGACGGAAAGCACGATCAGGTTCCCAGAGAGCCCGGTCTGTCAAGGGAAGAAAACACAGAAGTCAGGTGGGAACCAAAGTCGCCAAATGCAAAAAGCATTTGCATGGCCTATAATTCCCTTTATGCATTTCACCATCAAGCAAGATTTTTCCAAAATACTAAGTAAGTTTTAATCTGAATTTAAAAATACTTTTGAAATATCACAGTATTGAAGGAAATAATCTCATTAACACAGAAACCTAAACACTAAGTCACCCATCAGATTCCTATTTTACTCAGTCTAATCAATTTGCAAAGGAGAAAAATGATAGTAAGGAGGCCTTCCCTAACTGGAGGAAATCAGTACACTGTACCGTGTTGGGCTGGGCAGGCTGCACTGAGAAGTTAGAGCCCTGCATCTCGCTCACCTGCCCTGACCTGCGTTAGGTGCGTGGTCTCTGTAAGTGCTGCCTCCTTGGGCCTTCCTATCCGTTAAGTCACGGCCGTTACTGAATCACCTCTAACATTCTTTCCAGTTTGAACATATTATGAATCTGCCATCATGGTGATTTTCTAGTTCGGTGTCCTACCCGAGTTCATTGTGATCAACGTGATCAATTTTCTTATACTTCCTTCTTGAAATACACTGAGATTATTTTGGTTAATCCTCAGTGGGTCTCAAACTGCCTGCATCAGAATGACCTGGGGCTAAAACACAGATTGCCAGCCCCATCCCAAGAGTTTCCAATTCAGGACATCCAGAGTGGAGCTGGTGTGCCTAACCAGTTCCCAGGTGAAGCTGACATGCCTGGTCTGGACCACACTCTGAGAATCAGTGCCCAATCCCACACTGTCTTGGTCTCACCACCTTTCTTTTAATTACATTTACTTGTTTTCCTCCTCCTTCACAAAAATATTTTAAGGATGGTAATTCTTACTCTTGAGGGAGAAGTATTTTCTACGTATGGCAAGATTCACAGAATAAAAACCCCTCCCAGTCATAACGTCTACCCTTTCCACTCTTTCCAAAATGATCTACTTACTGCTCCAAAGAAACCAGCCCGAGCAAATGCCTCTTTCCTTGCTAACTGCATCACATGGTCCACTTTGCTGGTGTATTTCTCTATCTCAGTCATTTCTTTCCCAAAAGCTCGAACAGTTCTTATATTTCCAATACGTTCCTCAGCTAGCTGGGAGAAATAATACATATATTTCGAGGGAGGCAAAATTAAAATGTGGTTCTCATTTTTAAGATACTATCAATAGAAAGCTGCTCATGATACGCAACTACGTCAAAAATAGATTACAAAGTAGAGTATATGATAAACAATCCTGTTTTTGGAAACAAATATATATTTATACATAGACACATCATATATATAGGTAGATAAAGAGATAAATGGGAAGGTAGGTAGATAGATAAAGACATATATTTTACGTAGTGAAAAAGATAGATGAAAAGGATAGACTCCAAAATGTTAATAACATTCATTCTGAGAGCTAGAATTATGCATGTTATTTTTTCTCTTTATATTCTCAAAATTTTAGTTTCATAAATATGCATGGTTTTGTAACATGAAAATATAAGTTATTTTTAATTTTTAAAAAAGACAATACTGGATAGCATTACAAAGCTACCCTTATTCATTAATGAAAGACAGAGTATCATCCAGAAACTATTTTCAGAATATAATTAGCTTTTTCGTCCTATAAGAAATAGTGACAGTAAGAAGTTCACACAATGTACAGTCAAGTGGGCTCAACGCTGAGGTGTGGGTACTAATCTAGTCTAGAAGGCAGAGTACTTTGTGTTGCTAAGATCCGGGGGGCTAATGTAAGGAAAAGGAAGTACTTTTTTGAAAAGCTTCGGCACATCCCTTAGGGTCTGCCCACCGATACCCTGGCTCTGAGTTCATTCAAGTGGAGACCACACCAGGGAGGGGCCTTTACCTGAGTGGCTTGTGCCAGGGAGTCCTGAGTGACTTTGGTCAGTTTCCGTAGGTATCGGCCATAAAGCACAGCAAGGATGGATATTGGAGGCACCACACTCAAAACAAAAGTGGCCAGATTAGGGGAGACAAAAAACTGTCAAAAACAAAAGCCAAAAGGTATTGTGTTACACAGAGTAGCAAGACATTCTCACTGCCCGCTCTAAGTGTGTGCGTGTGTTGAAATTAACAGGCAGGCTTAAAGGTTGCTGTCTCAAAATCGTACATCCAGTTTTGGTAGAACTTTTCAAACATTTTCAATCTTCACAAAGCCCCATGAATATTCAGCCTGCCACACAGGAGTGACCGACAGAGAGCTGCTGAAGCAAGGGTGGGGCTCTTTTACCCTCCACCGCTGCACCACTACTGACACAACGCAGGACCAGTGCTGTGTAAATCAGGCCACGCTGTTCACCGACAGAGAAGGGGGGCAGGATGTGAGCAGAGGAAGGAGGCCGCCTTCTGCTCCACGCTGGCCAGACCTCACCAGGAGTTCTGCATTCAGGTCCAGATCAAGGGCTCTGAACAACCTGAGCAATATCTCACTGAAATGACTCAGGTGGCAGCAAGACCAAAAATACCCACATCACATGACAGAGCTGAAAGAGGACTTGGCAGGGGGTGTAACAACCAAGTTAGAGCTGTTTCCGCGGCTCAGAGGACTGGAATCGCAGTCCGATGGATCTAGACTCAACAAAAGGAGGAGTCTCCTAACAACTGGAGTTGCTCGAAGGGGAAGTAACACAGTGGGGTTTTCCCGTAGCCAACCCTGCAATTAGGTGATTGTATTTTAAATGGTACTAGCATTTCTTCGACAAATTATTAATTATAAAATAGTATCATCAGTACAAGGCTCTCCTAAAATGCTGAGGAAAAGCTGCAGACTGAAATGTAAAGTAAAGGACGAAGCACGCAATCATTCACTTATTTACTCATTGGTTGCCTAATGCCGTCATGCAGCGAACACTATTCTAGGCACCTGGGAGATAACTGACCCACATGGAGCTTCATCCAAGGGGACAGCAAAGATGAGAGTCGGAGAGCAAACAGGTAAGAGAGAGAGAGAGAGAAACCACAGGGTCATGTGGTCTTGGAAGAGCAAGTACACAGAGGCCCTGAGGCAGCAATGAGCTCAGCACCTTGATTCATGGGACGACCCACCCTGAGCAGACAAGCAGACGCTGGGATGGCAGTGGCCACAGGACACATGCAGGGGCAGCGAGGCACCCAGGCAGGTCTCAGCACAGCCCAAGCAAGCCCTCTGCACGGGGGGCAGGAGCATCCCTCGGTGCCCCCCAGGCCCTGGGGACGGGCTCCGAACCCTCCCTCCCCGTGCTCCGGTTCCACGCTTAGAAATATCCTTCCGAAGAATATTGCAGGGTGCTGTATACAAGGAGCGCTGGAGTATCAGGACACACATCTTAATGGTGGGAGGGAGACCCCCGAACGTAAATTACCAAACTGGCAGTATGGTACAGACATCATTAGGTTCTTGGGAGCAGGCTTACCATAGTCAGGTCCAGGGAGCCCATGAGAAACAAAGCACACTTCTGTTCCTCCAGAGCTAAAGGCCAGGTCCCAGGGGATGCCCCCTTATGAGGCCCTGCTATGAGCTGAGTGTTTGTGTCCCCCCCACACTCATATGCCTTAAGCCCCAATGGGGCTGGACTTGGAGATGGAGCCTCTAAGGAAGGAGTTAAGGCAAAATGAGGTTATAAGGGCGGGGGCCCTGATCTGATAGGATTCGGGTCCTTAAGAGAGGAGACACCAGCGAGTCAGCTCTCTCCCCACAAGCACGGAGGACAGGCCTTGTGAGCGGAGCACACAGCGAGAGCATGGCTGCCCACAAGACAAGAGAAGAGGCCTCAGAACGAACCTACGTTGTCAGCACCTTGATCTGGGACTCCCAGACTCCAGAACCACGGGAAATAAACTTCTGTTGTTTGAGCCCCCAGGTGTGGTACTTTGCTATGCAGCTCAAGGTACTAAGGCTCCCTCCCCCTGATGAGCCACCTGCCCTACACTGGGACTCTCTTCACCTGCTACAAAAAGAGGTTCCCAGCTCTTCCTGAGCCCTGGACTATTAATATCTGGAAATGGTGCTTTAGTTCAGGAGGGCCCTTCTCCCAGAGTTTTGCTTCTCTCCTGGCTGGGCATACATAAGATTTCAAAGCTGTCTTCCACTCTGTATGTCAGATCTTACAGGCTCAACATATTCTTCTGCTCTGGACTGAATGCCCTGTGGGACACAGGACAGAAACCCAAGCTTTTCCACCTGTGAGAAAAGATCAGTCACCGTCCTCATTCTAGGGGTCTAGAACTGTGCTAAGATGACAGCCTCTCACAGCTACTGAGCACCTGAAATGTGGCCAGTGTGCTGGGGAACTAAACCTTACATTTTATTTAGTTTTAATTAAAATTTAAATTTAAAAACTGATACTCCATTTCTATTTAGTTATTGGTAAAGTTTTAAGAATGTCTGGGAATTTGGGTATGTTAATATACTTTTTCAACCACAAATTTTATGAAATCTAAATACAGATCAGGTATTCCCAATGAAAATTTAGCATCCAGATTTAAGTGTTCCGTAAGTATAAAATACACACTATATTTTGGGGGCTTCCCTGGCGCAGTGGTTAAGAATCCGCCTGCCAATGCAGGGGACAAGGGTCCGAGCCCTGGTCCGGGAAGATCCCACATGCCGTGGAGCAGCTAAGCCCGTGTGCCACAACTACTGAGCCTGTGCTCTAGAGCCTGCGAGCCACAACTGCTGAGCCCGCGAGCCACAACTACTGAAGCCCGTGCGCCTAGAGCCCATGCTCCGCAACAAGAGAAGCCACCGCCATGAGAAGCCCGTGCACCGCAACGAAGAGTAGCCCCCGCTTGCTGCAACTACCTGCACTAAGCAACTAAGACCCCAAAATAAATAAATTTATAAAAGAAAACACACTATATTTTGAAATCTTAATATGAAAAAATAATTTGAAATATCTAACAATTTTTATATTAAACACATGTTGAATTGATAATATTGTTTATATTAAGTAAAATTATTAAGATTAATCTCACCTCACCTTTCTTTTCGCTTTTTTTTTTTTTTTAATTTTTTTTGGCCACACCACGCAGCTTGTGAGATTTTAGTACCAGTTCCCCGACCAGGGACTGAACCCGGGCCCACAGCAGTGAAAGCGCGGAGTCTTAACCACTGGACCGCCAGGTAATTCCCTCTTTTTGCTTTTTAAAACGTGGCTACTAGAAAATGTACACTGGCACACGTGGCCTGCACTACATTCCTACCAGGCAGCTGCGCAGGTCTGAAGAGACCACTGGTGTGAAGAAGGGAGCTGGGCTCAGGCCCCCAGCTAAGGAAGGGACACGGGCCTGGGTGGAGCCGGCTCCCCTAAGGGAGGGCAGAGCTGCCTGCGTGCAGGAGGGGACCTGCTCCTGATAGGAGGAGGAGAGGAAATGAGGCCTCTGTCCCATCCAGACGGCAGTGGCAGCTTCCTGCCTTTGGGGACGGAACTGACACCCCTCCTCTGACCCACACTCAGGACCCGAGGGCCCTCCCACCACTTTCACACGTTCTCGGAAAACCCAGGCAACAAGGTAAGTTTTTCTAAATGCCAACGGTCCGTTCTCCAGACAGGAATTCATGGCGGAGAAGTGAAGGCGCAGGTGCCACCAAGGAAGCAGCTGCTCCAGGTCCCCGCGGCCTCTGCGACAGCGATGAGAACAGCTCAACGGAGCGCACCTCACGCCTGAGGAGAGGGCGCGGGCCGAGCCCCGGCCGCAGGGCGCCCCGGCAGCCGGGCCGACATACCATCATGCCAACGCCAATGGAAGCCTGGGCTCCGGCCCTGAGCCCGTCCGAGAGGTTCTCGGTCACCGACCGCCCCAGCAGGGCCGCGTCCGAGGACAGGCGGTTGATCAGCTCTCCGGTGCGCGTCTTGTCAAAGAAAGCGACCTCCTGCCTCAGAACCGAGGAAAAGAGCGAAGCTCTCAACCTATTCACGATGCGCTGACCTGCAAGGCAAAGAGCAGTGGCATCGGCTTGGGCTCAGCCGCTAACACGCAGCCGCGCGGCCCGAGGTCGGCGCCTCTTCTGAGCCGCAGCCCCGGAGGCCTGTCTGCGCCGGCTTGGGTGCGGTGGGAGCCCGGGCGCACTAATCGGCACGCGCTGCTGACCAGCACCGATCTCCTCTCGGTGCCCACAGCCCGAGGATGCCGAGGACAGGATACAGTAGTAAACGGAATGTGACCAAGAGACTTTCGTAAAGTATAACTTACAGAGAAGTTTTACGACCTTAACTTCTCAAAAGCTAATTTTGCTTCTCCTTCGCAATTCTTTCCTGGATTTAACTTCGAATAGCAAGAACTGGTTACTTATCTACAGAGTATTTCATCAGCTAAATGGCCAGCAACCGACTTGGAGTCGGGTGTGCCGGGCTCTAGCGTCACTGTGGTGTCACCGCCTACTAACAAGCAGGCCTCACAGTGACACCGACCACTATCGCCCGGCTCCGCCTGCAGGGGCGGCACAGCGCGGGGCACGGCCCGGCTTCTGCGGCCGCCTCACTCAAACCTCCCGGAAGGCACACAGGCGACTGCGCTCCAATTCACGGGAGAGGCAGGTTGAGCACAGAGCACATGATCTACAACAATCCCCAGCCCAGTGTTGGCCCTGTCCCCCACGCGGTGGAGGAAGAGAGCACAGGGGCCGGAAAGCACAGGTGGGGGCCGGAGCACAGGGAACCCACGAGATCCGCCCCCCCAACCCCCACCCCATGTGGCCCAGGAGGTGGGTCGTGGCACCTGACGTCTGCATGAGGTAGACGCGGACGGCGTTGGCCGCGGCGCCGCACAGGAACACGCCGCCGAGCGCCAGGCAGAGGCGGGTCAGGCTGGAGCTGTAGTCCGCAGAGGGGTTTGTGTAAATGACGTCGATTATCTTCCCCAGGAAGAAGGGGGCGGACATGGTGATGACACTGGACACCGTCAGAAACCCAACTGCAGCTGGAAAACACAAGCAACTCTCCGGTTCATCGGTGCCTCGGCCAAGGGGCAGGGTGCTGAGTTCATCACGCTTCTTTCCCGAATAAACTTTTCAGATCATGTGATGCTCTCAGATGCCGGGAGTCTCCTCCCTTTAGCTCCTGGACCCTTGACTAAAGGGAAGAACCGAGTAGTTTCTGGGGCCAAATCAGGCAGGATGACTGTAAGGGCACTGATCGTCCCCAAGTACCCAGACAAGACGGCTTTTGCTTTACCCTGGTCTGCTGCTCTCTTCTTCCTCAGGAGTAACTGACAGCTAACCACAAAAATCCGTTCTGGCCTCCCTCCCGAGATGACATTTTTCCTACATTCGTGCTACACACTGTTATTTCCTGGCATCTAACTGTATCTTAGCTTGAAGATCAAACTATGCAGGTAAAGCTCTTGATTATGTCTAATATTTCAAAACACTTGAACCTTTGGAAAGCAGTTATGGGCAGCCATTACACATGTGATACGTTCCTTCTTAATATTATTGCTCTGGGAGATAAAGTACCAGAGTATGAGCATGATAATAAGACATGTAAGAACACAACTGTTCACACGGCTTAAAAACAAAAAAGACACAGGACACAGTATCTTTTCAGAAAAGAAAATATCGAGAAAATCCAATTAGGAACAACATGTATCAGATAACAACATTCCTAATAAGAGGAATGCATATTTACACTACACTTTCATCTAATGACTGGCAAAGATCAAAGAATTTGACAGCATGGTGTTGGTAAAACTGTGGGAAAGGAAGCATTTACACTGCTAGTGGGTGTGCAAACTGGTACAGTTGCAATGGCAGAGCGATGTGATCTTATCAGTCAAAACATAAATGCACATTCCCTTTCATCCACCAATTCTAGCTCTAAGATTCTAACTTACAGATACACTCCCATATGTGTATGCAAAAAATGTACACTCAAGGGTGTTCATTATGACATTGCTTATCCCAGCAAAAGATTCAAAATATCCTAAACGTTCATTAATGGAGAAAAGTTAAATCAATTATGGAGCATTTATTTTATAAATATTATGCAGTCGTTAAAAAGAACGAGGTGAGTCTATAGGAAGAGACATGAAGCCATCCACCAAGATACACTGTTAGTGAAAAAGCCCAGGACACAGATGTTAACATCTGTGGCACTTTTTTGCTTATTGATTTTCAAGCTCATGAATGCACAGAGTATCTCCAGGAGAGTAGCAAGAAACAAGTAACAGAGGTTCCTTCCGAAGAGTGGCATCAAGTGGCTGGGGCAGGGCGCGTGCCACTGTGCACCTGCTGAGTTTGGGCCCGCTTGGGGCCCAGCTAGCTCCATCACTGGACAATCAATGGCGAGAACCCCAAGTGGACACAATGAGGGTTGAGCCCTGGGGAATGGGCGCTGCCAACACCCTGCAAACAGCTTCTCTATCTGTGTCTTGCCTAATGCTCACACTTCAGTGAAAGGCTTTACTTTCACAAAACATTAATAAAAAGAGTAGAGAACGAACTCAGTGTGAACCGGTTGTTCAGTTGGCAAACAGAGCTGTAGGAGGAATGTGAGCCTGACTTAAGTCGGGAACACTGCACACACTCTCTCCCCTCCTGGGGGTCTTCTAATGGCCTCCCCTCAAGGAGGCCTGCTCTGCAGTCCTATCTGTTAATACAGACCCAAACACAGCAGCCTCGCCCTCCGTTCTCCTCCCAGCACTTCCCAACGCTTCACTTGTCTACTGTCTCTCTCCAGTAGGATAAAAGATTTCTGTCTGTTTTGTTCACTGTTGTATCCCCACTGCCTACAGGGACAGGTATATAGGAAAAGCTCAATAAATATTTGTTGGATGAATGAACAAATAAACTGAACTTTGGCAAAGGAGGCATGAAAGCGTATCAGAGTTCGACAACAGCCTAAAGAGAATCGTAAGATCTGGTGGCTCAGGAAGTCCGTGTGTGGCAATGACTCCTTTACCAGAGCCAGAAAGCCCATGTGACTGGCTGAAAACCCCTTTTATCACAACCGAACTGCATAACGTGAACCTGGCCAAGGGCCATTTCCTTCTGCTTTAAGACCCGGGGTCTTGTTTCAAATCGCGTGTTCCTGATGACAGTGCTCAGAGGGACTGGAAGCCCGAAGGGTGTAGGAGGCAAGTGTAGCTCGGGTTCTGCAGGGCACGGTCGTGGCAAACGGGCTGCTCCAGAAAGCAGTGGCCTGGCGAGCCGGGGGTTAACCCGAAAGGCCTGTTTCATCTGTCATCAGCAGCCAGCTTCTCTGGTCTGTTTCTTCCCTTTGGCAAATACTTCAGTAAGTGTAATGTATGCAGAGTGCCATCAAGGTCCATCTCTCCCTCCCGCCTCTAGTTTTCAAACTCAA
Source organism: Aethalodelphis obliquidens (assembly GCF_003676395.1). Taxonomy (NCBI): domain Eukaryota; kingdom Metazoa; phylum Chordata; class Mammalia; order Artiodactyla; family Delphinidae; genus Aethalodelphis; species Aethalodelphis obliquidens. Next base: position 1,342,288 of record NW_020838031.1, read on the forward strand.
AGTTACAACTCCGAAATAAGAACCTGTATCTCATGAACACACACTAGTTCTTACACAGTAATGATAATGATTACAAAGAGAAAGGAATTGGGCTGAATCAAAATTCATTCCAGGATCTCCCCTCTCTTTCCTTTTTATTAAAAAAACAAAAACAAAGAACGATTGACAGCTTGTCTTATTGCCATTTGCCTCTTTCTTCTACAAGTTGAATGTATACAAAAGTTAAATTTTTTTTTTCAGCGTTGGTTTAGCTGGATTCCTGTTAATTAAGGTTTTACTACATAACACCATCTCGGACATTCATGAATCATGTAGATTTGCGCCACAACTATCATCTCTGATTCCTCCCCAAACCCGACAAGCCAAGTATACCATAATCCTTCTGGAAACTCTTCCCCACCTTTTCTCCATGGTTAAGCATCTTGCTTGTTCCTATCCTTGCTTGACGGGTCCCAAGCAACTGTCATCTGTCTCTTGACAGGTATCTTCAAGTATCTTTCCGTTACCCTCATTCTACTGCATCACAGCGTTCAAAGAATAAGAGAAATCTCCTCCAAAAGAAAGGGGATGGAAAACCTGAAACAGAGGCTGTTGGGAGAAGGGCTGTGGCCGGTAGACAGCTCCTGGATGGACAGGTCTGGGGGGTGGAGGAGGCTCTCAAGCATGTCTATCACCACTGGATACAGGACAGATCTTTTAATGACTCGTCTGCTCACTGTGCTGGGCAGGTGCAGCTACCCCCGTGTCACTCAAGTACTAAGGCACCAACCACCCACCACTCTCTGAAGCGTTTGATATGCACTCTCTCCAACAATGCTTTTATCACCCTCATTTTTGTTTCCAGAGAGGAAACTCAAGCACGGAGAGGTGAGGGAGCTTGCCCAAGGTCACCCAGTTCATACACTGAAGAACCACATTCTGAGACAAAGCTTGTCTTCTTCGTCTTCTCACATTCCAAGCCAAGAACACAGCAGGGGCCTCGCCTGGGGGTGAGGGCAGCCAGGGAGCAGGAAGGCTGCAGGATAAAGCTGGAACAGGGACTCTGGTGCAGAGAAGTACTGAGAAATAAAGTGGAGGCATACTAGGCTCCGGGTTCTAAAGTAGAACTGGGACTCTGCAGCAAGGCAGGCCTAAGAGCCTCAGGCTGGGGAGTGAGACAGTCAGATTTGCATTTTACGTGATCCACTCTGGCAGCAGAGTGAAAAGAAAGGACCTGAGGCTCCCCTGATCCAGGCGAGAGGGGAACTGGGGTGAAACGGGGAGGGGCAGAGGGGATACGGACAGTGACAAGGACTGCAGATATTTTTAAGAACTAGATTCTACAGGACCTGAGAATTTCAGATTTGGGAAGCATGTTGGGAAGGTCAGTTCTGAAGTTGGGACTGACAGGGTCAGTGCCCTACCTCTGCCATCTAGCTGTTTGACCTTGAGTGGGTCACTCAAACTCTCTGTGCCTCAGTTTCTTCATATGTCAAATAGCAATAAAAAGAACCCCTCCCTCACAGAAATGTTGTGAGGAGAAATTACACACACACACACACACACACACACACATACACACACACGTAAAGCCTCTGGCCCAGTGCCGCCCAGTATCTAGTAAACAGTAAGTATCCGCTATTATCTATATTACAGCTGTCACCGCAAGGCGTCAGGAATGACCCGTGTCCCTGCCAGCAGCTCCACTCTCTGACGGGTGGGACAGAGGAGGAAAGGCGCTTTCTGTGTCTATAGAACAAAGGAGTAGAGGCCCGGTGCAGGTTGGAGGCTGAGCTAGCCTGGCACCTAGCTAAGCCGGCCAGGGCAGGAGGTGAAGGGGGCTGACAGCCAGCAGGAAGCGGAGGGTGAGGAAGCCTCGCAGGCTCGTGGAGTGACCTGGAGAACAAAGGTCTGGGCAAGGCCAGAGCATCGGGTGCTCCTGTCCAGCAGACACGCGACGGGCGCCGCCCACAGAACTTAAAATCTTCCAGCTGCCACATTTAAAAGAAACTGGTAAAATTAATTTTAATACTGTATTTTATTTGTATATTTGGATCCAATATATTCAAAATATTAATCAACATGCGATGAACATTAAAAAGTAAAGAAAGTTCACAATTCTTTTTCCATACTAAGTCCTTTCAAAATCTGGTGTGTATTTCCGTCTTGAATCAACTCTGACTAGCACATTTCGCAGCACAGATACAGAATGTTCATGTTTTCTCTGCAACGTGGTACTTCCGTAGGGCTTTCTGGAGCAGTCTCCATTGCGGAGGCTCAGCCTCACTGTCCCACCAGTGCCGTCCTTGTCAGACCCCCTGTCCCGACTTGGCTGCAGGACACATGCTCCGCCCTCTCCTTGCTTACCGCACCCACTGGTTTCACCACTCTGTTCATTTTGGTCACGTCAAGGTCTATCTCCATAAAATGTAACTACAAATGCAGCAAAAGCTCCTGGCGGGCATCAGGTTCTGAGAACTGTCCTCTTCTCAACCACACAGGCCCTTATCAGTGTTTAAGTGAACACCCTGGGGGTGGAGGGCTGGACGTGCACCTGCCACATCTAACCAGGGGCCTGCCTGCAAAGCGTGAACAAGACAAGCTCCCCTGCACCGGGCCCGCCGCACAGAGACCCTCCATCGGCATCTCACGGCCCCCTCCTAACTCCCAACCCCACGCACGGCGCAGCCTGCCTCTAACTCCCTGGGAGCCCCAGCAGCCGCTTCTATCTGCCAGGCCCAGCAGGACGGCTCTGACCAGTTACCTCTTATCCCATCAGCCCACAGGGGCTCCGCAGTGAGCTCCTCCATCTTTTAAGACTCCTGTGACCAAGGTGATAAGACGAAGAATTATCAGTGAAAAAAGACTGCAGAGCAACCTTGTAGGCCACAGCTGTTGGAAGATATCTGCAAATTCCTACATAAAGTGAGACACAGGGAGAAGGGGCCGCGGAGAGCATCGAGGACTGTGGTTCCTTTAGAAGAGAAATGGAAATGACTGTTTTCAGCAGATACCTATAAACATTTCAAATGGCGGACCCTGTTTTTAAAGTTTCTGACACAAATCACTTAAGACCAAAGTTTTCTGGTCACACAGTTCAGGCAGCATGCTCACCAAACTACTGAACACAGATGAAAACACTGTTATTCAAACATACAGCGGAATTTTTGAAAAAGGATTTTTGTATTCCTTTTCCTAAAAATTAACAAATTAACATTGGAATTCCTTCTCTTCAACTCAGCTGTTTTTGGCCTCTTGATTTAAAAGTACACACACACACACACACACACACACACACACACAGGCTAAGGACTAGACACAGAAAGATGAGGCAGACACAGCCCCTTTCCCAAGCAGCTCACAGGCCAGTGAGAGCTCCTAGCCTCAAAATTTTCTTTTAAAAGAGGAAAAAGGAAAAAAACTTTATTTCCATAAAAATACACGCACAACCAACTGAGCGATGAGATAGTTCTCTTTATACCTCAGTAATACCAAGAAGCCCCCTAAACTGTAACAGTCAATGAGAGGTATAAATGTTCCCACTCTACTGCCCTCCTCCACGGCACCAACCTGCCCTACATCACAAATAGCTCTCTAGGACTATCCTTCCTAAAGCAATGGACTTGTAACAAAAAGAGGTGGGATTCTCTCCTCTTTCAAGCCTAAGAACCTCACAAGCCCTCTTTGCAAGCCCTCATCACATGTGCAGTTTTATCTCCAGTCACATATCTTTTCATCAATGTTTCTCCCCCACTAAGCTGCAAGCCCCAGCAGGAGCGGGAACCATGCTTCTTCCTGCTCATCAGTGGAACCCAAGGGCCTAGCACACAATAAGACTCAATATTTATTAAAGAAACGAAGACTTGGAGAAGTCTCAAAACCTTTGAGATCTTACAAGGCCCTTGCATTTAAACATTTCTCCATTTATGGCTAAAATGACAAGCTATACAAAAATCTGTTTATCTGGATTTTGTTTCTAAAGATATTCTTTTTTTTTTTTTTTTGCGGTACGCGGGTCTCTCACTGTTGTGGCCTCTCCCGTTGCGGAGCACAGGCTCCGGACGCGCAGGCTCAGCGGCCATGGCTCACGGGCCCAGCCGCTCCGCGGCATGTAGGGATCTTCCCGGACCGGGGCACGAACCCGTGTCCCCTACATCGGCAGGCGGACTCTCAACCACTGCGCCACCAGGGAAGCCCTAAAAATATTCATTTTGATTTCTTTTTAAAAATTACTTAATTATGATTTAGTTGGGTTATGAGTCACAGTTTCTCAACACTTCTGGAGTTTACAGATCACTGATCACGACCAGTGTTGACTCTTCTGATAAGAACTTAGTAACTTCCTGCCTACCACCCAGGAGACAAAAGCAGGGGACAAACCTGAAAAGTTTACACTGCTTTGCTTCACACAGTAAAAATATTGTTGGCTGCTTAAAAAACTTGCCTGAAGCACGCACATATGACAACATTGGTTTATTTGGGGCTAGGATTAATTTTACAAAGATATGGGGAAAAAACCCAGGTCATTCTGAGAACGCCAGCAAAGTAAAAACGGAACAAACCCGAAAACTGCAACACTGAGATGCTACCCCATTTGTATAATATGTATCAAGATAAGAAAACAAACATTAGCTCTGGGAGCAGATTCCCGGCGGGCCTGCCGGCTCCACACCGCTACAGCAGGCGCGCTCTGTCCGCGCTCCAGGTGGGGACGCCCAGGTAGAGGCACCCCGTCCTCCGCACCGTTTCCAGTGGCCCCGGGTCCCCCTGCCGCCACCGCAATGCCCCTCTCGGCGGCCCCGGACCTCGCGTGTGTAAGGTCGCGGTGACCGAGGGGAGGGGACGGGGGCCCTACCTGCCAGCCTCCGGCGCTCGGGCTGCGCCAGCCTTAGGAGCTTCTGGGCCTCCGAGCGCCCGGCAGCCACGGGCCGCTGCAGCGGGTCGTGTCCGGGGGTCGCCGCGGCCGCAGGCAAGGCCGGCTCGCGCAGCCAAGCCTCGCCCCCGGCCCGCGCGACCGCCGCTGGGCCACCGGGGAGCGCGGCGCGCGGGAGCCGGGGGACGCCGGGCCCGGCGAGCGCCCCGCACCTGGAGGGCCCGGAGGGCCGCGTCCACAGCGCCAGGAGCCGCGCCAGGCCCGCGCCGCCCGCGGGGCTGCCGGGACCCCCGCCCGGGCAGCGGACCGCCCGGCACCGCGGGGCTCGCGCGGCTTCGCCACCCTCGAGGAGCGATGGCCCCGAGTCCCCAAGCCGCGCCGGCGCCAGGAGCGTCGGCGGCGGCCGGGTCCCGGGGGCGCGGGCGGCTGGGCCCCGCCTCAGGAGCAGCCGCAGCGGCCAGGCCGCGGGGCCGCGCATGGCGCCGCGTCCGAACCTTGCGCCTCGGTCCGCAGCCTCTCCTGTGCTCGCCGCCGCCGCTCGCCGGCTTGGACCCCCGCCCCGACGCCCGCCCCATCCCGGCCCGCGCGGCCCCGCCCCGGGGCGGCTAGCCCGGCCCCGACCACCCCCGGGCGCCCCGGCCCGCAGCGCCCCCCACCGGGCAGCCCAGCGACTGGCGCGCCGCCGGAGCCGCAGTGGCTGAGGCGGAAGAAAGCGCCGCGCGCCGCTACGCCTGCGCACTGCCGCGCGGGGAGCAGTTTCGCCCTCCTCTGCCCCTCCGGAAGAACCTGGGAGCGGCGCGGGCCCTTTCTCACGCCCGCGCACGGCGGAGCGCGCAGGCGCGATCACACGGGCCCGGCACCCGAAAGAGGAGAGCGGACAGCGCGCTGCGGCAGTGCGCGGGCCTGGGGGCCGCTGTGCGGGACGGGCTTGGCGGTGAGTGAAACTTGGGTCTCTGAGAGGGAAGGGGTCATCTCTTAACGTGGACAGACGTGCGGGAGCGGACGTGGCCCGGGCGCGCCGGCCGCTCCGAGTAAGGCCGGGCAGAACGCGCAGTGTTTTAATACCCGAGCGCGGAAAGGAGGAGGGGAGGGTCTAAACCCACTGGGACGCGGAGACTTCACGGCAGGGTGTCTGTACCCCGGAGCCTGGTCCTTATCTAAGAGTCGTGGTTCGGGAAGGTGGATAGCTTTTTGTTGACTCGTCAGTATTTTAAAGGCCGGGACTCGGGTGAGACCAGTGAGAGGCAATTGCCTCAGTTGCAGTATTTATGGATTCGAAAACAAAAGTCAATAATCAAGATAAGTATTTTAGTTAAAAAATTTTTAAAGGCCAAAATTAATGCAAAAAACCCATAATGAACAATATATCAAAATATCAAATGCAGGATCTGCCCCCGCACTTGTACGAGCCCACCTCTCTCTCCTCACCTTGATCCCAGCCCTGGAAGCCTTATTTCCAAAATCAAGCAGTTAGCAGCTTTATTTGCCAATTTGTTTGTTTAATTTTTTTGCGTTAAAATACCATTTATCTTGATTACTGGGGCTATTTAGGGTTCCCCTAAATTTTGCCCCTAGGAGAGTGCCTCACTTACCGCCCCCTACTGGGGGCCCTGGTAGATAAAGACTGTAGGACTTTTGAGGAGAAGTACCCATAATGGAAAGATAATGCGGGATTAAATCGCTCTCTAAATGCCCTTGTGAAGACAGCAGGAAGCATGCCATCCTCTAAATTCCAACCTGAGAGCCAGGGGGGCATGGAGTCCCCCCAGGTTACCTTAGGTCAGCCTCTCCCTGGTGTCTGCATTCTAGAATGCAAGCTGTGATTGAAGCTGACGCTGCTGATTTATGAGTAGGTATGTCCTACTGGGAAAGATTTTGTTAGGTGACTTCTGCAAACAAGAGAGATACAGTGCCTCATACCCCACATCATGTCAGAGAATGACCTTCTCCCAGTTGGAGAGAAAGTGACAATTTTAACTCAAATCTAATCTTCCTCTTCTTTTCTGTTTCCTACTTTCCAGAAAACTGCTGCTGCTGATCGCTGGGGAAGGCAGGACTGGCCTTTGCTTTCTGCCTTCCCTGGAATGAAGTCCGCCAGGCCTTTTCAGCCAGCAATCTCTGGGGCCTGGAGTCAAAAGAAAAATGCTTGAAGTGTAGCTGATGAAAAAACCAAAACTCTCTGTGTTGCTTGCATTTCTAACAGTCAGTTGATAATCTGAAAATTATCCCTGACAAAACTGTCATGCTTAAAAAAAAAACCAAAAAACCCCACCCAGCTATCATATGATATTCAAGGCAAGAATTTTTTTATTTACTAGCAAAGAATCTAAAGAAAACGTCCGTGGCTCTTTAAAAAAAAAATACAATGGGGGAATGGAGCAGGGAATAATAATTGGCTGAAGGCTCATCTGGACTTATATAGTCATCACACCAAAAAAAAAAAAAGTGAAAGTGTGGCCTGCTCTAAATATATATATTCAATATATATTGGCAATTTTATATATGTGTGTGTGTGTGTGTGTGTGTGTGTGTATTCCCATTTTAAAATAAGGATAACTTCTCACTGCCTTTTTAGAAGTTAGTATAAAAATTCCTTGGCCACTGAAAAGGGCAAGAAATGCTCTAAGGTGACTTTGGGAAAGAAGGGAAAAAGCCACTTAGATATGAGTGGATAAGTAGTACAAAATTCCTCAGGAAAGCAAGGAAAGGCTGCACATTAATTCTGAGACAACAAGCAGAAGTTCAGATGCTACCCACAGCGAGACAGAAAGGGCTCTCGGCAGAGGGGTGACTGAACCAAGTAGTAAAATCTGGCCCTTGGTGAATAGATGCTTAATAGGTTAGGCGGCCAGTAGGTGTCGAATTCAAAAAGGATGTCTTTTGGCTGAAACTTGAGATCAGTTGAGACTACTTCAGGAACAGCTCCATGTGTGGGTCCTTGTCGCTCTCAAAGGGTGACAAGGTGGACAACAGGAGGGGGCCCCCCTCAGAGCACAATAGCACGGGAAGCAGACAGAAGTCTCCCCGGCCTGCAGTCTGATCTGTGATCTAATGGGGGATCATTTGACCCTTCTTAGTTCATTTCTTTTTCTCTGCAGCTTGCAGCTCGTCCTGTCAGGGACAGGGTGGCAGGGTGATGGCTGAAGGTGGAGCATACAGTTCAGTGAATCACAAACGAAAGGACTAGGATCCACGTGGGGCAGAAGTGCTTTGTAAGTTCCTCTGAAATTAAGCTTTTGGTAAGTCATCCACCCTGTGCTTACAGCAAATGCCGATATGGCTCAGGCAGGCTGAATGCAATGTATGTAGAAGGTGTCAGCCTCTTTGGCTTTTACCTCGTCTCTCTCACCTTCTCCCAAAAGATTCTAGAGAAAGGTTGTTATGGGTTAAATTGTGTCCCTCCAAAAAAGGTATGTTGAAATCCTAAACCCCAGTATTTCAGAATGGGATCTTACTTGGAAATAGAGTTATTGCAGATATAGTTCAGATGAGGTCATTTTGGAGATGGAGTAGGGTGTCCTTATAAGAAGGTGTCCATGTGAAGACAGAGACACACGGGGAAAATGCCACGTGATGACAAAGGCAGAGACGGCAGTTATACAGCTGCAAGCCAGGGAACACCAAAGATGGCCAACAAATCACCAGAAACTGCCAACAGGCAAGGAGGGATTCCCTACAGGTTTCAAAGGGAGTGTGGCCCTCCAAAGCCTTGATTTCAGAATTCTACCCTCTAGAGCCATGAGACAATAAATTTGTTTTAACACCCAGTTTGTTTTTGTTTTATTAAGGTAGCTCTAGGAAAGTAATACAAAGGTCAGTATCTCGTCTGATACTGCAACACATGCTCACTGTTTGTCCACTTACTCATGTTTGGCCAAAAAAGCAACTGAGTTATTCAGGCTACTTTATTTATTTATTTTTAAAAAATATTTATCTATTTATTTATTTGGTTGCACTGGGTCTTAGTTGTGGCACGTGGGCTCCTTAGTTGTGGCATGCAAACTCTTAGTTGCGGCATGCATGTGGGATCTAGTTCCCTGACAATGGATGGAACCCGGCCCCCCTGCACTGGGAGAACAGAGTCCTAACCACTGCACCACCAGGGAAGTCCCTATTCAGGCTACTTTAAATAGTCAGTTTGCAGATCACATCGGGTACAGTGCTTAACTTTATTATACCAAAAAGTATGTTCAGCAGCTGTCCAGATTTCAGGCTACACAAAGAACCTTGCATGATCTAATGAAATGTAGCTCGGGACTGTTCCACAAAAGACAGCATAAATGAAACTAGACGGTGCACCTGATTCTATGCTCTTTATAACATTTAGGTATGGTATTATTTCTCATGTTAAGAGGCTGAGGTTGTACCCAGATATACAGAAAACGTACCCATACGCTATTACTCTTCTCATTCAGTTCTAGTTTCACCTCATGCTTAAAGATGCAAGGTTGACTGCAGGGTATATGATAACTGTATTTTTCAATCCAAAATATAAGATCTTAACACCATCATTCCCATTCCAATTTGTAGATTTTTAACTATAAAATTAGGTGCAGACCAAATAGAAAAATGGGCAAAGAAAATGAACAGGCACTTCACCCAAAAGGAAATTCAAATGGCTCAGACATATTAAAAAAAAGAAAAAAAGGTGTTCTATCTAATTTATAATGAGACATGAAAATTAAAATGACAAGCAGATACCCTATTCCTTTAACAATTTAGTGATGATCAAAAAGTTCAACTATAGGGCCTTCCCTGGTGGCGCAGTGGTTGAGAGTCCGTCTGCCGATGCAGGGGACACGGGTTCGTGCCCCGGTCTGGGAAGATCCTGCGTGCCGCGGAGCGGCTGGGCCTGTGAGCCATGGCCGCTGAGCCTGCGCGTCCGGAGCCTGTGCTCCGCAACGGGAGAGACCACAACAGTGAGAGGCCCGCATACCGCAAAAAAAAAAAAAAAAAAGTTCAACTATATTGTATTGATGAGAGTGAGGTATAAAAATAGGCAAGGCTGATGTAAATTGCCACAGTAGTTCTGGAAAGCTCTTATATCTATTAAAAATTTAAATGCATATATCCTTTGATCCTGCAGACGCCCCCAGGATTTTAAAAAATAGACTTTTATTTTCCTAGAGCAGTTTCATGTTCACAGCAAAATTGAGTGGAAAGTAGAGAGTTCCCATGGACCCCTTTTTCCTACACACAGCACAGCCCCCTAACCACCACACCCCCACCAGACGGGACATTTGTTACAATGGATGAACCTCCATTGATGCATCATCGTCACCCAGAGTCCATAGCATACATGAGGGTTCGCTCTTGCTGCTGTACATGCTGTGGATTTTAACAAGTGTATAATGACATGTGTCCACCGTAATAGTACCATAGAGAGTATTTTCAGTGCTCTGAAAATCCCCTGTGCTTTGCCTATTCATCCCTCCCTCCCTCCAACCCCCTACAACCACTGATCTTTTTACTGTCTCCATAGTTTTGCCTTTTCCAGAATTCCATATAATATAGTTGGAATCATACAGCATGTAGCATTTCAGATTATCTTCTTTCACTTATAATATACATTTAAGTTTCCTCCATGACTTTTCATGGCTTGATAGTTCATTTCTTTTTATTATTGACTAATATTCCATTGCCTGGATGTACCACAGTTTATTAATCTATTCACCTAGTGAAGGACATCTTGGTTGCTTCCTAATTTTGACAGTTATGAATAAAGCTGCTGTAAACATCTGTGGGCAGTTTTTTGTGTGGATGTAAGTTTTCAACTCCTTTGGGTAAACACAAAGGAGCACCACTGTTGGATCCTAACATTAGAGTATGTTTAGTTTTGTAAGAAACTGCCAGACTTCCTTCCAAGGTGTCTGTATATTTTGCGTTCCCACCAGCAATGAATGGGAGTTCCTGTTGCTCCACATACTCGTCAGCATTTGGTGTTGTCAGTGTTTTGGCTTTTAGCCATTCTAATAGGTGTGTCACTTCTAGGAATTTAGGCTGTAGGTGTACTCCCACATGTGTGGAATGATAAATATGTACCAAATATTTATTACAGTATTGTTTATAATAGCAAGACTGTAATTTACAGTCCAGCATTAGGGCATTAGTTAAATAAATTGAGGTACATTCATGCAATGGAAGACCGTGCGGTCTTCAGAAAAATGAGGCAGCTCTACATGCACCAATTTGGAACCATACCCTAGATGTACAATGAAAATAGCAAGGTGCAGGGCTGCATGTATAATATAGTGTATTTGTGTAAATATATATATATATATATAAATACACTGACAAAAAATATAAATACACTAATATTCATATATTCATAGAATATATTTGGAAGGATACACAATGAACAGTGGTTGCCTCTGGGGAGAAGTGAATGGGGTATAAGGGTAGGTGTCCTGTAACTTTTGGATTTTTCACCATTATTCAACAATCAGTTAAAACTATTGACTAACTAATAAAACAAAGATAAGAAAAAAAAGGAAGAAGAAATTTTTTAAGATAGCAAAAGATTACCTAAAAGCAAAATATGGGGGAGTTCCCTGGTGGTCTAGTGGTTAGGATTTGGTGCTTTCACTGCCATGGCCAGGGTTCAGTCCCTGGTTGAGGAACTGAGATCCCGCAAGCCATGCGGTGTGGCCATAAATAAATAAATAAAGATAAAATACCAATCTCCATCATTGTCTATAAAAATAGATAAAGAACCCACAGCCACTTGAGAAAATTAACGGAGAATGGTCAATTCTGAGACATTGTGGTAGATTAGACCTTAAACATACAGAAAAATTCTCAAAGCCTCCAGGCAAAAGGGTTAAATAACTTGCAAGGGCAAGAGAACTAGACAGCCTTCAGACTTCAGACTTCTCCAAAGTAACACACGAAGTAAGGCAACCATGGAGCAGCACAGAAAAGAAAAGTATGAACTAAAGATTTTAGTCTGTATTAGTTGCTTAGGGCTATCGTAACAAATTACCAAACTTGGTGGCTGAAAACAATGGACATTTATTCTCTCAGAGTTCTGGAGGCCAGAAGTCTGAAATCAAGGTGTTGGCAGAATTGGTTTCTTCTGGTGGTTCTGAGGGACAGTCTGTTGTTCCATGCCTCACTCCGAGCTGCCAGTGGGTGCCAGCAACTCTCGACATTCTTGGCTTGTAGCTGCATAACTGCAATCTCTGTCTCTGTCTTCACATGGTCTTCCCCTCTGTGTCTCTGTTTAAAATCTCACCCTCTTTTCTCTAGAAGAACACCAGTCATTGCATTTCAGGTCCAGCCTAAATCAAGGATACTCTCATCCCAAGATTTGCAGATAATTATATCTGCAAAAACCCAATTTCCAAATAAGTTGATGCACAGGTACCAGGGGTTAGGACTTGAATATCTCTCTCTCTCTCTTTTTTTTTTTTTGGCGGTACGTAGGCCTCTCACTGTTGTGGCCTCTCCCGTTGTGGAGCACAGGCTCCGGACGCGCAGGCTCAGCGGCCATGGCTCACAGGCCCAGCCGCTCCGTGGCATGTGGGATCTTCCCGGACCGGGGCACGAACCCGCATCCCCTGCATTGGCAGGCGGACTCTCAACCACTGTGCCACCAGGGAAGCCCTCTCTCTTTTTTTTTAATGTTAATTTATTTATTCGGCTGTACCGGGTCTTAGTTGCAGCACGCGGGTTCTTTAGTTGTGGCATGTGAACTCTTAGTTGCTGCATGTGGGATCTAGTTCCCTGGCCAGGGATCAAACCTGGGCCCCCTGCATTGGGAGGACAGAGTCTTAGTCACTGGACCACCAGGGAAGTTCCTTGAACATCTCTGTTTGTGGGACACTATTCAACCCACTATATTCTCCTTCAAGTATCAAGACTATAGAAAAATTGATTTGAACATGCAAAAGCTTGGGAAAAACAGAGTTTATGAGCCCCACTTGAAGAGTCTATTAGAGGATGAACTTCAACTAAGTGATGTTGGGGAAAACTTTTATAAAGCCAGTATAATGTTGATACTGATTCCTGATTAAAATAATACAGAAACAATTACAGACTGATGTCACTTATGATTATCAAGGCTAAGATACTTTATTATTTGTTAGGGCTGCCTGAACAAAATATTACAGACTGGGTGGCTTAAACAGCAGACATTTATTTTCTCACAGTCCTGGAGGCTGAAAGTCCAAGATAAGGTGAGAGCAGGTTTTGTTTCTTCTGAGGCCTCTCTCCTTGGCTTGCAGATGGCCCCCTTCTCCTTGAGTCTGCACACGGCCTTTCTTTTGTATGCATGCCTGTCTTGGTCCAAATGTCTTCTTCTTATAAGAAAACCAGTCACATTGGATTGAGACCCACCCTAAAGACCTCATTTTAACTTAATTACCTCTTTAAAGACCCTATCTCCAAACACAGTCACATTCTGAGGTACTGTAGCTTAGGACTTCAACATTTTAGGTAGACACAATTCAGCAGACAGATACTAAACAAAATATTAGTAAACAGAATGTACCACCACATTAAGGAAATGCATCATGTCCAAATACAATTTAATCCTAAAATACAAGGTTGGTTCAATATTTGGAAATTCATTAATATAGTACAGTTGACCCTTGAATAACATGCAGGTTAGGGGCACTGACCCTCTGTGCAGTTAAAAAAAGCTAAGAATAATTTATAGTTGGCCCTTGGTATACATAGTTTCTCCATTATCTGAAGATCCTCTGTATCCCCAGCTCTACATTTAAGGATTCAACCAATCATGGATTGTACAGTACTATAGTATTTACTATTGAAAACAATTTGAGTATAAGTGGACCCACACAGTTCAAACCCATGTTGTTCAAGGGTCAACTGTATATACCATATTAACAGATTTAAGGAGAAAAATAATATCATCTCCCTAGATTTTGAAAAATCATTGACAAAATTCAACTCCTATTCCTACTCATATATATATATATCATATATCTTAACTCTAAACCACCATCTACTTAGAGGGGAAATACTAGAGGCATTTCTATTAAGATCAGAAACAGGAAAAGGATGCCCATTATGTACATCACTACTTAACATTGTATTGATACTAGAGGTATTAACCAATGCTAATTATAAAAGGAGACAGGAGAATTGGTAAAAAAAAAAAAATGCAGATGATATGATAGTAACCCTAAATAGCCTCAGAGAATCAAAATTAAAGCTGACTCAACAAAAAGTTTCATTAAGATAGCAAAATATTATACAATATCAGCATACAAAAAATAAGAGGGACTTCCCTGGTGGCACTGTGGTTAAGAATCCGCCTGCCAATGCAGGAAACACAGGTTCGAGCCCTGGTCCGGGAAGATCCCATATGCCGCGGAACAACTAAGCCTGTGTGCCACAACTACTAAGCCTGTGCTCTAAAGCCTGCAAGCCACAGCTACTGAGCCCTTGTGCCACAACTACTGAAGCCTGCGTGCCTAGAGCCCGTGCTCTGCAACAAGAGAAGCCACCGCAATGAGAAGCATACGCATGCAACAAAGAGTAGCCCCCGCTCGCCACAACAGGAAAAAAAGCCCATGCGCAGCAACGAAGACCCAACGCAGCCAAAAATAAATAAATAAAAGAAATAAATTTCTTAAGAGAAAAAGAGGCTTCAGATACACAATTGCCCTTTAGACAATATAATATAGAAAATGTATTTAGGAATAAACATAAAAACAAATGTGCAAAATTTATATGGGGATACTTTGAAACACTTTTAAAAGATACAACAGTGAATTTTAAACAAATGGAAAAACATCCAGTGTTCTTAGATGGAACATCTCAGTATCATAAACACATTAGTTCTCTATAAGTTAATTTATGAATTTAACATGACCTCAATAAAAATACCACTAAATCTTTTCTAGGACCCAATCAATTTGATACTGAAGTTCATGTAGAAAAATAAACATACAACTAAAAAAACATGGCCAAAATATATGAAAAAAGTACTGACCTTACCTAGTAATTAAGTGCGAATTAAAACCATGAGATACCAGTCTCTCCCTACTAAATAAACCAGTTGCATTAACCAATATATTAAATGAACCAAGATATTTAAAACAACAGGTATTTACTGTATAGCACAGGAAACTATATTCAGTATCTTATAACAACCTATAATGGAAAAGAATCTGAAAAACAACATTTTTATATATAATGTTTTAATGTTTTAAATTTTTTTTTTTTTTTTTTTTTTTTTGCGGTACGCGGGCCTCTCACTGTTGTGGCCTCTCCCGTTGCGGAGCACAGGCTCCGGACGCGCAGGCTCAGTGGCCATGGCTTACAGGCCTAGCCACTCCGCGGCATGTGGGATCTTCCCGGATCGGGCACGAACCCGTGTCCCCTGCATCGGCAGGCGGACTCTCAACCACTGCGCCACCAGGGAAGCCCTAATGCTTTAAATTTTTAATCTTTTAAAATTTTAGAATTTAAAAAAATTTTTAATTAAAAATTAATTTTTTCTTTTTTAACATCTTTATTGGAGTATAATTGCTTTACAATGGTGTGTCAGTTTCTGCTTTCTAACAAAGTGAATCAGTTATACATATACATATGTCCCCATATCTCTTCCCTCTTGCATCTCCCTCCCTCCCACCCTCCCTATCCCACCCCTCTAGGTGGTCACAAAGCACCGAGCTGATCTCCCTGTGCCATGCGGCTGCTTCCCACTAGCTATCTATTTTACATTTGGTAGCGTATATAAGTCCATGCCACTCTCTCACTTTCTCCCAGCTTACCCTTCCCCCTCCCCATATCCTCAAGTCCGTTCTCTAGGAGGTCTGCATCTTTATACCCGTCTTGCCCTGAGGTTCTTCATGACCACTTTTTTAGATTCCGTATATTTGTGTTAGCATACGGTATTTGTTTTTCTTTCTGACTTACTTCACTCTGTATGACAGTCTCTAGGTCCATCCACCTCACTACAAATAACTCAGTGTTGTTCCTTTATACGGCTGAGAAATATTCCATTATATATATGTGCCACACCTTCTTTATCCATTCATCTGTTTTTTTTTTTGTTTTTTTTTTGGTTTTTTTTTGCCGTATGCGGGCCTCTCACTGTTGTGGCCTCTCCCGTTTCGGAGCACAGGCTCCGGACGCGCAGGCTCAGCGGCCATGGCTCACGGGCCCAGCCGCTCCGTGGCATGTGGGATCTTCCCGGACCGGGGCACGAACCCGTGGCCCCTGCATTGGCAGGCGGACTCTCAACCACTGCGCCACCAAGGAAGCCCCCCATTCATCTGTTGATGGACACTTCGGTTGCTTCCATGTCCTGGCTATTGTAAATAGAGCTGCAATGAACATTTTGGTACATGACTCTTTTTGAATTATGGTTTTCTCAGGGTATATGCCCAGTAGTGGGATTGCTGGGTTGTATGGTAGTTCTATTTTTAGTTTTGTAAGGAACCTCCATACTGTTCTCTATAGTGGCTGTATCAATTTGCATTCCCACCAACAGCGCAAGAGGGTTCCCTTTTCTCCACACCCTCTCCAGCATTTATTGTTTGTAGATTTTTTGATGATGGCCAGTCTGACCAGTGTGAGATGATATCTCATTGTAGTTTTGATTTGCATTTCTCGAATGATTAGTGATGTTGAGCACTCTTTCATGTATCTGTTGGCAATCTGTATATCTTCTTTGGAGAAATGTCTATTTAGGTCTTCTGCCCATTTTTGGATTGGGTTGTTTGTTTTTTAATATTGAGCTGCTTGTAAATTTTGGAGATTAATCCTTTGTCAGTTGCTTCATTTGCAAATATTTTCTCCCATTCTGAGGGTTGTCTTTTGGTCTTGTTTATGGTTTCCTTTGCTGTGCAAAAGCTTTTAAGTTTCATTAGGTCCCATTTGTTTATTTTTGTTTTTATTTCCATTTCTCTAGGAGGTGGCTCAAAAAGGATCTTGCTGTGATTTATGTCTTAGAGTGTTCTGCCTATGTTTTCGTCTAAGAGTTTGATGGTGTCTGGCCTTACATTTAGGTCTTTAATCCATTTTGAGTTTATTTTTGTGTATGGTGTCAGGGAGTATTCTAATTTCATTCATTTACGTGTAGCTGTCCAGTCTTCCCAGCACCACTTATTGAAGAGGTTGTCTTTTCTCCACTGTATATACTTGTCTCCTTTATCGAATATAAGGTGACCGTATGTGCGTGGGTTTATCTCTGGGCTTTCTATCCTGTTCCATTGATCTATATTTGTTTGTGTGCCAGTTCCATACTGTCTTGATTACTGTAGCTTTGTAGTATAGCCTGAAGTCAGGGAGCCTGATTCCTCCAGCTCCGTTTTTCTTTCTCAAGATTGCTTTGGCTATTCGGGGTCTTTTCTGTTTCCATACAGATTGTGAAATTTTTTGTTCTAGTTCTGTGAAAAATGCCAGTGGTAGTTTGATAGGGATTGCACTGAATCTGTAGATTGCTTTGGGTAGTAGAGTCATTTTCACAATGTTGATTCTTCCAGTCCAAGAACATGGTGTATCTCTCCATCTATTTGTATCATCTTTAATTTCTTTCATCAGTGTCTTATAATTTTCTGCATACAAGTCTTTTGTCTCCTTAGGTAGGTTTATTCCTAGATATTTTATTCTCTTTGCTGCAATGGTAAATGGGAGTGTTTTCTTAATTTCACTTTCAGATTTTTCATCATTAGTGTATAGGAATGCAAGAGATTTCTGTGCATTAATTTTGTATCCTGCTACTTTACCAAATTCATTGATTAGCTCTAGTAGTTTTCTGGTAGCATCTTTAGGATTCTCTATGTATAGTATCATGTGATCTGCAAACAGTGACAGCTTTACTTCTTCTTTTCCAATTTGGATTCCTTTTATTTCTTTTTCTTCTCTGATTGCTGTGGCTAAAACTTCCAAAACTATGTTGAATAATAGTGGTGAGAGTGGGCAACCTTGTCTTATTCCCTTGTCTTGTTCCTGATCTTGGTGGAAATGCTTTCAGTTTTTCACCATTGAGGATGATGTTGGCTGTGGGTTTGTCATATATGGCCTTTATTATGTTGAGGAAAGTTCCCTCTGTGCCTACTTTCTGGAGGGGTTTTATCATAAATGGGTGTTGAATTTTGTCAAAAGCTTTCTCTGCATCTATTGAGATGATCATATGGTTTTTCTCCTTCAATTTTTTAATATGGTGTATCACATTGATTGATTTGCATATATTGAAGAACTCTGCATTCCTGGGATAAACCCCACTTGATCATGGTGTATGATCCTTTTAATGTGCTGTTGGATTCTGTTTGCTAGTATTTTGTTGAGGATTTTTGCATCTATGTTCATCAGTGATATTGGCCTGTAGTTTTCTTTCTTTGTGACATCTTTGTCTGGTTTTGGTATCAGGGTGATGGTGGCCTTGTAGAAATGAGTTTGGGTGTGTTCCTCCCTCTGCTATATTTTGGAAGAGTTTGAGAAGGATAGGTGTTAGCTCTTCTCTAAATGTTTGATAGAATTCACCTGTGAAGCCAAATGGTCCTGGGCTTTTGTTTGTTGGAAGATTTTTAATCACAGTTTCAATTTCAGTGCTTGTGATTGGTCTGTTCATATTTTCTATTTCTTCCTGGTTCAGTCTTGGAAGGTTGTGCATTTCTAATAATTTGTCCATTTCTTCCAGGTTGTCCATTTTATTAGCATATAGCTGCTTGTAGTAATGTCTCATGATCCTTTGTATTTCTGCAGTGTCAGTTGTTACTTCTCCTTTTTCATTTCTAATTCTATTGATTTGACTCTTCTCCCTTTTTTTTCTTGAGAAGTCTGGCTAATGGTTTATCAATTTTGTTTATCTTCTCAAAGAACCAGCTTTTAGTTTTATTGATCTTTGCTATCATTTCCTTCATTTCTTTTTCATTTATTTCTGCTCTGATCTTTATGATTTCTTTCCTTCTGCTAAATTTGGGGGTTTTTTTGTTCTTCCTTCTCTAATTGCTTTAGGTGTAAGGTTAGGTTGGTTTTTTTAGATGTTTCTTGTTTCTTAAGGTAGGATTGTATTGCTATAAACTTCCCTCTTAGAACTGCTTTTTCTGCATCCCATAGGTTTTGGGTCGTCGTGTTTTCATTGTCATTTGTTTCTAGGTATTTTTTGATTTCCTCAGTGATCTCTTGGTTATTAAGTAGTGTGTTGTTTAGCCTCCATGTGTTTGTATTTCTTACAGATTTTTTCCTGTAATTGATATCTAGTCTCATAGCGTTGTGGTCGGAAAAGATACTTGATATGATTTCAGTTTTCTTAAATTTACCAAGGCTTGATTTGTGACCCAAGATATGATCTATCCTGAAGAATGTTCCATGAGCACTTGAGAAGAATGTGTATTCTGTTGTTTTTAGATGGAATGTCCTATAAATATCAATTAAGTCCATCTTGTTTAATGTATCCTTTAAAGCTTGTGTTTCCTTATTTATTTTCATTTTGGATGATCTGTCCATTGGTGAAAGTGGGGTGTTAAAGTCCCGTACTATGATTTTGTTACTGTTGATTTCCCCTTTTATGGCTGTTAGTGTTTGCCTTATGTATTGAGGTGCTCCTATGTTGGGTGCATAAATATTTACAATTGTTATATCTTCTTCTTGGATTGATCCCTTGATCATTATGTAGTGTCCTTCTTTGTCTCTTGTAATAGTCTTTGTTTTAAAGTCTATTTTGTCTGATATGAGAATTGCTACTCCAGCTTTCTTTTGATTTCCAATTGCATGAAATATCTTTTTCCATTCCCTCACTTTCAGTCTGTATGTGTCCCTAGGTATGAAGTGGGTGTCTTGTAGACAGCATATATACGGGTCTAGTTTTTGTATCCATTCAGCCAGTCTATGTCTTTTGGTTGGAGCATTTAATCCATTTACATTTAAGGTAATTATTGATATGTATGTTCCTATTACCATTTTCTTAACTGTTTTGGGTTTATTATTGTAGGTCTTTCCCTTCTCTTGTGTTTCCTGCCTAGAGAAGTTCCTTTAGCATTTTCTGTAAAGCTGGTTTGGTGGTGTTGAATTCTCTTAGCTTTTGCTTGTCTGTAAAGGTTTTAATTTCTCCGTCAAATCTGAATGAGATCCTTGCTGGGTAGAGTAATCTTGGTTGTAGGTTTTTCTCCTTCATCACTTTAAATATGTCCTGCCAGTCCCTTCTGGTTTGCAGAGTTTCGGCTGAAACATCAGCTGTTATCCTTATGGGGATTCCCTTATGTGTTGTTTTTCCCTTGCTGCTTTTAATATGTTTTCTTTGTATTTAATTTTTGACAGTTTGATTAATATGTGTCTTGGTGTATTTCTCCTTGGATTTATCCTGTATGGGACTCTCTGCACTTCCTGGACTTGATTAACTATTTCCTTTCCCATATTAGGGAAGTTTTCAACTATAATCTCTTCAAATATTTTCTCAGTCCCTTTCTTTTTCTCTTTATCTTCTGCGACCCCTATAATTCAAATGTTGTGTGTTTAATGTTGTCCCAGAGGTCTCTAAGACTGTGCTCAGTTCTTTTCATTCTTTTTTCTTTATTCTCTCTGCAGTAGTTATTTTCACTATTTTATCTTCCAGGTCACTTATCCGTTCTTCTGCCTCAGTTATTCTGCTATTGATCCCTTCTAGAGTATTTTTATTTTCATTTATTGTATTGTTCATCACTGTTTGTTTGTTCTTTAGTTCTTCTAGGTCCTTGTTCAACATTTCTTGTATTTTCTCCATTCTATTTCCAAGATTTTGGATCATCTTTACTATCATTATTCTGAATTCTTTTTCAGGTAGACTGCCTATTTCCTCTTCATTTGTTAGGTCTGGAGGGTTTTTATCTTGCTCCTTCATCTGCTGTGTGTTTTTCTGTCTTCTCATTTTGCTTATCTTACTGTGTTTGGGGTCTCCTTTTCGCAGGCTGCAGGTTCGTAGTTCCCGTTGTTTTTGGTGTCTGTCCCCAGTGGCTAAGGTTGGTTCAGTGGGTTGTGTAGGCTTCCTGGTGGAGGGGACTAGTGCCCGTGTTCTGGTGGATAAGGTTGCATCTTGTCTTTCTGGTGGGCAGGTCCACGTCTGGTTGTGTGTTTTGGGGTGTCTGTGGCCTTATTATGATTTTAGGCAGCCTCTCTAATGGTTGGGGTTGTGTTCCTGTCTTGCTAGTTGTTTGGCATAGGGTGTCCTGCACTGTAGCTTGCTGGTCGTTGAGTGAAGCTGGGTCTTGGCGTTGAGATGGAGATCTGTGGGAGATTTTCGCCGTTTGATATCACGTGGAGCTGGGAGGCCTCTTGTGGACCAGTGTCCTGAACTTGGCTCTCCCACCTCAGTGGCACAGCACTGACTCCTGGCTGCAGCACCAAGAGCCTGTCCTCCACATGGGTAAGAATAAAAGGGAGAAAAAATAGAAAGAAAGAAAGAGGATAAAACAAAATAAAGATAAAATAAAATAAAGTTATTGAAATAAAAAATAATTATTAAGAAAAAAATTTTAAAAAGTAAAAAAAGGACGGACAGACCCTAGGACAAATGGTGAAAGCAAAGCTATACAGACAAAATCTCTCATAGAAGCATACACATACACACTCACAAAAAGAGGAAATGGGGAAAAAATAATCTATCTTGCTCCCAAAGTCCACCTCCTCAGTTTGGTATGATTCCTTGTCTGTTCAGGTATTCCACAGATGCAGGGTACATCAAGCTGATTGTGGAGATTTAATCCGTTGCCCCTGAGGCTGCTGGGAGAAATTTCCCTTTCTCTTCTTTGTTCGCACAGCTCCTGGGGCTCGGCTTTGGATTTGGCCCCGCCTCTGCATGTAGGTCACAGGAGGGCGTCTGTTCTTCGCTCAGACAGGACGGGGTTAAAGGAGCCGCTGATTCGGGGGCTCTGGCTCACTCAGGCCGGGGGGAGGGAGGGGCACGGAGTGCGGGGCGAGCCTGTGGCGGCAGAGGCCAGCGTGACGTTGTACCAGCATGAGGCGCCGTGCGTTCTCCCGGGGAAGTTTTCCTGGATCCCGGGACCCTGGCAGTGGCGGGCTGCACAGGCTCCCAGGAGGGGAGGTGTGGAGAGTGACCTGTGCTCGCACACAGGCTTCTGGTGGCGGCAGCAGCAGCCTTAGCGTCTCATGCCCGTCTCTGGGGTACACGCTTTTAGCTGCGGCTCACACCCGTCTCTGGAGCTCCTTTAAGCAGCGCTCTTAATCCCCTCTCCTCGCGCACCAGGAAACAAAGAGGGAAGAAAAAGTTTCTTGCCTCTTCGTTAGGTCCAGACTTTTCCCCGGACTCCCTCCCGGCTAGTCGTGGCGCACTAACCCCCTGCAGGATGTGTTCACGCCGCCAACCTCAGTCCTCTCCCTGCGCTCCGACCGAAGCCCGAGCCTCAGTTCCCAGCCCCGCCCGCCCCGGCAGGTGAGCAGACAAGCCTCTTGGGCTGGTGAGTGCCGGTCGGCCCTGATCCTCTGTGCAGGAATCTCCCCGCTTTGCCCTCCGCACCCCTGTTGCTGTGCTCTCCTCCGCGGCTCTGAATTTTCCCCCTCCGCCACCCGCAGTCTCCGCCCTTGAAGGGGCTTCCTAGTGTGTGGAAACCTTTCCTCCTTCACAGCTCCCTCCCACTGGTGCAGGCCCCATCCCTATCCTTTTGTCTCTGTTTATTCTTTTTTCTTTTGCCCTACCCAGGTACGTGGGGAGTTTCTTGCCTTTTGGGAGGTCTGAGGTCTTCTGCCAGCATTCAGTGGGTGTTCTGTAGGAGTTGTCCCACTTGTAGATTATTTCTGGTGTATTTGTGGGGAGGAAGGTGGTCTTACTCTTCCGCTATCTTGAAGCTCCTCCCCCTAAAATTTTTAAGATTTAAAATGTTTTTAATGAAAAAAATTTTTAATTATAATTAAAAAAATTTTTAGTTATAATTCAAACATTTTTTAATTATAATTTTAGAATTTTAAAAATTTTATAATTTAAAAAGAACATTTATATATATAATATTTTATATATATAACTGAATCACTTTGTTGTACACTGAAAACTAGCACAATATTGTCAATCAACTCTAATTCAATTTTTAAAATTCAGCAAAATATTTAAAATTACCATACCCAATATTGTGGAGAATGTAAGGAAACAGCACACTCATACACCTATTGGTGGAATTCTTAATTGTACGATCTTTTGGGAGGACTATTTGGCAACATGTTAAAAAAAAAACTCGACAAATACACTTCATTTTAATGTTCCACTTCTAGGAACTTAACCTAAAGAAATTGTTAGGAATTTGTAGCAAACTGAATGGTCCACAGTTCAAGATTCATAAAATAAATTTTGGTACCTCCCTACAATGGACAACTTTGAGGCCATTAAAAATCATGCAGAACAATATTTAATGACAATATTTATGACACTGTTAAATGAAGAAAGGAGATGACATTAATAGCATCTTAGGTTTTATCCTGATTCTGCAAATGCAAACAGTTGATTAAACAGCTGAACATCGCCCAATTCTCTCTGAAGGTGTAGTTACCTGTAATTCTAATATTTACTTTAGTGATTATTGGTCTTTTCCAAGTAGGCTTCAATAAAAAAGAACTCTCGGGCTTCCCATTGCGGAGCACAGGCTCCAGACGCGCAGGCTTAGCGGCCATGGCTCACAGGCCCAGCCGCTCCGTGGCATGTGGGATCTTCCCGGACCAGGGCATGAACCCGTGTCCCCGGCTATCGGCAGGCGGACTCTCAACCACTGCGCCACCAGGGAAGCCCAGGAAAGACTTTATTTTTAAATGTAGAATGAGATTACTGCATTACTACAAACATGGCTAATTTCCCACAGGGCAATAAATGATACTTTTGGGCGTTAGCTCTACTCTAAGACAAATATCAGTTGCTGTGCTATCAGTTTTCTTCAAGTTAATCTCCTTTAGAACTTTAAAACATCCTAACCAATACTAAGTAGCAAGTCAGGAGAAGGTTTTTCTAGCAAGCTTGTTAGAAACTGAGCGGGACACTGAAACAACAACTCATAATCCCTTTTTCCTCTTTCCAAAATTTGGATAAATTTTCTTAATGAACACATTAAGCCCAAGCTAAACAGGTTTCCTTCCTACTGGGCGTTAATATGCATATAGCTGGTATGTGAAACAAGCGGTATTTGTAACACACTGGAAATTCAGTTTTACTTTTGTCTTCTACAGTCCGTACAAAGGTTATTGAGCAGAGGTAATCTTCCCTTGTTCCTGGAAGAAAAGTCAGGCAGGCACAAGGATGTCCTGCTATTCCGAGGTAACAGTCAGTTCTAGCTCTGCACCAGATCTCCTTCTCTTCCGCAGTGCGGGCGGGGCAGGTGGCTGGCTTCTCCACTCTCTCCCCGTCTTGCCCTCAGAGCCTCTTTTTCGCTCCCCGTCTTCCTGCTCCTGCATCCCGTCCAGTTTCTTGGACCCACTCCAGTGTTGGAAAAGGGTTGGAGCAGAGCGGCGTATAGAGTAGGAAAGTCCCTCTTTGAACTGGCACGGTCCAGGATGCTCTCCAGGCAGGGTAGATGTTTGAAACTGACTAATGAGTCAGTTGCCTTCTGCAGGTGATACCACAGGATCCCAGGAGAGTCCTGCTGTTGGGGACCCTTGTTCCCCTGGTCCAGGCTGATGCGTCACTATTCGGGATGCTCATTTGGTCCTCCTTCCTCAGCCCCTAAGAATTTAGCCTTGGCCTCCAGCATCTTGCTATTGGGTCCCCTTGGGCTTTGCAGAGTATCTGTAGGGCACAAATGACCACATGATAGCACTCTCTGGCATAACCCACATCTGGTCTTCAGGAAGCGTTTGTGTATCCCATCCTGACAAATGGTGGGAGTGTAGGTGATCCCAGCGCAGCCACCCTCGTCCTGTGCACACAGCCCACTTGAGCATCTTAGGTTGAATCAAGCACTGGTCTTCTGTGTCTCCAATTCAGGGTATGCTTTCCAGGCTTGATAACTGCCACACCACATACTCACAGACTGAGAAGGTGTTAGGGGAATATGTTACCCTTGTGTTAAAGAAACATGATTGAAATGTAAGACCGTATGCTATAAAACTCCTAGAGGAAAACATAGGCACAACACTCTTCCACATAAATCACAACAATGTCTTTTTGGATCCGTCTCCTAGAGTAATGAAAATAAAAACAAAAATAAGCAAATGGGACCTAATTAAACTTAAAAGTTTTGCAGAGCAAAGGAAACCATTAAAAAAAAAGGACAGCCCACAGAATGGGAGAAAATATTTGCACATTATGCGACTGACGAGGGATTAATTCCCAAAATATATAAACAGCTCATACAACTCAATATCAAAAAAAACCAAACAACCCAATCAAAAAATGGGCAGAAGATCTAAATAGACATTTCTCCAAAGAAGACATACAGACGTCCAACAGCCACATGAAAAAGTGCTCAACATTGCTAATGATTAGAAAAATGCAAATCAAAACTACAGTGAGATATCACCTCACTCCCTTCAGAGTGGCCATCATGGAAAAGTCTACAAATAATAAATGCTGGAGAGGGTGTGGAGAAATAGGGAACCCTCCGACACTATTGGTGGGAATGTAAATTGGTGCAGCCACTATGGAGAACAGCATGGAGGCTCCTTAAAAAACTAAAAATAGAGTTGCCATATGATCCAGCAATCCCACTCCTGGGCGTATATCTGGAGAAAACTATAATTTGAAAAGATACATGCACCCCAATGTTCATAGCAGCACTATTTACAGTAGCCAAGACATGGAAGCAACCTAAATGTCCATCGAGAGATAAATAGATAAGGAAGATGTGGTAAATATATACAATTTAATATTACCCAGCCATAAAAAAGAATGAAATAATGCCATTTGCAGCAACATGGATGGACCTAGAGATTATCATATTAAGTGAAGTAAGTTACACAGAGAAAGACAAGTATCATATGATATCACATATGGAATCTAAAAAAAAAGATGAACTTATTTACAAAACAGAAATAGACTCACAGACATAGAAAAGTAATTTATGGTTACCGAAGAGGAAAGGGGGTGGGGGGAGGCTGGGATCAACATATACACACTATTGTATATAAAATAGATAATCAGCAAGGATCTGCTGTACGGCACAGGGAACTCTACTCGATATTTTGTAATAATCTAAAAGGGAAAAGAATCTGTAAAACAATATATATACACACACACACACACACACACACACACACACACACACACACACACACACACACACACACACTGTGCTATATACCTGAAACTAACATGACATTGTAAATCAGGTATACTTCAACATAAAAAAATAAATAAAGAAAGAATAAACATGATTCACTTTAGAGTTTGGATTCACTTTTGAGTTTGTAATGATTTGTATTGTGCTAAGATACAGAGAAATAATGGTGGTATTTACTTTAGAAATTCCTGGTAGATGTCCCATTATTTTCTGTGTGTGCATAATTAATAGATTCACACGTATTTAGGTAAAACACACGTGATGTAACTTTTAGGAAGAGAACCCTCTTCAGCAGTTTAGACGTGAGGAAGGCTGGTATAGAGGCTGGAAATGTGGACTTGACTTCCTGCAGTGCCTGAGACGGACCGACTGCTTACATTCCTTTGAGACTCAGTTTTCTCATCTGTGAAACTGTGTGTAATGTCGCTCATAGTGAGGTTTGAATTAGGTAGCAGAGCCCGATCAAGCTGTCGGCAGTGCGTTATTCTAGCATGCAAAATCTGAATTTGAACAACTCTGTAAATGGCCTTCTTCAATTTCCTATTAGTCACCAACGTCATAGATTTATCAGGTGATGAAATGCAATGAAAATTTGTCACCTTTGAGCATTAAGCATTTATGGTGTCAAGATTATGGGCTCGTGGTTTTTCTGCAAGGCTGGCCCACAGAAATTTGTTCTTTCAGGGTGGGTCGCCCACGGCTCCCGGGAGGCGGGATGCAGGGGGTGAGTTCATGGTCACAGGGAGGTCCAAGGTGCTGTTAAAGCACAATGTCAACAAGTTTGCAATGTGACTCTCAAATATGTACAAAAGGAACACCTGTCAAAGATTTTATTCAACTTGTGATTAATGGGGGAACCAGTAAGATAACAAGTCTGGCTTAAAAGGGAATTTGAGGAACAGAGATTTATATAGTCAGTCCCTGAAATGAATTGGCTAATAGAGACAAAATGGGTTAATGTCCTACAGGGCAATAACCTCTGGGCTGACCTTTTCTATCTGATAGAAATCCACATATCACAGTAGGCTTCACAGTAGCTGGGCTTTAAGGAAATGATCAATAAAGTCAAACTTGGTGCATTCCGCTAGATGACTGAATAATTAATTCTCTATGTAAACTGAATTGACATGTCAATCACCTTTTTACCTTTTGTGTCAGTTGGGGCCTCTGGAAGCAGACAGTGAATGCGAGTGGGCTGGTGGGGGCGTGTGGGTTGAATCGGGTCCTGCCCCCAAGAAAAAAAGATATGTTGGAATCCTAACCCCTGGTGGCCATGAACGTGACTTTATTTCGAAAGAGGATCCTTGCAGATGTGATCAAAATGTAAGCTGGGAGGCGGTCACCCTGGAGCAGCCTGGGCCTTTAGTCCGACACGACTAAAGAGAAGCAGACACACAGGACAGAGTGCCACGTTCAGGACGGAGGTGGAGATGGGTGACATGGCTACGAGCCGAGGGGCACCCCAAGGGCTAGGGGCCCCCGGAAGCTGGGACCTATTCCCCCCTCGGTCCTCAGGGGGAGCGCGGCTCTACTGACACCTCGATTTCGGACTTCTAGCCCCCAGAACTGTAAGACAACAAACTGCTATCGTGTGCAGCCACCGGGTTTGTGGTAACACGTTCTGGCAGTGATAGGAGACGCATGGGGCGGGAGAAAGCTTGCGAAAGACCCAAGGAGAGGAAGCAAAACTGAGCGGGAAAAGCTCGCAGGTCACAACGTGGGCCTGACGCACGCGTGTGGAAGGCACAGAGGGAAAGCCGCAGGGCCGGGCAGGGAGGGCCCTCGCCTAGGCTGGCAATCTGGCGAAGCTTTGGTCAGCTCAACGGGAGGGCCAGGGTCAAGGCTGTCCCTTAAAGGAGTCCCACTCTGGGCAAACACGGTCCTGGCCAGTCCTTGGCTGGGGGCTGCCTGGAAGGGCATGGCCGCGATTGAAGGCTGGATGGAGCCCCCAGACGCTGTGGCTACAGTGTCACTGGCAGTGGGCTGTGTCTTGGAGGGAGATTCAAGCGCACCCACCCTGGCAGCCCCGCCCACCGCCTGCCACAGGGCTCCGCTCAGCCGCTCCAGGGCTCCTGGACAGTGGGGCGACCTACGGTCTGTTGCTGCTCGAGGACTCGGGGCCATGATGATGCGCGCTGGCCCCTCCGCCACCGTCCGTTCAATTCCTCCTGCCCTCCTCTGTCCGTCCTGCTAGTCCTGGTGGCTGGCTTGGTGGTGTGACCCCAGCCCTCATTTCTGAGGGTCCGATCCTCTTCTCGGGTTGGTGTTGCTGCACTTGACCGTTCCTGGTCACAATGGTCCCAAGTGGATCACCGCGGTGACTGCTGCCCTTGCTGTGGGGCGGCAGCTCTACCCCTAGTGGTGCTCAGAGCCAATTACCCCTGCCAAGGTGGGGCTTGTCCCCTTACCTCTGGGTCTCTGGACACATGGGCACAAAGCAGCCGTATCCTGTAGCTCGGTGGGCACTTCGTTGTGTCTCCTGGCTTTCCAGAGTGCAGAGGGGGAGGGATGGCCAGCAGGAAGGCCCCCAGTGGGCCCTGGAGAAGGATGGGAAGCAGGATGCTCCCACTTCTGCTCTCTGGTTCTCGGACCCTTGCGTCCTCTCTACTGGAGACACCACCGCAGAGGCCTCAGGCTCAGAGCACACGACCTGGAAGATGGCATCTCAGCCTGGCGGCAGAGGGCTGTTTCCAAATGGGCCCCTCCGCTGTGCTGGGGGCAGGACCTCGAGTGCTGGGTCCCGCCGAGGCTGGGATGTGCAGGATGCTGAAGTGGGTCCCTAGGGTGAACGCTAGGTGGGTCAGAAACTTCACAGCCCCCAAGTGTGGTGCTGGCTGAGGTTCTGTGGACAGGAAGGGCAATCCGGCCTGGAATAAGTGCTTATTCCTGTAGGACAAGTTGTACACCTTCCCAGGATGCTGTAAACTTGCCGCTAAGTGGCTGGTTGGTTCTATCAGAAAATAGTGCCACTGCGGGGTCTCTGGGATGGTTTCAGTCGCTGGGAGGTTGGACGTTCAGAGGCAGAGGTATTTAGATCAGCCTTGGCGAGTAGGAGTCCACGCCGTGGGGCTCACGTCGGCTGTCCATCTCTGGCACTACGGCCACTCCATTTCTGTGACCTTCTTTCCAGTGCTGGGCTGGCTGATGTCCACAGGCTGAGTCCGTCTGTCGATGTAGCTGACTGGCGGGCGCCTCTTCTGTGGTGGATGCTTTCTGCTGAGCGTGGTGTGCGCTCTCCAGGTCTTCCCACCCTGAGCCCACACCCTGATGTCCATCCACATAGGCGTCCTCCATCCCAGACCTCCTCATCCTTGGTCTTTCAGGTGCCCAAAATAGCCAGCCAGGTCACTCACCACTGCCCGTGAGTCCATATATATTTTTATCCTGGGCTGCCTTTCCTTTCACTCAGCACATGCAATCAGGTACACTGCCCACCGGGAAGGTTCCCCCATGCCACTGTCTTTCAAGGTAACTGCTGAGTGTGGCTACAACGAAGCTGCCAGCCATTTTCTGGCTTGAATTCTCTCACTGAGCCAACCCCGCATCATCAAGTGTGGACACTTGCTTCCTGCTGCATCTGGTTTTACGGGACCCCCGCCACCACGTGGCTATTCATGTCAGTTGAGGTGGGGAGAGGTGTGACAAGTGCAGCCGTGGTGGGGGCAGGGGGCTGGCTACTGCCCACGCGGCTCGCGTGTGCCCTCTTGTCCTGCTTGGGCTCAGCCTGGAGGCACCATCTTGTTATGGATTGTCTCTGGGCTCCCCTGGTCCTATGAGTCTGACAGAACCCAGGTCATGACGGGCAGTGCTGCTGTGTGGCCACTTGGTGTCCATGGTCAGACATTGAGTCCCTTCCAGAGCCCTGTAGCATAATCAGGGGCTGTTTTCCAAGGAGCAGAGCTGGGTCTGCATGTGCCTCTCCCTTGAGCTGGCCGATGGCTCCTCACAGCATCACCTCCACTGGCTTCAGGCCCGTGGGATCATGTGGCCCGAGCAGAACTGCTTTGCCTGTAGCCTGGGCCCAGTGAAGACTTCCTTCCTGCTCCAGGCCCCACGCGAAGGGGTGCCTTTGGGTCACCTGGTATATGGACTGGAGGGGTTGTCCTGAGCGTGGGAGGCACCCAAGAATCCATAGAGGCTTCTTCCTCTGTGGTGAGGGATGCCAGGAGCTGCAATCAGCCTTTCACTTAGTACGTGTGTCCCAGCACACCCCTGACCGTCATACCCCGAGGCACCAGGCTGGGGGGGCTTGCAAGCCTCTGAACCTTTGTGCGGATTATCTCTGTGTCTTATCAAAGCCTCCGGCGTGCTTGCTTGTCCAGCTGGACCAGCTTGACGCCAGCACTGTATGTTGTGCGTACCTGGAAAGTTTGACTACTTTCTCATGGGTTGGGTCAGGCACATAAATTGGTAGAAAACCATGACACACATCTCCAATATGAAAATATGTGCTCCTAAAGCAGGACAAGAAAGATTAAGGAGGAATTCCCTGGCGGCCCAGTGGTTAGGATTCTGCGCTTCCACTTGCCGGGGGAACCGGTTCAATCCCCGGTTGGGGAACTAAGATCCCGCTTGCTACAAGGCCAGAAAAAAAAAAAAAAAGAAAAGAATGATTAAGGCAAATAGTTTGCCAATTTTCTGCTTTTTTGGGGATCGAATCATCAGGTCAGATAACATGTAACGTGACAAAAATGAGTTAAGTTTTACAGTGTTGAAATTTGCCATCAAACCTGATTTTGAGCACTGCTTTAAATCAATTGACTTTAAGAAAGAAGAAATTTGTTTTTCCTTAATAGGCTAGATCTAGGGCATTCATGTTCATAGGAATTTCTTGAACGGTTGGGTACACTTATAAGGAAAAAAAAAAAAGACAACTTACTGGGCAGGCTTAGCAAACGTTGCTGGTGTTCAACGTACATGCAAACATTTCAGGTGTCTGAGTACCTACTAGTCACAAGGCTGACCTCTCTGTTCACTGAAAAATGGAGATACCAGTTGAGCAAATCTGGAAGCGCGAACTATTCACCCTACGCCACACAGTCTCGATGACTTTGTCTAGAAGTGGGTGCCACCTACAAATATTTAAAGGGCTTTAGTTGATGTAGTTCTAAGTGTAATAAATTTCTTACGTAATCTTCAAATTCCCAGACACACTTAGCATCATCCTCTTTGAACCTGCAGGATACCGCATCAGTAGACAGAGCCCTGTGCTGCATTACCCCCGCTGACCAGCTGGAAGTATTTTAGGTGTTTGTTTTTGTTAATAGACCAGATCCATGAAATCACTGCTCACAGGAATTTCTTGAACTGTTGCACACACTTCCAAGAAGCAGATAGATCTTAAGCTGCTGACCCTCAAACATTTCAGTTCAGTGATGTCTGAGTAGCTGCTGAGACAAGGCCTCCCTGGTAACTGGAAGGTGGAGGTGCCACCTGATTTATCACAGAGTCTCTGGCATCTAGCACGATGCCTGGCACACAGCGTATAGTCTATAAGTGGTAGGGTTTTTTTAAAATAAATTTATTTATGTATTCATTTATTTATTTCTGGCTGCGTTAGGTCTTCGTTGCTGAGCACGGGCTTTCTCTAGTTGCGGTGAGCAGGGGCTACTCTTCGTTGTGGTGCACGGGCTTCTCAGTGCAGTGGCTTCTCTTGTTGGGGAGCACGGGCTCTAGGGCATGCGGGCTTCAGTAGCTGTGGCACTTGGGCTCAGTTGTTGTGGCGCACAGGCTTAGTTGCTCTGTGGCATGTGGGATCCTCCCAGACCAGGGCTCGAACCCGTGTCCCCTACATTGGCAGGTGGATTCTTAACCACTGCGCCACCAGGGAAGTCCCCTAAGTGGTAGTTTTTATTATGATCCCCTGCTCCTTTGTAAAAATCTACTCCCCTCCCTCCTCCCCCCACAAATGTCCCAGTTACCAAAAGACATTGCCCCCGAGTCTCTTATTATTTACCATAGCTTTGTTTCGGCATAACATGGATTACAACCTAAGTGCCAGTCGTACTGCTTCACTGGGGGACCCGCAGAGAAGAACCGCCTTCCACTTCCTCAAGGGGTTCACCCCTCTTATCTCACCAAGAAGGTGAAAGGATGGGGGGAGTGAGGGAAGCTCTCCAGGACCTTCAAAAAGGAACGTGCTAACCACTGGCTCTAAGAACTATGTTATCAGAACATAAGGCCCTGGGAGAATAAGTCCAAAAACAGAGAAGCTGTTTTTGAACTGTTTTTTTGTTGCTGTTGTTAGTGCTGGGTGACTAAATCACAGCCTCTTTCTTCCCCACTTGATGTGCTGGGAAGGGGCCAATGATTTGTTAAACTGACAACTGTTTTCTAGAGCAGGGGGCTCTAAAGTCTCAGGTAGTAGAAGACTATGGTCCAAACCAGGCCAAAAGAAACAGGCTGGGGCAGGGAAGTATGGTAACTGCCCTGCAGAAAAGGCAAACTCAGGGCCCCAAGAGGAAAAGGGCATTCTTTGCACCTCAGAGACACTGCAGAACAGTGTAACGCTAAGTGACGTTGTTAAAAGGGGAAAAAACAAAACCCTGGAAGAACCTTTCAATTGCACCCAACTTGGATTAGAGGTGAGTCCACCCTTACAGAGGCGGGAAACATCGAGCCCCAGAGCGGCACTGAGTCAGGCCCTCCCACCTCCTCCTCCGCAGCTCCTTTGGCAGCTGGGCCAGGTTTCGGCTGAGGCCATACAGACCCCAGAAAGACCAGAAGAGTCTCTCTGGATGGCCAAGGTGGGAAGGACACTTCTCAGAATACAGATACTTTTACTATGGAAGGAGCCAGGACAGTTCTGGGGGCATTTGCATGCCCAAATCTTCCCCACTTTCTCCCCAGCTCGGGACCTAGGCTCACAGAGACTTGGCAAGCACAGTCTCTACACCTGACCTTCCACCCCTAAAAGAAAATCTGAAGTGTGCCCCTTCTTGCCCACAGGTGTTCTCCTCAGGGCCTCCTGCGGGGGTGGTTCCGTGGCAGGGCCTGGTCTCAGCTGGCTCCCGCCGAGCCATGAGGTCTTCCAAAGCATTGTCCTGGTCACTGTTGTGTAATAGCAGAGCTTCCTTAATATCTTTCAGTCCGAAGCCACTGGCCGGCTTCCAGTTCATCCCACTGTTGCTCGGAGCACAGCAGAGCAGGGTAAGGCCGGGCAGGGATGCACTGCGGCTGCCAGGGCATCTCAGGGCTCCTCAGAAAGGCGCTGCTTTGGACCGCGGCTCGGATGGACTCTGACACAACAGAAGGCCACTGCGAGCTCCCCAGCTGCTGGAGGGAAGCTGCGGGAGCGCTGTCCTCCCTGGTGGAAGAGCTGCCTCGGGAGCCTGCACCCCAGCGCTCTATGTTCAGGCGAGCGGATCCCACCCATCACACAGTCACAGATGCTAAGCTCCATCATGGTTTGAACTCTTAGCAAGGAGAGAAAAGGCAGGAGGCTCGAAAGCAATGCGGGAACTGGCTGAGAAAAGCACCAGGAAGATAAGAAGTGAAGAGGGCTCTTCAAAGAGAGGGCTAAATTTTGGGGGTGACAGATTCTCAATAGCAGTGGGATCTAGGGATCTCACTCTTGTTTTCTTTTTAATTTTTTTTAAAACTTTATAAATTTATTTATTTATTTATGGCTGCATTGAGTCTTCTTTGCTGTGCACAGGCTTTCTCTAGTTGTGGTGAATGGGGGCTACTCTTCGCTGCAGTGCGTGGGCTTCTCATTGTGGTGGCTTCTCTTGCTGTGGAGCACAGGCTCTAGGCACATGGGCTTCAGTAATTGTGGCACACAGGCTCAGTAGTTGTGGCGCACGGGCTTAGTTGCTCCGCGGCATGTGGGATCTTCCCGGACCAGGGCTCGAACCCATGTACCCCTGCATTGGCAGGCGGATTCTTAACCACTGCGCCACCAGGGAAGTCCCGGGATCTCACTCTTATTTGAGGATTAAAATGTTTAAAGTTAAAGAGAAGTATTTCTAATTAAGGAGACATTCATTTTCTGTCCTTTAAGAGGCGGGCTTTTGACTTCTCAGTTTTTTATAACTAGCCCGTAACAAAGATGACAGTTGTAAAGGAGGTTAACCCAAGGGCTCACTGTGGTGCCTTCCTGGGCCTTGAAGCGTAGCCTGATGGCGCCCGGATTGCTGTCTTTTATTCTGCTTCACTCCAGTAGAAGGAGCTGTATTTTATTCTTCTTCACTTCTGGTCCCTTGTTGGACATACCTGTGGTTTCATTCTGAGAGGCCAAAGGATTTTACCAACAAACTCAATGCGCCATCAGATCAACTTGCGGGTTAAGTCAAGTTTGAACTTTATCTATAAATAGAGGGAAACTAAGAAACATTGGTAAACCCAGGAATGTTGGCTTAAACAAGAAATGCATTTAAAAAAAAATTGAGAGACACTGTTAGGAAGCATAAATCCCATTTTAAAAAAATAGCAGAAGAGGGAGTTCCCGCGTGGTCCAGTGGTTAAGACTCTGTGCTTCCACTGCAGGGGGCGCAGGTTCGATCTCTGGTCAGGGAACTAAGATCCCACATGCTGTGCGGTGTGGCCAAAAGACTGAAAATAAATAAATAAAAAATAGCAGAAGAAACTAGAATAATTCACCACACAAAACTCGAGGCCTTGAGTTAATATTTCCAGCGGAGAGGTCAGCCCTTGGTGTCCTGCAGGAAGTGGAGCTGAAACCTTCTCAAAGTCAAGGGCCTGCCTGCTGTCTCCCCGGACCTTGCCATGAGGCATCCTCTCCTACTTCAGGAAACCTCTGTGTGCGGATTACAGGGCACTTACATCATTTGGAGGCAGGATCTTCCTTCTGAATTTTTTGGGTAACAGCGTTACTGAGATTTGATTCACCCCTTTACAGTGCGCGACCCGGCGGTGTTTTGTGTATTCAGAGTAGCACATCACAGTTTTCATCATCTCATGTGACCTTCTGAGTTGAACTTTGATTTCTCTAGGCACGCCTGTTGGCTTTTTCATACATTGGTAAGAGATATGCTACATTTTTCACTCAATATTTCTGAGTACATATTATGGCATCCTTTGACTGTTAAAATTTGTGTCTTCACTGCTACATCAGTTCCTTTTTTCCACAGAGATGAGTCAACAGGCTCAGAGAAGCCAAGTGACAGCCCCAGGGCCATAGCACAGTGTTGGCCCCGTGTTCAGCAGCACACTTATCTTTTCAGGCCTCAGCATTCCTTCTGCAAAGAGACCCCGGGCCCCAGCCCTGCACCAGCTCAAACCAAGCAAGCTGATTAAATACCCTTCTCCCTACAACCCCCCAAAGCCCAGATTTCCTTCTTACAGGTACGTGCATTTCAAAGCACCTGAATTTCAGCCTGCACTGCCGCAGCGGGGTAGACTGCGCATCCTGCCCCTTCTGGAAACCAGAGGAAAGCAGTGTGATGGCGCTTCGGGAGGCTCGAGTCCAGGCTGAAGGCGCCACCGTCACTGGGACTGTACCCAGACAAGACCGCCAGCGTTACGGCAACTCTCTAGGATTGTTTTGTTTGTTTTTTTCCTTTGTGTTTTGAAAAACAATCTCAAGTTCAGAGAGGCTAAGCTCCTTGCTCCGGGCAGTGTATCTGTCATCAAAGCTGAGTGATGTGGACAAAACCTAATGTGGACATAATCCCAGTGATCCAACATACGTGGGTTCAGAAGCTCATTCTTTTATTTACAACGCCCCTCCCTCTCCCCTTCCTTTCCTTGTCCCGCCTGTGCGCCCCGACCCCGGCCCTCCCACCTTCTCCTCTCCTGCCCGCCCTTCCCTACCCTGGGCTCCTCTTGCCAGATTCTGGGGAGTCCAGGGCAGCACCCTCCCATCTGCCTGTGATGGCCTGGCTTGTGGGTCATGAACTTTTCTTTTCTTTTCTTTTTTTTTTTTGGCTATGCTGCATAGCAGGCGGGATTTTAGTTCCCCGACCAGGGATCCAACCAGTGTCACCTGCAGTGGAAGCTCGGAGTCCCAACCACTGGACGCCAGGGATGTCCCTCGTGGGCCATGAACTTAATGTGTGGCTTGTGACCAGTATTAAATGTTGTATCTCACAGTACACCACACATGGAAATGGTTTTCTATGTGCTGTACTCTGTGGAGTCCAAGACACATTTCTGAACATTTCTGGACTCAGGAGAGAATGGGCCTCACAACTGCCTGGCACCTTACCTACCCTCGGCCAGGTGACGGTTTTGACACATAGAGTGGGTGGTTAGTCCAGTTGCCAAGCCCACATCACTGCAGCCACTCATTTCTGTCAGCAAAATATTTAAGGACGATTTAGGAAGGAATAAGAAGCCTGGTTGTTTTCTGAAAGCTTCTGTTGATGCCAGGATAACGAAGGTGCTGACATCAAGCCTTGCAGGATGGGTGTCAATGGCCTGGAATGAAATCCTGGGGACAACAGGCTGCCTTCTCCTAAGATGCTCCAACCATGGTGTATTTGAGGGCACAGAGGGGAAAACTTAGATACTGAGGACTGACTCAAAAAGTTGGACTCTGGGTGAGGAAGTTTTAGGAACACCCATACCAATGTATTTCACTTATGTTATAAGACTATGTAAGTCTGAAAGTGCTTTAAATAAACATAAAATGAGGACTTCCCTGGTGGCACAGTGGTTAAGAACCCACCTGCCAATGCAGGGTTTGAGCCCAGGGTTTGAGCCCTGGTCCGGGAAGATCCCACGTGCCGCGGAGCAGATAAGCCCGTGCGCCACAGCTACTGAGCCCGCGTGCCACAACTACTGAGCCCACGTGCCTACAGCCCATGCTCCACAACGAGAAAAGCCACTGCAATGAGAAGCCCGCACACCTCAATGAAGAGTAGCCCCCGCTCGCTGCAATTAGAGAATGCCTGTGTGCAGGAAGAGAAACCCAGCACAGCCAAAAATAAATAAATAAATAAAGTTTTAAAAAACCTCATTTCTTAAAAAAAAAAAAAAGAATAAAATCCCATGAAATAAAACAAAACTTATAGGCAATAAGAAAGCGTTGTTCATCATTTGATGACAGCTTAAAAAAACACCTCTTATAATCAACGGAGCCTTAGGGTCAATGAAACTCTGTATATATGTGCACTAGGTCACAGTATAAAATATATTTTTTCCTGTAAGTTGAGGTCTAAAAGTTTGAAAGCCCCTGCTTTAGGAATTTTTATTAAAACCAACAAAAACAAACAAGCAGGCAAACAAAACCATTCTTTCCGCTTCCACATGGCTCAGTCTCTGCCCCCTTTAAGGAGCCGCTTGCACCAGCTCCACCTTGCCACTTCCTCCTCAACTTTTTACCCTTTTGGAAACATTTTAAACATAATGAAATAAAACTTCCCTGCACCACATAACGGATAGTTCTCAAGTGTCCACTGGGGACACCATGACCTAAGTCGTCCCTGGCACGCTAGCAGCCCCTCCTGATCAGGACCCTGGCCCCCTTACAGTTTGGTTGTCTTTTTTTTTTAATATATAAGTTTAGTTATTTTTGGCTGCGTTGGGTCTTCATTGCTGAGCGCGGGCTTTCTCTAGTTGCAGCGAGCGGGGGCTGCTCTTTGTTGAGGTGCGCGGGCTTCTCATTGCGGTGGCTTCTCTTGTTGTGGAGCACGGGCTGTAGGCATGCGGGCCCAGTTAGTTGTGACTTGCGGGCTCTAGAGCTCAGGCTCAGTAGTTGTGGCACAGGGGCTTAGTTGCTCTGCGGCATGAGGGATCCTCCCGGACCAGGGCTCGAACCCTTGACCCCTGCATTGGCAGGCGGATTCTTAACCACTGCGCCACCAGGGAAGCCCAGTTTAGTTGTCTTTGAACACATACTACAAAATACACAGTTAGTTTTGTGGGACTTGAACTCTGTGTAAATGGAAGCATTCTGTGGAAGTAATTTGTCTTTCTTCCTCTTCACTCAACGCTGTGAGATACAAACATGTTGTTGTTTATAGCTCTGCTCTGTCCGTTTTTCTTTTTGTATTTTATCATCATGTGACTACTCACTAATGTATATATCCTTTCACCTCACGGGCAGTTAGTTTGTTTCCAGCCTTGGGAAATGGTGAACACTGTTGCCCTGGACTTTATTGTGTCTCTTCCTGAGCAGTGTAAGCATGCATCCCAGACAGCCGGTGGGATGGCTGGGATGACAGAGTCTGCCTTTCTTCAGCTTCCTTCTGTTCCTTACAGACTGTGTCTCAAAGACATAAGGCACCTCCATTACTACCTGTGTTACAGGGTCCCAACACACCAAACTTAGCACTGACAGGCTTTTACAAAGTTCTTAGTCTGATGTGTCTATGCTGGAATCTAATGTTTTAAATCTGCATTTCCCTGAGTAATACAAGGATGAGTAATTTTGAATTTGTTCTTGGCCATTTGAGTTTCTTTTGTTAAGTGTTTCCTGTTAAGACTTTTGCTTTTCTTCCCCACTGACTATAGGCTTTTTTTCCTAATATGTAGGATTTCTTCATAATATAGAATTCTGCAGACTAATATGGTAGTGAGTAGCCTCATGAGGTTAAAATCATTAAATTAAAAAAAATCAGTTCCTCAGTTTTACTATCCATATTTCAACTGCTCAATAGCCACATGTGGCTACCAGCTACCTTACTGGAAAGCAGAGAACTAGAGAACATTCCCGTCCTCACAGAACATTCCACAGGACGAAACCTGAGAACATTCCCTCCTCAAAGAATATTCCACTGGACAGGACTAGAGAACATTCCCCTCCTCACAGAAAGTTCCACAGGACAGGACTAGAGAACATTCCCCTCCTCACAGAACGTTCTACAGGAAAGGACAGAACTAGAGATCATTCCCCTCCCCACAGAACATTCCACAGGACAGGACTATGGAACATTCCACTCCTCACTGAACGTTCTACAGGAAAGGACAGGACAGGATTAGAGAACATTCCCGTCTTCACAGAACCTTCTACAAGACAGAACCAGATAACATTCCCCTCCTCTCAGAACGTTCTACAGGACAGGACAGCACTAGAGAACATTCCCCTCCTCACATAATGTTCTAGAAGAGCGAATCAGAGAAAATTTCCCTCAGAACTTTCTACAGGACAGAACAGGACAGGAGTAGAGAACATTCCCCTCCTAACACAATGTTCCACAGGAGAGAACCAGACAATATTCCCCTCCTCTCAGAGCTTTCTACAGGACACGACTAGAGAACATTCATCTCCTGACAAAATGTTCCTTAGGATAGAACCTGAGAACATTCTCCTCCTCACAAACATTCCACAAGACAGCACTAGGGAACATTCCCCTGGTAACAGAACGTTCCACAGGACAGTACCAGAGAACATTCCCCTCCTTGCAGAGCGTTCTAGAGGACAGGACAAGACTAGAGAACATCCCCCTCCTCACAGAACGTTCCACAGGACAGAACGAGAGAACACTCCCCTCTCTTCAGAACGTTCTACAGGACAGGACTAGATAACATTCCCCTCCTCAAGAACGTTCCACACGACAGAACGTAAGAATATTCCCCTCCTCTCAGAATGTTCTACAGGAAAAGGCAGGACTAGAAAACATTCCCCCCTTCAGAGAACTTACCACAGGGCAACCAGAGAACATTCCACAGGACAGAACCAGAGAACATTCCCCTGCTCACAAAACGTTCAACAGGACAGAATCTAAGAACATACCCCTCCTCTCAGAACGTTCCACAGGACAGGACAGTAATAAGGAACATTCCCCCTCTCAGAGAACTTACCACAGGGCAGAACCAGAGAACATTCCCCTCCTCACAGAACGTTCCACAGGAGAGGACTAGAAAATATTCAACTCCTTACAGTCCATTCCACATGACAGGAGTAGAGTACATTCCCCTACTCACAGATGTTCCACAGGACAGAACAGGACTAGAGAACATTTGTCTCTCACAGAACTTTCCATAGTAAAGGACAGCACTAGAGAACATTCCACGCCTCATACAATGTTCCACACACAGCACTAGAGGATATTCCCCTCCTCTAAGAACGTTCTACAGAACACGAAAGGACTAGAGAACAGTCCCCTCTTCACGGAACGTTGCACAGGACAGGACAGCAATAGAGAACATTCCCCTCCTCCTAGAGAGGACTAGAGAACATTCCCCTCCTCACAGAATGTTACACAGGACAGAACCAGAGAATATTCCCCTCCTCACAGAACATTCCTTAGGACAGAACTAGGGAACATTCCCCTCATCACCTAAATTTCTAGAGGAAGGACAGGACAGGAATAGAGAACATTCCCTTCTTCACAGAACGTTCCACAGTACATAACCTGAGGACATTCACCTCATCTAAGAAAGTTCCACAGGACAGAACCTGAGAACATTCCCCTCCTCTCACAATGTTCTATAGGACAGGACAGGGCTAGAGAACATTTCCCTCCTCACAGAACATTCACAGGACAGAACTAGAGGACATTCCCCTCCTCACAGAACGTTCCATGGGACGAAACCTGAGAAACTTCTCCTCCTCTAAGAAAGTTCTACTGGACAACACAGGGCAGACTACAGGACATTCTCCTGCTCACCGAATGTTCCAACGGACAGAACCTGAGAACATTCCCCTCCTCTCAGAACGTTCCACAGAACAGAAGCTGAGAACATTCGCCTCTTCTTAGAACGTTGTACATGTAGCACAGGACTATACTAGAGAACATTCCCCTCCTCACAGAACGTTCCACAGGACAGAACCTGAAAATATTCCCAACATCAGAGAACATTCCACAGGACAGAACCTGAAAAAATTCCCATCATCAGAGAACATTCCACAGGACAGAACCAGAGCACATCCCCTCTTCACAGAATGTTCCACAGGACAGGACTGGAGAACATTCGCCTCCTCACAGAACGTTCCACAGGAAAGCACCTGAGAAAATTCCCCTCCTCACAGAAGGTTCCACAGGACAGAACCTGAGAACATTACCCTCATCTCAAAACATTTTACAGGACAGGACAGGACTAGAGAACATTCCACTCCTCACAGAACGTTCCACAGGACACAAACAGAGAACATTCCCCTCCTCACATAACATTCCAGAGGACAGAACTTGAGGACATTACCCTCCTCTCAGAACGTTCCACAGGACAGAGACTGAGAACATTCCCCTCCTCTCTGAACGTTCTACAGGACAGGACAGGAGTAGAGAACATTCCCCTCCTAACAGAACGTTCCACAGGACGGAACCTGAGAACATTCCCCTCCTCACAGATGTTCCACAGGACAGGACAGGACTAGAGAAATTCCTCTCTCAAGAACATTCCACAGGAGAGGACAGAACTAGAGAACACTCCCCTCCTCAAAGAATGTTCCATGCAGAGCACTAGAGGATATTCCCCTCCTCTCAAAACGATCTACAGGACAGGAAAGGTCTAGAGAACATTCCCCTCCCCGGAGAACATTCTACAGGACAGGATGGGAATAGAGAATATTCCCCTCCTCATAAAATATCCCACACACAGGACTAGAGAACATTCCCCTCCTCACAGAATGCTCCACAGGACAGAACCAGAGAACATTACCCTCATCTCAGAATGTTCTATAGAACAGGACAGGACTTGAGAATATTCCCCTCCTCAAGGAACATTCCACAGGATAGGACAGGACTGGAGAACAATCCCCTCCTCACAGGAAAGAACCAGAGAACATTCACATCCTCAAAGAATGTTTCACAGGACAGTACCAGAGAATATTCTCCTTCTCTCAGAACGTTGTACAAGACAGAACAAGAGAACAATCCCCTCCTCACAGAACGTTCCACAGGACAGAACAAGAGAACATTCTCCTCCTTATAGAACATTCCACATGAGAGAACCAGGGAACATTCCCCTCCTCAAGAACCTTCCAGAGGACAGTACCAGAGAAAAATCCCCTCACCTGAGAATGTTCTACATGACAGGAAAGGACTGGAGAACATTCCCATTCTAACAGAATCTTCCACACAACAGAACCTGAGAACATTCCCCTGCTCTCAGAACGTTCTACAGGAAAAGGCAGGACTAGAGACATTCCCCCCCTCAGAGAACTTACCACAGGGCAGAACCAGAGAGCATTCCCCTCCTCGGAGAACATTCTACAGGACAAAACCAGAGAACATTCCCTTCCTCTCAGAACGTTCTACAGGACAGGTCTAGAGAACATTCCCCTGCTCACATAACATTCCACAGGAAAGAAACAGACAACATTCCCCTCCTCTCAGAATGTTCTAAAGGACAGGACAAGACAGGAGTAGAGAACATTCCCCTCCTCATACAATGTTCCACAGGAGAGAATCAGAGAAGATTCCCCTCCTCGCA
This sequence comes from Aethalodelphis obliquidens, assembly GCF_003676395.1. Classification (NCBI taxonomy): domain Eukaryota; kingdom Metazoa; phylum Chordata; class Mammalia; order Artiodactyla; family Delphinidae; genus Aethalodelphis; species Aethalodelphis obliquidens. The sequence continues at coordinate 1,384,585 of NW_020838031.1, forward strand.
GAACTTTCTACAGGGCAGGACTAGAGAACATTCATCTCCTGACAAAACGTTCCTTAGGACAGAACTTGAGAACATCCCTCTGCTCTCAAAACGTACTACAGGACAGGTCAGGACTAGAGAACATTCGCCTCCTCACAGAACGTTCCATGGGACAGAACCAGAGAACATTCCCCTCCTCACAGAATATTCCACACAGCAGCACTAGAGAACACTCCCCTCCTCACATAACATTCCACAGGATTGAACCAGAGAACACTCCCCTCCTCACAGAGTGTTCTATAGGACAGGACAGGCCCGGACTAGAGGACATTCCCCTGCTCACAGAACGTTCCACTGGACAGAACCTGAGAACATTCCCTTCCTCTCAGAACATTCCACAGGACAGAAGCTGAGAACATTCCCCTCTTCTCAGAACGTTGTACAAGGTAGCACAGGACTATACTAGAGAACATTCCCCTCCTCACAGAATGTTCCACAGGACAGGACAAGACAACATTCCCTCCTCACAAAGCTTCCACAGGACAGAACGTGAGAACATTCCCCTACTCACAGAACATTCCAGAGGACAGAACCAGAGGACATTCCCCTTCTCTCAGAACGTTCCACAGGACAGAACCTGAGAACATTCCCGTCCTCTCCAAACGTTCTACAGGACAGGACAGGACTAGAGAACATTCCCCTCCTCACAGAACGTTCCACAGGACGGAAACTGAGAACATTCCCCTCCTCACAGAACGTTCATAGGACAGGAGTAGAAGACATTCCCCACCTCACAACGTTCCAAAGGACAGGACTAGAGGACATTCCCCTCCTTAAAGTCTACTCCACAGGACACCACTAGAGAATATTCCCCTACTCACAGATGATCCACAGGACAGGACAGGACTAGAGAAATTCATCTCTCAGGAACGTTCCATAGGAGAGGATAGGATAGAGAACATTCCCCTCCTCAAAGAATGTTCCACACAGAGCACTACAGGATATTCCCGTCCTCTCAAAACGTTCTACAGGACAGGAAAGGTATAGAGAATATTCCCCTCCCCCAATAACATTCTACAGAACAGGATGGGAATAGACAATATTCCCGTCCTCATAGAATGTTCCACACACAGGACTAGAGAACACTCCCTCCCCCTCACAGAACGTTCCACAGGACAGAACCAGAGAACATTCCCCTCATCTCTGAATGTTGTACAGAACAGGACAGGACTGGATAACATTCCCCTCCTCAAAGAACATTCCACAGGATAGGACAGGACTGGAGATCACTCCCCTCATCACAGGAAAGAACCAGAGAACATTCCCCTCCTCAAAGAACGTTCCACAGGACATAACCAGAGAAGAGTCCCGTCCCCTCAGAACATTCTACAGGACAGGAGTAGACAACATTCCCCTCCTCACAGAATGCTCCACATGACAGAACGTGAGAATATTCCCCTTCTCTCAGAACGTTCTACAGGACAGGAGAGGACTAGAGAACATTCCCCCTCTCAGATAACTTATCACAGGGCAGAACCATAGAACATTCCCCTCCTCAGAGAACATTCCACAGGACTGAACCAGAGAACATTCCCCTCCTCACAGAGAACATTCCACAGGACAGGACAGCAATAGGGAACATTCTCCTCCTAGAATATTCCACACGAAGGACAAGAGGACATTCCCCTCCTCATAGAATGTTACACAGAACGGAACCAGAGAATATTCCCCTCATCACAGAACACTCCTTAGGACAGGACTAGGGAACATTCCCCTCTTCACAGAACATTCTACAGGAAAGGACAGGACAGGAGTAGAGAACATTCCCTTCTTCACAGGACATTCGACAATATATAACCTGAGGACATTCACCTCCTCCCAGAATGTTTCACAGGACAGAACATTAGAACATTCCCCTCCTCACAGACCGTTCATAGGACAGGACTGGAGAACATTCCCCTCCTCACAGAAAGTTCCACAGGACAGAACCTGAGAACATTCCCCTCCTCTCACAACGTTCTATAGGATAGGACAGGGCGAGCGAAAATTCCCATCCTCACAGAACGTTCACAGGACAGGACTAGAGGACATTCCCCTCCTCACAGAACGTTTCACAGCATGGAACATGAGAATATTCTCCTCCTCTTAGAAACTTCTATAAGACAGGACAGGACCGGACTAGAGGACACGGCCCTGCTCAGAGAACGTTCCACCGGACAGAAGCTGAGAACATTCCCCTCTTCTCAGAACGTTTTACAGGTTAGCACAGGACTATACTGGAGAACATTCCCCTCCTCACAGATCGTTCCTCAGGACAAAATATGAGGAAATTCCAATACTCGTAGAACGTTCTACAGAACAGGGCAAGTCTAGAGAACATTCCTGTCCTCACAGAACATCCTACAAGACAGAACGAGATAACATTCCCCTCCACTCAGAATGTTCTACAGGACAGGACTAGAGAACATTCCCCTCCTCCTAAAACGTTCCGTAGAAAAGAACTCGAGTATCTTGCCCTTCTCTCAGAACATTCTACAAGACAGGACAGGAGTAGAGACATTCCACTCCTCACAGAACGTTCCACAGGACAGAACCTGAGAACATTCCCCTCTCCCAGAACATTCTACAGGACAGGACAGGAATAGCGAACATTCCCCTCTACACATAACATTCCACGGCACAAGACCAGAGAAAATTCCTGTCCTCACAGAACGTTCCACACGACAGATCCTGAGAAGCTTCCCCTGCTACAGAACGTTCTACAGGACAAGACACGACTAGAGAACATTCCCCTCCTCAGAGAACATATTACAGGACAGAACCAGAGAACATTCCCCTCCTCACAGAACGTTCGAAAGGACAGGACCAGAGAACCTTCCCCTCCTCTCAGAAGGTTCTACAGGAGAGGACTAGAGAACATTCCCCTCCTAAAAGAATGCTCCACACGACACAAACTGAGAATATTCCCATTCTCTCAGAACGTTCTAGAGGACAGAACAGGACTAGAGAACATTCCCCTCCTCACACAACGATCCACAGGAGAGAACCAGAGAACATTCCCCTCCTCTCAGAACATTCTAGAGGAGAGGAGTAGAGAAAAATCAATCACCTCCTCACAGAACTTTCCTCACGACAGAACCAGAGAACATTCCTCTCCTCTCAAAACGTAATACAGGACAGGACAGCACTAGAGAACATTCCCCTCCTCAGAGAACATTCCACACGACGGCACTAGAGAACATTCTCCTTCTCACAAAACGTTCCAAAGGATGGAACCTGAGAATATTCCCTTCCTCCTAGAATGTTCTATAGGACAGTACAGGACTAGAGAATATTCTCCTCCTCACAGCACTTTCCACAGGACAGAACTAGAGAACATTCCCTCCTTGCAGAACGTTCCACCGGACAGAACCTGAGTACTTTCCCCTCCTCAAACAACGTTCCACAGGACAGAACCTGAGAACATTCCACTCCTCTCAGAAAGTTCTACAGGACAGGAAAGGCCTACCAAACATCAACATCCTCACAGAACGTTCCACAGGACAGGACTAGAGAACATTCTGCTCCTCACAAAACGTTCCACAGGACAAAACACGAGAACATTCCCCCACTCAAAGAACATTCTACAGGACAGGACAGAACTAGAGATCATTCCTGTCCTCACAGAATGTTCTACAGGAAAGGACAGGAAAGGATTAGAGAACATTCCGTTCCTCACAAAATGTTCGAGAGTACAAAACCTGAGAACGTTCAGCTCCTCTAAGAAAGTTCCAAAGGACAGAAACTGAGAATATTCCATTCCTCACAGAACGTTCACAGGAAAGGAATTGAGAACGTTCCCATGCTCTCAAAACATTCTACAGGACAGGACATGACTAGAGAACATTCCCCTCCTCACAGAACCTTCCATAGGACAGAACCAGAGAAAATTCCCCTCCTCACAGAGCATTCCACAGGACAGGACAGGAATAGAGAACATTCCCTTCCTCATAGAATGTTCCACACACAGGACTAGAGGACATTCCCCTCCTCACAGAATGTTACACAGGACAGAACTAGAAATCATTCCCCTCTTCACAGAACTTTCCACAGGACAAAACCCAAGAACATTCCCCTCTTCACAGAACGTTCTACAGGACAGGACAGAACTAGAGAACATTACCCTCCTCACAGCACGTTCCACAAGAAAGAACGTGAGAACATTCCCCTCGTCTCATAAACTTCTACAGGAGAGAACTAGAGAACATTCCCCTCCTAACACAACGTTCCACACGACAGACCCTGAGAACATTCCCCTGCTCTCAGAACGTTCCACAGGACAGGAAAGGACTAGAAAACATTCCCTTCCTCTCAGAACGTTCTACAGGAAAGGAAAGGACTATACTAGAGAACATTCCCCTCCTCACAGAACGTTCCACAGCACAGAACCTGAGAAAATTCCAAACCTCTCGGAACGTTCTACAGAACAGGACAGGTCTAGAGGACATTTCCTTCCTCACAGAACGTTCCATAAAACAGAACCAGATAACATTCGCCTCCTGTCATAACGTTCTACAGGACAGGACTAGAGAACATTCCACTCCTCCCAGACGTTCCATAGGAAAAAACCTGAGTACCTTACCCTTCTCTCAGAACGTTCCACAAGACAGGAAAGGACTAGAGACATTCCTCTCCTCAGAGAACGTTCCACAGGACAGAACCAGAGAATATTCCCCTCCTCAGAGAACATTGCAAGGACAGCACTAGAAAATATTCCCCTCCTCACATAACGTTCCACAGGAAAGAACTTGAGAACATTCTCCTCTTCTCAGAATGTTCTACAGGACAGGACAGGAGTAGAGAACATTCCCCTCCTCATAGAACGTTCCACAGCAGAGAAGTAAAGGACAATCCCCTCCTCTCAGAATGTTCTATAGGACAGGGCTGGAGAACATACCCCTCCTCACAAATTGTTCCTTACGACAGAACCTGAATATGTTCCCCTGCTCTCACAACGTTCTACAGGACAGGACAGGAGTAGAGAACATTCTGCTCCTCACAAAACGTTCCACAGGATAGAAGCAGAGAACATTTCCCTCCTCACAGAACGTTCCACCGAACAGAACCTGAGTGGTTTCCCCTCCTCACAGAACGTTCACAGGACAGGGCTAGAGAGCATTCCCCTCCTGAGAGAACGTTAAACAGGATACAACATGAGAACATTCCCCTCCTCTCAGAACGATCTACAGGACAGAACAGACTAGTGAACATTCACCTCCTCACAGAGCATTCCATAAGAGAGAACCAAAGAACATTCCCCTCCTCAGAGAACGTTCCACACGACAGAACGTGAGAACATTCTCCTGCTCTCAGAACGTTCTAGAGGACAGGAGAGGACTAGAGAACATTCAACTCCTCACACAACGTTCCACAGGAGAGAACCAGAGCACATTCCCCTCGTCTCAGATCTTTCTACAGGACAGGACCAGAGAACATTCCTTGCTCTCAAAATGAACTACAGGACAGGACAGCACTAGGGAATATTCGCCTTCTAAGAGAACGTTCCACAGGACAGAACCAGAGAACATTCCCCTCCTCAGAGAACATTCCACACGACAGCACTAGAGAACATTCTCCTTCTCACAGAACGTTCACAGGAGAAGGCTAGAGATCATTCCCCTCCTGACAGAACGTTAAACAGGATACAACATGAGAACATTCCCCTCCTCTCAGAATGTTCTAGAGGACAGGACAGGACTAGAGCATATTCCCCTCCTCACAGAACATTCCATAGGGCAGGACAGGTATAGAGGATATTCCCATCCTCATAGAATACTCCACACACAGGACTAGAGGGCATAACCCTCCTCACAGAATGTTACAGAGTACAGACCCAGAGATTATTCCTCTCCTCACAGAACATTCAACTGACAGGATTAGAGAACATTTCCCTCCACACAGAACATTCCACAGGACAGGAAAGCAATAGAGAACATTCTCCTCTTCATGGAATATTCCACACACAGGTCTAGAGGAAATTCCCCTGCACACCTAATGTTCCACAGGACAGAAGCTGAGAACATTCCCCTCCTCTCAGAAAGTTGTAGAGGACAGGACGGGACAGGACTAGAGGACATCCCCCTCCTCACAGATTGTTCCACTGGAGAGAACATGTGACCATAGCCCTCCTCTCAGAACGCTCAACAAACAAGACACAACCTGAGAACATTCCCCTCTTCTCAGAACGTTCTACAGTACAGGACAGAGAATATTACCCTCCTCACAGAACATTCCATGCGACAGAACTAAAGAACATTCCCCTCCTCACAGAATGTTCCACAGAGAGAACCTGAGAACATTCCCCTGCTCTCAAAACGTTCTACAGGACAGGACAGGACAAGAGAACATTCCCCTCCTCACAGAACGTTCTACAGGACAGAACCAGAGAACATTTCCCTCCCCAAAGAGCATTCCACAGGACAGGACAGGAATAGGGAACATTCCCTTCCTCAAAGAATGTTCCACATACAGAACCAGTGGACATTCCACTCCTCACAGAATGTTACACAGGACAGAAGTAGAGATCATTCCCCTCTGCACAGAACATTCCACAGGACAGGACTAGAGAACATTCCCCTCCTCACAGAACGTTCCACAGGACAGGACTAGAAGACATTCAACTCCTTTCAGTCCATTCCACAGAACAGGAGTAGAGTACTTTCCACTACTCACAGATGTTCCACAGCACAGGCCAGGACTAAAAAACATTCGTCTCTCACAGAACGTTCCATAGGACAGGACAGGACTAGAGAGCTTTTCCCTCCTCATACAATGTTCCACACACAGCACGAGAGAATATTCCCCTCCTCTCAGAACGTTTTACCAGACAGGAAACGAGTAGAGAACATTCACATCTGCACAGAACATTCCACAGGACAGAACCTGAGAAAATTCCCCTCCTTACAGAACATTCCTCAAGTCAGGACTAGAGAACATTTTGCTCCTCACAGAACGTTCCATAGGACAGAACCTGAGAACATTCCCCTCTTCACAGAACGTTCACAGGATAGGACAGGACAGGAGAACACTCCCCTCATCACAGGAAAGAGCCAGAGAACATTCCCCTCCTCCCAGAACGTTCCGTAGAAAAGAACGTGAGTATCTTGCCCTTCTCTCAGAACGTTCTACAAGACAGGACAGGAGTAGAGACATTCCCCTCCTCACAGAACATTCCACAGGACAAAACCTGAGAACATTCTGCTCTCCCAGAACATTCTACAGGACAGGACAGGAATAGCAAACATTCCTCTCTACACATAACATTCCACGGGACAGGACCAGAGAAAATTCCCCTCCTCACAGAACGTTCCACACGACAGATCCTGAGAAGCTTCCCCTGCTACAGAACGTTCTACAGGACAGGACACGACTAGAGAATATTCCCCTCTTCAGAAAACATACTACAGGACAGAACCAGAGAAAATTCCCCTCCTCACAGAATGTTCCACACGACAGATCCTGAGAAGCTTCCGCTGCTACAGAACGTTCTACAGGACAAGACACGACTAAAGAACATTCCCCTCCTCAGAGAACATATTACAGGACAGAACCAGAGAACATTCCCCTCCTCACAGAACGTTCCAAAAGACAGGACCAGATACCTTTCCCCTCCTCTCAGAAGGTTCTACAGGAGAGGACTAGAGAACATTCCCCTCCTAAATGAATGTTCCACATGACACAAACTGAGAACATACCCCTGCTCTCAGAACGTTCTAGAGGACAGAACAGGACTAGAGAACATTCCCCTCCTCACACAACGATCCACAGGAGAGAACCAGAGAACATTCACCTCCTCTCAGAACTTTCTAGAGGACAGGACTAGAGAACAATCAATCACCTCCTCACAGAACGTTCCACAGGACAGAACCAGAGAACATTCCTCTGCTCTCAAAACGTAATACAGGACAAGACAGCCTAGAGAACATTCTCCCCTTAACAGAACGTTCCACAGGACAGAACCAGAGATCATTCCCCTCCTTAGAGAACATTCCACATGACAGCACTAGAGATCACTATCCTTCTCACAAAACGTTCCAAAGAACGGAACCTGAGAACATTCCCTTCCTCTCAGAATGTTCTACAGGACAGTACAGGACTAGAGAATATTCTCTTCCTCACAGAACTTTCCACAGGACAGAACCTGAGTACTTTCCCCTCCTCAAAGAACGTTCCACAGGACAGAACCTAAGAACATTCGACTCCTCTCAGGACGATCTACAGGACAGGGCAGGACTACCGAACATTAACCTCCTCACAGAACATTTCACAGGACAGGAGTAGAGAACATTCCGCTCCTCAAAAAACGTTCCACAGGACAAAACCCGAGAACACTCCCCCCTTCATAGAACGTTCTACAGGACAGGACAGAACTAGCGATCATTCCCCTCCTCACAGATCATTCTACAAGAAAGGACAGGACAGGATTAGAGAACATTCCCTTCCTCACAAAACGTTTGAGAGTACATAACCTGAGAACATTCACCTCCTCTGAGAACGTTCCCAAGGACAGAAACTGAGAACATTTTCCTGTTCTCAGAACGTTCTAGAGGAGAGGACAGGACTATAGTAGAAAAAATTCCCCTCCTCACAGAACGTTCCACAGGACAGAACATGAAAATCCCAATCCTCTCAGAACGTTCTACAGAACAGGAGAAGTCTAGAGAATATTCGCGTGCTCACAGAAGCTTCCACAAGACTGAACCAGGTAACATTCCCCGCCTCTCAGAGCGTTCTACAGGACAGGAATAGAGAACATTCCCATCCTCCCAGAACGTTCCATAGGGCAGAACCAGAAAACATTCCCCTACTAACAGAACATTCCACCAGAGAGAACCAGAGAGCATTCCCCTCCTCAAAGAACGTTCCACAGGACAGAATGTGAGAACATTACCCTCCTCTCAGAACGTTCTTCCAGATAGGACAGGACAAGAGCAGAGAAAATTCCCCTCCACACAGGACACTCCACAGGACAGAACCAGACAACATTCCCCTTCTCACAGAACTTTCCAAAGGACAGAACCAGAGAACACTCCCATCCTCACAAAACATTCCCGAGGCCAGACCTAGAGGACATTCCCCTCCTTACATTCCATTCTACAGGACAGGTGTAGAGTACATTCCACGACTCACAGATGTTCCACAGGACAGGACAGGACTAGAGAACATTCCAATAATCATACAATGTTCCTCTCACAGCACGAGAGGACATTCCCCTCCTCATGGAACATTCCACAGGACATGAGAGCAATAGAGAACATTTACTTCCTCATGGAATCTTCCATACACAGGCCTAGAGGACATTCCCCTCCACACAGTGTTCCACAGGACAGAACCTGAGAACACTCCCCTCTTCTCAGAATGTTCTATAGGACAGGACAGGACAGGACTAGAGGATATTCCCCTCCTCACAGAAAGTTCCACTGGAGAGAACTTGAGAATATACCCCTCTGCTCAGAACGTTCCTAAAGACACAACCTGAGAATACACCTTTCCTCTCAGAAAGTTCTACAGGACAGGACAGGACAGAGAACATTAACCTCCTCACATAACATTCCATGGGACAGAACCAAAGAACGTGCCCTCCTCACAGAACGTTCCATAGGACAGAACCTGAGAACATTCCCCTCCTCACAGAACATTCATGGGATAGTACTAGAAAACATTCCCCTCCTCATAGAACGTTCCACACGACAGAAATTGAGAACATTCCCATGCTCTCAAAACATTCCACAGGACAGGACAGGACTAGAGAATATTCCCCTCCTCACAGAACGTTCCACAGGAAAGAACCAGAGAACATTTCCCTCCTCACAGAATGTTCTACAGGACAGGACAGGACTAGTGAACATTCCCCTCTTCACAGAACATTCCACAGGACACAACCAGAGAACATTCCCCTCCTCACAGAACTTTCCACACAACAGAACCTGAGAACATTCCCCTGCTCTGAGAACGTTCTACAGGACAGGACAGGACTATAGAACATTCCCCTCCTCAGAAAACTTATTCCAGGAGAGAACGAGAGAACATTCCCCTTCTCAAAGAGCGTTCCACAGGAGAGGACTAGAAGACATTCAACTCCTTACAGTCCATTCCCCAGGACAGGAGTACATTCCCCTATGCACAGATGTTCCACAGGACAGGACAGGACTAGAGAACATTCCTCTCCCCCAGAACTTTCCATAGGAAAGACAGGACTAGAGAACATTCCCCTCCTCATACAATGTTCCACACACAGGACTAGAGAATATACCCTCATCTAAGGGTATATTCTCATCTAAGAACGATCTACCGGACACAAAAGGACTCATCTAAGAACGATCTACCGGACACAAAAGGACTAGAAAACATTCCCCTCCTCACAGAATGTTCCAGACAAAGGACAAGAGGACATTCCCCTCCTCACAGAATGTTACACAGGACAGAAACAGAGAATATTCCCCTCTTCACAGAACGTTCCACAGGACAGAAACTGAGAACCTTCCCCACCTCACAGAACGTTCTACATGACAGGACAGGACAGGACTAGAGAATATTCCCTTCCTCACAGAACATTCGCAAGTACATAACCAGAGAGCATTCCCCTCCTCTCACAACGTTCTTCAGGACAGGACAGGACTAGAGAACATTCCCGTCCTTACAGAACATTCCACAAGACATAACCAGATAACATTCCCCTCCTATCAGAACGTTCTAGAGGACAGGACTAGAGAACATTCCCCTCCTCTCAGAACGTTCCATAGGAAAGAACCTGAGTACCTTGCCCTTCTCTGAGAACGTTCTACAAGACAGGACAGGGCTAGAGACATTCCCCTCCTCACAGAACGTTCCACAGGACAAAACCAGAGAACATTTCCCTCCTCACAGAACATTCCACAGGACAGGACTAGAGAACATTCCTCTCCTCACATATCATTCCACAGTACAGAACCTGAGAGCATACCCTCTTGTCAGCACGTTCTACAGGACAGGACAGGACTACAGAATATTCCCCTCCTCACAGAACGTTTCCTGGGACAGAAGAAGAGAACATTCCCTTCTTCACAGAACATTCCACAGGACAGGATAGGAATAGAGAACATTCCCTTCCTCATAGAATTCTCCACACACAGGAGTAGAGAACATTCTCCTCCTTATACAATGTTCCAGAGGACAAAACCCGAGAACATTCTCCTCACGGAACGTTCTACAGGACAGGACAGAACTAGAGATCCTTCCCCTCCTCACAGAACATTCCACAGGACAGGAGTAGAGAACATTCCCCTCCTCACAGAACGTTCTACAGGAAGGACAGGACAGGACTAGAGAACATTCCCCTCCTCACATAACATTCCACAGGGCAGGACAGGTATAGAGGACATTCCCATCCTGATAGAATATTCCACCCACAGGATTAAGGGACATTCCCCTCCTCACAGAATGTTACAGAGTGCAGACCCAGAGATTATTCCCCTCGTCACAGTACATTCCACATGACAGGATTAGAGAATATTCCCCTCCTCACAGAACGTTCTATGGGACAGGACAGGACTAGACAACATTCCCTTCCTCAGAGAACATTCCACAGGACAGAACTTGAGAACATTCCCTTCCTCTCAGAACATTCCACAGGACAGAACTTGAGAACATTCCCCTCCTCACAGAACGTTCCAAAGGACAGAACCAGAGAACATTCCCCTCCTCTCAGAACGTTCTACAGGACAGGACTACAGAACATTCCACTCCTAACAGAATGTTCCACATGATAAAACTTGAGGTTATTCCCCTGCTCTCAGAACGTTCTACAGGACAGGACAGGACTAGAGAACATTCTCCTCCTCAGAGAATTTATCACAGGACAAAACCAGAGAATTTTCCCCTCCTCACAAAAAATTCCACAGGACAGAACCAGAGAACATTCCCATCCTCACATGATATTCTACAGGCCAGGACTAGAGGACTTTCCCCTCCTTGCAGTCCATTCTACAGGACAGAAGTAGAGTACATTCACCACTCACAGTTGTTCCACAGGACAGGACTAGAGAACATTCGTCTATCACAAAATGTTCTATAGGACAGGACAGTACTAGAGAACATTCCCCTAATCATACAATGTTCCACACACAGCACGAGAGGATATTCCCCCTCTCACAGGCATTCCACAGGACAGGACAGCAATAGAAAACATTCCCCTTTTCATGGAATCTTCCACACACAGGTATGGAGGGCATTCCCCTCCACACAGAGTGTTCCACAGGACAGAAGCTGAGAACATTCCCCTCCTCTCAGAAAGTTCTATAGGATAGGACACGACAGGACCAGAGGATATACCCCTCCTCACAGAACGTTCCACTGGAGAGAACCTGAGAACATACCCTTCCTCTCAGAATGTTCCACAAGACACAACCTGAGAACATTCCCCTCTTCTCAAAACGTATGACAGGGCAGGACAGGACGGGGAACATTACCCTCCTCACAGAACATTCTATGGGACAGAACCAAAGAACGTTCCCTAGTCACAGACGTTCACAGGACAGGACTAGAAAACATTTCCCTCCTCATAGAATGTTCCACACGACAGAAATTGAAAACATTCCCCTGCTCTCAAAACGTTCCACAGGACAGGACAGGACAGGACAGAACAGGACTAAAGAATATTCCCCTCCTCACAGAACGTCCCACAGGAAAGAACCAGAGAACTTTCCCCTCCTCACAGAACATTCCACAGGACAGGACAGGAATAGGGAACATTCCCTTCCTCATAGAATGTTCCACACACAAGACTAAAGGACATTCCCCTCCTCACAGAATGTTACACAGGACAGAAGTAGAGAACATTCCCCTCCTCACAGAAAGTTCCACAGGACAGAGTAGAGAACATTCCCCTCCAAATAGAATGTTCCACACACAGGTCTAGAGGACATTCCCCTCCTCAGAGAACATTCCACAGAACTGGACTAGAGAACATTCCCCTCCTCACAGCATGTTCCACAAGAAAGAACGTGAGAACATTCCCCTCTTCTGAGAACGTTCCACAGGACAGGACAGGACTAGAGAACATTTGTCTCTCACAGAACGTTCTGAAGGACAGGACAAGACTAGAGAACGTTCCCCTCCTCACAAAACATTCACAGGACAGGAATAGAAAACATTCCCTCCTCACAGAACGTTCCACAGGACAGAAACTTAGAACAGTCCCCTCCTCTCAGAACGTTCTACAGGAGAGGACAGGACAGTAGAGAACATTCCCCTCCTCATAGAACGTTCCACAGGACAGAATGAGAGAACATTCCCCTCCTCACAGAACATTCCAGAGGACAGGACTAGAGAACATTCCCCTCCTCACATAACGTTCCACAGGACAGAACGAGAGAACATTTCCCTCGTCACAGAGCTTTCTACAGGACAGGACAGGAGGAGAGAACATTCCCCTCCTCACAGAACGTTCCACAGTACAGAACCTGAGACCATTCCCCTCTTCACAGAACGTTACACAGGCCAGAACCAGGGAACATTCCACTCTTCACAGAGCGTACAGAAATTAAGGACATTACCCTCCTCTCAGAACGTTCTACAGGACAGGAAAGGGCAGAAGTAGAGGACAATCCCCTCCTCACACAATGTTCCACAGGAGAAAACTAGAGAACATTCCCGTCCTCTCAGAACTTTCTAAGGACAGGACTAGAGAATATTAATCTCCTTAGAAAACGTTCCTTAGGTCAGAACCTGAGAACATTCCTCTGCTCTCAAAACGTATTACAGGACAGGACAGGGCCAGAGAGCCTTCCCCTCCTCACAGAACATTCCGTAAGACAGCCCTAGAGAACATTCCCCTCCAACAGAAGGTTCCACAGGACAGAACCAGTGAACATTCCCCTCCTCAGAGAACAATCCACATGACAGCACTAGAAAACATTCTCCTCCTCACAGACGCTCCACAGGGCAGATCCTGAGAACATTCCCCTCCTCTCCGAACGTTCTACAGGACAGGACAGGAGTAGAAAACATTCCCTCCTCACAGAACGTTCCACAGGACAGAATCAGAGAACAATCACCTCCTCACAGAACATTCCGCAGGATAGGAACACAGAACACTCCCCTCGCCTCAGAACGTTTACAGGACAGGACTAGAGAACATTCCCCTCCTCACAGAACATTCCACAGGACAGAACTAGAGAAAAATCCCTCCTCACAGAACATTCTTCAGGACAGGACAGGACAGAACTAGAGATCATTCTCCTCCTAACAGATCATTCCACAGGACAGGACTAGAGAACATTTCCTTCCTCACAGAAAGTTCCACAGGACAGAACCGGAAAACATTCCCCTCCTCTCAGAAAGATCCACCGGACAGGACAGGAGTAGAGAACGTTCCCCTCCTCACACAACTTTCCACAGGACAGAAAAAGACAACATGCCCCTCCTCTCATAAAGTTCTACAGGACATCACTAGAGAACATTCCCTCCTCACAGAACTTTACAGAGGATAGAACCAGAGAACATTCCCCTCCTCACAGAACTTTCCACAGGGCAGAACCCAAGTACCTTCCCCTCCTCACAGAACGTTCCACAGGACAGAACCTGAGAACATTCCCCTCGTCTCAGAACGCTCACAGGACAGGACTAGATAATATTCCCCTCCTCAAGGAACGTTCCACAAGACAGAACCAGAGAAGCATTCGCCTCCTCAGAGAACATTCCACAGGACGGGACAGGACTAGAGAACGTTCCCCTCCTCACAGAACGTTCTACAGGACGGAACCTGAGAACATTCCCCTCCTCAAGGAACGTTCCACAGGAGAGAACCTGAGAACATTCCCCTCCTCACAGCTGATTCTACTGTCCAGTGCGGTTCCAGATGTTTGTCTATGTCCATCGCATGTTACTAGTCCGTCCTTCTATTTATAGCCCGTTCACTTTTTCTTTTTTGGTTCTTTTGATGAATGGATGTTTTTGAATTTAATCAATCTTCTCTTTTTTTTATTGAGGGCCTTTTGTGTCTTTAGAAATTTCTTCCTATTTCTAGGTCATGAGGATATTCTTTTAAATGCTTTAGATTTCTGCCTTTCACATTTAGGCTTTATTTTACTTGGAGTTGATTTTCATGCATAGTAAGTTATGGGTCTAATTTTTTTTTTTTCCCTGTCGATTGCCAGTTGTCTTAGCAGGGTTGTACAAAATCTCTCCTTCCTCCCTTGCTGTGTGTGTCACCTTCACAGTTTATTTGTTTCCTATTACCTTTCCTCTTTTCAATCAGTTTCAACGGTCTTTCAATGCTCATTACTCAACCATAACTTCTAGTGCTCAGATTGTGAGTCCCCACCACCCCTCCCCACCAAATCTAATGGATAATTTTGAATCCTTATCTTTTGTGAATTCTCAGTAGCACAGCTGACCATTACCGATTTTGAAGTATTTTCTCCCCTAGGCTTCTGGAACGGTACCCTCTCCTGTTTTTCTTCCTTTGTTGGCTGTAACTCCTTCCTGACCTTTAAATGTCAGGGAACATCAAGACGTAGTCCTAACCCCTGATCTCCTGGTTATCCTTGGTCATCTCATCTATTTGCAAGGTTTCCAATTCCAACTATATGCCAAGGATTCTTGCCCTGTCAGGGACTGATTCAGTGATTAGCAGGCCTAATCCAAATCGGAGAGGTTTGTTGGTGCTTCCAGAAATTTTTTTCCTTGTTCTTAAGAGCATGGAATGGAAAGTAAGGTCACATTCCCACTGGACATGAGTATCTGGCCCTCGTTGCTGTTGGTAGCGCTCTGCACAGGAGACACACCTTTAGACTTTAGACTTTGTTATGTGAACCAATAAGATTCGTTATTTTTAAAGCCACTTGGAGTCCTATTTCTGTCCCACGTGGCAGAAAGCACTATAATGAAGACAACTCCCGAATTAGCAGGTCGAGGCCCGATGTCTCCTGAGCGCCAGGCGTCTGTCCCTCTCTAAAGGCGTCTGACGTCTTCACTTGGTTCTCTCATAATCACCTCAAACTTGAGGCCCAAAAGTGAACACTTTATCCCTTCCCCAACCTCCTCTTCCTCTAGTATTTTCATCACAGTAAGTGGCAATACCAGCTATGAAATCGCTCTTGCCAGAAACATTGGGGTCATCCATTATTCCTTTCTTCTTTTCTCCCATCCAACCCAGGACAAAGTCCAGCCAAATCCAGCTCTGAAATACTCACTGGACTTGTCCCCTTCTCTCCTTGCCCACTGTAGCCACTCTGGCCCACGCCGCCCGCCTCTCTCCCCTGCACGACTGCAATGACCCTAACTGCCCACCACCCTGCCCCCACTCTGTGTTCCTTCCAGCTGCCAGTGATTTCTTTTTAAATCAGTAGTTCTTTCACCCCAATGTGAGCTGGGGATCTGGGCACTTACTGAATGCCTCTGCTTCCAGGTTGGTCAGGAGCGGTCTTATCTGAGGCTCAGCCAGGCAGGATCTGCACCCAAGCTCAGCCGCGTGGCCTTTGGCAGAATTAGGTCCTCACTGGCTCTGGGTTGGAGGCTGCTCTCAGTTCACTGCCCGGGGGGCCACTCGGCAGGGCAGCTGGCTTCCACCACTCAGCTGTGCCCCGCAGTGCCTGACAGCCTGGGTTCAGTAATCGATGCCTAGTTATCCTGACGTTGAAGTGAGTTCCAGTTGTAAACATGTGTCTGTATGCCTTCCTGTTGCCAGCAATATTAAGGTGGAAACCGGGCTGCATCCTTTTCCTGTTCTACACCCTTCAGTGGCTTCCATCCCAAACTCCTGTTTGTGCCTGACGCCATGCCAGTTACCCAAGCTCATGTCACGCTGTGGCATTCCTTACCTGCCCCACTGGACTTCCCTGAGTGTGCCCAGTTCTCTCCTGACTCTGCCTGGATAACTCTCACCTATCCTACAGGCCTCGGCTTAATTACTACTTCTCCAGATCCCTGGGTTTCTTCTTCCACTGCAGCCAGTACAGCACGCGCTACAGACTGAAAACATATATGTATATATTTATGGCATCATTTGATCAATATCTGCCTCCCTCTCTAAAGTCAAGCCAGGGACTGTGTCAGTTTTGCTTACCACTGTATTTCCACCCACTAACATGATATCTGACTGTAACAGACACTCACATATTAACATAGAAAAATTGTTTTTGAATTTCAGTCAATCATAGGGGAGTATTTAAGTGTCCTTCAACGTGTGAAATTGACAGGGAACATTTGCATTCCTTAAGCTCCTCAGTGAAGATTTTCTGCTCCCCACAAAGCAGTTTGAGTCACTTGGCTACTATGCAGGTGACAATAATATGAAGTTTTGGTGTGGGCCGGGCATAGACATAATGGACACTTCTCTAAAACATGCAACTGAAAGACAAGTTGAAGTACAGACTAATCTTTTAATCCATGTACTTAATACCAATCTGGGCGATAGCAAAATCAGAAGCCTACATATGCAACAGGTTTTTTTTTTTTTAATACAACCAAGACATTTTAAATACGGGAATAAAATGAAAAACTAGGAATCATGGATACCCTTAGAAGCTGGATCTTGAACATAAAAGCTTTAAATTGGTTCCTGTTTTATGTCTTACATTACTTTCCTTTATCCTAATTTTCTCTCTTTTGGCTAGTCTATATGGCTAAATTACAGTCAGATTTTCTGAGCCTGTCAGTCTAAGAAATTTTAGCTGTTCCCCCGTCCCCCACCTTAAACACATTGCAGAGATTTACCATTGTGCTTCAAAATAAGTGAATATTCTGCGGTTTCTTTTAGCTATATATTAAGTTTTTTCTTACTAGCAGTTCCTGATCCTGCTGTTTCTACTGATTTATCTGGCAAAGGGAAGCATGAGTCTTGTAACTACTGCCAGGAACACTGTTACTAGAGACCTCAGGTCACTCTTTACCTGGTTCTGTGGGAATGAAGGGAGACAACAGCGTGGATGAAGCATGGACCCAGAGCCAGACTGCCCACTTCAAACTCTGGCTTCATCAGTTACTAGCTGTAATTGATGACACTCGGCAAGTGACTTAATCCATCAGTGCCTCAGATTCCTCGCCTGTAAAATGGGGATTATAAACAGCACTTAACCCACAGCGTTGTTATGGAGATAAGTTACTTTTCATAAAACCCTTGGAGCAGTTTCTGGTAGAGAGTAAGAGCTGTATACATATACTTGTTAAATAACTTATTTATACTCATATTTCCTTTTTGGAGAGTTTTTAAAAAATAAGTTCTTCTATCTTCAGGACTATACCCTCTAGCTAGAACTTGAGGGTTTGGAATATAGATCGTCTACATAACACACTTGAGACATGTTGACTATTCCATGCTGGGTACAGATACTACAGCTTTTCTGGGTATTTTAGGTATTTCACCTACGAAATGGTAATATCTCTAGTCCTGTCTGCCTCACAGGATTGCTCTGAAGATAAGATAAAATAAAGCAGTACAAGAAAGCGACCTGAAGAGTGTGACCATGTTCTCATGCACCGTTGTGGACATAAGGACACATACACAACCTTATAATATTTCCAAGGGTTTGGGGAAGTAATGTGGGGTAATTTAACTATATCCCACATTAAGATTAGTTCACAAAAGGCCAACTATGCAGATCACTGAGAGCCTGAACTGAAATCACAAAGTGTGTATGTGATTGGTAGTGTGATGGCCGACCAACCTAGTGCACTTCTGTGTTTAATCAGAGAAATTCTGCATTAAAACACAAAAATGAAGCCTAGAATCGGTGGTCCTTTCACTTCTGAGAAAGATTCAGCCCAATTTAGGCGTTTCATTGTTTCCAGCAATACACCACAAAATCCAACTTCAGAGCTCACTTATTACGGATGCGAACGTGCTTGAATTCTAGGCTCTACCAGCAGACCACGTGAAAGGTGATGCTGCCTGGGTATGCCGCCAAACATTCTTTCTTACAGTATCTCAAATATATGGATTTTTATGAATAAGAAACATTTCCTGTTAATTAGGATCTTAGGCTCAAGTAAAAAAATTTTTTTGCCTAGAATTCTAGTCTTCCCATTTAATTTCGTGATACATCTTGGTGTCCTTGCCAGAAAATTGTTTTAAAGTACATTTAAAAAATTCTTGCATCATTTAAATCTTTGAATGAGTCCTTTATCTGGAATGGTTCAATAAATGGTCTGAGTTAATTAAATGACACCGTCCTTATGCCCCTTAGAGATTTTACAATGGGGTCTTTAAAGAAAACTGAAGTAGGATCTCACCAAAAAACTCTAGAGAGAAAAATGTATGTTGTCTCTGGCGAGCCACTGGCAAGTTTGGATATATAAAAAGTATTGTATGCTATCAATAATCCACGTGAATGCAAAGAGGAATGATTTGAAGCAAGCTGGACAGAATACAAGAGACAGGAGAGCAGCTCCCCGAGGAGTCCGGGCTACGTAACTGGCTGCCACCTTGCAGAAAGCTGAGCTGTGTCCCCAGAACAGCCCACACCCCCGCCTGTCCTCAGTTTAAAAGAGATGCCAACGCTTTTTGTTTTTTGAAACTAAATACATTTTAATAGAAAACAAAATACAAAATAACTCTTTTCAGAAAACAGAAATATTTAATCCTTTTTCCACAAATTAGAAGTTGCTTTATCCTCAGAGCGTAGTTTTCGACGTGTGTGTTCGTACTTAGGATTTGTTTCACAGACTGTTCATTAAACTGCTATTGCAAAGCAGGAGGTGGGAGGGATGATCTCAGGGGGAAAAGACGCTAGAAGAGCCACACCTCAGAATCATTTGGAAATTCAACATTTTCTAATTCTATCTTTTGACTTCTCACTTCCAATTATTTTCATTTCTTTACCACAATCTGTCCTTTCAGGGGAGAGAACTGTTAATAGAAGTGCAGCCACGAAAAGAATCTATCCCACCATCACTGCAAGAGCCCAAGACTTTCTCAATCAAATCCACCCACCCACTTCTAGAAACATGTCAGCTGGAGTGATCAATCTGTCACCCAGAAATTTTCCCTTTCTCCCAATACACTGTACGACCAAATTCTCTGAATTCCCTGAACCTCAAAATTCCAAGTATCACAGCCAGTGCCAGGAGTAAAACCTGAAAGATGAGAGCAGAGAAGGCCCCTCCGCCAGTGCTAGGTTTCCTCTTCGCATTAATAATAATAATTATAATAATAATAAAAAATCCTGGTTCTCTGCAATCACGAAAAAGGAAAGACATTTGCCAGGATGACCCCGCCCCCTTTCCTCGTTCCCGCCCCCGAATTCTACCCAGATAGAGTCCCTTCCACCCAGTGACCCTGCAGCACTGCTCCTGGGGAGGGCGCCCAGCAAACCTCCTCTGGCCAAGTGCAGCCCCGGCGAGGTGAGGGAATCTTGGCTCCAGAGACAGGAAGGGGCCGGCAGGGGGACACCGCGGGATCTCCGTGATTCTTGATCTCACGTTCGTTCCCCGTCACCGCCCTTCCTCCCCCCGTCCCTCCACACTTGGGGGCTGATCAAAGGGTGGCGGGCTCGGGATGTCCGCGGGATGAGGGGGCGCGAGGGGGGATGCGTGGGGGCGCGAGGGGGGATGCGTGGGGACGCGGGGAGTCCTTCACAGTCAGTCAGTGATTTCATACGTCTGTCCTAAGACTTGTCGTCTGGAGCCCTTCGCACGCCCCAGTCCGTTACATCAAAGATAAAAATCAATGTTCCTGATTTTCTTGTGTGATTCCGGTCACCAGCAGGAGGTTGCAGGCCATGAACTGCACGCTCAGCACGTTGCTCATCTGGCCGGTGTAGACGCCCACGAGCTCGCTGGACGAGCCGTCAGCGGGTGCGCTGCAGTGCGCGCTCCTGATGTCCCAGATGCGCACCGAGTTGTCCATGGACGCCGACGCGATCAGGCTGCTGTCCGGGCTGAAGGTGAGGCTGGTGATGTTGTCCGTGTGGCCCCGAAGCTCTTTGTAGAGGGTCCCGGACGCCAAGTCCCACAGCTTCAGCCGCTGGTCCTCGCCCGCCGATGCCAAGTACTTACCGTTGGGGGAAAAGGCCAGAGAGAGCACGGGGCCGCGGTGGCCCGTGAAGAGCCTCACCGAGTTCCCCTGCTGGGTGCTCCACAGCCGGACCGTCTTGTCGGTCGAGCCCGTGGCTAAGTAGTTTGAATTGGGGTGGAACTTGACGCAGTCCACGTCTGCCAGGTGCCCGGCGTAGATGCGTAGCGGGTGCGTCCGATCAAACGACCACAGCCTGGCCGTGCGGTCGTGGGACCCACTGGCGAAGTACAGGCTGTGCGGGCTGATGTCCAGGTCCCACACGGGGTAGGCGTGGCCCTGGTACAGCACAGTGTTGGTGAAGCTGCCGAGGTCCCAGTACCTGATGGACATGTCCTCAGAGCAGGAGAGCAGCCCTGAGCTGTCCGCAAGGAACCTGGTGCTGTACACTGGCCCGCAGTGTCCCCGCAGGACCTTCATCTCCGTGCCTGCGTTATCGTCCTCGTCGTCCTGCGGGGACGCACGCATGCATGCATGCACACACACACACACACACACACACACACACACACAAAGAGAAGAGCGTTTAGTGGTCTGTCATGGAAAACAAACGTCTAGAAACAGACCTGCTTGGGAAACAGCATATACTCAGTGAACGACCCTGCTCTTTACGGTGACTCCAGGAGAAGAACTCTTAATTGCATAACTGAATAAGAAGTCTCCTACCACTTACAAATTGCCTTCCTTAAATTCACCTCGCAGCTAAGACCACAGCAAGGCTACTAGTGCAGAGCGATGACTGTGGACCTTGCTCTTAGGTTGAGGAGAACCGATTTCAAGAGCCGATCGCTCGAAAAGACGTACTTTTGAACTTATGTTCTTAGATGCTCTTCTACTGGCATGTCTTCGCCCGTCAGTCTCAGCTGCTTTGCAGGCCATGCTGCCCCCTGTCTCCAGTCCGTTTAGAAAAATCTCCACATGCCTGTTACCGCCACGCCTGGGGCCAGTGATGGAGGCAGGCGCGGTTTCAAGATTTTTATACAGAACCGCTGCGGGAGTTCATCCAAAACTAAAACCTGGACATACCGCAGAAATAACAGTAGGCCAGGGGTGCAGCCATCAGCAAGTTATGCTCACACCCTGTGACCAGGCATGAACGGCTGGTGTCCAAAGGAAAGAAGAGTTTTGAAACCGTGACTCTCTGGAGGGTCTCAAATATTTTGCCAAAGTAACAAATGAGGCGTGGAGTCAGAATTGCTCTAAATAAAGCCAAGTAACTCATGTGAGTCTTGGAAATGAATCCCTAGGTGTGGCGACAGAAAGGACGGCTTGTGGTGTGGGGGGGGCCCCTCTCCTCATCCTCTTCCCCGCAAGCACACTCTCTGTGTTCAAACCCACTCTCCGTTCATTCTCTCGCGGACAAGCTCCTTAAAACTGCAGCTGTCCTCACCCTGGAATTCATAAAGCCAAGTGACCTCACTGGAAGAGCAGGAGGTAGGATGAAGCTTCATGAACCGCTTGCCTCGTGAGCCTCTGGACAGAAAAAGGGCATCCTTTTAATCTGAAAACTATTAAATTCAAAATGGAATGAATGCCTCCAACGTTTATGTATTGGAGAAAAGTTAAGAGAAAATAAACACTGATGTCCATGAAGATTCAAAATGGCTCTTCCAGATACTCAACATTAAAAGCACTTAAGCGTTTGAGAGCTTAAGGTTCTACTGAGTGTTACCAAGAATATTAGTAATTTTCCTTTCCAAAGAGATTACAACAACACTTTAAAGTTACTGCTCTGCACCGGAGAGTTTGTGTCAGAGCTGCGGGGGCAAGAAACGACCCTGGGTGAGTTACACAGAGGGCCTCTGAAAGCTAGCGGCCGACAAGGGCACACGGTAGTCTCCGAGGCTTAAGAGGTCTTCATTTGGACCAGGCAGTCATGGAAGTGGGTCTCCCCTCTGTGTGCTCACAGGCAGAGAGCAGGACACACCGGAGTCAAGCTGGACTCCCCAGGGGCCCAGCCATTGTCCTGAGCCTGTGGAAAAGTGCCTGGTTGACTCTACAAACCAAGAAATGGGGAAGCCAGCATGGGCCTGCTGGCTATCCCTATCAGCTCCCTGCCAGGACCGCAGCTTAAAATAGTCCGGCCACATTTTTTTCTGTGGCTCAACCCATCCCCATTAGGGCCTCAGCACAGTCAAGCTGAAACCCTGAACAGGCAGTGGGTCACACGTGCCTGGCCTCACGGAGCCTCCCATGCTAACAGAACAGCACCGCAAATGCCCTGCCACTGTCTAAACCCTCACAGTAAATTCCACCCCAGATGCATCCCAAATAGGAATTTCTAATTTGTAAAGTACTTTCATGTAATAATAAACTATATTATGTACATGATGAGACATGCTTAAACCAGAAATTTTCAAAGAATAAGAAATATAACATCTTCAAATACTATAGTCTGCTGACCCTGCTTTAGGCCATGGAGTCCCTCCGTCTGCTTCTGTGCTAGGACATTCCAAGTGGCCCAGCTCACAGTGTGGTCATTCCTAGATCAGGGTACTTTGGGGTCTGAAAGTCAGCCCGGGGCTGTTCTCCAATTAGCTACCGATGGAGCTGAAAGAAATTAAATATGACTGGGCTTGGGAGTGGGTGAGACTTGGAAGCAAGTGAGACACTGCTACGTGTGTGAGAGATGACAGCAGCCTGACCTAGGAGAGAAAAGGTGGCTGCTGGCTAGTGTGAATGGACGTGTGCTCTATGTGTAAATACACAACGGATTTCTAAGGCTTAGGACAAAAAGGGAGACTATAACAGACTTCGTTAATATTTAAAAAATACTGCTTATGTGTAGAAATGACAATATTTTGGCCATATTGGATTGAAAATACATTACTAAAATTAATTTTGACTACTTCTTTTTACTTTTGTAATGTGACTACTAGGACGATTTAAGTTACATATATGGCTCACATTATATTCCTATTGGCCAGATCTAAATGACAGTTTTATACACAAGTTACAGAACTGAGTATTATTGACAACACTGACTTGATTTTTCAAACCTAAAGACGACCAGATTGGGGGCAGAATGACCAGACGTTAAATGAACAGAACACAGGTGCTGCACTGCTGGGCTGAGGGCGGGGAGGCTGGTGGTGATGAGGGTGGTCCTGTCCTGTCCACATAACTGGAAAGAAGGGCAAGTCCTCCACTGGGGACCTGTGGTTTTGCCATGCTGTGCAAATATTAAAAACACACAGCTGCCAATCGACAAGCTATCTCCATCCGGTGTGCAGCAAAGTAGGGGAGGGAGGGCAGGCCCGCTCCCCATTCCCAGGCTGCTGGCACCGGGTGACGGGAGCACTGCGGGCCCAGCGAACACATTTCCGAGGCTAATCTAGCTTCTCTTCATGTGGAGACAACAGAAGCTGGAGGGCAGGGCTGTAAATCCAGGTGCATTTGGGATAATTTTATGCTTACACAGGAGCTTTTGGTTACCGTTTTGGTTTTTTTTAAAAAATGAGATATAATTCACATGTTACAAAATGCAGCGGTAGCCACGGTGTAATCTTAAAAACTTTTATTTTAGGCTAACGTTCTTTCCATCTTTGCATCTATCTTTCTACCTTTGCTCTCTTCCTTTGTATTATTCTTTAATGCCTAGAAAAATCCCCAAACTCAGTATCATCAAAGCTAATAAGGTCGGTAGGAATAGTTTTTTTAAGTAAAAAACAGAGTAAACGAGGGCAGTATCCCTCACTGTACGTGAAGAACCACCAAGACGCTAGAGCTGCGTCTCCAAGGAAGCTAAACTCGCGCACTGAAACACGTTCTGGAGGGCACTACAGAATTCTAGAAATCGAAGTTGGTGCATCGGAATTTAGACTCTCTTCTCATCCTAACAAACTCCTCTAATTATACTGTCTTAACTGCAAGAAGCAAAGACTCAAAGGCCATACTAACTGGAAGGTGACTAAGAAAACAGGAATAGGTAGAAAAGGGGCTTAATTTGTACACCAATATTCTTGCTACCCTCATCAGTAACGGGAAATTAACTCGAGTGATTTTTTTTTTTTACTCATTAACTTTTCAACCTGGTGCAAAGGTTTTCCATCCCAAGTAACTTGAGGCCGAGCCACCTGAATTTCAGTGGTGATACGACAGCGCTATCCTACCCACAACTTCCGTGGCGCCACTCTCAGGGAAGGTGAACTCTGTGCAGTTCAATTTCTGTCTCCCTTTGCCCATGCTCTTTTTGAGGCAATGACTCTCGGTGACCTGAAACTCAGGCCACTGTGCCTGCCCTTTTCAACTACCACCCGCAAACAGAGCGAACCAGCTCATCACACCGACTGCTGGACGAAATGGCGGCACCCTGGGTGAAGCCAGAGGACTTGCACTGCCCTCGAAAGGCCGAGAGCAGCCAGGGTGGGCGAGGGTGGAGAGAAACCAGTGTCCTCATCTACTGCTCATGGCACTGGGAGGCGGCAGTATCACACTTTAAGACGCAGACCCTCTGACCCAGTGATCCTACGTCTAATTGCTTATTGTCTCCGCCAAGGCTGGGCATTAGCAGGGAGTCACTGGCTACAGGTTACGAGGCATGAGTCTGGCGTTAGCTATACGATGCGGGAAATAAGGAAGTGCGTTTGCCGTAAGATCTGTCACGTTTGGTACGATTATTCCAAGCTGATTAGTAAGGCAGACGCAGGGAAGAAAGACCGACATTCCTACCTCCTTCTCCAAGATATCACAAGCCAAGTGGATGCGGGACACGTCTACTTGATGCGGTTCGGATTTTAACTTCTTGGAGCGCAGACTCCACAGTTTTATACAGGAGTTGTCAAAGCCAGCGGCGAGCAGCTTGCTGTCCGGGGAGACCTCCGCCGTGTTCAGCAGCTGCTCCGTGTTGTAGAAGGCGTAGAAGCAGATGGTGGTGAGAGACGGGGGGCCGTCCTTGACACGCTTAATGCTCTCCTGCAGGACCTCCAGCGCGGCCTCGTTCTGCAGGATGGGCGCGGGCACGTCGGCAGGCTCCAGGCCGCTGCCCTCGCCCCGGGAGGGGCCGCCGCTGGCGTAGAGCTGGTAGTCCGTCCTCTTGGCGGGCTGCACATCCAGGTGGATGTGCCAGGTGAGGACTCTGCACAGCGCGGTGTTATTGTCACTCTGGAGGTAGCGGAGAAGGTAGTTGTAGCTGTCTTCCTGCAGGCGGACCACGTACTTGTTGTCCAGGAAGGCCCGCAGCCGGAAGTTAGACAGGATGTCCTGGATGGTCTGGGTGGTCTGCAGCTGCTCGATGACGTCCTTCTGGCTGGCATTCTGCAGAAACATTCCATGGAAGCGGCTGTAAAAGCTTTCCACCGTGCTCTTGGGACTGCTCTGGACCAGGTTGAGGTGGAGGTAGACAAAGAGGGGGTAGAGGAGAGGCATCACTTCATGGCTGTGCTGGGATTCAGAATCTGTAATGAAAGAGAAGCAGGGCCTTTACCGTCAGCAGAGTCTCCTGGGGAGCCCGCCGTCACATGGCCTCTTCTGGCCGGGACCCTACTTTCTGAGGCTATGGATTGAAGTATAAGCCCAACACAGAATTCTGCACACTCAAAGTCCAAGCCGGGACTGAGGAAGGAAGAGCACGGACCCTGAAGGCCAGCAAACACGGCCCGAAGTCAGCCGTAAACCCAGAATTCGACGGCCAGAGGTTAAGCGATGTGCCTGTTCTCACATGCATTCAGTAGCTCGTACCAGGTCTTCAAAGGTTAGTATTTTCCCCAGCACATTAGTGTTGCTCCAACTGGGACCTGAGACCTTGGAGAGACCTTAGATGCATTCTCGGGAGACTGAGTTCTTCACAGAAACCTTAACTTGATAATTTAAAAAACAATGAACACAGGTAAATTCAGAATTATCTGGATGGCCTTTAGCAAGTAAGTATTAACATACAGTTTTAGTGCTGTACTTTGTTCTGTGATTCCTCTTGGCCCCATCACCTGCAGTAACATCAAGTTCTTAGTTTAGTGGGTTCATTAACATGTCTAGCCCCCCTGACTGCCATGTCTCAACGGCAACATGACATCGTTCATCTGTAATTGTCCCACATCTGTCAGTGTACTCATTTTGATTTTGCTGGTTAAAAAGTACAACTTCTCTTTTGCAGTGATAATTTACAAGTGGAACACTTTCATGTCATTAAGACTAAATCATTTATTTACTAACCTGAGACTTTAACACCATGAAAGTACATGACAAAGAATGTTCAAAGAAGTGTACAGCTTTGTCACAGGCTAATGAGAAAAGCACAGAAGTGTGTGTGACACTTAAGTGAGGGAGGGCAGAGAGAGCTGTGACGGAGCGAAGGTTCCACAGCCATCTGGACGGAGGCAAGTGGCCAGCGAGCAGGGCCATCGCAGGCACCAGCACCTCAGGGAAGCTGGGTGACACCAGCCCTAGGCCCGTTAGAGTAGCAAGTTATGACTGGCAAAATCCATCTGTTACTTTCACTTGTTGTCAATTTGAAGTTTATTTTTGTGGTTTTGCTTGTACTTTATATGTAAATGAGTTTAGCTTTTATACAAAATAAAGCATAAAGGTTTCATGTGTAATGTCTGTACATACCTAATTAATATAAAAATGCTTTACGTCAGCTCTTAGCACTTCCGCTAGCATTTTCTTTCTTTCTTCTTTTTTTCCTGAAAATGAATCCACACCTGGCTCAAGATTCAGGAACACGGCATTAGGGAATCTTATCTCCCTAACTGGAAGGGAGATGATTCCTGCACGCTGTCTCTGCTTGATGCTCTGTTTCACCTCATCACAGGTGAATTAACTGCAGAGCAGGTGCATCTGAGGATCAACATGCCCCCACTCAAATGCATTCTTAGAAGATGAACTTCAATCGCACTGATCCCGCTGAACTGAAGTCAGGGCTCCTGCCTCTACCAACAGGCACAGTGAGCTCTGGTGCTGGCTGTGGTGAGTGACCCTGAATGCCGAGGGGAAACTGGACTGTGCTCCACAGGGAGCCGAGGACAGTGTGTCTGGGACACAGGAGGTCACTTAGGGCATCTCTTAGTACCACCATCCCTGAGGTTAAGGTGAGTGGAAATATGCAACAATCCAATCCAGGCAGGACAAGTAGTGGCCCAGGCCCTTCAGGCACGAAGGTTTGCATCATCCCACCAGGTAAAGAACCAGGACCAGCTGACGTGCTAACTGAAGGCAAAGGGAATACAGAATAGGTGGCAGAGGAAGGTGAAGACCAGCTATGACCACGTGACCAGTGACAGAACCCAGGACTGGACCTGTCATGAGTATTCCTCCTTATTTTGTTATGAACGTGTTTGTGTGTGTGTGTATACCTATACATAAGCAAATATCTTTGTTTTCTTTCCTTTCTTATCCCCTTACCATGGAACATAAGTTATAGTGACTTTGTATCATTGTATTTTTTCTTTTTGTTTTGGCCGTGCCGTGTAGCATGTGGAATTTTAGTTCCCTGACCAGTGATCAAACCCTGGCCCCCTGCAGTGGAAACGTGGAATCCTAACCACTGGACCACCAGGGAATTCCCTATATCATAGTGTTTAAGTATTGTTAACTTTACCTCACAGTATTTAAGTTATGGGATCTCAAGGAGAAGGGTAAACATCACCTGTGGACTTTGCTTCCTCTTCTGAGGAAGGCATTAGGGCATTCTTGGTTGTACTTGGGATAGCTGTACCATGTTAAGTAGAATTATGACCTTGTTAATCACCTTTACTTGCAGGTTAATTATGGTTTAAGGACATGGGTAAGGGTGCCATTACAAGTCCATAGGTGGTGGACTTGTGATGGTTAATTTTATGTGTCAACTTGGCTGGGCCACAGTTCCCAGAAACCTGTTCACACATTATTCTAGATATTTCTGTGAAGGCATTTTTTAAGATGAGATGAACATTTAAGTCAGTAGACTAAGTACACTGGATTACCCTCCACATGTGGGTGGGCCTCGTCTAATCAGCTGAAGGCCTTAGGAGAACAAAGACTGACCTCCCTGGGCGGGGAGAAGGAATCAGCCAGCAGGCGGCCTGTGGACATGAACTGCAGCTCTCCTGAGTCCCAGCCTGCAGGCCTGCCCCACAGATTTTGGACTCGTCAGTCTCCACAATCACGTGAGCCAATTCCTTAAGATAAATCTCTCTATACATATTCACTTTGTTGGTTCTGTTTCTCTGGAGAACCCTAATACAGATTTCAATATTTCCTTACATACTGTGATTCTTTAGAAGACCTCTGGAATATTTCTTTCCCCAAATACTAATTAAAACAAACAAAAAGATTCAACCCTTACCAATTAGACGTCCAATATATTCTATTGGGACGAAGGGCTGTTTTCAACTCCTTACAATCTTAGTTTCAGGCTTATTTTCGAAAATGAGAGGCATTTTAATTTACTAAGTCCAGGATTAAAAAAAACTAGCCATCTAGAAATAGGGATGCAGTACTTTAAAACTTACTGAAATTCACTGTTGTTTCAGCCCATAGTTTCAAAGCTGCTTAACTGTTCTTTCTTGTCTGAAGAGAACAGTATATTAGGTATAAAGCTCCAATCAACATATTCTATATGTGGAACAAGGTGAGACTAACATTAAGTCTTAACTCAATTTGAATCTCGTTCCCTTGAAATCGTAACATACACCTTATATTTTACTGAAAGGACACTAAGTTAAACGAACACCGAGCTTGTTGGTCCTCACTCCCCGGCCCTTCTCCACAGGGCTGGGCCCACCGACTGCACACCGTCCTCAGCTCTGAAACAGCACCAGCTGGCCTGCACCTTCGTGTCCCTGCCTGGGGGCTCCTCCTCTTCCCTGTTCCTCGAAGGCTCACCTCACTCTGCAGAACTACCACTGCATGTGTGCCTCCCACGAGCCAGGCACTTACACCCACATTGTGTCTAGGAGTCACAGCTGTCTCCAGATTCAGATCCAGAGTGACTGACCCCATAGGCTATGCTCTTCCCACTACATGTCCTGTAGGAAAGGCCCTGGAGCAACAGGCAAGCTCACGGCAGCTCTCAGCCCCACAGCTTCTGGAGGAGAAATACTGGAGGGAGCTCAGCCTTAGAACCTCTTACCTTTCTCTGTTATCTCCTTCGAGAGTTACCATCTCCTAGAATTTACTTTGTATCTCCCCTGGGCTGATGCTGAGTACTGTATCACAGTCTGTATCTTCTGTGTTACGTAGCAGGATGCTATCATCGTAACAACGTAAAAAATAAAACCTGACTTATTTCTGTTCAGTATACCCCACCCCCACCAAAGAGCCTGAGGCATCCTCAGCTCTTCTCCCTTCTTTACTCCTTAGCCCTGGAGATCCTACCTTGACAATGTAACTGTGAACTGAAGACCCCACTTTCAGCATCCACAGCCCTGTCTCACTCCTCAGGGACCACAGTGGACTCAGGCTGGCCTCCCATCGCCCCTCCCACAAACACTCTCGTCCACTGCTTCCACACCCACATTCACGCCCAGGCTTGTCTCCATCACACAGGATGAGGGTCACACTTCTACCGCTGTGGTCAGATCTTGCCTCCATTTTGTCTGTCTTTATCTCCAATCTGAAAGCCCATTTTCTTTTTTCTCTTAAAAAAAAATTTTTTTTTATTGGAGTATAGTTGACTTACCATGTTGTGTTAGTTTCTGCTGTACAGCAAAGTGAGTCAGCTGCACACATACACCTATCCACTCTTTTAGATTCTTTTCCCATATAGGTCATTACAGACTACTGAGTAGAGTTCCCTGTGCTGTACAGTAGGTCCTTATTAGTTACCTATTTTGCATATAGTAGTGTGTGTATGTCAATCCCAATCTCCCAATTTATCCCTCCCTGAAAGCCCATTTTCAACAAAGCCGGCTCCTTCGCCGTTCCTGAAAAAATCATCACCGTCTCTGCCCCTTTGCTCATGCCTTCGCACGTAGGCCGGATCCTCCCACTCTGGCACAGATGCCCAGCGTGCAAGTGCTAACGTCGACCCTACCCTCCTCAGGAAGGCTGCCTCTGACCACCCCACGCCAGCCCCTCCCTTCACTCCAAATGCAGCTCCCACGAACACCCAGCAACTGGCTCCGTCTTGGCCTATGAAAACACTCCCCCAGTCACATCTCATGCAAAACTGTGACTTCTAGCCCTCTTATGTTAGGGTTAACTTTCAGTTCAGATTAATGACTACATGTTGTATTTCATCTTGGTGCTCAGGAAATAACTCTTCATTTGACTTGGTTGACTGCTCTTCAGAGCCCTGAAGGTGGAGAAAAATGTTCCAGGAAAAGCAGTCTGTGAGGAAAAACACATATACTCACCCCCTCAAAATAACCTGTGACCAAGGATTAAAAAATTAAATTACAGGGCTTCCCTGGTGGCGCAGTGGTTGAGAGTCCACCTGCCGATGCAGGGGACACGGGTTCGTGCCCCGGTCCTGGAGGATCCCGCATGCCGCGGAGCGGCTGGGCCCGTGAGCCATGGCCGCTGAGCCTGCGCGTCCGGAGCCTGTGCTCCGCAGTGGGAGAGGCCACAACAGTGAGAGGCCCGCATAGTGCAAAAAAAAAAAAAAGAATTAAATCACAGACAAGGTAACAGACAGCAGCCTTCTCAGTTTTGAAACAAGATGAGAAATTGCGTAGGAAAAGGCTGATGGAGACTATTACAGTGACAGATTCGGAGCTTCCGCGTTGCCTGGCTCCCTCATCAGAGGGCGGGCCCCCATCAATACACTCTCCTGCAATACCTAGCCCAGGACAGTCAGCCTCACGTAAGTACAGGATGACTGAGGGAAAGAGAAGGGCTGGAAGACGCCAGGCACTTCTTTCTAAACCAGCTTCCTCACCACTAGGTTGATGAGAGAAGTCTCTCAGGGAGAAATCATAACCGTATTTAAAAAACCGAGTAAAATAACTTTCTAAAAACTGATTTTAAAAAATTTAAAAACTGCTCAAAGCCTCAAAAACCAATGCCAATAATGAAAAATAACTTGATTATCTTCAAGTTCTTGCTTACCTCTGAATGAAATCCTTCTTATAAATCCAATTTTTCTTTTTTTATCTTTAGTGGACATGGAAAGCAGCTGATCACTGTTCTGAGACATTTAACATTTATATGATGTGAGGATCTTAATGGAGTTTCTTTCTTCCCAGTTTAAACATAATAGACTCTTTTTATTAGACCCTTAGTCTTCGCAATTTTTTCATCTTTGTAACAATTCAACAGAATGAATTCAACAGTCAACAACTGTGAGACTGATAAGATGACCTTCTTCAGGGTTTTATTTTGTAATCTTTATTTCCTGTAACATTTTGGTCATTTTGCCCGACTACAGAATACCAGAAATGTGGATTCTTTCCTTTAAAATACTAACCATTATAAGGGTGAAGTAAAATTAGGACAACTCTAAGTGTGCAAAATTAGGTCTATTATTTTGGTTTATATATTGATCACTTACTATGCCTCTTTACCATTAAAAATTATTAACCTGAGGGTTGTTCAAATAAGGAAAAAAAAATAAAACAACTTCAAAGTATTTTAGCTATAATTTTCTACTAACCAATACATGCTAATTACTCTCCATCCTTTGAGGACAGAGAAAGTTTTGTATTTCTTGTACCTCAAGGTGTTTTGTATAAAGTACTCAACAAAAGACTTTGATTAATAACCAGAATCAACATGGTCTCGCTTAGTGTAATCACTTTTCAACATTAAAATTATAATCAGTCATCTTAGGACTAGACGAAATCACTTGGTTTTGCCTCTGAATAGCCTTCTTCACTTTACATATGAGGAACTAAAGGCCCCAGAAAGGCTACACGACTACATTTTTTAGAGTGATTAATTTAAAAAGTCATAGAGTGAATTAGAAAAACTCATTAGAACTCATATCTACTGATTCAGTGTGTCTGTGGTTATCACAGCACCCACGAACTGGACTAAATTACAACTTCTAATTTTTTGGTGTTGCTGATTCATGAGGATTACTGTCTTGCATTTTTGGAAATAAGGGGAAAAAACCATTTTGAGATGTACTGTATCACTGGTAGTGATATCAACGTCCATTTCACACCTGCTGCATTTAAGGAGGTTTCCCTACATGGCTGACTGAGCTTCTACTTATTCAACACAAGTCACAGTCACTGTGTTGAAGGCCATGGACAAAACAGTGAGTAACACACCCAGAGCCCTGCCCTTGCACACTTTAATCTCCTGATTTGACTCTCTTGGGAGTTCCAATAGACCATAAGTGTGAATGCAAGGCCTGCGTTCAACCACCTTTGAATCCCTGGTACCTAACACCAGAGCTGGAACACAGATGGTTCTGAGGGAAATTCGCAGCGCCCTTTTTTAACAAGAGAAGGGGGTCGTGTGGAGTACTTACCGGTGAGGAAATTCCGCAGCCGTCCGAACTGCACTTCATATTGCTGGGGCTCTGCCTGGCAAGGGGCCGCAGACACTATGTTGGCACAACCAGATTCTGATTGGACTAAGGAGGAAAAGATACATAAGATGGGGACGGCAAAGACAATCGCCAGCCCAAAACGTGGCAGGATGGATGGAAGGAGGTGCAGCTGTAGCATCTGACATCTCAGCCCGTTTTCAAAGTACGTTGGGGCTTCTGGTTAAATATGACCGACATGCCTACCCCACCCGCTCCTGACACCCAGTGACGTGACAGCAGAGGAACGAAAGGTATAAAGCACAGGGTACGCGAGCTGGACGAGAGAGGAGAGGCACACAGGCTCACGAGAGACTCCTCTGGACGCATCTGACCCCAGGACCTGACACTGTACCATCGTGTGCCTTGGGATGGGTCCATCTTCAACCCCCGTGCTGGGCATTCAGTGGGCCCTTTCAATCTGGAAATTCACGTCTTCCAGTTCTGAGAAATTTTCTTGAATCATTTTGTTGCTTTCTCTTCTGTGTTCTCTTTCTGGGACGCCTACAATTTCGAGGTAGGTCTCCTGAACTGACCCTTTAATGTCTCCCAGATTTTCCATTTTTTGTCTTTCTGCTCTACTTTCTGGGAGGCTTCCTCAACTTTCAACCCTTCGAATGATTTTTCAGTTTCCCTGTCATGTATTTATCTCAATGTTTTCTTCTCTTAAAATAGCAGTCTCTTCTTGTTTCAAGGCTATCAATGATGGTAGTTTTGAAGGTTTTTTTTCTCTCTGCTGTTTGCTTCCTTCAAGTTGCTTCTCACTGTTTCCTTAAATTTTTCATATGAAGCAGATCAGTTTCTTCCAGGATCTGACAGTCCCTAGTTATCTGAAAGTGAGGCACCACAGAGCTGATGGGAACTCTGGGTGTGCGCTTATCACCCAAGAGGACCTGGATGGGCAATTCCCTGCTGGCGATGTCTTTAGGTCCATTCTGTTGGGCAGGACAGATTCACCAGGGGCGAGGCTTTTAATCACCTTCCTGGACAGCAGGTGCCTGGATGGCAGTGTTCTCGGCAGCGAGAGGAGGAAGGAGGCTGGAGTCTCAATACTCAGGATGTAAACATGCACTTCATCGCCATTCTGTGAGTTCATGCTTTCTAACAAGAAAAGCAAAATTCTCCTACCCTTTCTGCTGGGGGTGGGGTGGGGGACCTCACAACTGGGGAGAGGCGGCGGGGGACTGACAAGCCATCTTCAACAACAATCCGGACGAACACCAACGTGCGTGGGACGCACGTGGGAAAGAGGAAGCAGGAATGTAATTAATGCAGCAGGGCCAAGGAGACACGACAGAGAGCATCGAGAGGCGGGGAGACAGATGGGAAGAGAGTCAGCGCCCCTCCAGGAACTCGGACACACGCTGGAAGGCTGCGGGCCCTCCTGCTGCCCCGCCGTGAGGGAACCAGTCTCGAGTCCTACAGTCACAAGCCCTCACAGGCATCCTCCCCTTGCCATTCCGATGACCACCCTTTAGCTCAGGCTGTCCTGACCTCTCACTGGATCATGCTGCGGCCTTCTGACTAGATCCCCTGGCGCCAATCCGGGCCTTCCCCCGTCAACACAGCCACCACGGCCATCCTCCTAGGACCCACATCTGATGACCTGGACACCCGCCCCCAGCTTTGCCCCCCGATAAGCTCCTAATGGTTCTCTGGAAACTCAGCTCATGCCTTCTATGATTTACTGACCCCTGACTATATGCTGGGAACATGAGACCTTCTGGGAAGCCCTTGTGACCTGCCGGCCAACCTGAGAGCACCACCTTCTTTGCTCATATGGAGGCTGAGCAGCCCTCACGGGACCATGGCACGCCGCCCGCGTGCGCTCATCCGCCTGCCTCAGCTGACTGTAGCAGAGCTCCTCGGGAGCCAGGGTCGAGTCTTAGCTCTCTCGAGAACTTCTCAGCACCTGGCCACCAGCAGGCCTTCACGACCATCTGCTGAACGCAGATGTAAGTATTCCGATTACTCAATCAACAGAAAAACCTAGGACAAAATCTTACAATAATCACACTTTAGAAGCTTCCCGCTTTTCCTGGTGGTTTTCCAGGAACACTGATTCTCCTAATACGCCATCGTATCGAAAAGAAGACAACTGAGAACACAAATTTAACAGTGCTTTGCCCTACTGTCTATCAGCAACAGCACAGGCTCCAATGAACACAGGCCAGCGGGAGCTTATCAAAGGCCGTGACGGCGAGTTTAGAAGGAATTACTCTGGTCCTGTACACTGGCCATCCTACTAGAAACATTAAGGCTTTCATGAATCGATTCCGAGTTCATCGCCTGGCCCTGTCCTTGTCAGGGGAACCCAGCAGAGTCTGAAGGCGAGGGAGAGTGAGTGGGTCTGACACTGAAGGGAAGGAGGCTTCCCCTGAGGAGCCGGGCTGAGCTGGAGAAGGCACTGCCACCTTAAGCTCCCCACACCCGGCCATTTAAAGACGCTCATAACCATCCTGACAGCACGGCAGGAAAAATTTCTCCAAAGTTTTTCTAAAAAAGAATCCAAATCCAATTTCAAAACAAAGAGCAGAAGCAAAAAGAAATGTTAAAAGTCTCAGGAACACATGTATGATGCCAACATTTCCACCCACTGATCCCAAAGGACTCATCCAACTGGAGAACGTGCCTTCCACGGGTGAGGCCCAAGCGACAGGGGAGGGGACACGTGCAAGAGGGGGACAGAGACCCTGGCCCTAGCTCACGGAAGGAGAAAGTCGCACACGACATCAGGTACAGCTCAAAGCCCCCGGGATCCTGCAGGAGGACGTGTTGGGCGGGGGGTTTTCAGAGGCACTTGGGCTGGACGCTGCCTCAGGGACGGGGGTGGGTGGTACCTGCGAGGCTGGTGGCCATCTCCTCGGCGCTCTGCGACAGCCGCAGGCCTTGCTTCAGTGGGCCGTCTGCGTCCCCGTACTGCCGGCGTTTGAGGTAGCAGGACACGGCCATCTGAATCTGTTCGGTGCGCACCCGTTTCATGACCTGAGGGGGAACCATAGGGACAGCCTGACGTCACGCGTGGGTAGAGGCCACGTGGCCAGTCTCCTGGCTGACTTGAGAGCCTTAAGACCAACCTCACCCTCTCTTCCACTTTATGTATTGTCCCGATGAAAACACGGCCAACTTCAATGATGGAAAACAGGAATAGCCTAGATAATAAAGCCCCACGGGACTTCCCTGGCGGGCCAGTGTTAACACTCCGCGCTTCCACTGTAGGGCACATGGGGTCGATTCCTGGTTGGGGAACTAAGATCTCACATGCCTACGTGTTGCAATGTGCGCCCCCCCCCCGAAAAAAAAAAGCTCCACAGATCCTCTGCAAACTCCATTTAGGACCATGATTTCAATCCGCTCCGAGGAATTCCAGGGCCCTGTGTTCCCGGCCGCCCCTCGCTCAGGGAGAGGGGTTCAGGGAGCAGGGAACCAGCCAGAAAGCAGGCAGGAGGCAGCACGAAATCAGAGCCCTGAGACATTCAGAAACCGGGTAAAGAGGTGTTAGAAAGTGAGAAGTTAATAATGGGGAAAGGGAGAGCTATGTTTTCTCTTAGCAGTCAGGAAAAGGCTGCTGGCGCTGAGTCAAGGATTTGAGCAGTGTGTTTTCATGTCAATCATACTGTTTACCTCTTTCACACTTTATTTGTAATGCCAGGTACAGAAAAGCATCAACATTGTAAGAGGGTATGTATATGTGTTAGAAAATCTCATGAATTCTTATACGGAAGGAAATGCACTCAACAGGGGTAAATAACTTCTGATAATTCAAGCTAAGTTGGCGGTTCCCCCTCCAAAAGGACTATTTTCCTTGACTGCTAAATTTATTATCAAGAATGACAGGAACCCCTGATACTGCCATGGGCCTCAAACACTCCTCTGCCTGGAGTAAAGAATACTGCAGTCCAGATGACCAGTGACAGCTGAATGAATTTTCTAGGTTCACTTCTGTGATGTAAAAAATATTTTCTTCTTCAGGATCAGAATATCGTGTCCATTTTGGAATGCATGCAACCTTATCCATACACATGTGATGGTCCCCACCAGGGTAACTTTCTCTAAATCAAGGACTTCTAATTTTTTTGTGTGTGGAAGATGTGTTTTTGATAGTTTATTTGGATGTGTTTAAATTTTCAGTTTCAATTACATGCACTGGCTTTCTCCTTTGTGATCTCCTCCATTTGTTTTTAAGATTTAAAATTCCCCCCATTCCAAAAACCTGTTATTTATTTTTTCTTTAAATATTAAAAAAAGTTTATCTGTATCTAATTTTTATCCATTACAATTTCTTTCAGTGTACAATATGTGGTGAATAACCAAACAACTATTTTACCCAGATACTGCAGCAAACAAGTTGTTCCAGAATCATCTGCAAATAAATAATCCTTCCAAACTGATTCATGGTAACTCTTTTAAAACACAATCTGAAGATCGACTTTTCAATTGCCTAAAAGTCACACAAGAGAGCAAACAGTGAAGGCTGGAGACATGCACACACAAAAACACATATATTTATATACAAATATAAAATGTTAAGAAATCATAAATATATTATTTTAAACCAGGTGTAAAGAATGATTATATTATCTATGCATTTCATTTCTGGATTACCAGAGACAGTATCAAATATTTGTTAGAAAGGAGGGGCACTGGGTCTGAAATGATTGAGATTCAGTGATACAGTGAAACAGTAACAAATTTCCTCATACTGAACCACCTTTCACTATGGAATTTGCCTCACTTGGTTATGGTGTGTTAGTCTTTCACTGTATGACAACTCAGATTTTTTTTTTTTTTAATTTTTGGCTGCGTTGGGTCTTCACTGTTGCGCGCGGGCTTTCTCTAGTTGCGGCAAGCGGGGGCTACTCTTCGTTGTGGCAGGCGGGCTTTTCATTGTGGTGGCTTCTCTTGTTGAGGAGCACGGGCTCTAGGCGTGCGGGCTTCAATAGTTGTGGCACGTGGGCTCAGTAGTTGTGGCTCGCGGGCTCTAGAGTGCAGGCTCAGTAGTTGTGGCACGTGGGCTTAGTTGCTCTGCAGCATGTGGGATCTTCCCGGACCAGAGCTTGAACCCATGTCCCCTGCACTGGCAGGTGGATTCTTAGCCACTGCACCACCAGAGAAGTCCCCAGATTATTTTTTAATTAAGATTTTTTTTCTATTGTTCATACAAGAATTCTGAGACTTTGAGAGTGGGGATCACTGCTCTAAGTATTCATCTGTCCATTGATGGAGACAGATAATTGTTTCTTTGTGGTTACTAATAAGCATTCCTGTACCAGTTTGACTATTTCAGTGATTCTCTATGGTTTTCTAACCTGGTTACACATAAGAGTCTCCTGCGAGTGTGTGTATAAATAAGTTCAGCCTTGGAGATTCTGATTCAATGTAATATTTAGAGAAAAAAAATTTAAGTGCACACAGAGACTGTGAGAGTACTATCCTTTGCCAGTTTGGACCCAAGTCAGAAGCAGTCAATCCACCAGGCTCCCACCCCCGGCCCCGCCACCACACGACCCTACGCCGCTTGCTAAAGATGCTTTCAATCTAACTTCAAGAGTTCTTAGTCTCCAAGCTCTTCCAAAGCAGCCTGATGCCTTGTATTTTGGCTGGGACTAAAACTTTTCCAGACTTCCTACTGCCCATCTCTTGTTGCCATGGGAGTGCATGCTTGTATCAATGTGTGTCCCTTAGTGTTTCAGGTAAGATGGGAGTAAGAGGTCATCTCTCTAACAGGGGGAAAAAAAAATGTGCACAGGAAAAGACATGGGAAAACTGACACAGCAGACCCTGCAATGCCAAGTGTCCCCAAGGTGGGACAATGTATATGCATGTCTGAAGAGGAGGGGAAAAGAGAGAGTGAACAGAAAGCGGTGAGAATGAACAATAGTAAAAAACAGGCCATATTGGGGATTACTAGAAACTAGCTGGTAAATACTGATGCCAATGAATTTGCCCAAATTAGCCGTCTGGAACAGCAGTTTCTGGCTCCAAACCACCATGTAGGACAAGGACCTTCCCTGAGGGTGGGCAGTGAGCCAGCTGCAGGGCCAAGAGTCTGGGGGGGGGGGGAACGCGGGCATCAGTCTCTTGTACAGCCACGCTCAACTGAAATACCAGGGACGTTATCCAGCTGACTGCCCTGGACTTGATTCCAGGACACACATATTTCAAGTGAAGCAAAAAATAAATGAAATGGGAAAAAACCCCACAAACCTTCTTAAAAACAGACCTGTCTCTTGAGAGACTCAGACATGAGACTAACACTGCAATTCCAAGTTACCTGTTTATCTTTTCCCGTAATTATAAAATCTTTTAAATTTAAATTGAGTTTCAATCTAATTACATCTTTGTTAAAAATTTCAGGGTTTCCCTTAATTTTCAATTGACAGAAAATATTTTAACTTTAAAGTTAAAAATGGATGATCACATACCTTTCTTTTCATGTCACATTATTAGGATTTCTGGAAATTAACATGAGGATTCCCACACAATATGTATCTATGTCTCATGCATTAATAGTTGCCTACTGTTACCAAAGTTGCTACAGAAAATCAGGACATGATCACCTTCCTGCCTTAAAGTAACAACTGTGCAGGAAGAACCACTCTCTTAATACTCTTTGCTGCAGCCTAACCCCACCCACTTATGTTCAAATGTGTATGGTTGGTGGAGGGTTGCTCAGAGAGTCACCCCCAGCCCAGCACTTCATGGGCTAAGCACTACGCAATTCCATGAGATGCCAATAGAGTACTATATGAACAGTGTGTCTCCCCCTGCCCCTCAGATATAAGGTGTCAGCTTTGAGGATGAATGAGTTCAAAACAAATCCAGGCAAACTCACCACCACTATCCTGAAATCAGTTCCCCAACTGAGTATACGGACAGTAGCTAGGTGTTTCTGTTGTTGTTGTTTTTTAAAGTAAGTGTATTTTTTTCCAATTATAAATTTATGCTTAAAAACAGATAAAAATTATTTTGTATTTTTTCTTAACTGAGAGGTCATGTAAAGTGCCTAGTAGGTGCTCATATATCAGTTCTCTTCTCTTTCCTTGCAGTATTCTAAGTGCTTATAAAATCCATCAAAAGGCCACTCTTAGTAGCACCTACAAACCTAATAAGCTTTTGCATTAATCATTGTGATAAAATGCTTGTGAAAATAAAAATCGCAGCTGAAAAATAAATGAGCTCGGTTTCAGTCATACATGATATAATTTTTAAATTAGGTTGGCCTTTCATATTCAGGCTTTGATCAGACACATACGTAACATGAATACACTTGAACTAAAACCTGTGCTCTTTCCCATGGAGTCCTAAGAAGTAAATGGCACACGAACAAGGCTCACAGCTGCGGGCTCAGGATGCAATGTAGAATCTGGGGGTTTAATTTGGGTAGGAGGGTTGGGGGTGGAGCAGAAATCATACAGCCAGGCAGACAGATGCCCCTAGAACTTGACTAACATCAGCTGGGACCTCCATAAAGTCCCAGAAGTCTTTCCTTGTCAACTACTTCCTTTCCCTGCAGCTTCCTACCTGCAGCCACCCCCAAATCTGCTCCAGTCTCCTTACTCAGCCAGCCGACCCTGCTTCCTATGTCAGCGGGCTATTTACTAAGACTTGAGATTCCTCAACTCTTGTCAAATCTGTCACTTTTCCCCACTATCTTACATGGCTTCTAGGCTGCTGAACACACCGCCTCCCCTGCAGGCAGGTCTCTGGCTCCCCTCTTCCACCCTTCACATTCCCTACTGACACAAGACTCATCCTGTCTCTAGTCAGATCACCTTCCTGAGCTCAAGTCTACAAGACTTCTCTACCTGGACGCTGCAAACATCTGAAATTCGATGTGCTCAAATTCTCTTCCTTCCATACGTCTTCCTTTTCCTAGTTTTCCCAGCCAGCTTAATGGTGCCACCATCCACCAACAGAGAAAACCACAACCAAAACCAACCAATCAAATGAAAACTGTCATCTTAAGACGCTTTTCTCTATCTCCCTCCCCCTCACTTCTAAATGGCCATCAACTCTTTATTCTAAACAGGACTCTCTTGGAGCCATTGTGCTACCATATCCTCACTGCTGCGATCTGACAGCACAAATCACTTCTCACCTGGACTATTGCAATGTCCTCCTACTACTCTAGGCCAACCTCAAACACCCTTTTGAATGCAGCCAGACAAAAAGACTGACTATGCTACTGCCATGCTTAAAATCACCCTCTGCACCCCATGCAGACTGCCCACTCCTGCCATCACTGTTCTCTAGTTCCCCCCCAGATGGAGAGTTCCCTAGAACAGGGCTTTTATCTTTGAAATTCACATTAAAAGTAAAGTGAGTGTCATCTAGCTTCTGCTTGGAATTCTTGACGGTTTACTTCAGGCACATGATTTCTCTGGATTTTTATGAACCAAGAAAGCCACAAATATTTGATGCTTACTTCAAATTTATAGAACGGCTACCTACATTTACCATGTCTTACGTCATGAAGAATACCTTTCACGTGGGCTCCATTTACAAGCACTGTAGACAGAAGAAACAGGATGCTGTGCTCTCAGAATAAGGGGGATATGGTTTCCTATGTTTATCATTCTCCCTGAAATGGAATTCAAATGCAGCAAGTGAGGTTTTGGAGATGCTTTAATGACACCGAATCCTTTATGTGTGTGTGTCTCACAGAGCAGCCGGATCACTTTTTATTCTAGAGTAGTACTGCCCATAGGACTTCCTGCAATGAAGGAAATGTTCTAGGTCTGCACTGTTCAGTGTGGTAGCCACCAGCCACAAAGGGCTATCTAGCAATTAAAATGTGGCTAACGCAGCTGAAGAATTGAATTTTTAATTTTCATTAAGTAAAATGTAAGCAACCACACATGGCTCGTGCTTTCTGTATTGGATAACACAGTTCCAGAGCATGGCATTACTTTGTGAAACTAAAGCAGCAGTGCCTTGACTTAAAAATGGCAATGCACAAAGTCTTGCAAAACACTTCTGATTCCTAAATTGCCAAATCTCCAAAAATTAGTATTTTGTTAGTAAAAATGGAGCTAACTTTTTATTACTATCAAACACTCTAAGGCTACTAAGATATATATACATTTACATACATCTTACCAGAAAGAGATCTTCTTTGACTGCTAAACAAAGATTTATGAATGGGAGTTTTCTATAGTGTTTTCTAAAACTTGCCAGTACACAACATTCTTGAAACCTTCTTGAAGTTAAAAAATGAGACGGGGAAAGGAATTTGTTTCAGTAGACAAACAGAGCAGCAGTTACTTTCTGTAAAATGTTCACATAAAAGGCGAGCTCGAACCTGAGACAACTTTACCCCTGCAATGAGAAAATTAAAAAAGAAAAATTTTTGGCTAACTTAAACTAGAAAAAAACCCTTTAGGACTGCAGATCAATTAGTCAAATGTCTGCTTATAATCTTTAATTTATTAACTTCCATGTATTTTAAAATATAGAAGGCAACACATTAATTCATGAAACAATTTTACGCCAACTATTCACTTACATCTTCAACACCAGCGTCTCTGTAGTCACTGAAGCCACTCTGAATCATCAAATTCCATTTTCCAGAACACACCATCTTCGCTCCTACCAAATCATCTATGATACAGCACTTGATGCTCTCGCTGGAAATCTCAACGCAAGCCATCAATACCGATTCAGGTGGCAGAACTTTTCAAATGTATCACTTACTGTTGATACATTGGTGGTATAAATATCCCGAACTAGCAATGACTGAGATTGTTTCAGTCCAATATGTATTTCCCAAACAGCATCTTGTTGTTGGAAAGAGTAATTACAGTGCCTGTAACAGGAGAGACTTAAACATGTGGTACCACCCTCTTTTCAGAGGGATACTCTGGGGGGAATCCTGCCTAGTAGTCAGGCATATACAGTACATCCTTGAAGACGCTTTTTAAGAGAGAAGGTGGCCTGGAATGATCTGGTTTCCTCATGCCTTCTCAGAGTGCTCTTTAGGCTTCCGGATTTGGATTCAAGTGCCTGCCTCTGCGAAGCAGCCATTTTCCTTTTGGAGTCTCAGGCAGACACAAAGCTGCCAGGACAAGTGGCTGGGCCTTCCCTACTTTTAATCCCACACCACTACAGGCACAATCTTTCCAAACGGCTAATCTGACGCCATCTGTGCTCAGCTTAAAAACTTTCTCCTTCCTTCACCAGTGTGGAGGATAAAAAAAATCATCTCCACTGTGTCACCCTGAGGTTACTCTTATCTGCCTTTGTTTACAAAACAGGTGGGTACCACAAGGCCTTCTCGCCTTAGGGGCTTTGGTCAAAATGGCACTCCTAGCTGGTTTCGCTAACTCCCACTCATGCTTCACAGCCTAGCCTGGCCACTTCTTCCTCCCCAAAGCTTCCTTGAGCCTGATTCCTTCCACCCACCAAACCCAGGAACAAACCTCTATCACAGGAATCACCATACTATTTGTTTCCTACACCACCACTACTAATACCTGGCACTTACTGAGTGTACATCACAGGTAAGATACTATTTTAAGTGCTTTACGTAGACTATCTCGTTTACGCCTCCCGAGAACCCTAAAAGCTAGGGAGCATTCTTCAGATAAGAAAGCTGAGGCTCAAAGAAGTCAGACAGGTGCCCAAGGGTCCATGGTGCCAGGAGGGGAGCTTGGGCCACCTGGCTGCATGGTCTGAGCTCTTACCTTTTACAGTGTCTTGCTGCTCAAAGGCTTCTCTCGGGAAACACAACAGTGAAAGCTTACCAAATGCTCGTTGAGAGAGTGATCACAACAGTTACTACCTGAGAAGCTGTCTGTCTGTCACATGGAGAGGCTAGAAACGGTTTCTAGCACTGTCCACTGGGTAATGCTGGTTTAACAGAGCGCCCCCGGGGCTCCCTTCCAGCTAAAACGAATCATCAAATAAACAAAACAAACAACAGCCCTTTCTCCAGAGATGTCCTTCATAGGTATTATGAAGGACATCTGTTTGCGAAAGTAAAACCAAAAAACCAGTGACTGAATAGTTAAGAGGAGCCTTTACCTAGTTCCACAGTGATAGAACCAAACAAATCTCACACATTCAGAGGCAGAAGCAACAAAACTATTCCAAAACACACAAATCTGCTTTACTGTTGATGACAAAACACAAACAAAAAAATGGTCAAGGCAAGCCCATTTTTTGGTTTGCCAATTTAACACTGATTTTTAAGGCAGGAATGATTTATAATTGACAAAAATCAAAATTACATTTAACGCAAAAACTTTAGGCCTAAGAGGAACCTAGAAAGTATTCTCTGTCAAAAAAAGAAATTGTAATAGCTGATAAC
The DNA here is from genome assembly GCF_003676395.1 of Aethalodelphis obliquidens. Classification (NCBI taxonomy): domain Eukaryota; kingdom Metazoa; phylum Chordata; class Mammalia; order Artiodactyla; family Delphinidae; genus Aethalodelphis; species Aethalodelphis obliquidens. The sequence continues at coordinate 1,429,297 of NW_020838031.1, forward strand.
TAGTATTTACAGAACACTTCCCACTTGTCAGGCATTTTCACATTCATTAATCCTTTTTTGGGTATCCTGTAAAAGGTCCAGTTTATCAGTCATTACCCCATTTTACTGAAGAGGAAACGAAGGCTCCGAGAGGTTACAGATAGTAGTTACATGGTTTCGACCTGAGGCCGATGTAGTCACCAAGCCCCCTCCGCTCCATGAAGCTTCTCCGAGTGTAAAGCTATGGCTCCAAACTCCTCTTCCTACTCCCACCCTCAAGCAGAGCTGGGACCCAGACCGGGGCGGCCACCGTGTCCGCCCTACCCCGCAGCGCTAGGTCACCTAATAGTAGACGGCCCCTGTCCGCGCGCCCCTCCCAGCGCAGCCCCGATTCCTGCCAGCCGGGTCTCCCTTCCTAGACCTCCACCTGCAAGGTCAGAGATCAGCGCTTCCAGCCTGCCGCCGCGGGGCACGAGCCCAGGGCGCTCTCACCGCTGTCGGGAGGGCAGCACTTCCGCTGAGCCTCCTAGGACACCCGGTCCCTCACCCTCGGCTCCCCCGCCCACGTCGCGCCCGGGCGCTCAGGGCCTCGGGGCTCCGCGGCGCGCACCCCGTACGCGGCTGTCAGGGGCGCGGCCGCCTTGCGGGCGCCCTTGCAGGTGGGCATCGCCGCGCTCGCCCGCGTCCTCCCCGCCACCCTGCGCCAAGTTTCATCCCGACTTCGGCCCACAGACACTTCCCTCTCCCGTAAATGAAGAGGAGGCCGGGCCCGCGCTCCGGGCCTCCAGGCGGTGCCGCCCGCTCGCCCCGCCCCCACCGCCCAGGCCGCGCTGCCGCCTGCGCTGCCGCCCGCGCCCTCGGCCCGCCGCCCGCACTCACTGAACATCCCAGGCGGCTCCCGCTCCCCCCGCCGCCGCCGGGGTCGCCCCGCGTCCGCCTCCGTCGTCTCCGCGGCAGGCTCGCGCTCCGCGGCCGGCTCAGCCGGGCCCCCGCGCCCAGTGCCCCGCCGCCCCCGCGGCGGCTCTGGGCTGCAGCCCCATGACTGATTGACGCGGAGCCGCCGCGGGCTGGGCCGGGCCGCTCGGGCCTCGACGCGCGACCGTCTCCGCCAATGGGCGCGGCGCCTCGGCGCTCGGCTGGCGATGCCTGGCGTGCGAGCCGTCCCGCCCCACGTTCCTTCCGCCCGGTCCAGCACCGCCCCGCAGCTGCCAGCGCAGCCGGAGTCCGGAGGAAGGAGCGCGATCCCCCACGTGGTGGCCCCGGAGTCGGTCCCGCCGGTGCTGCGGCCGTTCGTCCCTGCGCGGTCCCCATCCGGGGCTGGCCGCCGGGAGAGCTCCCCACCCGGTGACTGCTCTCCGCCCCGCCCGCCGCCCCTCACGGCGGGGTCTGCGTGAGTTCCTCACCTGGGGGCGGCCTGCAGGTGAGCCCCCTCCCAGCCGACCCTCCGCCCCGCCCGCGGTCCTTCCCAGGTGACCAGGTCCCTCCAGGTGAGCTCCCTACCTGGGCATGGTCCTCCCACGCTGGCTTGCTCCTCCGGCGGCCCCTCGCCTCGCTCCTGGCTGCTCGCTTCCTTCTGTTCCGCAGGGTTTAGCGTGGCCGCGCGAGGACGGACGGGGCTTTGCGGTCCGCACCAGGCTTTCCACGCCCGCTCGCAGGGATCGCTGCGGGCACCGAGGGCCCAAGGTTGACAGATCCGGGAGGGTGTATGGGGCGTCTTTGTAGCCAGTTCTGCAGATACTTTTAAAGTACTTTGTAGCTGTCGCCATGGCTGTATAACATTGAATTTAGAAGTTAAATTGTAGCTGTTGAATGGATATTGGACGTTTCGACAAAGAGGAAGACTGACAGCATTTGACTGTTCTAGCCTCTGAAATAGTGAAGGGTACCGTGCTGAACCTGTCTTTCATCCGATGTTCGCTCATTCCCTGTAAAGATCCCTATTGAGAATTAGCTCTGAAGGTAGGTCTATAGGATTTCAGACCCCTTAGATTTTAAAAATCCAGCGATCCAGTTCTCAGGATAGCAAATTGTTTTGGTTTGACAGTATTTAAATTGGAATCACGGGGCTGCGATCTTTTCTCGGTATTTCATTGGCCCTATTTTGTTATTTACGATAATTTTATTTCAGTATTAAGTATCATGAAAAACTTTCTCCCTTGAGGAACTGACTTGTTTACTTTTATGTAATGAAAATGACTTAACCTGATATGTTCTCCCCTTTTTACTTTGGCTTTTAGGAAACTCTAAGCTACATTTACCTCAGTTTTATAGGATTATAGGTGGCTGGTATGTTTGTGTTCCTTCTTTATTCATAATTGTATCCTTCCAGCGTTAATCATGTAACTATATTCTGTAGAGTCTTAGAAGCAGTGTGTGTTGGTAAGTTTATGAAGTTACTGTTGCAGGTGAAAAAACATTCTATCTGTTGGGACTGGGTTTATACTATATTTCTTTTGTATAAGAACACACTATATATTCTTTTGTACTTGTACTATTTCCAAATACTGTTTATTTATCTTTTTTTTTTTTAAAGATGATGTTGGGGGGTAGGAGTTTATTAATTAATTAATTATTGCTGTGTTGGGTCTTCGTTTCTGTGCAAGGGCTTTCTCTAGTTGTGGCAAGCGGGGGCCACTCTTCATCGCGGTGCGCGGGCCTCTCACTATCGCGGCCTCTTTTGTTGCGGAGCACAGGCTCCAGATGCGCAGGCTCAGTAGTTGTGGCTCACGGGCCTAGTTGCTCCGCAGCATGTGGGATCCTCCCAGACCAGGACTCGAACCCGTGTCCCCTGCATTAGCTGGCAGATTCTCAACGACTGCGCCACCAGGGAAGCCCTATTTATCTTTTTAAACTGTTCAGTGGGGTGGGTCCTAGTATATACTCTATAGTATGTATTAGAATATTTTTGCAGAAAAAACTCTTTCAGTCTAAAACCATGTGTGAACGAATCTTTTCACAAGTAATTTGAACACTTTGGGTTTTGTTCCATTGAATTCCTGCGCACTGACCTCTGAGGATGTGATGTTTGATCACAGCAGGAATACTTGTATGTGTGTGTGTAATCCATCGTCTGTTTGAATTTCCTCCAAGAAACTCATGGACTCAAGCATCTTATGTATAAACTTCTGCCCAACAGTGTTTAATTCATTAGAAAAATATTTTTAAAGGAGTATAAGTTATGTAGACAATAAGGTACATAGTGTTCATTTTCTGCTGCCTATTAAGTTTGACCTTAATATTCTGGTCCTTTATATTAAAAAAATATAAATTTTTTCCATTGCTTTAAATTGTAGGTAAAGCGCAGCAATGGCTGCTGTTTATTCTGGCATTTCTCTAAAACTTAAAAGCAAGACAACTTCCTGGGAAGATAAACTAAAACTAGCGCACTTTGCCTGGATTTCCCATCAGTGTGTTCTTCCAAATAAAGAACAAGTAAGTTTAATGTGAAAGTTACATTTCTACAACCTAAACTAATGATCACTTATGTAAATTGCATATTGACATTTAGTTAAAATTTAAAAAGATTAAAGGTTGGGGAAGGGAAACATGGTTAGAAAGTTAAAAGTCCTATCAGTGAGATAAAGTAAGTAGTTAGGTATTATATTAACAAAGTTTTTCTGTTACAAAACCTCAGCATTTCGTTTATGTTTGGAAACATCTCTTATATTCTGAATTAAATATGTGCATCAGTGAGCAAATTAGGATTTAGGTTACAGAAGTTAAGTTCTGAGTCTGTTGGCAGCTTCATTTGTTTGTAAATCCTAAGTGATGCTCCATAAGCAATTCTTGTTGGTGCTTTGTTAAATGTCTTTGGAACTTGATGAATCGAAGGCTGGAAGTAGGGAAGCTTTAGCATTTGTAGTAAACTGAGGGGAAATAGATTAGAAACCGATAGATTAGAAACAGATTAGGAACCAAGAAAGACATAGCTCTTTGTTAACATTTCTCAAGCTTATCTGACTAAGAAAAGCAGTTAATACAATGGAGACACCGGGATGATGAGCTCATGCAGTTAGATACTCATTTGCTAGTATTAAGCAGCACAAAATGTGTCAGGTGGATTACAGCCATTGAAATGATGAGGTCCAGTATGTAGAGCACTAGCAGAGCTAGTCGTTTCTAAATCTGGCTGCACCTGAGAATCATTTTGTTTGTTTGACCTGGCAGCCGTGGCAGGCAATTTCATCAAGGTTTCCACTACCCTTCTCCAGAGAGAGTTTTTTCCTTTTAGCGTTTGTCACTATTCGTGTTGTTATTGACAGTTCTGGTGTCCTGAGCTGAAGCCTCACCACTTTTCCTTGTGTTTATGAATAAGGAAACACGTCACAATAATGGAAACTGTTTATGTCCAGCCCTCCTTTTAATACAGCACTTGTGAATCATTTCATAGAAGACTGTCTGTCTTCTGAACAGGGTAAATAGGTTTCGGGATGAAGCTGCAGTTAACTCGGGAAGCCAGGACACAAACCCTGGTCTTCTGACTCTGCATTTTTGCTTTTGTGTGTCATTCCTTTTGTGGCCATTCTGAGCAATTGTTGTTGTGCTTTTAACTTGTAAAACTTGGAAGCAATTAGTTAGAAGAAACCGGTTTCTCTTGAAACTTTTTATTGGCCCCAGATGAAGACACACTTAGTTTTTTTGATTGATTCTTTAATAATAAATATTTTAAGACACCAAAATGTAATATAATGTTACCAAAGATAAGTTTTAAAGGAGAGTTTTTCCCCCCTGGCAATTGTATTTGGTTATTCGTTTATTTTTAAAGTATATTCCAAATTCAGGTATTACTTGATTGGGCACGACAGTCGTTGGTTGCGTTTTATAAGAAAAAACTTGAACTGACGGAAGACATTGTCGAAAGGCTTTGGATCTATATGGATAACATTCTACATAGCAGAAAATTGCAGAATCTCCTCAAGAATGGAAAGACAATTAACCTTCAGATTTCCCTCCTCAAGGTAATTAACAGTTTCCTGTGTTATCCTATAAGTGTTACACGTATCTCTATTGATTTCCTGTTAATGCTGGAGGCTTATTTGTCTTACGGTTAATGATATGAAGATACAGACAATATCGAAGTAGGGGAGGAGAAAGAAATAATATTTTTAGAGTTATAATAACGACTGATATTTATTGAATGCATATTGTATGCGCTACACCGTGCTAAGCACTTTATATTATGAAAAGCTTAGAACTTTTTCGTAAAGTGGTTAATTACCTTTTTAGTTGGAAAAGGTAGCCAGCAAATGATGCTACTTTATGACTTTTTTTTTTCACCTTTCTGCTGGACTGGAGGGAGGTCAAAGGCCAAAATCTGGATGAGAATTTCCTCAAAGGTTTTTGGCTCCGTGATTTTGAAGTCTCAGGTCGGGATTATAAACTTCACTGTCAGTATTGAGTATTTTGAAATACTGTGAGAATAGCCGGTGACAATAAAAAGCACAAATAAGGAGTACTGAGCGTGGGCCAGGTAACCTGCCGAAAGTCACACAGAAAGTAAGTGGCAGAGCTGGGATTTGAACCTCCATCTGTCTGATGGCAAAGCCCGCGCTCTACGCTGCAGCCTCACCCACATGAGCGTGTGCGCAGGAGAAAAGCAGTAGAGGCTGGGAACAGAAGAATTAAATGGTTGATGCCTGATGGTTCGTAGGCTTTAGTGGTTCTTGAAATTATGCTCTAAATTGTGTCACTTTTTAAAATGATAGACCAGTGGTCACCAAAGTGGGTTATTCTGAATGGTTCTTTGGGAGTGTGGGAAGAAAATCTTACATCTCTATATGTTTTTTAAAAAGTCACTTTAATTTCTATGTATGCTTTATAATTATATAAGATACTAGTGCTATAGTGCATACATATAATTTATAACTTTATCGGGTATAAGTGTGGAAAAAGTTGTATAATCAGAAAAATTTGGAGATCACTCTAGTAAGTGTGCTGGCATTTAAGTATGTGATATCTTTGTTTCGGCTTTTCCAGAGCCAGCAGTTACTCGGATGGAGATAAACACACCTGTGTCCTTGGGCTACTGCTAACTTAACACCTAGGATAAATTTGATTCTCAGATGCTGTAAGGCTGGGAGCAAGTCACTTAGCCTATAAGTGAACTTTGGAACCTGTCTGGCCCTCATAATTTCTGGTGCTTGTGAATTTCAGAATTTTGGAAGCAATAGACTGTGGGTTTGCTGTATGTTAAGTAGTAGCTGGCAGCGTTTACTTTCCTCTTTTAAGAATGCCTTTTGCTTTGGCTTTTTAAATACAAACAGTATGACTGATTATAAAAATGTGTTTTGGACCACAGGATCATAACCCAAGGCCACTGTCCATCTACCTGTAGCATCTAAGTTGAATTATAGGTTTAGGATCTAAGAAAAAGTGAAATCTTAGAAGTTTAAGCCTTATAAAACTCTGCTCTTTAAAAAGGGACAGCAAATTTACAAAGGCACTGAGCCCCTTCCCAAGTTTATACTGGTAGCAGATGGATGTGTGTAGGAGTTAAGACAGGTCCTCTGCCTTCCTTTGGTGCACTAAGGAAATGCCAAGTTCATTTAGATGTGCGAATCTGGGCATTTCTCTCATTCAGATGAGGGCAAGGAGTGAGTTCACTGATTGTGTTGTATTTTTTGTGTGTACGTGTGGGTTTAGGGTCAGTGATGAGTTTTCTTTCTTTCTTAATGGTCAGATCATCAATGAGAGAATGGCCGAGTTTGCTCTCTTGGGATCTCAGAGGAGCATCTGTGTTGTGCTGAGCTGCTGCCAGGGTATCCTCTCGACACCCGCCCTTGCTGTCATCTACACGGCCAGGCAGGAGCTGACGGTCGACCTGCTGAGCCAGCTGTGCTGGTTGGCCTGTAGGCAGCCGGGAGCCGTGATGCCCCAGTTGTTCGAGGTTCTTCACCTGACCCTCGGCCTTTACCTCTCGATTCAGCGGCAGCAGGTCAACCCAAGACGCACCTTTGGGGAGGTGACCACACACTTGCTCCAGCCCTGCCTGGTCCTGAGACACTTACTCTTGGCAGGCACGTGGACCCAGGCTGGCCAGGGCCTGCTGCGGCCGGCGCTAGGCCGGGACATTAGGAGTCAGATCGAGGCCGTGCTTCGAGGTGGAGCTTTTCAGGCCGAGCTGCTCCCTTCCTACAAAGAGGAGCTCTTGGAGCAGCAGCAAGGTGACACGAAGATGGGGGCCATGAAGAATCTCCTAGCGCCCCTGGGCACCGTGACGGCCAGGCTGGTGGATGCCGGCTACTGTGAACCGTCCCTTCAGGCTGCTGTGGTGGCCAACTCCGTGGCCCTGCTGTACAAGCTCTTTGTAGATTCTTACCTCAAGGAGGGGAACCAGCTGCTCTGCTTCAAGGTGCTCCCTCCGCTGTTCGGTTGCTTAAGGATTTCCCACCTGCGGGAGGAGCAGCTGCAAGCCCTGTCTGCGTCTGACTGGACCGTGGAACTCCTGGCCTTGGAACAGCTGCTAAATTCAGTGGCCAGTAGTACTATCTACAACATTGCCACTGACCGGATTCGGCACGGGGAGACTCAGTTCCGCTTCTACCGCCGTCTGGCCGAGACGCTGCTAAACCACCCACAGGCCCCCGTGCCAGCCTGGTTCCGCTGCCTCAAGGCTTTGCTGTCTCTGAATCATTTGATTCTGGAGCCAGACCTGGACGACCTGTTGGCTTCAGCTTGGATCGACGCAGAAGTCGCAGAGTCGCGGACCCAGAAAGCCCAGGAGGCGCTGATCGGTACACTCTTCCAGACGTTCGCCAAGCTCCGGCAGGTGCCCCGGCTGTTCGGGGAGGTGCTGGGCGTGATCTGTCGCCCCGCGGCCGAGGCGCTCAGGCTGCCCGTGCTGTCTGCGGGCCCCGCTGCTGTGCTTCGCGAGTGCCTCCCAGATCTGCCCCCGAGCCAGGTCCTGGACGCCTGGGCCCTCATCCTGGAGAGCTTCCAGTCTCTGGTCCTGCCTGATTTGCAGGGTGACATGGACATGGCCCTGAAGTCGCTGTCACTGAGCTCGCTGCTGCACTGCGTCATGGTCCACGCGCGGAGCCTGGATGGCGACTCGCCCCTGCCCGTGGTCAGGCGCACGCGGCGCACCATGGACGAGACGCTGCGGGGCCTCGTGAAGCCCCTGCTGGACCTCCTCTGCAAGCCCCAGCCCTCGGTGCCCGAGCCCTGGCAACAGAGGGTCGGTGACTCTGCGCTCCTGCTCGCCCACACCTGGGCCCAGGTGGACACTGTGCTGGGCTTGAGCTGCGACCCGTATCGCTCTGAGCCCGGGGCCCTCGCGGGCACCGCCCCGGAGCCCTCGAGCCTCCCCCCGCTGCTCCCGGGCGTGGAGGCCAGGCAGTGGAAGGAGATAGAGGAGTTTGCGGCTCAGTCCAACTCCCTCGGCAGGTACTGCTTGGAGCAGCTCCACCTGCAGAGGATGAAAAACACCTTGCTGCAAGCGAGCGTCCAGTCTGAAGAAGCCCTCCTTGCTCTGAGGCGCGATGCCGCCTACATCCTGGGCTCCGGGAGAGCGAGCCTGTCCCGGGGGACGACGGCCTCCTGGGACGGCCAGGTGGGGACAGTGAGTGCGCTCACCTACCCCGTCGCCCACTGGCACTTGGTCATGTCCAATCTCACGATCTTAGCATCCTATCTTTGTCCAGACGACCTGCGGTACCTGGCCGACATCCTGCTAAGAACTTTGCCAACGAGCAAAGCCCAGGAAGGCCCGGCGGAGGAGGAGCCAGACATCACACTTGAAGAAATATCGAAGGCCGTCCTTCACAGCCCTCTCCTCCCCGAAATGCAGTCCCTCCACTCTGCGCTCTTACTGCGCGTGACTGCGAGCTGCGCTGGCATCCTGTGTGCTGGCGCCCAGGGGGGCCCTGCTCTTCTCCGCCAGCAGCTGCCCTGGCTTTTTGAAGGGGATTATGCGGTCGTGGCTCACGGGGAAAGCAGATTTCCAAAGGTCAGGTCGGAAGGTGTAGAGCCAAGGGGAGAAATCGCCCAAAACTTACTCTCCTTGGCCAGGGGTGACTCCCCCGTCCAGCTGGAGGGAGAGCAGCTGGAGAGCATTCTTCGGCTTTTGGAGGTTCTTTCTGCTCTGCAGCTGGACAGCCTCCCGCCCCCCTGCCACGTGCATTGTGTTCTCCTGCTGCTGTCCCTGGCCGGCACCGTGCTGGGCAGTTCTTGCTCCCCCTCGCTGACCCTCAGGTTCTTGATGACGTGCTACCGGCTTCTCGGTTACCTGCAGAGAGGGAAGAGCGCCCAGTCGGTGCTCAGGGTCATGTACGTTAGCGATATCTTTGAGATCACGCTGACCTCCTTGTTCAAAGCCAGTAGGAGGTTTCTTGTGGACATGGACGACCCCTCTTGGCTGGAATTCCTCCAGGTGGTGGGGACGTTCTTAGAACAGCCACTGCAGGTGCTCCTCCAGAGGAAGCTCAGCCCGGAGCTCAATTTTGGGAAAATCCTTGCGTTCCTCTCGAGTTCCCAGCTGCGCCCTGAAGCAGCTCCAGGCACACGGTCGGAAGATCAGACACCTCTGGGCCAGCAGCTCCTTCTGGTGTCCTTAACCAAGCTGTGCCAGGCGCTGGGGCCTTTGGTCAAGGAGCAGGAGCAGCACGAGGCTCTGGAAGCACCGCGTGAGCTGTTGCAGGCGGCTGTGGTACAGGCGGGGGCCGTGCTCCAGCTCTGCGCCGCCCGTGGGGCCCGGGGCCGCCGCCTCCCGCCGCCCGTCCTCTCGTCGGTCGCCTCGCTCTTGGAGGCCGATGTGGCCCTGTGCTCTGGGCACGGCGGGACGGACCACGTGCTGCTGCCCCATGCCGCCCTCTACCAGGCTGTCTACTCTCAGATCCTGTCGGAGTTGCCGGATCTAGCAGGAGACACCCCATCTCTCCAGGCAGCTGTGCAGTTTTTGACTCTGTTCTTTTTAGCCCCAGAACTGCACCCCCAGAAGGAGTCTGTGTTTACCTCTGTGTTTCAATCTGTGAGAAAAGTCCTTGCAGGTGAGACGTTTTCTCTTGAGCTAGTTCTGTACCGTAGAGCTTTTGGTGAGAGGTCGCTAAGCGGCAGCCAGGTGAGTTGCTCCCCCTCTCCTTTTTGAAGCAGGTCTGCATTTCCGAAGGTACCACACGATGACCTGGGAGAAACTCTCCCTCCCCGGAGTTCGTTTCTGGTGTCTGCCTTCTCTGCACCTGTAAGCAGTTACCTTCACAGTTGTTTTACCTGCTTTTTAGACAGACAGCAGCCTTCTAGGTATATTGTTTTGCACTTCAGTTTTTCACTTATTTTGGAGATTGTTCTAGTTTATAGTTTTGAACCACTCTTCTCTGTTTTAGCCTTTTTCTGTCCTGGCCCCAGAGGTCAACATAGACAGTTTCATCTTTATTCGTAGGCCCTTCAGTATCAGATCTTCAGCGCCGTCAGTGGACTTCAGAAAGATAAAATCTGCCAACTTTTCAAAACTCCAAGTGACTTAATTTATAGGGAACCTCATAAAATTCCTTGAGGGTAGGACATCGTCCCGCAGGTCTCAGAGTGGTACCGGGCGTCGTGGGGCTGTGGGTGCTGATTGGACAGAGGCTCAGCCTGTGATGTCATCGCGGTGTTGTAGTCGGATGTCACCCTTGCAGGCCAGCTAATCAGGACTGAAAACCCAGCCGGTGTCTTCATTCTCTCCAGCAGGACAGTCACTACCTGCTTTCCCTGAGGTCAGAGGTTGGCAGGCTAGGGTCCGTCCCTAACTTGAGCTCATCAGGGTGGCACTGTTCCCAGTTGGCGTGGGTCCGTTTTCTTCTTGTTTGGTTGGTACTGAGGTGGAGGCTAGTTAGGGTAGGCCTCTGAGGTGGGGCTGGGGAGTCTGCCAGCCTAGCCCAGCCATCACAGCACACACAGGTGTTCTCTGGGCCCCTGTAGGAAGCAAGGCCGCCTGGGCCAAGGCCAGGGCTGGGGTGCTGTAACCTGAAGGACACTCTGCTGCCCCCCTTTCTGATCTGCCCTGGTTGTGGATTGACTGAAAGGCTTCGGTCTCATGTGTTCTGTCTCACCCTGTCAGCTGCTGTCTTAGGAAATGGTGTCACCTTAGTAACGGGGGCTGAAATTCAGTCCTCTGTTAACACTGGTTAGAGCATTCTAAACGAACGTCCTAAGATATGGCCCCCGGTGGTCCGAAGCTCTGACCCTCCTGCCCCTTCGTTAGACAGAATGCAGTGTTCCCCTTTATCCCTGCAACCCCCTGCAGAACGCAGTGTCCGCCTTCATCCCTGCAATGGAGGTGGCCCCTAGGTCCTACCTGTGTGTCCTTGGACTGCTGGTACCTTTGACTTTGGGGGCAGAGCCGCGGTCGGGAGTGAGGCCAGCCACCCCACTGCTTCCCCAGATCGCAGGCCTGAGCACTGCCCCAGGGCCCAGGCCTCAGGCACCTGAGCTGCTAGACTGGGCCTAGAGAAGGGACCAGGGTGGTGGGAGGTCTGGAGCAAAGGCCAAGGGGGGAGTGGCCCAAGGCTTTGGGCTGGGAGAGGGAGGGTTAAGGTGACCACCTGGGTCCTCGGGGGTGATTCAGGTAGGTTTCAGCTCAGAAAAATGAGCATTTTTAAGAAATGCTCTCTGACAGGAGAATCAGCTGCCTCAGTTCAATTATAAGAACCCGTCCGTTTTAAAAACGCTTCATATACATGTGGAACTGTGTCCTCCTCTGGCGATGACTGAGCTGTTGATTTTGACTTGTCTAATTCAGTAAACAGACATTCACACAAGTTACCTGAGTCACAGGGTGAGGAAAGGCTCTGAAATGACCAGAGCGGTGGATTGTGCAGGCAGGCGAGGCCTCCGCCATGGGAGGTGGGTGAAGGGAGGGCGGGGAAGGTGGCAGTGCCGACACTCAGCCTCCCAGGGATGGGAGTTTGCGGTGCCCTTTCTTTGATTTGCCAACCGCAAGAGTTGGTGCTGTTCTACCCATTTCACGGATGAGCAAATTGAGGCCCAGAGAGGTCCTGCATCCAGGATCTTACAGTTTGTGGAACACTTGGACCTAGATGTTCTCTCTCGAAGCCTTGGTCCCACCCGCCCCCTGTAAGCAAAGACTGGGGCGTAGGAGTGTCTTCTGCAGTGTGGGATAGTCTGCTGACTGGAACGGGGCTGGAAAGTTACTCTGGAGTCAGATTGTAAAGGGCCTTGAACTCCCTAACCGTGGGCTCTCTGATGAAACCTGGGGACACTGGGTTTACTTCAGAAGGCTGTCCTGCATTAAGTGGGAACAACTGGGTGACTGCAGCGGGCAGTCCCCACAAGCTTGGGGTTCTTTCCATCTCTTCAACATCCCCGTCTGTGTTAAAGCACCACCCCACCCCTGTGCCCCTATTGATTTTATAAAAGAATATAAGCAAAGTAGAAAAAGAGTATAAAGAAAGTGCCAGTCACCTGTCTCTCATGGTCCAGAGACAAGCCCAGCTGAACATCATCTTCCTCCTCATTCTCTCGGGCTTTTCTCCGGGCTGGGTGCAGGGCACAGGTGCCGTGGGCAGGGCACAGGTGCCGCGGGCAGGGCACAGGTGCCGTGGGCAGGGCACAGGTGGCACAGGTACCGCGGGCAGGGCACAGGTACCGTGGGCAGGGCACAGGTGCCGCAGGCAGGGCACAGGTGCCGCGGGCAGGGCACAAGTGCGTGGGCAGGGCACAGGTGCCGGGTGCAGGGCACAGGTGCCACGGGCAGGGCACAGGTGCCACGGGCAGGGCACAGGTGCCAGGTGCAGGGCACAGGTGCCGTGGGCAGGGCACAGGTGCCGGGTGCAGGGCACAGGTGCCGTGGGCAGGGCACAGGTGACGGGTGCAGGGCACAGTTGCCATGGGCAGTGTATAGGTGCTGCAGGCCGGGCACAGGTACTGCAGGTAGGGCACAGGTACTGCAGGCAGGGCACAGGTACTGCAGGCAGGGTACAGGTACTGCAGGCAGGGCACAGGTGCCGGGTGCAGTGCACAGGTGCCATGGGCGGGGTAGAGGTGCTGCAGGCAGGGTACAGGTGCTGCGGGCAGGGCACAGGTGCTGCGGGCAGGGTACAGGTACTGCGGGCAGGGCACAGGTACTGCGGGCAGGGCACAGGTGCCATGGGCAGGGCACAGGTGCTGGGTGTGAGAGGGTGGTGTCATGCTGTGCATGTGCCCTGCAATTTTGACCTGCACCGTGACCGTTCCTGCGTCCCTGAGATGCTGACCTTTAGCAGCTGTGCACCATTTCACCTGCCCCTTGTCTATCACAGCAGTTTTGTTTTCCTCGCAGATCCTGCGATTCCGGTTCAGGTAGTTGAGGAGATAGAGCCTCATTTGGGAGCCTTGTTCACCCAAATGTTAGAGGTTGGGACGACAGAGGACTTCCGGATGGCCCTGCAGAGTATCCTCCAGGGACTGGACGTCAGTAACACGTGGAGAGCAGATCTGCAGGTGGGTTGCTCCTTTCTCTCTTGCGCAGCAGCGCGTACGTGATACGGGCTTCAACGGGAAAAGTTACTTGCAATGCGGTGTCAGCGCTGAAACTAAACAAACGTGCAGAGTCAATCCGTACTTGCATACTGACCCGTAAAAGGTTCCGTTCACGTCCATCGTGTGAGGCCTCCCACATCGTGCTTCCGCTTTTACTTGGTTCGGTCACGTAGCCTGGGTCCCATTTGAGGCTCTTTCAGGGTGACGAGCTGCCCTTTGGTCCTTAGCCCCCTAGTCTGTCTGGTAGTTGCTAACGAAGCCCCTCACTCCCACTAGGCCTGTGCGTCTGGGAGGCTCTGGACGGAGCTGATATGCTCGAGTTTGGTCCCCTGAACGGCCCTGAGTGCCGGACCGGCCAGAGGCTGTCCCTGCTCGCACAGGCAGAGGAAGGCTGGGAGCTCACTGTCTGGGCCCAGGGTGGCGGCCCAGGCCTTTTGGTTCTGAGCTTTCTCTGCCGTATGAGTGGCTTCTTGACTGCTGGTAATAATTGGCACCCAGGAGCTGGGTTTTGCTTTGGGTGGGAGGAGAGCTGGAGAGAGCAGATTGGGGGCAGCAGGGAGGACTTACATCTCCTCTGGGTGAACACGAGGCCCATCTCTGCTGCCACCCTCCTCCCTCTGGAAGTTTTCACCGTGCGTGTGCAGCACGATGGGCTCAGCTTTGAGAAGGCCTCTGGGCTTCCCTTCAGCAAGCCAGGGGAGACAAACCATAAACTTCTACGTAAGCCCGTCAGATGGTCAGAGGAGAGTCGTGGAGGAGGTGAGGCTGAGCTGAGGTCAGAGGTGGACAGGCTTTGGGTGGGGCTGGGGGGCGTTGCTATGGAGACAGGGAGGGGATAGTATGTGCACAGCGCAGTGAGCACAGGTGAGTGCCAGGAGATGGGGGATGGGGGCGCCAGCCAGCAGACCCTCAGTGGGGAGACACACGGAGCTCGGGCCGGGTGGGGGTGGGTTGTGGTCAGAGGGAGCAAAGGGCAGAAGCCAGGATTTCGTGGTGTGGGCTCTGCAGCGTTAGGGGCAGGAGGAAGAGGCCGATGGATAAAGCGGATGCTGAGAGATGCCCAGCACGGGTCACTGAGTCCCCTCCCCTCCCTTCCCATGGTCGGAAACCGTCACCTGTCATCCCGGCACCTGGTCTACTTGTCGCACGTTGTCCGTGTTTCCTTTCACCCCTAGGCACGTGCCGTTCTCGTGGGTGAGTTACAGCGGCCTCCTCTTCCGACGCCACCTTGACGAGACGGGCCTCTGATAAGATCGCCGTGGCCTCCTGTGTTTCACTGTCCTGGCACGTTTACGTGTTCGGTTTAGTGAGACGCTACAGAGAAGGCCCTTCCTTTGCTGCCGTCTGCTCACCTTGTTCATTTCTTCCCGCAGGTGACGGGAAGGGCACCACGCTCAGCACTTGACTCAAGCTGGGTCTCGTCCCTGCCCCAGCACAGGGCTCTAATGGGCTCTGCTTTGTCACAGCACCAGTGACCAGCCTGCTTCCCGAGCTGGGCTTCCCGAGAGAGCTGGTTCCTCCTACTGCTGAGTGTTTTCCCTTGTCCCCTAGGCTGTTTTGTCGGCTGTGACGTTGGTCAAGTTGCTCTTGAACTGCCCGTTTGGTGGCGAGAAGGCCAGTTTGTTCTGGCGTGCGTGCCCACAGATGGTCATGGCTCTAATGGTGAGTACCTCTGGGTCGTGCGTCCCCCTGCCCCTGCCTTTCACGTGCAGACGGGGCGGCGCTTCTGCTTCTGTCATGCTCTGGTTTTATTATGCAGAGTGTGTTTCCGGGGCCGTGTCCTGAAGACGGCTGTAACCACATTGCTTTTCTGTCTGGGTGTCCAGGCAGCACCTCTGTCTGGTTGCACACGTAGTGTCATCAGTAGATGTGATGTGAAGGCCCTTGGGCGTCAGAAAGCATTCGTGGTCCGTAATGGAAGGAACATGGTGCCCACAGGAGGCTTCCATTTAAATTAGGTGACAGGAGAAGGAGTCCCGGGCCTCTCTGTGTCCACACGAAATTCTGTGGGCAGTTTAGTGCATTCATTCGCGTGTAGGAATATGTGTGTTTAATGACGATTCAGTGAGGAAAAAAATGGGTCTAGACTAGGATAGTAATGTTGCAGATAGACGATTGTTAATCCCATGCAGACGTTAAATTTTGGTACATGTGAACATACACAGTAGTCACATGACTTTTTGTTTCATTAGAACAAAAGCCTGGTTCCGGTGGGCGCTGTCTGTGTTCCTGCTCTCAAAAGAGTCTGGTGTCAAAAAAAAAAAAGAAAGTGGAGGGGGGGCTTCCCTGGTGGCGCAGTGGTTGAGGGTCAACCTGCCAATGCAGGGGACACAGGTTCGTGCCCCGGTCTGGGAAGATCCCACGTGCCGCGGAGCAGCTGGGCCTGTGAGCCATGGCCGCTGAGCCTGCGCGTCCGGAGCCTGTGCTCCGCAACGGGAGAGGCCACAACAGTGAGAGGCCCACGTACCGCAAAGAAAAAAAAAAAAAAATGTCTGGTGTCAGTATTCCCAGACTTGGGTTCGGAAGAGCAGTGCCTATTTGACCATCATTATCAACCCTGATTATAGCTTGTGCTACGTGAGAGCATTGCCTTGGGTTAGCATATTCTCAGGGCAAAAGGGTCTAGAGAATAGACATTGCTTTCTTCTCTGATCTTTTGTTTTGTTGCTTTGTTGTTTCCCTGGGAATCTGCATTAGTGGACGAAGCCCATTTGTCCTTAGGTGTATGTAGGGGGAACATCAGGAAGAAGGGGGGGAGGGGGGAACAGGGCCCAGGGCAGTGCCTGGTCAGTGTTGGCCGAGCGCATAGTAGGGCCACGTGGATATAAACACCAGGCTAGGCGTTTAGGTCACTCTAAAGGGGATAGCACAGCGTCAGCACAGCCAGGGCACCCAGGAAAGATGATCACTGTGAGAGGCCCCAGACGGCCTCAGCTGGGGTGCTGTTTACAGCTGGCCGTGTGAGGAGGGCTGTCACAGGTGGGCTCGCGCAGGGTACCCAGGTAAGACTTCGGGCCACCCCTCAACTTCAGTCTCTGCTCTGTATTCTTTAGAACAATAATTGATTGTCTTGAACTAGAGCTGTCCTTTATGAAATGTAACAGATGGAGTTGAATTATAGACATTTTAGAACAAGGATCTTTTTGGGAGAATATTGTTATGTGTGTGATGTGAAGTTTTTTTATTCTGAGAAAGTAGATGAATCAACTCTTCTATGAGAAATTACTTCTCTTCGTGGTAGGCGCATCCGTCAGAGGGTGTGGACCGAGACGGCCACGTCCCTTGTAGGTGCCGCCCAGGGGGTTGAACGCTGGTCTCCTTGTCTCTCTGAACTGCCCAGTGACCACTCGGGTCACTTTGGGGTCTGGACGTTCTTCCCTCAGTCATTTTGGGTTTGGGGCTGTTTCTCCGGAGAATCGCCTTCATCTTCTGTCCCTCGTTCCTCGCCCTGTAGCTGCAGACCCGAGAAGCTTGTCGGGAACAGCCGGTGGCGCCGGCACTGGTGGGGCCCATCTTGGACGTCCTGGCTGCGCTGCTGAGGCAGGGGGAGGGGGCCATCGGCAACCCGCACCACGTTGGCCTGGCCTTCGGCGTCCTGCTGGCCGTGCCCTTGGACGCCCTGAGGCCCCCCGAGTATGGGCACATCTTCCCGCGGGTCCACAACGTGCTCTTCTCAATCCTGCAGTGTCACCCGAAGGTGAGGAGGACAGGGCGCCCGCTGGGCAGGGAAACGCATCCTCGAGAAGAGCGGCGGCGTGGGAAGGACAGTGGTTTGCGGAACAAACTTCCGGCTTCGAGTAATTTCTAGGGCCCAGGCGGCTTCTCAAGCACAGAAGTATGTGACCTTCACATCAGGCTGTGTTGGACCTGACACTTGGAACATGCCTGTGTCCTGGGTGTTTCTGGAAGCCCATTAGAAATTATTCTGTTTTTGCAGATCACATATTTAAATGTCACTCACTGGCGTAGACCTCTCGGGTTTATGATTCAGTTGCATGTAGGGAGTGAGCCGTCCTGAGTTCCGGTCTTACAGTGTGCTGCTTTTTAAATAAAATGAGACGAGGAGCAAATGCCCCGTCGAAGAGATTCCAGTTCAGCCACCATTTATTGAACGTCTGCTGTGTGTCTCCTTTCACCCCTACAGCAAGTCTGTGTAGTCGGTGGCAATCCCATTTCATTGGTAGAGAAACCGACGCTCAGAGCTGCTGAATGATTTGACCAGTGTCACCCAGCTGAGTCTGAATTTTAGCTACAAGACTGGATTTCCTTGGCTGGTGTTCATTTGTGCCTCTGCTCTACGTGGGAAGCGTGGGAACTTATAAATAGGACAGATACACATATACGTAGGCACGTTCAAATATTTTTTAAGTGTTTTGATGTTCTACGGTTGGAGACCTGCCAGCAGTGCAGTTTTTAAAAAATTTATTCTCTGGTAAACTAAGCATTCCATCCAGTGTCCTCCCCACTTAAGAATCGCCTTCGGCCCTGCCTATCTTGGGAGGCTCTTTGTTAGAGCTCTGCTGATTCTTAGATTTTTGTGTGACCGTAGAATGTAAATGCAACACCAATCAATTACAAACTGACACCGCAGATCTTGCAAAAGATTCAGGATTTCATGCAGTTGAGGAAAGTGACGTTGGAAAACTGTGTGCATCTCCTGCAAAACCAGTGAGGAATGACCATTGAGCAGAATTAGACCATTTAATGAAAGGAGAGAATTGACAAGGATAATGACACGGTATTGCAGTAAAGAAGGATGTGACTTACGGCAGCTCACACTCACTGCCCGCGGGGCAGACTCAGGGGAGCGGGGCCCACGCGTTGGGCTGTGTGGGCGGTGGATGGGGGTTGATACGGGCCCCCGGCTGGAATCAGCTTGGGTAAATGTGCAGGGAGCAGCACAGAGTGAGCCCAGCCAGGGTCCCCAGCAGGGCAATCTGCAGCTGGTGCCATTCTGAGCTCTTGACGTGTTTTAACTTATTTAACCCTCACGACAGCCTGTTATTATCCTCACTTTGCAAATGAGGAAACAGGCACAGAAAAGGTTCAGTGTTCTGTCCGGGATTGCATATTAAGCCAGGGTGTGAACTCAGATGGGCTGGCCCTGGATTTGTGTGCATTTAATCACTGTGATAGCAGAGGAGGAAGACGGGGCCTCTGGAAATGTGATGACGCCCTGCAATTCTTTGGCAGAAATGACCTCTTTCTGAACATGTTGCTGAAGCTGATAACTTGACATAAAGAATGTGGTGTTATGCTCTCCAGACTTTGCTTGGATAAACTGTACCAAAGAAAAGAGTCCCGACACTTGATTCACTCCTCGTTCACCCTGAGCCTTAGAGCAGTGCCGCCCAGTAGAACTTCTCCTGGGCGGGCGTGTTCCGTATCTGCACCACCCAGCACAGGAACCGTTGGCCACACGTGTCTTGACTACGTAAAATGTGGAATTGTATGACTAGGAACTGAATTTTAACATTAATTAATTAACATTTCAGTGGCCACATGTGGCTCATGGCTGCCTTATTGGACAGTGCATTGCTTTGATCATGATCTCAGGATGGTTGAGTGTAAAAGAAGCCTTTTGGGCTTCCCTGTTGGCGCAGTGGTTGAGAGTCCGCCTGCCAAGGCAGGGGACGCGGGTTCGTGCCCTGGTCCGGGAGGGTCCCACGTGCCGCGGAGCAGCTGGGCCCGTGAGCCATGGCTGCTGAGCCTGCGCGTCCGGAGCCTGTGCTCCGCAACGGGAGAGGCCACAACAGTGAGAGGCCCGCGTACCGCCAAAAAAAAAAAAAAAGAAGAAGCCTGTTTTATAACTTTCATATCATTTTTCAAGATAAAGTCCCAGCCAGGCCTTTTCATTGCTAAAAAATGAGAAGTTTTGTTTCTCATTTTAAATGGATTTGCTTTATGTAATCTTTTTCTCAAGTGGCAATTATACTTGAATACACTGGCTACTGTACGTTTTGTTATTTATTTCTACCCATTTCCAGAAGGCACCACTAACAGAGTAAAAGACAGATTCAGCAAAGTCTAAACTAGGATTGCTGCATTAGATTCCTAAAGTTATGCAGCATGGAAGCCCCACCCCGAACCATGAAAACGGATGTAAAAGAGTTAAGTAAGTAGGGTGAGCATTTCCCTAGAAAATCCTGGCAAAAAGGAGTTGCCACACTGTTTTGAGTGTCCTGATAGGTAAGGTTAAGAAGGAAATAAATATGAACTCCTTTAAAGTAGATCTTGAAATAAACTGTTGCCTACATATTTTCATAGTCTTTTGTCTATCATTGCAGGTAATGCAGAAAGCCATCCCTTCTTTCTTGAACTGTTTTCATAGACTGGTGTGTTCAGTTATACGCGAAGGGCGGCAGAAAGACAAAGGTAATTCAGAGTAACAGTATCAGATACCGATTTCAAATGTGTTTATTTTACAGGTGTCTCTGGCCACACATGTTACGGAACATAAAACCACACAGTTGAGTTTACGTAAGAGAAATATTCAGATCATCAAATGAACACGTAAACAATTAAAAAAATTTCAGACTGTGACATTTTTTAACTGTATCCACAGCAGTGAATGCATTTAACATCCCCTAATTGAAATAGTTCTTTTCTGGAGAAAAAAAGTATCTAGATTCAGGAAATATTTACTCTTATTTACTGGGGATATAAAAGCATCTACAATTCCATCCTTGCCCTTACAGAGCTCATAGTTTAACGGGGAGATGAAGGAGGAACGGGCAGTGGTGGAGCCAGCTTACTGCTCATCTTATACGGGGGCAGAGTTCCTGCAGCTCACTGTTCCTGCTGCATCTCAGCAAGGTTGTTTTGTTTACCAATGGAGCAAGCTGCCATATGACAATCGCATAAATTATGTGTACAGCTTGTTTTCCAGCCTGGAGGTTTGTTGATTCTTGCTAAATTTCTAATTCGGGGGAGAGTCTCATTATTTAGAAATTTGCATATTATACTGTGCATTCCAAAAGTCAAGTTCATTGACGCCTAACTTACGTGTAACAAACTGCATCTGTTTACAGTATATACTTTAATGAGTTTTTTTGTGTGTGTGTGTGTGGTACACGGGCTTCTCACTGCTGTGGCCTCTCCCGTTGCGGAGCACAGGCTCCGGACGCGCAGGCTTAGCGGCCATGGCTCACGGGCCCAGCCGCTCCACGGCACGTGGGATCTTCCCGGACCGGGGCACGAACCCGTGTCCCCTGCATCGGCAGGCAGACTCTCAACCACTGCGCCACCAGGGAAGCCCCTTTAATGAGTTTTGATGGGTAAATTCGTGCGGGGAAGCACCACCAACAGTCAAAACACAGAGCATTTGCATCATCCCCGAAAGAGCCCTCTTGGGGTCCAGCCCCAGCCCCAGGGAGCCACTGATGTGTTTTTCGTCGCCGTAGGCTTGTTTGCATTTTCTAGAATTTTATAAAAACGGTGTATTACTATGCTGAGTGAAAACCGGGGAGGTTGCTCTGCTGAGTTGGGGTCCCTCCCCAACTGCTGTGACAGCCTGGCTGGAGGGGGCCGGGGCGCATGTAACCTGGGTCGCGGGGACACTTCAGGCTGTTAGAATCCCTGGGAGAGGAGTGTGTAAAGGCCTGGGTGATCCTGGCACTTTCGGGTGGGAGGAACTAGGAGTCAGAAGTAAACCTGGGAAGCCAGCAAGAGGTCTAGTAATGGTAGTTGAGTCTCATACCTGTCTATAAGGGAGAAATCCTAGATGATTTCTGAAACTTAACGAGGCAAAGACATAATCAGGCCGTCTTATCTTTAGAATCATATTTTCCTTTCTAAATACAATAGCAATCCTAGATTTCACCCTAAAATCTTGGTTATTCTAGTCCAATCCTTAAAAAACCCATGGACTGTTGAGGATTGTAAGTGCCTTTCCTTTTGTAATATAGATCAATATTTGGACACATCCTGTCTCCCTAATTCTGTCTTCAAATTGAGCCAACGAAAGAGTCTGGGGGAAAAAAAAAAAGGAAGGTTTGAATAATTGGGGCTATGTTGAAGGAGTAAAATTAGAAGAGTTAAAACGCACGGCTTTTGAGCTAATCGGTTTGGAAACTCTTTACTTCTGTAGGAAGCGCAGAGGACCTGCCAGTGGTGCTGGAGTGCGCCCGCCTCGTGGAAAGGATGTACAGCCACATGGCACTGCGGGCCGAGGAGTTCAGGGTGTTTTCCCCCTTTATGGTGGCCCAGTATGTGATGGAGGCGCAGAAGGTAAGCCCACAGTCCTCGGTTGCAGGGTCCCCCAGCTGTGCGGCCAGCGACCCGTGGGGCCTGGCGGTCCTGTGCGGTGGCGGCTGTCCTGCGTGTGCTGCAGCCCCTGCAGGGTCCCTGTGCGGGCTGCACGAAGACACAGGGCGCTGGCAGTGCCCGGGTCGCGGGGGCTCTCAGCCACCGGTAGGTCTCTCCTTGCTCTGGCACAAACGCTGAGCCTGTTTTGCTCAGTCTCTGGGGTCATGAGGGAGGTGAAATGTTACCCCGGTCCAAGAGCAGGAGGCAGAAAGAGGGATCCTGGGGTCCCTCAGCAGCAGGGGCTCACGGGGCCGCTCTCCAACGCTCAGGCAGATGGCCTGGGGGAGATCCCGGTAGACTTGTTCAACTGGATTAAACGCTCTGGTCCCAATTAATCTGACTTTTGGCCTTAGTATTCTGGATAATTCATTCATTCTTCAACAGTGATCTCACTCTGGAGTGTCAGTGTGCTATTTTCACAGTTCCACAAGACCCCGCGTGACCTGTGTAGTAAGTTCGTTACAAGACTTCGTGTCTTACTTGTTTAAATGGAACGTCACACTCTTAAAGTAGTGTGTTCAGGTGTATTATCCTTGTGCAGGTATAGATACACAGTTACATCGTTTATCTTGCTCTCAATAGAATACCCCCCTTTGTAAATCTCGTAAGAATGGTGGCGAGCCACTGGTTAAATGTGTTCCATTAGAGGTGTTGGCGTTTCTCAAGGGAGGGTCGTCTGAAGGGGCTTCCTTAGAAAGCCTGGTGTGGCCTCAGCTTCCGTCCTGACCCCGCTTCAGGTTGTTTCCACAGCCCCGGCCCCAATCCCTCAGCCAGTGGAGATGGCCGTCACGTGGGCGGACGGTTGGCCGGGTCGGGGGGCGGGGTGTGTAGGGACTGGGGCCGCATACAAGGGCCCCTGCAGGTCGTCATTTGAATGAGATATGGGCTTGGGGTTTGGTTTCCTTGCAATTATTTAACATTTTTATAGAATCTTGTTGTTTCCCAAGCACTCAAGTCATTAATATGTGAGCTTTTGCTGGAATACGAGCTGGCATGATTTTCTTTTTTTAATAAATTTATTTTATTTATTTATGGCTGGTTGGGTCTTTGTTGCTGTGCACAGGCTTTCTCGAGTTGTGGTGAATGGGGGCTACTCTTCGCTGCAGTGCGTGGGCTTCTCATTGTGGTGGCTTCTCTTGCTGTGGAGCACAGGCTCTAGGTACACAGGCTTCAGTAATTGTGGCACACAGGCTCAGTAGTTGTGGCGCACGGGCTTAGTTGCTCCGCGGCATGTGGGATCGTCCCAGACCAGGGCTCGAACCCATGTCCCCTGCATTGGCAGGCGGATTCTTAACCACTGCGCCACCAGGGAAGTCAGAGCTGGCATGGTTTTTTGTTTCACTGAAGAACAAAATGAGACACGGCAATATCACTTACCCAAGGGCCAAGAGCGGAGGCTGTGATTTGAACCCTGAAGTCACTGATTAGTCTTCTGAGATTTACTTTATGAAAAGTCTCTGGTTTGCCAGCCTCATTATTCGTGTCTAATTTATGCTTATCTGTTATTTTTTAATTTTAATCTTGAAGGCCAAAGGCATTGGGAATTATCTGAGGCTGTTGCGTCCCAGAATCCACTGGCAGGACAGTCTACGTTTTAACTCTTATTTGTTTTTAAAATCGGGAATGAAGGAAGTATTCCATATGTATTAGAGGCTTCTACTGAGAGAGCCATAAATCTTTCTAGACCAGGAAGACATGCTGAGGTTTAATTACAGGCTAGATGGCAAGTTTTTCAGCAGCGGGTGGCGTAGGTAAAGGTCTTTCGGTGGTTGGGGCCGATGACAGTGAGACGGCCTCGGGCAGGAGGGGCAGCTGCTCCTACAGGCCTTGTTCCTTCCACGCAGAGATGTGTCACCCTGGAGACATGTCGGGGAAGTTACGGTCACTTTTATCTTCTCTTTTACCTGTAGATCAGATTTACAACTGTCCCTCTATATCAAATAGCTTAGAGTAAATAGTTTGCACTATTCCCCTGGCCTAAGGTCCTTTTAGGTTAACTTAGAGATGTTTCCATTCGTTGGCCAGTGACTGTAACGTTGTAGAAATTGACTTTTTCCCCCTGTTTTCCAAATAAGCTGTCTAACGTAAAGATGCAAAGGGGTTGTGTTGTCCTGATACTACCGGCCTTGCTGTCCCATTCCCCCCTCCCCATGCTCCGGGCTGTACTTCATAAGGAGACACACCAGCTAAAGGGCTGTGACATTTGGACTCAGATGCCCAGTTCAGACCTCAGTGCTGCCACTGGGGAAATTACTGCGCCTCTTTTTGCCTTTGGAAACGGAATTATTTGTTTAGTGAGTGGTGAATTCAGTGAATGAATGAGCAAGCCCTCACCCAGCTAGTGAGGTTAAGGACTTCTGGTTTCAGTTTGTCCGTTTTATTTTTTCTTTCCCTCCCTAATACCTTAGTATGGAATCACAGACAAGCCATTCCTCCTGTGGCCCTTGAATGTTCTTATCACCTATAAAACAGTAAAATTTAATTAAGATGATCATCTGTCAGATGTTTTTTGAGCTACTGTGTGAAAATAACCATATCTGTGAACAACAGCATCGTCTTAGGGGCAGGAACAAATCTCCTCTTTAGGACTCTGTCTCCTGGAGGTTGCCTTGGTGAATCATGCTTCTCCTAGTTAATAAAATGTGTCCTCTCTGGAAGCTGCATGTCTGCAGAGAGGCATGAACTCCTAGGTCATCAGGACACTAAGGAAGAACTGGCCACACGCCAGGCCTATCAGCCGGAACCCTGCTGCTGCTTTCTGGCTACAGCTGCCGCAGTGGGCAGACTCTGCCCTGCCCAGGTCCGGCTGCAGCCTGGGTGGCTCTGGCAGGGTGAGTAGTGCCTGCCGTCCTGGCCTCTGTGTCCACATACCAGCCTGAATCTCTGACCTGCAAGGTTTGTGCCAGTAGCCGATGTAGGCACGCCAGAGCTGGGCTGCCACTCCTCCCGCTGTGGCCCAGATTTTGGTTAACCCAGATTTTTAGGAAGACTTGCATCTTTGGACACAGGGACCGATTAAACCATTCTGGGGCAGTTAGGGATTTAGGGCCCATTGTGTTATTGTTGGAAGAAGTAAAAATATCTATGAAGTGGTAATTATAAGTCACGTCTGACACTGAGCCACGTGACGGGATCTATCAGGGATCCGGTTGGAGAGCGTCAGAGCCACTGCCCAGCTGCCCTGCTCTGGGGAGAGGTGGCAACATTGCCGCCCTCATCCCATAGTTAGTAGAGCTTCCAATGTGATTGGCCACGAGGAAGAATATGACACAGTGTTCAGGTGGCTCTTACCATAAGATTTTTTCTTTTCCCATAAATTTATTTATTTATTTATTTAGGCTGTGTAGGGTCTTTGTTGCTGCACAGGGGCTTTCTCTAGTTGAGGTGAGCGGGGGCTACTCTTCGTTACGGTGTGCGGGCTTCTCATTGTGGTGGCTTCTCTTGTTAAGGAGTACAGCCTCTAGGCATGCAGGCTTCAGTAGTTGTGGCATGTGGGCTCAGTAGTTGTGGCACGTGGGCTCAGTAGTTGTGGCTCGTGGGCTCTAGAGTACAGGCTCAGTAGTTGTGGCACACGGGCTTAGTTGCTCCGCAGCATGTGGAATCTTCCTGGACCAGGGCTCGAACTTGTGTCCCCTGCATTGGCAGGCGGGTTCTAAACCATTGTGCTACCAGGGAAGTCCTACCATAAGATTTTTTAAATCTAAAGATTCAAGTTTTTAAATGCCTCTGGTAAGTGCAGAGGCATCATTCACTGAATAGCAAAGGTACCCTTGTGATTTCGTGATGTTTTACTCCATCTCAGGTTTTTGTTTGCTTGAGTTGGCCTCTGTTTCCCCCAAATATAAACTTAAAAGTTTATGAATAGTCAGTTGTTTCACTTACAAGCAAAATGGCATTTTAAAAGGAATGTCTTTTCTCAAGTTGGTGGCAGAAGCTGGAATCCCTTGTCAGAGCCTCAAGGGTCTGGCACCTGCCTGTTTGCGCTCACAGAGAAGTGAGTGTGTCCCCCTCACCCAGGTCACCTTGTATCCGGCGGTGAAAGGCCTCCTGCAGGAGGGCATCTACCTCATCCTGGACCTGTGCATTGAGCCCGACATCCAGTTCCTGCGGGCCTCGCTGCAGCCGGGGGTCCGAGACGTCTTTAAGGAGCTGCATAGTGATTACGTGAAGTACCACAAGGCAAAGCACGAGGGAGAGAGAAGATACACCGTTTAAGCTGTGCACAGACGTGCACATGCCATGGCCCCAGGTCCAAGAGAGCTGGAGGAGGCAGGACTTCAGATGCTTGAATTCGTGGCATTGAAACACGTGGAAAATCCTTTGGAGTTTATATAATATGTATTGCATTTTACAGTTATTTTTTCACACTATTTCTTAACACTTTTTTATGCAGTAAGTATTGCAATAGAATCCTGAAAATAGATCCTGAATTCAATAAAATTTGCCAGATCTCCCTTGTGGCCATTCCAAATGTGGTTCTTGTCTCGGTCCAGTGGTTTGGGGTCCCATCTCCCCACTAGGAACTACGTAGAACTTGTTTTTTTCACTTCAGGTACATGGGTGTGTCATGAAGCCCAATTTAAATATCTTTGCCTTTTACGTTCTTCAAGAAACATGGGATGTTTTCTGAAACACCGCTTTTCTGCCCTCCCTCGGAGCGCATCTTCCAATGGAGCTGGGCAAGTCAGGACGAGGAGACTTGGTGTCGGCTGGGGATGGCGGCCCCTGCTGTCCGGGAATGTGCTGGGCCTGGGGCTCTTCCTTCCTGCTTCCACTCTCGGGAGTTTATTTTGGAATTTTATTTTCCTCTTTTTTTAAATTTAATTTAATATTAAGAAATACTCTTGTTTTTTTTGTATTGCCTAAGCAATATGTTTCATTGTAGCAACCTCAGAAAATAAAAGGGAAAACATTTAAAACTACCCCCAGTCTCAGCTGCACAGACAGCCGCCGTCATCTGGGAGGGCCTTGTTTCTGTCCCTTTGCATATATATATGTAGATGAGTATTTAAATAAATGTATATAGAGTTGCCAGATTGGATCATAAGTGCATTTTTTTGTTTGTTTTAGTTACCCAGCTTTTTTCCCTGTGTAATATTTCAATAACGTCTGGGGGACATACAGATACTAGACACACGGTAATGGCTGCATAGTTGTCTGCTGAGTAGACACAGCTGTTTTATTTAATAAATCCTCGTGGTAGACATCAGATTCTTTACAAATTTCCTTTTACAGATGATGCTTGCAGCCAGCTCTTTCCTGCTATAATTATTTCTATAAGATAAATTCCCATAAGTTGTATTATTTGTTAAAAAATCCTGTCGGTTTTTAAGGATTTATGTAAATATTGCCAAATTGCCCTCCAGAAGGTATACAAATTTATCTTCCTTCCAGTGAATCAACTTTAATGTTATTGATTTTCTTTGTTTTAATGCCTCCTTGATAGGGAAATGTTATTTTGTTTTGAATTTCTCTAATTACTGAGATTTTTCATTTTTTATACTTACCATTTTTATTTCTTATAAAAATTATGTTTATACAGTTATGTTTCTTATGTAATATTAGCCTGTTTCTCAGTTGGGATATTTGCTTTTTTCCTTACTCATTATCTTTGTGGAATTTATGTTGGAATTTTCTTGATACCCCTTTTTTAGTCAGTCAAAATATAGACAAATTGTTTGAAGGATCATCCCTAAGCAAAAGGTGTTTGTTTTTTTTTTAATCCTAACTTTTCAAGCACGTGTTATTGTAGCAGACAATATAAAATGGATTTTTTGGCAACCTAAGAGAAATACCCCATTTTTCACGCCTCAAGATTTGATTTGGGAGATAGTTCTGCTTTGCATTCTACATGTTTTAATCCGTTTCCTACCCTCTGTCTAGACATTTGTGTGTAGAAGCTTTCTAAACTCTGCTAACCAGAAGTGGATCCGGCGGTCTGACATCTTTTGCCTAATGCTCTGCATTGGTGGAATCCTGTCCCTGTGCCCAGTTCCCTGCAGCATCCTCCGCGGGGTTGATGTTGTTCCTTTTTCACACCTGGAGATGCTGTGCTGGAGCCTGCAGGGGACCTTACAGATGCAGATTGTAAACAAAGCTGGAATGAAGACCATGTTCTTGGCTTTACCCTTTTGGTCAAGTGCCCCAACTGGAGGGTCACTGGTCTCTGAGGCCCTCACAGGTTTGCGCCTGTTTTTTTCTCTGCCAGAAGTTCAGGAATCCCCCTGCTTTGGGGCCCTTCCTGGGGTGCAGGCCCGGAGCAGTTCCTCGGGCGTCCTGGTGGTGGCACTGCAGGGCTGCTCTCCTTGCTCAGGACTCAGAGGTGCCTGCAGCCTGGGAGGGAGGAGACGACGGGCCTGTGGATCCGGGCCGTGCCTGCAGACATCTCTGCTTGAACGCTAAACCTTCCTAGGGGAGAATAATTTTCCACTCTGTTTTGGTGGTTAATAGGGAAGAGGAAACCATTTTCTTAGTGGTAATCATGGGAGCTCGGCAGTCCTCATTTTAAATACTTTATCAGACTAGACCTTGCGGGCAGAGAGGTGGCCCCGGCTGCTCTCCGTGTGGCAGTGGGGCGTCCCGGGGTGACAGTGAGACCCCTGTGATGTGTGTGGCCCCAGCCTCTGCCCTGGAGGCCTGTGTGGTTCCTGCATCTGACATGCTGACATCAGTCCCTCTGTGCAGGGCGGTGCTGGGCCTCGCGGAGCTGGCTTCCTGCCGGGGACACCGACTGAGACCTGCCGACAGGTACGCAGGATCATGGCAGGGGGCCCCAGTGCAGGCGCTGGGCGAGGGCGGGGCCGTCCTGGGGAGGTGATGTCTGAGCTGAGACCTGCCCGGATGACCAGGAGCCCCCAGGGGCCTTCAGTCAGGCTGCACGGACGTCGCTTGTCACCATGGTTTTGGCCAAGGATGGGCACCCGAAGGGCAGGACAGATGTGCTGGAAGTTGGGGGGCGAGAAGAATGAATGTGGGGCTCTGGGCTGTGCCTGCGGGGGCTGCCCTGGCCATCCTGACCGCCCCCCGTGGACCAGAGCGGCTGGGCCTTTGTGGCCTGTCTTCCTTCTGGGCAGCTTCCCAGAGTCCAGCCAAGGAGGGCTCACGCGATTCGGGTTGGAAGTTTTCGTTTGCCTGGTTTCTCGTTTCATCTTCAAAATAATTCAGCTACGCCCCTTCCTCTTTTGTCTAATCAGCTCTCACCTTTATGCTTCAAGTCCCATGAAATCCTCTGCAGAGGTGTAGGCTGGGTCACCTATGATTCTTCGTTCCCTCCCGTGTGTTCCTAGCTCTCTCTTTTCTCTTTCTCGTTTCACTTTCCTTTCGGAGGGTCTCAAGCCCCGTCTGTCTGTCTCCTCCCCGGCCTGACGGGTGTCACAGGTGTCATCCTGGTCGCTGGGCCAGAGGACTCTCGTCACCTGTGTCGCTGTGGACATCCTGCCCATGCCTCCCAGCCCCCTCCCGCTTGCTGGTTCCGTGGCTCTGTGTCCAGTTCCCTCCCATTTCCTGCCTCCGTTCTTTGTAGCCTTGGCGTCCACGCCGAGGACCTCCCCACCCCTGGCCCCCTTCCCGCCGTCCCCACATCTGTCCCCACTCGGCCACCGGCCGCTAGCTGTTCGCCCTCCCGTGGGAGCCCGCTCGCTCCAAGGCACCCTCTTCAGTGTCCCCTCCCCTCCGCACTGCCTGGTCTCGGCCTGCCCCTCGTCCCTCCGTGCACCGTGCCCGCCATGCTTCACCAGCATCCCCCTCCTTTGGCTCCTGTCACTGTGTCACACTCTGGTTATCCTGCGCCCGGGCGGGCAGGAAGCTCTGTGGCTGGAGAAGTAACAGAATCATGATGGTTCTCCACAAAATCCTGTTCTCGCTGCTCGGCTGACTCCACCTCTTGGGAGGAAAATCTCTTTCTTCCTCAGAGGAAGAAGCATGGCCGAGGCGACATGGCTTCGAGGTGCTGTGAATTCGTGGTGATTGGGTTGTTGTAATGATTTTGCGTGAGGTTATAGCTGATGGTAGAACATAAATGTTACGGAGGAGAGAAAGGTTTGCAAAGTGTTCCATCGTGAATGCAACCGTGACGAGTGGGAAAGGGTTCTCGTTACAAAGGAGGGCCGAGGGGTGCGGCTCAGCGGGAGGGCCTCAACCACGCTGCAGGCGGCAGGGCCAGGCTCCACGGGCGTCGGGATGAGAAACACATTCGGAGAAACGGAACCGTGAAGATCCCAGCAGAGAGCGCCTGGCAGGTGCCACAGTGGTGATGAGCCCCAGAGGAAGCAGGGGGGCAGCCACGCAAGTCAGCATACAGGATGTGGCCACACTCAACTGACCACCGAGGCCACTTTCAGGACTGAGGTGATTGCCCTTGTCTGTGCACATGTGGGTGCGCACGGCACTTGGTGTCCCGGCTCTCTGGCCAGGTGGCATGTGCTGGTATCTTCTCTACCCTCTGGGCTTTTATCACAGATTAAATGAGTCAAATAGCCTTTTCCCAGTCTTCTAACCACATCCTCGGTCTCTCAAATCTCTATCACTTTCCTTTCTGTTTACTGATGCACACAGAATATCTTTAACCTAAAAAACTTGAATATCAATCCTATAATTCTCCCAAATCACCCCAGCCCCTTCTCTTGACCGCCGACCAGATATGAGTAGTCTACGTTTGTCATTCCTATTTACCTTGATATCCTCCCCCTTGAAGCTGCCCTCAGAAAGATCCTGGGGCCAGTTTGAACCACCCAGCTTCTGGGCTATTGGGTTGGCCCTCCATCTTCCTTGTATCCAGGCACCTTTGGCTTTTCTGCTTCTTCCATCTCCAGGGTCCCGGGTGTCCCCGAAGCTCGCTCTCCCTCAGGCCCTGTGTCCCCAGGGGTCAGTCCCTGACAGTCGTCTCTGGACCTGCTTCCTCTCCTCCCCCTCCGACATCACTGAGCAAAGTCCCTCTTAAACTTCCCAATTTCTGCTCCTCCAATTGCCTTGTCTCTCGAGTTGACAACTGGAGAGGGCAGGGCAGGTTTCTCAGTCAGCCGCCCAGACTGTTAACTAAGCCCCGCCAGGGCTCTGAGCTCCTGCCGCTTGCATCTGCGTTGCACCCCAGCCCCTGTCTTCCCTCTGTCTCCTGCTGCCTCTGGCCATCCATCCCATACATTGTGTCTAAATGGTCCTAATGGTTGTATCTCATCTTTAAAACCTCCAAGGACCCATTTCCTTCGAAAAACCACCCTCTCATCCTGGCGCTGGAGGCTCTCTGTGATCTGACTACGGTCCGTCGACAGCCTTTCCAGCTGTCGAGGATGGACCTTCACCAAAGTCTCCCTGGCATCCTCCAACACACCCTGCTTGATAAACCTGCGCCTCGTCCCCTCCACCTGCAATGTCCTCCCTAATGAGTCACCTCCTCCTGGCCCCTGTAGCTGAAAACAGTGGCTTCTGGAGGTTAAACCTCTAGCTCGGCTGTGGCCTGAGGCTGCCTCTCACTGTGTCCTGTGTGTACTATCTCACCTTCCTTCCTGGCTGTGGTTCCTCGAAGGTGGGTCCCAGCCTGTGTGTCCCTCAAGCCCAGGCTGTCCGTGCTAGAGACAGGATCAGGGAAACCGTCCATTGAGCTCAGGTAAGCTGCAGACTCTGTGCCAAGGGCTCTTTCCCCAAGCCTCCTTGTGCTGGGCGTGCAGAGAGGGAGGGTCAGCTGCAAGTCAGAGCTCCAGGACACTCAGGCCGCATGTGACTGACCTGGGAATCAAACCCAGCATTGCCTTGTTCCAAAGCCTTTCACACCACACGGGTGAAAGGCGTTTTCAAACTGTCCCCCAGCCCCCCTTTGACAGTGAGTGATTTTCCGAAACAAAATCTGATGTAGAACATGAGTGTTTTTTGAACAGATGAAAATAGGACTACCATGATTGAAGCATCTGGTCCCCCGGTACAGCCCACTCTGCCCTCCCTCCCCTTCCTAATACTGGCTTTTTCCAGGTCAGCCCCCATCCCCTTCCCTCCCCTGGGCTCTTACCTGCCTTACAACGTTCCTGGCTCTGCCTCCTTCTCCCCCCACCCCTACCCTGGTGGACCACCAGGGTCTCCTTTTGTCTCACAGCCTTACTTGAATGTCCCTTTCTCCCGGAAGCCTTCCCAGGGAACCTAAAGCCCCAGCCTCCTGCTTTGGCTGTCCTCACCCCTTCCCTGCTTTATTCCCTTTTCCTCAGTATTTATTGCTCTCAGTTTATACGTACTTTACTTATTAATTTTGTCTGGTGTCCTCTCTCCCAGTAGAAGCTGAACGCCACGCGGACAGGGACTGAGCTCTTTGCTGCTGTATTTCAGCACCAGGAACGGCGCCGGCACGTAGTAGGCGCTCGGTTCATACTCGTTGAATGAAAGCCCCTTGGGAGCTCCGGGCTTTTAGCAGAGCAGTTTGAAAACCTGCTCTCCACCCTCCTGCTTCCACAAATGTCAATGAATGTGTCTTCATAGAATAAATATCTAGGAGAACGAGCGAGTGGGCCAGTGCCGTGTGGCCTGAGCCTCTGAGGTCACTGTTTACCGCGGGGAAGCGTTATTGCGGCCTCCTTCCACTTAACGCCCTCCCACAGCTTACTGGAAATGTGATGCTAGCATTGTAATATCTTTTTAGCTTCCTGATTGTAGCAGTTTCCAGATCCATCACCCCTAATCAGGCACATGTCAGGAGGGCGCTTTTAACACCAGAGGCTGATATTTTGGGAACCTGTCTGCCAGGCACCTGGTTTTGGTCGTCTTTCAGATTTGAGACCAGGCAGAAGGTAGCTCCACCGGAGTTGATTTCCCAGCATGCTCCTGGCCACGCATACCGCTGCTGGCGCTGGCTCAGCTTGCGGCGCTGGAAAAGCAGGGACTGGTGGCTCCCTTTGCAATGGGGGTGTGAAGAGGAGGGAGTATTCAGAGCAGCTGGAGTGGGTTAAAAGCAGCCAGCCCGTCTGTCTGTCTGCAGCACCTTTGCACGGAGCAGGGGTGCTAGGCAGACCTAACTGCCTACCTGCCTCTCAGGGGTTCTCTGGGTGGCATTTGGATGCCACTGCTGGTTTTCAGTTGACAGGTTGTCAAACCGATTAGCGTGCGTGTCCAAGGCTGGTGCACTGGCTGTGTGTCCAGTGATGGCTAATGGTTTCCTCCAGCCCCTTCAAAGCTCATCCTCATAGATGCAGGCACGTGGCCAGGGGGCTGCTTCTTCCCTCCTTAGGGGAGACGAGGGAGAACCTTCAGGTCTTTCAAGGTCTCTGGCAAACAGAAACCCACCAAAATTCCAGGTGGTAGGGATGTCGGGGGGAGCAGTGCAGTGGTTCAGGTGTCTGCACACGTGGAGCGGCCACGGCAGCAGGGCTGGAGGAACTGCGGTCCGGGTGGGCTTCTGGACCATGGAAGGTTTTGTAATGAAACTTCTATCTTATTGAACAACATTGATGCTACTTGCTAAGATACAAGGGAGTTTGGGGAAAAGACCACGTGAGCCGAGATTGGTCAAGGGCCAGAGCAGTGCGGCGGAAACACCCTGTCCTGTCTCAGATCCACTTCAGACCCCCATCCAGGTCTCCAGGAGGCTCTGAGAGCTGCCTCACCCCTGTCTGGTTTTAGCTTCTGGTGGCTGTGTTGAGGGTGCTCTGTGCTATGTTGAGCTCTCCTGGGGTCAGAAGTGCTGGAGTGTCTTCACAGATAAGAGAAAGAAATGTGCATTTACTTCAAAACCGAAACTCGTACCTAGGTCTCAGCCTGGCCTTCAGGGGAGCCACGAACCACGGAGACGCCATGCCTCAGTTTGTTGGCATGTGCATTTTCCTGGGGAGGGGGCTTCCATTTACTCTCTTAGCGATCTACCTCTGCTCCCCAGGAAGCAGAGTGTGAGACAGAGGACACGTGTGATCTTATTTTATTTCTGGATTGCGGTCCAGGGAGAGGAGGGAGGGCAGGGCCGTGAAGCAGAGAAGAGAGAAGCTCCTAGAAAGGAGGGGATGTCCTGCCCCTCCCAGTAGGCTGCACCTGCCTTGTTCAGGCTTCAGGTGGGAGATGGAGAGGAGGCCTCTGTCCAGGGAAGCAGAGGGGTAGGATGCTCGGTGAGACCTGCTTGTGTCGGCAGGAGGTCACGATCCACACGGAGCTGGACCAGGAGACAGGCGGCGTCTGGGGTCCAGACGTTCTGATACAGATTCTCCAGCTACCTGCCTACCTTCAGGGCTGCCGTGTACAGGTGTACGGTTTGTGCACTGCCCAGAAGTTCCTGATCTGAACTCTGTTCGCTGAGCCTTGTGTCCAGGGACCTGTGCCCGTCCAGAGGCAAATGCCTTTTTCTCTCAGCTCTGAGGGAATACTGGTCACCTTCTTTCCCAAAGTGACCAGTGGGGTCCCCCATGCCACCTGTGCCGCTGTGGCCTTTGCCCCCGCCTGGACGTCCCGAGTATGGCTCAGACACCCCCTCATGAGCAGACTCTGTGCTCACTGCTCGTGGGGCCCCTCCCCCGCCTGCCCTGAGTTTGGGTCCAGACCCTGCTTCCCAGAGGCGTTTGCTGTTGCCTTGGGCTTCCTGTGCCTGCTCAGATGTGAGGATTTGGCCCTGGGTACTTCCCCTCCTTCAGCCAGGCCCTCAGTGTGCCCCGTGTCAGGATCCTCGGGCACTGGGCCGTAGTTTTCCTCTGGCAAACAAATACATCTGCTTATGGAATCTGACAGCCTCTGTATTTTTATTTTTAACTTATGGAACTATATATTCTTGCTTTCATTGAGCAAACGTTTGTTAACTTCGACTACGTAGCAGGAACCATGTCTTAGTGGTGAGATTCTGGGGAAGTGACTTAGTTTTCCAAGTTTCATTTTTCTCATCTGTGACATGGAGATAATAATTATTTACCCCAGAGGGGTCCTGCCCTTTAAGCAAGGCAATGGATTTTAAAGGGCTTCACCCAATACCAGCCCATAGAAGGAGTTCAACAGGTGTGGATGTCCCCCTGCCATTGCTCCCTCTCCTCCCCAGAGGACAGTATGATGACACAGCTGCCACCAAGGTGCTCGCGGCCAGCCCAGCTTTTTGGACACTTAAGCTGCTCTCGGAAGTATCGGAAATTGGGGTTTATAACAGAACCAGAAAAATAAAATACATAATGAAATTTAAGAAAAGCCTTGACCTTCTTAGCCATTATTCTCTTTGTGGTCCTTGCCTTTTGAGTCGTAGACGTGAACTGATATCCTTAGCTCTAGGCAATGAAGGATATTTTGACACAGAAAGAGAAAGACTTTTGGCTTCCTAAAGTGGACCCAATCTACTGGAATCAGAACATCCTCCGAGGTGGCTGGACGCTGTGGGCTTTGCAGGTGTTTCCTTTTTATTTGCTACCTCTTTGGACCCGCTCACTTTCTGGGAGCTCTGTGATTGTTTCTGCTCTATTTCATTTTAGAAACAGCTAAACACCAACTGGTAGAGATGAATTTTACGCTAGCTCTGGGCTTTTCTCCATCCAAATTACACATTTATTGAGAATAGCTATGCCTATAATTTTCACTGAAAATGAAAAGATCACTTATGCAAATTGATAGGCAGGGCATTATGTACCTTTAATTATATTTACAATGTATTTCTGATTTGGGCTTTTTGTAAAGTTTTGCTATTTTATTTCCATTGTAGCAGTTGGCAAGAGATCTGTCCCTTTTTTCTCCCTGATATATGAATCTCAAATCAGCCATGTTAAATCAGAAATACTGGAATGGTCTAATTTTTTTAGTGCAGGGAAAAAGGCATTTAGGGATTTCTGTGCTTATTTGCCCTGAGAGTTTCTGTGATTCTTGGTGGCTAGAGTAGCACCTGTGTCTCCCATGGGTGGCTGGAGGGACAGGTCTGCCATCCTGTTGCATCTTCTGGGTGGCAGGCAGTCATCCTGGTGTAAACACGCATGTTTAAGCCATGACGCCACATACGTGGTGTTGGGCTTATTCTGTTGCCATGAGTCATGCGGTGATCGAAACACCGAGGGGGTGCTCGCCATGGGCCGGGCCCCTCACCCGGGGTCCCTGTGTTCTGGTGACATGCATTCACGCACTAGTTTGGGAACATTCACCATATCAGTGAGCCCAGCATCAGCTGGGTTCTGAGTTAACTCACAATGTTATGATCCCCAAACTTGAAAGAGGTTTACAGGGGACAAGATCTATTGATGGTGACTGCCATATTTGACCTATTAACAAAGGCACCAAGCCCTACCCAGTTTCAGAGTCCTTGTGAAGCTGGTTCTCATTGGGGTTTGCTTGGTGAGGAGGATGTTTGTGTAAAGGGGTCTGCAGGGTTCTAAGGACACTTCACGTGGGTCTTTCCACATCATTCCTCCCGAGCTTCAAATGCTGGCAATGCTGAGCTGCTGCAGGGCTCCCACGCGGCTTTCTAGCCCAGGCTGCTGCACTTCCAGCTCTCTAATTCCACTGTGGTCTGTGCCTTTCTCCCCCACCCCCCTGATGAAGTCTGGGGGCCACCAAAGCCTTGCTCATGTACGCAGTTGTGCCTGACGAAGCTCTGTGCCTTGCTTTTCACCCAGAGTGGTATTGAAATGAAAGACAGTCAAGGAGAGATATAATTTGCAAATTGCAACAGCTCATTTACAAACATCAACATTTTAACTTTTACTGGTGTCACATATTCCCCAAAATACCTTACAAATGACCCCACCATGCCAGCAAAGGGCAGACGCTGTCCTTCAGTGTCTGTCCTCCCCTTGCTGAGGAAGAGATTCACCAGGGATGTGGCCACGGACCATAAAGGCTACGCCTCCCAGCCTACCTGGCGTGGCCACGTGGCTAGTGGGACACGAGTGGAAGTCATGTGTGCATCTGCCCTGTTGTTCTCCAGGAGGAGAGGGAACGGGTTCTTTTTCCTGCTGCCTGGAGTGCAACCACGTAGACAAGGCAAATACTCTGGGGCCAGCAGGTGACCAGGCAGAAGAGCTAGGTGCTGCACTTGAGTGTCCATCTGTGCTTGCAGAGCCTGGGGTCACCGTTCACCTCACGTCCTCGTGCACCCCTTTCCCTGGCAGCGAGACACATCTGTGCTCAGCCTTCCAGCCTCTGTGTCTCTCCTCCGGCACAGATGGAGCTGGTGGAGACGCAGGTGTGGGGAACAGATCCACAGGAGGCTTGAGACGCAGTGAGTCTAAGACTTACCATTTGGATTAGCACAGACAATTCTTTACTACGTGAATAAATGAATGAATGAATCATCCATCCATCCTTCCATCCACCCGTCCATCCATCCATCCATCCTTCCACCCGTCCATCCATCCATCCATCCATCCACCCATCCATCCATCCATCCACCCATCCATCCATCCATCCATCCATCCATCCATCCATCCATCCATCCATCCATCCCTCCCCCCATCCATCCATTCATCCATCCATCCATCCCTCCATCCACCCATTCATCCATCCTTCTATCCACCCATTCACCCATTCATCCATCCCTCCATCCACCCATCCAAACCAAAAAAAAAAAAAAAGTCTCTGCCCCCATGGAGCTTATTTTCTCACTAGTAAGGGAGTCAGAGAAATTAAAAATTCTTAATCATTGATCCCTTATTTCCCAGATCCCATTCAGTTACTTAGTTTTTTCCAGCAACGTATAAAAAATGTCTTTTATTTTCTTGGTTGTGATCACGTTGTATCATAACTCCCTAATACTACACCCCATATCTTGATTATACTTAGGAGTCCCAAATCTCCTCATTCTCACATGTATAGGCAGTATCGGGGGCTATTTTTACAGCTATGGTATTTTGGTATATCTTATTATTAATTTCATTCCCAGAAGCAACTTTATTTCCAAGTTTGGGGGGCATTTACTTCTGTGTCTAAATGACATTCATGCATTCATTCAAAAGCATTCATTCTTTTAACAAATACTTCTTGGGCAGTAATTGTGTGCCACACTGTTCTAGGTGCTGCGGGTATAACAGTGAAGTGACCAGACAAGTCTGCCCAGTGGTGCAAACGGGCAGCAACGTACCATTCAGCTGTGGTCGCAAAGGCATATGTGAGTGAGGCTGTAAGGAAGTGTTTTAACCAAATTATTTTCATTCTAGTTAAAAATAAATTGAGGAATTTGCCTAAAATCTGCATCCTAACTTAAGCATCAACATATAACTTCTTTACTGTATGTCACAGCAATAAAGGTGTTTAAAAAGTTGGTACAGGTCCACATTTTTCTTCAGAGAACTTCTGGTTTCTGTAACTGGTGTCATAAAGACATCAGCCCATTTTCGCTCGTCATCATCCCATTTTTTTCTCATTAAGATTTACACTCCATCCATTTGTTGCAGAGGCCCTGGATCTCAGCCATCATTTACTTCAGTCTGTTACGAAAACCACGTCATGAGCAAAAACTATCACAGGTGATTCTCAAGTGAATTTAACAGTTTTCTTTTATGTTTAAATCCAAGAATCCTTTTTGATTAGCCAAACTGTGAATTCTTCACTTCATGGTATTAGGCCTATTCGTTTTTCATTTTATTCCTGACTTAAATAGAAACATCAGAATATTTTGTTCCCAGTTTTAACCTGTATGCTGAATACTACCTGGCTGACATTCCAAGTCATATTTTATTTGACATCTTCATATATTTTGATGTACTTTCTACTAATACGTCTTCCTCACCAATTCCACCTCATTCCAAGTTCCTTCTGTTCTCATTGCTTTCTTTCAATACTTAATGAAAACTTCATTTATAAGGCACTTTATTTCCGTTATAAAGAAGAGAGGAAAATCTTTCGAACAACAATTCTTTACTACATGATCAAAGCTGTGCTCTAAAGGGAGCCCCCTCATTTGCTTCCATCTGTAATCCAACTATGCACACAGGCATTGTTTATTTGATTATTAAAGTCCTTTTCTATTTATAATTAAACAGTAAGAATCATTGCTTTTCTTTTCAAAGCAATTGAGAGAACAGAAAATAGTATTGGCATATGAATTTGTATTTCACATATTGTTCTTAGAATAGTTTTAGATTGCATTTCATAGAATTCCGCCTATTGATATTGAAAAATAATATTTATGAGATAATATTGATCAAAATCAAATTATTCCATGTAGATCGGGTGACCATCCATCCAGGTAAACCTTTCTTAGTTCCTCAATTTTAACAGAAATGACAACTAGGGCTCCCTGTATAACTCCTGTTCAAATATGTATGGAGGATTCCCTGAACGAAGTGCAGTCTGTACACACACACACACACACACACACACACACACACACACACCCCACACACACACCCTGGCTCAGATCAGTTGCTCAGAGAGCTATGAATTGGACTGTATTTGTTTGGCCTCACACAGAATTTCTTAAACTCACGCATTCTTTTGTTTTATCCTGACTGCGATGAAGCGTGTGAATTGCAAGTGTATGACGTATAAAACTTGTCATTGTACTTATTGTAAAGATGTGGTTAGGACATTATCCATGGCTTCACACAGTTTTATTCTCTTTGTGAAGACTCACAGGTAAAATTCACCATAGCAGAAAAACTGGGGCTATCCTATTTTTTTTTTTTTTTTGGCCACATCAGGTGGCTTACAGGATCTTTAGTTCCCCGACCGGGGATTGAACCTGGGCCCCCTGCAGTGGAGTCCTAACCACTGGACCACCAGGGAGTTCCCAGTTTTTATCTTAAGCATATTGTGACTCATAATTAGTATTCTTCTTTTTTGCTTTGCTAGGAATCTTTAGTATTTTGGGCTTATTCCTGACTTCCAATTGGGATTATATAGAATGTAATTCTAGGGACTTCCCTGATAATCCAGTGGTAAGGAGTCCACCTTCCAGTGCAGGGGACGCAGGTTCGATCCCTGGTCGGGGAACTAAGATCCCACATGCCGCGGGGCAACTAAGCCTGCAGGCCACAACTACTGAGTTCTCGCACCTCAACAAAAGATCCCACGTGCCTCAACAAAGATCCCACATGCCGCAACTAAGACCCGACGCAGCCAAAATCAATAAATAAATAAACAAAATAAATAAAAATTTAAAAAAAAAAAGAATGTAATTCTAGGGGGTAATCAGGTTGTAATTTCTTAATCATGTTTTTCCTTTACCTTGACTTCTCAGCTACTTCTCCTAACGGTTAAGATCTTAAGGCCTCAGACCTGATTTGAATTCTAGCTTTACCATATACTAACTGTATCGCATGGCGCAAATTAAAGTCTCTCTAAATCCCAGTTTTTTCACCCCCCAAAAGGGAGATAATAATACTACCTACTGTAAAGGGTTATTGCAGATAAAATGCAATAGTGTAGGTAAAAGCTTTAGCATGTATCTGCCGCGTGGTAAATGTTTAATAAGTAATTTTTGAAAATTATGTATTCTTATGTGTCTCTCAGAAACTTTATAACACCAAGTCATATCAGCAAACAAACAAATGAATAACTTTATGAGCCTTTTCTTTCATACTTGCTTAGACTGGCAAAATATTTTTCTACCCAGAGAGCTGTAGTGATGAGTAGGGGAGAGAGCATGGGCTTTGGAATTGGATAGACTTGGCCTCAGAGCTCAACCTGCAAGTTACTAGTTCTGTGAACTTGAACTGTGAATCTTCCTGGCTCCCCTGGACTGCCCTCAGCTCCTGAGTTTCCCATCACCACCTTGCTAGGACTGTCTTTCTTGGTTTTGGCTTTAGAAAAACAAACAAAAATATAGCCCAAGCTTGTGTGTAGCTGCTTTATTCAATATGGTGTCTCCCTCTCTGTCCCTGCTATGTAGATGCTGGGCCCCCTCTTACAGGGTCTTGTAGCCCTCTGTGTTGACCGCCGACCATTAGTACACCGTGTTATCGATTATATTCTGATGCTTCACACTCACCATAGCAGATATCTCTTGTTCTTTTGCTTTGCAATAGCAGGCGTCTCCTCATCTGTTGGATTGGCCGCATCTGAATGATACTAAAACCTACATTTTGAAACTTGGGTGTATTGCCAGCGGATGTCACCAGCACCCATGTCAAGAAACAACGTTAGCAGCCCTTCCAGGCACACCTTGCTCTTTTATGATCCAACAAACCCTTATTCAGTGCCTCCTATTCACTTGTACATTCACATATTCACCAAATATTTATCAGTTATGTGCTGTGTGCTAGAGAGTGGGCTGGGAGTCACTGAGGTGCAGAGACGAGCAGAACAGACAGGGCTTCTGGCTTCACCGAGCGTGTCTTTCAGTGGAGCAGACGGTTCTTAGTCAAGTGATCACACACATGAATATGTGATAGCAAATGACGACAAGTGCCAGGAAGGGAGATCAAAGCAGCTGACCTGCTCTGCGCAGGTCACATCCATGCGTGACCTCCTTCAGCCCCTGAAAGGCCTGTTAGGTGGGCATGTGGGTATCGACATCCTACGCATGAGGACACGAAAAGGATGCCTTGTCCCAAAGTTGTGCAGCCAGAGAGCCAGAGCTGGAATCATCCTCACCATGCCCTTCCACCCCCCCAAGCCCCCGACCCGGCCAAGCCCTCGCCAAGCCACCGGCTCTAAGGACGTAACAGATCCTCAGCTGGGAGAGCCACGCCAAAGCCTCACGCCACTGTTCACCCCTCCTCTTACGCCCGATGTTCGGGAGCTGATATATCGGATTAGGTGCCCAAGTGAGGAGCTGGCAAGCAAGGGCCTCCCCGTGGGAGCCGTGCGTGAGGAACAGTAGGGCCCAAATGCGTGACCGTGACCCTCACTCAGAAGGGATGCTATGACCACCTAACAGTCTCAGGTGGCGGGAACAGAGCCATGACAACCACGGAAGGGCCCAATGTATTGTCACATGGATGGTAGCTACCAGGAGGGTGTGTCCATTTCAGAGGACAGAGGACTCGCTCTGAAAAATCCCAGCTAATCCACAAGGACATTAGGAGGAGGCAAAACGTGACCCTGGCCTTGGAGGAGGGGTGGGATTCAGGTAGGTGGAGAGGCTGGGAGAGGCTTCCCCAGTCACCCCCGGAGTTAGGTCCATGCTGTGGAGATGGGTGCCGCTGACACACCCGCTCCCCACTCCCGGAGGAGAGGCACAGTCCTGGGTCGGCAGCCCTGGCCACCCCTGTCCCCAGCCTCCAGGCAGCTCTACCACAACGGAGAACTTCCCAGCGGGGCCCATGCAGTGTCTCCAGTTGGAAGGGACGTGGTTTTCTAACTCAGTCTGGGATGGACACTCAACATCCTTTGGGAGTCAGCCCGACACTGAGCCTCTGACTGTCCGCGGATGGGCCACACGCGCACAGAAGGAGCTGTGTTGAGGACTCCGGTGTCTCGGTCTCAGGCAGGGCTCTCACTGAAAGCAGGGTGACCTTGGGCAAGGCGCTCAAACCTCACTTCTTAATTGAGGTTTGGACAAAGCTGGCACTTCACATCTTCTGAAGAATCATTGACTGACGGGGTGTCTCGAACAGGACAGATGTAGACCACAATTAGAGAACCCCAAAACTAGCCTGGAAAAATACGGCCTGCCCAGCGAGGTTGATCCAGGATTATACGCCGCTTTCCTCCCTGCCAGATAGAGCTGCCTCCTGGGGTGCAGGTGGAAATGCACCTCTTCCGGACGGAGGCACTTTGTGCCCTTGAAGGAAGGCAGGGCTTTAACAGGGTTGAATCCTGGTTTGACCGCTGTGCAACCTTGTACAAGTTACTTACCCTCTCTGAGCTAGCCTCTGCATTGATCCAGTGGGGATACAATGTAACTCTTGCTGGGTTGAGTTAGAATAGAGTTCAGACACGTCTGGACCTTGCACGGTGCCTGGCACGGAGCAGGCAGCTCTGGTGCCCTGCGTTTACTCATCCACATTGACACATCCTTTCCACAGCCCTGGACCACACGTGGCAGTCACAGGGAGTCAAATAGCTAAGCCAAAGCACGCTGGGGAGCAGCAGGCAGACCCTTCATGGTAGCGCATGGATGCATTGATGCAATGTTGTTTTTTGTATCTTCTTGTCTTCTTGCCTTTTTTTTGCTCCTCTGAGACTCCCGTGCAAGGCCAGACCAACAGGCAAAACTGTGGAACCAAACACATCCTCCCAATTATTACTGTGCACAAACACAAGTGACCTCTAATACCCCCATCCTTGGCTGGCCTCAAGTTTGTAAACGTGCGCGCACACGCTCAGACCGCTTATCCCCCAGAGAACTTTGCTACATAGTTTCTCCCGGAGCATAAATGCCAGGGAAATAAACAATTTCCACACCAGTGCGAGAGAACCACTTATGGGTTTCAGGACAGCTGGGCCCCCTCATTGTGACTTGTACGAAAGAAGTGTGCTTGGAAGAGATTAAACTCCCTCTTTAATTTTTTATGCTGTTTCTTTGTTCTTTGTCTTGACCCAACAGTGTCTCAGAAGTTCTAAAAGAAAAAAGTCCCCACCTC
Organism: Aethalodelphis obliquidens; assembly: GCF_003676395.1. Lineage (NCBI taxonomy): Eukaryota > Metazoa > Chordata > Mammalia > Artiodactyla > Delphinidae > Aethalodelphis > Aethalodelphis obliquidens. The sequence goes on from NW_020838031.1 coordinate 1,472,424, forward strand.
AATGACTTGAGGTCACGTAATAACTGAAATCTTTTACAGAAGTCTTACTTATTTCCATTAAATATGTTGAAAAATAACAGGAAAAGATGCCATAAAAATGAATAGTTTTCCCCACACACATACTCATCCCAGACTCAAAGGAGGACCAAATTCGCTGTTTCTGTATGTATAGAAAGCACTGTTACCGGTCTTGATATCTGCAAACCAATTTATGCTGGCTTTGCTTGGGGGAGGGAGCTATATTTGGGGTGCCTTCTAACTCTATTTCTGTGACAGAAATATCTGCCCTTTCTAGGTTATAAAGTTATATTTTATCTGCTTTCAGGGGCAAGAATCAGGATTCACGGGAGGTACCTTCTTTGGTTCCCAGACTTTAGGGTAGATGTGGCTGGCTGCCAGCGTGTACTGTCCTTTATTGTAAATGCTGAAGTCACTTTGTCTTCCACCTTGGGATGGGGCTGGAAGGATGTGCTGTGTGTTCATCTATGATCATAACCATTGCTAATTCTGATAATGAAGGTCCACTGAGCTACGTGTGCTCCAGAGATCATTTATCCTGCTCACTAGATGGCATCAGATATGCCAGTCTTTGAGAGGGCGTTGGGATGGCTTAACCAGGAATTATATCTTTGTGTATTAGCCTGAAATTGTTTAAATCAAAAGAAAAAAAATTTACTGCAGGTCTAATCTTTTTTTCCTTACGCATTTGGATGTCTTGTAACCAACTTCTCAGTTATGTGATTAGCACTTACCCTGGCTTATCTCACCATCAGTAATGTCATTTCTCTTTTTTTTTCCTTGTTTCCCTAAAAATGTTTTTATTACATATTTAGTTAAATATTTTATTAAATGTTAAGCAGAGTTTTCACCGCTACTTAGGATGCAGAAAGCTGCAAGACCACGTTGCCCCTACCCTCATGAGAAAAGTCCAGATAATGTGCAACACTATAACTTTTTAAAGGCCTGCCTAGAGCTGAGGCTGTTGACTTCCGAATGGGGGTAAATGGAGGCAGCAGCTGTACAACAGTTTGCTAGTTCCTCAGACAGATTGAAGGTGAGAGTATCAGTCACACGAAAAGCTCCTTGAAGGGATGAAAGTCCTTAGGGTTAGGGTCAGGAAGATCCCACATGCCATGGAGCAACTAGGCCCTTGCACCACAACTACTGAGCCTGCGCTCTAGAGCCCTCGAGCCACAACTACTGAGCCTGCGCTCTAGAGCCCTCGAGCCACAACTACTGAAGCCCTCTTGCTCTAGGGCCTGTGCTCTGCAACAAGAGAAGCCACAGCAACGAGAAGCCCGTGCACCGCAATGAAGAGTAGTCCCTGCTCACCACAGCTAGAGAAAGCCTGCATATAGCAATGAAGACCCAATGTAGCCAAAATAATAATAATAATGATTTTGAGAGAGTGGAGTGACAAGAGGAAGAAGAAGTAACTGAAGAACTGAAGAGATTCACGACACAGGGAATGGCAAGGGCATTTTTCTTTATTTGAGGAGGCACTGTTAGTCTTTGAGGCACAGGACCTGAACGTAGAACGGTACCCAAATGCAGCCATTCAGAATGCAATCCAGTGCTACCGTGTCATTCATGGCAAGAACAAAAGAGCTACTACCCAGACATCACTGGATCGTTTCTTCAAGAGGGTAGGTAGAATTGAATCCATCAAGGAACCAGAACCTGTGCCATCACCGTCAGGTGCGCATGAAATTGCAGCTTGCCCTCCATCTCCTGTTGCTGACCATCCTTCAGCTCTACCATCCCCCACCTCCTCTCCCTCCTCCAGTCAGGAACTCTTCTTGCCTGTTCACTCGATGCCAGCCCCTGGACGCCAGCTGTTGTACTGCTCTACTGTACTTTTCAAGGGACTGTACTGTAAGATGAAAACTGTTTTCTTTATTTTTTGTGTTTGTTTTTTATGGATAATTTGTGTGAAAAGTATTATAAACCTATTACAGTACAATACTATGTGGCTGATTGTGTTAATTGCCTACCTAGGCTAATTGGACTTGCTAACGTGCTCTCAGAAGGGAACTTGTTCATATGTAGGGGACTTACAGTATTTTATTCCTTTTGATGCAATTGTAAATGGGATTGTTTTCTTAATTTCTCTTTCTGATAGTTCATTATTAGCATATAGAAACCCAACCAATTTTTATATAGTGATTTTGTATGCTTCAACCTTACTGAATGTGTTTATTCAAATAGTTTTTTGATGGAGCCTTTAGTGTTTTCTATATTTAATATCATGTCATCTATAAATAGAGACAGATTTACTTCTTCCTTTCTTATTTGGATGCCTTTATTTCTTCTTCTTGCCTAAATGCTCTGGCTAGGACTTCCCATACTATGTTAAATAAAAGTGGCTAAAGTGGGCATCCTTTTCTCGTTCCTGATCTTAAAGAAAAAGCTTTCAGCTTTTCACCATTGAGTAGGATACTGGCTCTGGTCTTTTCATAAATGGCCTTTGATGTTGGTGAGGTACATTACCTCTATACCCACTTTGTTGAGAAGTTTTGTTTTTTTTTAAATCATAAATTGATGTTAAATTTTGTCAAATGGGGCTTCCCTGGTGGCGCAGTGGTTGAGAGTCCGCCTGCCGATGCAGGGGACACGGGTTTGTGCCCTGGTCTGGAAAGATCCCACATGCCGCGGGGCAGCTGGGCCCGTGAGCCATGGCCGCTGAGCCTGTGCGTCCGGAGCCTGTGCTCCGCAACGGGAGAGGCCACAGCAGTGAGAGGCCCGCGTACCACAAAAAAAAAAAAAAAAAAAAAAAATTTGTCAAATGTTTTTTTCTGTATCTACTGGGATGATCATATGATTTTCATTCTTCATTTTGTTAATGTGGTATATCACATTTATTTGTTTGCAGATATGAACCATCCTTGCATTGCTGGAATAAATCCCACTTGATCACGGTGTGTGATCCTTTTAATATATTGTTGAATTTGATATGCTAATATTTTGTTGAGGATTTTTGCATTTATGTTCACCAGGGATATTGGTATATAATTGTCTTTCCTTGTAGTGTCCTTGTCTGGTTTTGGTATTAGGGTAATGCTGGCCTCATAAAATGAGTTTGGAAGTGTTTCCACCTCTTCTATTTTTTTGGAAGAGTTTGAGAAGTATTGGTATTAATTCTTCTTTAAATGTTTGGTAGAATTCACCAGTGAAGCCGTCTCATCCTGGACTTTTGTTTTTGGGAAGTTTTTAGTTACTGATTAAATCTCCTTACTAGTAAACAGTCTGTTCAGATTTTCTATATATTCATGATTCACTTTTGGTAGGTTGTATGTTTCCAGGAATTTATCCATTTATTTTAGGTTGATCAATTTGTTGGTGTATAATTGTTCTTAGTAGTAGTCTTATAATACTTTGCATTTGTGTGGTATCACTTGTAACATCTCCTCTTTTATTTTTGATTTTATTTATTTGAGGCCTCTCTTTTTCTTGGTGATTCTAGCTAAAGATTTGTCTATTTTGTTTATCTTTTCAAAAAAACATCTCTTACTTTCATTGATCATTTCTATTGTCTTTAGTCTTAATTTATTTCTACTTTGATGTTTGTTATTTCTTTATAGCTATTAAATTTGGGCTTTGATTGTTCCTCTTTTTCTAATTCCCTGAGGTGTAAATTTAGGTTGTTTATTTGAGATCTTCCTTGTTCTTGATGTAGGCATTTATTGCTGTAAACTTCCTTCTTAGAACTGCTTTTGCTGCATCCCATGTTTTAGTATGCTGTATTTCCATTTTCATTTGTCTCAAGGTATTTCTTTAATTCTCTTTTGATTTCTTCTTTGACCCATTGGTTGTTCAGTAGCATGTTGTTTAATCTCCACATATTTGTCAATTTTCCAGTTTTCTTCTTATAACTGATTTCTGGTTTTATACCATTGTGGTTGGAAAAGATGCTTAATTTTATATGTCTTCTTAATTTATTAAGACATTTTGTTGGCTAATATATGATCTATCCTGGAGAATGTCCCATGTGTATTTGAGAAGAATGTGTATTCTGTTGCTTTTGGATGGAATGTTCTGTATATGTGTGTTAAGTCTCTGTGATCTAATGTGTCTGATGTTTCCTTATTGATTTTCTGTCTGGATGCTCTACCCCTTGATAGAGGTGAGGTGCTAAATCCCCTACTATTATTGTATTGCTGTCTATTTCTTCCTTTAGTTCTGCTAATATTTGCTTTATATATTTAGGTGCTCCTGTGTTGGGTGCATAAATATTTACAAGTACTGGATCCTCTTGTTGGATTGACCCTAGGACCTAATTTTTAAAAAGACCAAGTTTGAGATTTTTCAAACTATACAGGTAGTATGAATTTGGGTTGAAAATCCATGTGAGAACTACCATGTGGTTGTGAATTTCAGGGTAGTTTTTTCCCTCCTCTCCATCCAGAGCCAGTGTGAGTCAGCAATTTTTCTCATAGTCACTCTGGGTGAGGACAGGTTTACTCCTGATTCACCCTTGCACTGACAGTATAGCCTCTTTAGATCCTAGCATAAAGGAGGTGTCTCTTAAAAATTTCCCACCTTAGGTAGGCCCTGGTTTTTGTCTCTGGGTCTTGTGTTCCCTGAGGGTGTAAAAACTGAGAACAAAATCCACTGGTCTGGCTTTCAAGACGGATGTTGGCTTCAGCTCTTCGTTTACCTCTTCAGTTCTCATTTTCTTGAGTGCTGCCCTTTAGGTATTCCTTAACTTCTCCTCAGACTTACTGTGTTTAAAAGTTGTGTTATGTATTAGCCAGCACTAAAGCTATTTTACAATATAACATGAAAGTAATCTTGTGGGGTTGAAGTCAAGGTAGATAGTCTGCCATATTTTGAAAAACAATAGATGTTCTTGTCCAGAGATCTGTGGGTTAAGGTAGTATTTTTCAAAATGTTGCTCTCTACCATCTAAATCAGGTCTGTTTACTTAAACTACAGGGTATTAAGTCTCAATCAGACCTATTGAGTCAAAGTTTTCTAGGGGATGGGGCCCAAGAATCTTCACTTTTAACAAGTAACCTTGGTGATTTTGATGTGCATTCTTTTATGAGAGTCACTCCACTAAGTCTTCCATAAAAATGGAGTAATTCTCATATAATTTCAGGGAGTATTGTGAAGATTAACTAATTAAAGATTATAAAGCTTTAAAATAATGCTTTAAAAAAAGTACTATTCTAGGAGGGCACTGGCAAAAATCATTAAACTACCGTAGAAATCTAGTAAAGCCCTTAAATGGACTTGATTGAAGGAATTAGTCAGTAAATTACAAGCTAACAGAAAATCAGCTTTAATGTATGCAGCAATGCATTCCACAGTGGAGTGTTGAACTTAAATCAATTAATCATTGCTTGCCTGGTGACATAGCAAAATGTTTATAATCTTTGAGGGAAGAAAAAGTGCCAGATTTTTTTCCAGGTAAAAAAAAAATATAGGTCTCTTCAAATGAGGCAAAAATTGTTTAATTTTTATTAGTTAATAAAAATAGTTATGTGTTATTCTTTAATTTAAATTAATTTTAAAATTTAAAATTTTTCTTCTATTGGTATCTGATCAATTTTTGTATACTCTCATTTTTTCATATATTTTTCAATGTATATGTCATACCAAGAGTTCTAAATAAAAGGTGGTAGCCTGATGATCACTCCCAGGTATTCCCTGCCTCCTCAGGTGAACAATTCTGTCATGACATTTTTAGGAGTGCTGGGAGGCTGATGTCATTTTCCTGTGTCTCCAGCTCTCAAAATAACAGGCAGTTAATATTGTTTAGAAAGATATGGACAGGACACTTTCTAATTTTTAAGGGAGGATCGAGGACCCATTTCCACACCCCCTACTCCTCCCCCTTGATTTGGATCAAGGACCAGCAAATGGGTCAATTGTTGGGTGTGGGCACCCTTCTCCAGGAAAAACAAAGAGATTAAAAGCTTTTGTCCCTTCAGAGGGAGGCATTCTTTTGGGAACACCCCTCTTTTGGTGTTCCTGGATCCTTCTTCTGCTTTGGACTACTTCTTTCTCTTCCTTCTAGTGGAATGTGGGCAATAAAGTAGGCCTAGATTATCTTCCAACCAGGAAAGAAATATTTCTTCTCATACTCTTTATTTCTTTGTTGTTGATTTTCTGCCCAGTTGTTCTATCCATTATTGAATGTAGGGTATTGAAATCTCCAACTATTATTGTTGAATTGTGTATTTCTCCTTTCAATTCTGTCATTTTTCCTTCATGTATTTTGGGACTCTAGTATTACATGCATACAGGTTTATAACTGCTATATCTTTCTGATGGATTGCTCCTCTTATCATTATAAAATGTCCTCCTTTGCTTCTAGTAACAATTTTTGTCTTAGTCTGTTTTGTCTGTATAGCCATTCCAGCTCTCTTTTGGGTACTGTTGTACTAAAGTATGATATGTCTTCTTCCATCCTTTTACTTTCAATCTGTTATGCCTTGAATCTAAATTGTCTCTTGTAGACAGTGTATATAGTTGGACCATTTTTTTTTAAACCATGCTGCCAATCATCTCTACCTTTTTGTTAAAGTGTTTATTCCATTTACATTTAATTGTAATTACTTATGAGGTAGGGTTTACATCTGCCATTTTGCTATTTCTTTTTGGTATGTTTTATGTCTTATTTGATCTTCTCTTCCTTTGTTACTGCCTTCTTTTTAATTGATATTTTCTAATATAGCATTCTTATTTCCTTGCTATTTCTTTTACCATATATTTAGTTATTTTCTTAATGGTTTCCCTGGAATTACAATTAACATCTTTTTTAAAAAAATTATTTATTTTATGTATTTTAGTTTTGGCTGCGTTGGGTCTTTGTTGCTGCGCGCAGGTTTTTCCTAGTTGCAGCGAGTGGGGTCTACTCTTCGTTGTGGTTCACGGGCTTCTCATTGCAGTGGCTTCTCTTGTTGCAGAGCATGGGCTATAGGCACGCAGACTTCAGTAGTTGCGGCATGCGGGCTCAGTAGTTGTGGTTCACGGGCTCTAGAGTGCAGGCTCAGTAGTTGTGTGCACGGGCTTAGTTGCTCCGCAGCATGTGGGATCTTCCTGGACAGGGCTCGAACCTGTGTCCCCTGCATTGGCAGGCAGATTCTTAACCACTGCACCACCAGGGAAGCCCTACAATTAACACCTTAACTTAAAATGATATGGTTCATATTAAAACTGGCTTCATTTAAATAATATACAGAAACTTTGTTCCAATAAAGCTTTGTGTCCTCCCCCCTCCTTTGTACTATTTTTATAATACAAATTAAATCCTTATACACTATAAGCCCATCAATACAGTTTTATAATTATTGATTTGTGCAGCTTTTTAAAAAGTCAAATAGGAGAATAAAAGAGTTACAAACAAAATACATTCATATTGTCATGTCCACCTATGTAGTTACTATTATTGTTGCTCTTTATTTCTTCCTGTGGATTCAAGTTATTGTCTAGTGTCCTTTAATTTCAGCCTGAAGGACTCCCTTTACTATTTCTTGTAGGGCCAGTCTGCTAGTGATGAATTCTCTCAGTTGTTGTTTTTCTGGAAATATCTTAATTTCTCCTTTGTTTTATGAAAGATCGTTTTGCTGGATATAGAATTCTTGATTGATTGTCTTTTTCTTTCAGCACTTTGAATATGTCATCCTATTGCTTTCTGGCCTCCGTGTTTTCTGATGAGAATTCAGCTGTTAATCTTATTGGAGATATTTGTATATGGTGAGTTTCTTCTCTGTCTTGTTTTTCGAGAATTTGATGATGGTGTGTCTAGGTGTGGATATTTTTAATATATCCAACTTAGGCTTTATTGAACCTCTTAGATTTGCAGATTAATGTTTTTCCTCAAATTTGAGAAGTAATTGGGCCATTATTTCTTCAAATATTCTTTCTCTCCTTTCTCTTTCTTTCTCATGTGTATGTTAGTATGTTTGATGGTGTCTCTTAGGCTCTATTCACTTTTCTTCATTTTTTTTTCTTTTTCTCAGACTAGATGATCTCAATTTCTCTGTTTTCAAGTTTGCTGATTCTTTCTTCTGCCAGTTCAAATATTTGTCGAGCTTATCCAGTGAATTTTTCGTTTCAACTTTTGTGCTTTTCAACTCAAGAATTGCTATTTGGTTCTTTAAAAATAATTTCTATCTATTTATAGATATTCTGTATTTGAGGAGACATCATTCTCAAGAGTCCCTTTATTTCTTACACATAGTTTTCTTTAGTTCTTTGAACGTATTTATAATAGCTTATCTAATATCTTTTTCTAGTAAGCGGCAATATCCAGGCTCCCTCAGGGACAGTTTATCATGGTAGCTTATTTTAACTATCGATGTGCCATACTTTCCTGTTTCTCGTTGTGTCTTATAATTTTTTATTTGAAACTGGACATTAAATAATATAATATGGTAATTGTAGAAATAAGATGGCCCTATTCTCCAGGGTTTGTTGTTTCTGTTAGTTGTTGTCACTGTTTGTTTAGTGATTTCTCTGGAGTACATCTGTCAAATCTGTATTCTTTGTTATCTGCAGCCATTGAAATCTATACTTGTTTAACATAGTGGCCAGATAATGATTAGACAGAGATTTCTTTACATACTTTGGATCAACACATCTGTGTGTGTTAAGGTATTGCCATCAATGGTACTGGCAGGCAGTTTACAACTCCTCCTCCTAGTCGTCACTGTTTGCTTGTGCAAAGCTTGAAGGTCAGCCAGAGGGAAATTAGGGGCTTCTCAGGTCTTTCTTGGGCATGCACATAACTCTGTACCTGTGTGGCCTTCTAGAGTCTTAGGATTATGTTGGAAAATTTCAACCTATGGGATTATTCCCCGGTACAGATAGCTTATTCTCTAGTTTTTCCTTTTAAGAGTTTTGTTCAGCCTGTTGTCAGTTCCAACTGGTATTCTGCCTCAGGCAGCTGAGATGTTAAACAATTGCTACTGATTGTTTTTGACAAATGCCCTGGGGATAGGACTGCTTGCCCTGAGTCAGGTCAAATAAAGACAATTCCAGAGAATGGAGTTTTTCAGGCAGCTGTCAAACCGTTTAAGTAGTGATAATTCTGTGGAGACAAGGCTTTGGAAGAGTTCCAAACCCATTGTCCCCCATCCAGTGGTTGTTAGGCTAAAGTTTTCACAGTCACTGTATTGTGAGGCTATTGGTTTTCAAGGCTAACTGTGGAGCTAGGAAGAGGGGAGTGGAATTAGGACAAGTGAAAATACTACAAAGCTCATTGTTCTTACTGACATTCAGCTGTTTTTCTTGAGTAAATATTTTTTGGATTGTTGCAAGCCTTTGGTTAATTTCCAGAGTTCTGAAACATCAACTTTGGTAATCTTTTGCCAGTGTCACAGCTGCTGCTATGGAGGAGAGGAATTTTGGAGGTCCTTACTCTGCTGTTGCAGAAGTGCTTCCTCTCTTCTCATCATCTTTAGAAACCATGTGGAAACAAGGGCCCTTCCCTGGAGAAAGGAGACAGGGAACCAGAAATTGTTTCTTAGTCTAGAGGGGCTAAAGGAGTTTTCACAGCCCAGTTCTCTAGGGTAGGAAATAAAATAGGGATTTGGGGCTAAAAGATGCATCCATTTGAACTGTCTTCTAAAGAAACCCATGGGAATTCATTGATGTGGCAGGTGGCATTCTGAGTTTGGAAACCCTGGGGTTACTAATTACAACTAGCAGGTTGGCCACCTTTGCCCTACACCAGGGATTTCTTCATTCTTGGGATATTCTGTCTCTCAAATTCCTTTCACATGTGTGAATGTGAATCCTGGCTCATTTTCCCAATGATATATCACCGATCTGTCCATTCTTCCTCCACCACCCTTTCTTATTGTTAACTACGTCGTCTCTTTCTGTTTCTTAGCTCCTCAATTTGAGTTTTAATGGTACTTTCTAACTCTAAAGACCACCGTATGGGTCCCAATGTCACAGTTTAGAAAAAGAAGCTGGGTGTAGTAGGAGCATGGAGAAACACCACACTGGTGAACCCCTACACTGGAGAACAGGACAGATACTGTCACCTAAAGTCAATTTATTAGTTTTTATATGATAAACAGTAATCTTGGCAATTGCAACAGTTTTATGGTAAATGCCAACTGTACGGTGGTAATTTACATGGAGCTTAGGAAAAGAAGAATTTGGAAGCAAAGAGTTTATGTTTATCTAGCACTGTCTAATGGGGAGAAAAAGAGACTCTGAATTTTAAAGAAAGGTAAAATATTATAGTTCCTTCAACAGTAAACTCTAGGCAGCACTGAGGTCATTCTGCATGGTCTTCTCTAGACTGGATAAAATAACCTACCAACTCCTTTTGCTCTGATTCTCTGCTTAATCTTCCAATCACTACTTCAGATAACGTCCTAGTGAGGAGATGCCCTGCACAGTGACTCTGAGTGTTTCTGTCTGTACACACTCACCCATCTCCTCCTGCTACCTCATGTTCTCATTCCCTGGCTGTATGTCAGCGGCCTTCTCCTTTACAGCTCAGTCTCCCGTGGCCTTGGCTGGTGAGACATATCCCCCTAGAGACTGGTCTGAGATCAGCAGAATCCCAAGAAGCCTCTAGCTGAACCCACCTCTCTCCTTGCTCTGCATTACAACACTGGAGAAACCCAAGATCACAACCACAGGCATAAGGAAAAAAGGCCCTATGAGAGAACAGTGCATCTCGTTTGGCACCAGTGTTATTTAAAAATGACAGTCAGTAACCTTGTTGGCAAATAACCAGGTCCATTCAAAAGAACTGTGGATGTGGGTAATTCCAAGCCTCAAGCAACCAGCACCAGGATCTGAGTGGTACATATGCAAACCTGTGAAGAGAGGCCTTTCATTTTACTGACAATACTTCAGGTCTTCTCATTTAAAAACACACCATTTCCCTCACCCTACTAAGTGGAAGCCACACTCATTTATATTAGTGAGGATTTTCAGAGCCCCTGGGTTTCTTGCTGATGTCTCTCAAGACTGCTGGTCGTTGCGTGAGCCAGGCTGTGATACGCTTTCAAGTAAAAGGAGCATCTCCACCGAAACAGATGTTGATATCCGCAGGCACAGTGTGCTCTTGCCCTGTGATTTTCTCTCCAAATTTGCATTTGTGTTGTCAGTTGGGGAATTGCGCGGAATGACAATTGATGCCACCAGTGAAAGAAGTTATGATGGTAATGAGGGATGGGGAGGGGAAAGAAACAGACTCGTTAATTAATGGCTCTAGAAGGGGGAATGGGCTCTCTCAGCTCACATAAGCTGCTTGAACTTGAGTGGGGTTAATTGTTTTCTATGCGAGCCCCATGGCAGCTTCCATCTCAGGAGTTGGCAGTGAATGTGTCTTAATTAGCCAACCTGATCGAATGTCATAGTCAGTTCCATGTAGGACATCACCCCGTTCGTTCTCAGTTCTTCTGGAATGGATACACACACACACACACACACACACACACACACACACACAAACACACCACCTGGTTAATCATCCTTTCACTGAAAAGTGTAGGAGGAAGAGTTCCTTTGTCATTGTAAAGCATCTGAGTGAGCCAGGCTTCAGGCCCGCCAGTGTGTGGGCATGGGTGGGTAGCTGTCCTAGGTTAGCTTAGCTTCTGAGCTAAGGAAACCTGTCAGAAATGCAAATTCTCAGGCTCATGCCGAGTGACAGACTCTGAGCTGGAGACTGAGTATGGGGGTTAATGGGGGGGGGGGACTCTGGTTCATCTCCCAGGGACTCTGACGTGGGGACAGCCCTCTGGGTTGGGTTAAATGAGGCTGGGGGGCTGGGCCTTTGGACCCCACACTATGAGGAGTCTCAGGGAGGACAGTAACCTGGAGCCCTGGCATTCCCTCCACGCGAGGGGGTCCTCAAAGAGCAGCTTGGGTGGGGCTCTCGGCAGCCAGCCTCCTGAAGCCTCAGCCCTGGAGCTGGAGCCTGGGGTGGGCAGGGCTCCATCACAGGGCTGTTGCCCCTCTCAATGAATGGGCCAGGAGTAAAGGTGGGCCGTGACCTCAACCCCTGACCAACTGCTGGATTTCTGTTCAGAGCAGAGTTTAGAAAATGGTTCTGGTGGCATAATGAAGCAAATATAGAGAGTCTAATGGTGATTTTTTTTTAATTATTATTTTTTTTTTTGCGGTACACGGGCCTCTCACTGTTGTGGCCTCTCCCGTTGTGGAGCACAGGCTCCGGACGCGCAGGCTCAGCGGCCATGGCTCACGGGCCCAGCCGCTCCGCGGCATGTGGGATCTTCCCGGACCGGGGCACGAACCTGTGTCCCCTGCATCGGCAGACGGACTCTCAACCACTGCGTCACCAGGGAAGCCCTGGTTACTCTTTTATAGAGGTAAGGAATGAGGGACCTGCCCTCAATTCTCCTATGAAGAAGGACCCAGACAACAATGGGCTCCACATACCTTTTGAAATGCACACCCTAAGTACGGGGGTAAATGGGTGACCTGAGCTGTCTGAGTGCCGTGAAGCGACTGACCCAGAACTTATTTGTGACCGAGCTGAGATGCCAGGTCTTCTTAAACTTCAGGATAGTCAGTGCTCCTTCAGTTTCACACCTTCAAAACATGTTATCTTTTAAAAAGTAAGGGAGGTCACATTTGCGAATGTTGACTTTCCCGTGATATGGCTTACTCTTTTTTCTAGCTTTATTGAGATACAAATGACATACAGCATTGTGTGAGTTTAAGATGTTCAACGTGTGGATTTGATAGATGTATATATTGTGAAATCATTTCCAAAATGTTAATGAACATCTCTACCACCTCACATAATTACTGTGCATGTGTTAAAAACACCTTACGATCTGCTCTCTTAGCAACTTTCCGGTTATACCGCAGCCTTGTTACCTATAGTCACCATGCTGTCCACTAGCTCTCCAGAGCTTATTCATCTTACAGTGAAGATCGTGTGGTTGGAACATCTCCCCATTTCCACCAGCCCCCAGCCCCTGGCAACCACCCATCTACTCTCTGTTTCTATGAATTTGGCTTTTTTAGGTTCCACATATCAGTGAGATCATACAGTATTTCTCTTTCTCTGTCTGACTTATTTCACTTAGCATAATGCCCTCAAGGTCCATGTTGTTGGAAATGTCAGAATTGCTTTCTTTTTTATGGCTGAATAATATTCCATTGTGTGTGTATAGATGTAAATATAGGTATATAAATAAAATAGATATAGATACAGATTACATTTTCTTTATCCACTTAGGTTGTTTCCATGTCTCAGCTGTTGTGAATAACACTGCAGTGAACATGGGTGTGTGTGTGGGGGCAGATATCTCTTCAAGACAGTGATTTCATTTTCTTCCAGTAAATACCTGAGAGTGAAGTTGCTGGATCATACGGTAACTCTATTTAAAAATTTTGAGTAACCTCCATAGTGTTTTCCATAGCAGCTGCACCAGTTTACATTCCTACCAACCATGCACAAGGGTTAACCCTTTTCTCTACATCCTCATCAGCGTTTGTTAATCTCTCGTCTTTTTGTTAATAGTAGTATGACTTACTTTAAACCCATCTTGAGCTACAGTAGAGAATGACACCCTGAGGGATTTCTAGGCCCACGTGTGGTCTGAAAATCAGAGTTAATTGAGAAGCAAAGTAGTTGCATTTCATTTCCAATTTCCTGCGCTACCCAGACCAGAATGAAGGATTCCATTATAGTTCTGCTGGTTCCATGTGACACAGACCCGGCCATCCTTGTGGGGCAAGACGATCACCCCCTGTGGACCTCTAAAGTCTGGGGAGGGAAACAGGAGACATGGGGACAGGCAGAAGGGGCACTGGCCCCAGAGTGGAGTCCGGGGTTTACTAGGCCACTGCAGAGACTGTACCGAGGCCATAGGTACCGCAGTCTCCTCCTTGTTCGTTTTCCTCGTCTGTTCCTGCCCGCTGCCCGACTCTTGCTTTCCTCCCGACCACCAGCACCCAGACTCTCCCCTGGTGCTTGGCGCACGGCGGCCACTTGACAGCCTTTTGCGAGTGAATGAATGCTGGTCCCAGTGCCTCTCAGGTTGGCCCTGGGAGAGACAACAGGATCTTATCAACCTTCCCTGTTGACATTCTCTGTGGCCCACCTGTATTTCCTCCTCACACTGAGCTGATATTTGCATAACTTTTCCTCCTTATACCATGCAAGTAACTTACATGCCAACTGTCACAGTTTTTGACCGACCTCTCTAAGTGTCCTAACCGTGACATGGCCACAGCCAAGGGGTGTGGGAAAGAGTGGGTAGGAATGTTCCTAGGTACCAAGGAATCCTATTTTTATTCAGCAGGATGTTCTAAATGTAGGTCGTCTGCCTGTCTCCAAATTCTAGGACTCGCTGAGGGCCGGCATAGCCTGGTCTTCTGGGGAGTTTATCTCCAGGCTGCAGTCCTTTGCCCAGATTGGGCTGTTTCTCCAACTTTTCCCGTTGCTGCGGATGGGCTGGGCTGGGCTGGTGTTGGCCGTGGCCCTGGCATCTGCTTCTTTCTTTGAGAAACAAGTTGTCAGGGAATGCAGAAATGGGGAGGGAGGAGGGGGCATGGGGGCTGGGCTGTTTCCAGTCAGTTGAGGGGCTAGAACAAAGTGAAGTGTGACAAAACATTAAACACACTATTTCTTTTCCAGGCATTTTCATGAAGGAGGAAAGATACATCTACATATATGCATACGCACACGCACACACGTATTTTATATAAAGGCGTTATTGTGCTCAGCACACACACGTAAACTCTTGGGAAGGGAGAAAGACCCAAACCCTGAGACCCGGCTGACAGCAGGCAACCTCAGCCACCCAACGTCTGACTCTATCTCTTCTGCTAACTTGTAGTGCTGACTTAAGCAAGTCAATTATCCTTTCTGTGACCCACTCCCTAGCCATCTAAGTGGAAGAGAGAGCACTGGCCCCGCTCTGAGGGGTGCCAGGAGATTAACCTGTGTCTTCCAAGGGCTCATCGTCGTAGTGTGCTGTGTAAAGGCAGGTGCTGTATTTTTGTTAAAGCCTGGATGATTATTCATGAGCATCTCTGCGCTGCCACCCTCCCCAGCCTCCCTGGATCCTGCTGAGCTGTGGGGCTGAGGCTTCTGGAATGTGTAAAATGGAAATGTCCCGGGCCTCAAATGCTCTCTGCAAATAGCACACTTCAACAGTGTGTATTTACCAATGAAATGTTAACGAACAGGAGTGGCATCTGGGTGTGAAACCCAATGGATCTTTAAGGTGGCAGGGGTGTTGGTGAGAGAAGGAAGTAACATTTAGGCAGTGCCAAGTATCGTGAACACTTCTTAGCTGACGTGATCGGACTGGTGCTATGGTCTGTTAAGTCGAAGTGGGGAAGCATACAGAGTGATATACTCAGACCTTAAACACATTTTACTTTAAGACATGAATCTGTTCATTTTGGGGGCTGATCTGTTGATTTAAGGCCGAGACTCTTTCTTTGAGGATAGAAGCTGACTAGTATTCCATCTCATTATTCTTGCATAAACTACATCTGTGATCCCTCAGCTAAGATTTCCAGTGTGAGATCCTCTAAAGTGGAGCAAGGACCTGAAAGTATGTGGACCAGTCAAGCAAAGCACCTTTCTAGATTTTGACT
The DNA here is from genome assembly GCF_003676395.1 of Aethalodelphis obliquidens. Classification (NCBI taxonomy): domain Eukaryota; kingdom Metazoa; phylum Chordata; class Mammalia; order Artiodactyla; family Delphinidae; genus Aethalodelphis; species Aethalodelphis obliquidens. The sequence continues at coordinate 1,487,985 of NW_020838031.1, forward strand.
GTTTCCCCCACTCTTTCACAGATGTCTCACGTGCATGTAATCTGATAGTAATTCATTAAAAAGACTGGCCTTTATGGAGACTTTCCAACGCATTCAAGTTGTCTTTCGTAGAAACAATAGTGTCCTTTCTTTTTGCACTCATATTTCATCGATTTAAGTAATATTGAGTTAAATTACATAATTACATTGTGAAGTACAGCCAGCAAACAGGCTTGATAATAGACCCACCTGATGTGGAACACCTCTGACTCCGCTGGTGAGAGCTGAAGTATCCCTCAGTATCCATGCGGATTGGTGCCAGGACCCCCGTGCGTACCAAAATCCACAGATGCTCAAGTCCCTTATATAAAATGGTGGAGTACAGTCAGCCCTCCACATCCAAGTGTCCTGCCTCCGTGGATACAGAGGGCTGATTCTATGGGAAGTGCGGGCAAGGGCAGGTAGACTGTGAATCCGCAGCAGGCCTAGGTCAGGAAGATGGAGAAATTAAACTGGCAAGTTCGTTGAGTAGCAATTGGGTAAGAGGGCTTCTCCTATGTTTTACTTACTCTGCCTCATCCAGTCCTTATGATTACCCTATGAGTTTGCGGTTATCATCTCTATTTTAAGGTACAGTATTTGAAGTCCAGAGAGGTTGGATAGTTTACCCACAGTCACACAGCTAGCAAGCAGCAGACTCAAAATTTCAATCCATTTCTGGTTTTGCCTATATGGGTCCCATTGAAGACTAACTTCCTTCAGGAACTTGTTTCTTCACCTGTTTCATTGAGTAAAAATTTAACAGTCACATACACGGAAAGCCATATTGCTTTCTTTTTCTTTCAATCTAATTAAATCTGGCTTTCACATTTAATTCGCCAGTTAGTATGGCAAGAAATTCAGTCATGTTTTGAGCTCCCCAGCCTGGGATTTTAAAAAGAATCTAGGGGTTTACATATTTACTTAGACATTTGTTGAAGGGACCTGGTCCTTCAACAATGGTGATTGTTCCTTCTAAATCAGTGGTTCTCAATGTGTGGTCCCAGACCTGTGGCACCAGTGTCACCAGGAAACCTGTCAGAAATGCAAATTCTCAGGCTCATCCTCAATCTATTGAACCAGGAGCTCTGGGCTCAGCAATGTGTGCTCTGGCAAGGCCTCCAAGGATTCTGATGCGTACAGATGCATTCTGATATCATACATTATGATAACGGTTTGAGAACTACTTCTTTCTAGCATTCATCAACAAATACATTTTGAGTGTCTGCTATGTGTCAGGGACTGGTGATAAAATGATGAACGTGGAGAGGGTACCTGGCCTCCTGGAGCCAACGTTCCAGTGGTGTGCCTGATTCCCTGCCTTTGCCAAGGCCCTAACGCTCCAGGCAGGCTCAGATATCTCTCCCTGGCTGTAGGCCCAGCCAACAGATTACCTCCATAGGCCCCTGAAGTTCTTTTCCCTTCTGTGAAGCACTGATTTTTTTTATCTTGCAACTTTGCTGAATTGATTTATTAGCTCTAACAGTTGTGTGTGTCTGTGTGTGTGTAATCTTTAGGGTTTTCTACATATAAGGTCATGTCATCTGTGAACAGAGATAATTTTACTTTTTCCTTTCCAATTTAGATGTCTTTAATTCCTTTTTCTTGACTATTTGCTCTTGCTAGAACTTGTGTTACTATGCTAAATATCGCTGTAAAAGCAGGCATCCTTATTCCTGATCTTAGGGGAGAAGCTTTCAGTCTTTTATCATTGAATGTGAAGTTAGGTATGAATAGTTCATATATGGCCTTTATTATTTAAGGAAGTTTCCTCCTATTCCTAATTTGTTGCTTTTTTTTTAAATCATGAAATTGATGTTGAAGTTTGTCAAATGCTTTTTCTGCATCAATTGAAATGACTGTGTGTCTTTCCCCCTTTGTGTGTCAATGGGGGTTGAAATGATTGTGACACACAATCATCTGAAATGATTGTGTGTCAATGTGGTGTATTATATTGATTGATTTTCGTATTTTGAACTCTCCTTTGCTTTCCAGGAATGAATCCTACTTGGTCATGGTGTGTAATACTTTTAATATGCTGCTGAATTCAGTTTGCTAATATTTGTATCAATATGTGTAAGATATTGGTTTGTAGTTTCCTTTTTTTTTGTAGTGCCTTTGTCAGGCTTTGGTATAAGAGTAATGCTGCCCTCATAGAATGAGTTAGGAAGTGTTCCTTCCTCTTCAATTCATTGGCAGAGTTTCAGGAGGAAGAACATTAGCTTTTCTTTAGGTGTTTGGTATAATTCTCCAGTGAAGTCATCTGGTCTTCACAGGCTTTGCTTTGTTGAGAGGTTTTTGATTGCTGATTCAATCTCCTTACTTGTCTATTCAGGTTTTCTATTTCTTCATGAGTCATTTTGGAAGATTGTGTGTTTCTTATATATTCCATTTAAGTGATCCAATTTGTTGGCATATGATTATTTATAGTATTCCCTTGTAATGCTTTTTATTTCTGTCATATCAAAATTAGTAATATCCTATCTTTTATTTCTGATTCAGTAATTTGAATCTTCTCTCTTCTTTTCTTGGTCAATCTAGCTAAAGTTTTTCAGTTTTGTTGATCTTTTCAAAGATGTAGCTTCTGGTTTTATTGATTTCCTTTATTATTTTTCTATTCTCTATTTCACTTATCTCCATTCAAATTTTTATCATTTCATTCCTTTTGCTAGCTCTGGGTTTAGTTTGCTCTTCTTTTTCAAGTTCCTTAAAGTGTATAGTTAGGTTATTGATTCGAAATCTTTTTTATGAATGCATTTATAGCTGTAAACTTATCTCTTAGTACTATTTTTGCTGCATCCCATAAGTGTTGGTACGTTGTGTTTTTATTCCTCATTTACCTCAAAGTATTTTATAATCTTCCTTATGATCTCATGTTTTACCTATTAATTTTTAAGAGTGTGTTGTTTTCACATATTTTCATATATTTTTATTTTCACATATTTTCAAATTTTCCAGTTTTACTTCTATTATTCATTTGTAGCTGGTCAAAAAGATAATTTTTATTTCATTCTTTTAAAATTTGTTAAGACTCATTTTGTGTCCTAACATATAGTCTATTCTAGAGGATGTTTCATGTACACTTGAGAAGAATGTATATGTTGCTGCTGTTGGATGGAGTATTCTGTAGATATCTTTTAGGTCTAATTGGTTTACTGTGCCATTTAAATCCCTCTATCTCCTCACTGATCTTCTGTCTGGTTGTTCTATCCATTATTGAAATATCCAGCTATTATTACAGAACTGTCTTGCCTTATATGCTTATAAATGTTATATCTTCTTTCTGTTTCAAACCTTTTACCAATATACAGTGTCCTTCTTGTCTCCTGTAACCTTTTTTGATTTAAAGTCTACTTTAACAATAATATAGACACTTTAACTCTCGTTTTGTTACTATTTGCATGGAATATATTTTTACATCCTTTTACTTTCAACCTCTTTGTGCCTTTTTATTTGAAGTGAGTCTCTTGTAGAAAGCGTATAGATAGTTTCTTTTTTTTTTAACCCAATCTGCCAATCTTTGCCTTATAATAGGAGAATTTAATCAATTTACATTTAATGTTATCACTGATATAGAAGAATTTACTTCTGCCATTTATGTATTTGTGTTCTGTATGTCACATATTTTTTGTTGTTCAATCCCTCCATTACTTCTTTTTCATATTACTTCCTTTTTTCATATTCATCTTTATTTATTTATTTTTTTGTAGTGCATCATGTTGATTCCCATCTTTTTTCTTATCTGTTCATTTTTAGTTATTTTCTTGGAGGTTACCTTGGGGATTACAGTTAACATCTTAAATTTATAACAACCTATTTTGAATAAGATAAACTTAGTTTCTATAGAATACAAACACTCTGCTCTTACACACTCTATCCCTCCCCCTTTACATTGTTATTGTCACAGATTATATCTTTCTACATTGTACTTCTATAGACAGAGATTTATAATAATTGTTTATTGTGTTTGCCTATTAAATCACATAGGAAAAAGAAAGAAGTTACAAATCATACCAAAAATACAATAAACTGGCTTTTATATTTGTTGGTCTTTTATATTAACCTATGTAGTTACCTTTACCAGTGCTCTTTATTTTTTCTTATGGCTTTGAGTTATTCTCTAGTGTCTTCTAATTTCAACCTGAAGAATTTTCTTTTGAATTTCTTGTAAAGCAAGTCTACTGATGATAGCTCTCTCAGCTTTTGTTTATCTAGAAATGTCTTAATTTCTCCCTCATTCTTGAAAAACAGTTTTGCTGGATATGGACTTTGGGGTTGATAATTTTTCTTTCAGGACTTTAAATATGTTATCCTGCTGTCTTCTGGCATTTATAGTTTCTGAGAAGAAATCAGCTCCTTATTTTATTGACGATTCCTTGGCCAAAATGAGTGATTTCTTGCTTGCTGCTTTCAAGATTCTCTTTTTGTCTTTGGGTTTTAACAGTTTGGTTCTAATGTGTCTCTGTGTGAGTCTTTTTAGAATTTATCCTTATTGGAATTCACTGAGATTCTTGGATATGTATGCTCATATCTTTCCTCAGATTTGGGAAGTTTGGGGCCATTTCTTTCTCAAATTATTTTTCTGCTGTTTTCTTTTCTCTCCTGTGGGAGTCCTATAATGTGAACATTGATACATTTGATGGTGCTCCATAGGTCCCTCAGGCTTGTTCATTTTCCCCATTCTTTTTTCTTCCTGCTCCAAAGACTGGATAATATCAATGGTCTTATCTTTAAATTCACTGATCCTTTCTCCCACCTGCTCAAATCTGCTATTGAACTCCTCTAGTAAAATTTTCATTTTAGTTACTATACTTTATAACTCACAGTGTGTTTGGTTTCTTTTTATAATTTCTATCTTTTTATTGATATTCTCATGTTGATCATACATTGTTTCCCTGATTTCCTTTAGTTTGTTGTCCGTAGTTTCATTTAACTCATCGAGTGTATTTAAGACAGCTGATTTAACATCTCAAGTAATAATTTCAATGTCTAGGCTTCCTCAGGGATGGTTTCTGTCAAATTCTTTTTTTCCCATGAATGGGCTATATTTTCCTATTTCTTTGTAAGTTTTATAATTTTTTTATTGAGAAGCTGGACATTTTGGATATTATGGTAACTCTGAAAATCTAATTCTCCCATTCCTCAGGGATTGGTGAATCTTACTTGTTGAGAGCTGGAGCCATCCTTTGTGACTTTTCCAAAATATTTTTGTAAGGCGTGTATTCCTTATTGTGTGTGGTTGCTGAAGTTTCTATTCCATTTTCTCTGTGGTCAGCCAATGTCCTGACAAAGACTTATTTAAATGTCTGACTCCTAAAAGGGGAGTCTTTTTAAGTTCCCTGGAAGCCACTTCAGCCCATGGGGATTGAAACAGTGACTGCCACCCCCTCAGTGATCAAAGGCAGCAATCAGCAATCAGAACACACAGTCTTGACATTTGGAAGACAAGGTCCTATTGTCCAGCCTGGCTCCAGCAAGCCACACCAGGAATGCAGGCAGCCACCACCATGGATGCCTGCCACAGGGCTCGGGACTGGTGGCTGGTAATCTCTAACATGCAACAGGTTAAAATTCACTGAAATTCACTGGTCTCTTCATCAATGTCTCCCCCGGATTCTGCAAGTGTTTAACTAGACTATAGGGTCCCAAAGTAGTTACTTCAGACAGTTCCTGCCAGTTTGATCATTGTTTAGGTGGAAGGTTGGATTCCTGGAACTTCCTACTCTAATTTCTTCTATAATGTCACTCCTTTGATGATCTCTTTCTGCTATTATCTGCTTGTTAACTCTTTTCCTTTCCAGACCTTGTTTAAATTCCACTTAATCCAAGTGGATTTTATTATCAACCAGCTTGTAATCACCTTCCCCATATCACTTTTGGCTTTCTATACCATTACACTTTATTGCAGTTTTTGCCTTAAAATTATTTCTGTATACATCTTTCTCCACCACCAGGTTACTACTAAGTATCTTTATTTTATCTTTTCTGCTTGCAATCCATGCTCCATTATGGATGAGTATTTTGATCTACAGCTCAATGAGTCTTGGCTTGGAAGCCCACAACAGTGCTTGGGCACTGTCACCATTTCCATCTGTACAATGGTGTGTGCATTTAAATATTTTATTGCATTTTTCCCTTATTATTTTATAAAAGTGAAAGGAAAATGATAGTGTCAATAATAGTGATAAAGGTATAGATCTTATAAACTTAATTTGATTAAAACAATGATGCAAATCATTAGGTATGCTGACAGTGGAAACTTTAGTCTCACTTGGCTGTTCTTTAGAATTAAGCCCATTGAGAATGTGTTCAATTGTGAAAGAAAAAGTACAAAATTAAGGAATGTGTACAGAACACTGAAAATGTCATCAGATATCAAATGAAAAGCCCTGGTGTGAGGAGCAATTTCACAATGTTTTAGCTCTTTGGGAAATAGGATCCTCTTATAACATGTAAACACATTTAAAATTTTCCTTTCACTTTAGCATAATTTTCAGGGATCATTAATATTAATGTAGAGGACTTGGACCTTAGCGACCACATTTGTTCTTCAGGTTTCTCAAACCATTAAGGGAAGATCTTATTGTCTGATTTTCTTCCTGTTTATTCACTGATCCAACAATGATTGAGTATTTGTGCCAGATATAGGCTAGGTCCCAGAGAAACTATCGTGAATAAAATTCTATACTAGGCTTACATTCTAATGAGTGAGAGGGATGTTAAGCAAACAATCACTAGAATAAATATAAAACTACCACTGGAAAGAAGGGTTGGCACTTGTAGGATGGCTGGAGCCCAGGGGTCTGAGCTGTGGGTGAGGCTTCCTAGGGAAGGGATGTGGGAACTGAGTCTGAAGGGTGAGCAGTAGGAGTTTCCTGGGTAGTCGTGGTGGGGGGGATTGTGAGGCTCTGGGTGGAGGGAAAGCATGTGCAAATGCCCCATGGTGAAGGGGACATGTAGGGCTCTAACAGGGAGACAAGATGAATGGATGCACGTCACAGGGAGGCTGTAGTCATTACTGGAGCATATTACTTGAAAATATATTGTTATATATATATTCCTGTTACCTAATTCTATTAGGTTTTAGACCTATGCAGCTCATTACCATACCTTATAACATATGAAAGTGAGGGATGTGAGTAATGTTCCAGCCTCTAATCTTTCTCACACAGGCTGCTGGCGACATTCACAGTTGGAGGTGGCTGGGCTACGTCTCTGGCTGCCTGTCTAGCCCTGACTTTCCCCTGAGCTGCCGACTGTCACACCCAACCACCTCCTCAACTGCTCCACATCTAAGCAGCATCTCAGACTAACAGTCCAAACCTGAACTCCTGGGCTCTCAGCAAATCTGCTCCTCCTCTGGTCTTCTTCCCAGCAAATGGCAATCCAGCCCTACCAGTAGCTCAGGCTGAAGTCCAGACATCCTTTAACCCTCTCTTTCTGTCATACCCCACGTCCAAACCATCACCAAGTGTTGACAGCTCAACCTTCAACATACATCTAAGCCTTGACAACTTCCTTCCACAGCCATCACTCCCACCCTGATCCCAGCAACTACCATCTGTCCTGGGTTATGGCAAGTGCCTTCTCACTGGTTTCTCTGCTTTTAACCCAGCCCTAGACAGTTTCCTTCTCTTGCCAAATACCCTGACAGAATGATATTTTAAAAACAGAGATTAGGGCTTCCCTGGTGGTGCAGTGGTTAAGGATACACCTGCCAATGCAGGGGACACGGGTTCGAACCCTGATCCAGGAAGATCCCACATGCCGTGGAGCAGCTAAGCCCGTGTGCCACAACTATTGAGCCCACGAGCCACAACTACTGAAGCCCCCGTGCCTAGAGCCCGTGCTCTACAACAAGAGAAGCCACTGCGATGAAAAGCCCATGCACCACAACGAAGAGTAGCCCCCGCTCGCTGCAACTAGAGAAAGCTCACACAGCAACAAAGACCCAACGCAGCCAGAAAAAAAAAAAAGTTGTCAATGGAATTTATATAACTTTAAAATCTTAACCTAATTTCAAACTTACAGAAAAGTCACAAAAGCAGAACAAAAAATTCCTATACACCTTTACCCAAATTGGCTACTTATTAACATTTTACCCCTTTTGCTTCCTTACCAATGTAATTTTATAAGCATGATAATGCAGAATAAAATGATTTCATAGCAACTATAATTAATCAATATTTTTTAAGATGGTTCAAACTCAAGTTAAAGGGAACACCACTTTGCTGCCAGGATCACCAAGTACCAAGGGGTCCAGATTTCTACCCTTCTACTCTTGACACCATGTCCTATCACCTTCCTGTCATCCATCCCTTCAAGCCACACAGATTTCCTTACTGCCCCTCCGACATGACCGGGCTCGTTTCTGCTCCAGTGCTTTTTCACATGCCTGGATGTCCCTCCCCCAGATATCTGCATGGTTCACTCCCTCTCGATCCCTCTCTTCCCCCAGGTGTCTCTTCAGATATCACTGTAATAGAGGCTCCCCTCCTGGTCTTTCTATATAACATGGGAACACATGGCAGTCCCACCAGCATACTCCTTTTACCCTTGCCCTGTGTCATTCTCCATAGGACTCACCATTTGAAATGCTATGTATTTATTTAATCATCAGCCCCCTTCTCTATAAGGAAATGCCATGAAGGTGGACCTTGTCTATTTTGTTCAATGGTGTAATCTCCAGCGTCTCCAAAAGTGCCTGACACATAGGACAAGCTCAATAAATAAATGAGTGACACCATCACCCTCTGTTCACTTCTCTCAAGATGTTTCTGCTGGTATTTCTCATCTCGAGGAGACAGCAGCAAGTGGTCTTGAAGCTGGATCTTAGTTCCCTGCCCAGGAATTGGACCTGGGGAGCCTGGATGAAAACCAGGCATCCTAGCCACCAGTCCACCAGGGGCTAGAGGCTAGAAGCAAAGCTCCCCTGGCTCTTGCCCTGTTTGAAAAATGAATTTCTCAAAGAGGCAAAAACTGTAAAAACAGGTACAAAGTTTATTATTAGAGACACAGCACAATATGTGGGAGAGCACACAGAGAAACAGTTTGTTTATTTAAGACAGAAGCAAGGCAGAAATACACACCTGGAGAGAAAGGGTGTGGGTGTCCTCCATAATGAGGAGAATTGCAGTAAAGAGACGGTTAAGTCATTTACATAGTGCAGTTCTTCCGCGTCTTTGTTCTCCTTTGGCCAATTATCTCACTTCTTTTCCCACATCTGACCTGCCCTAGGCTCTTTCCCAATATGCATACGCATCTTTTTGCCAAGATGGGTTTCAGAGCAGAGGCTAATGGGAGGTTCGACAACACCTACTATGGGGTGGCGACCTTTGCTTTTTGACCCGCAAGGAGCCTTCCTGTGCATGTTTAGCAGGGGAGATCTCCTTGACTCAGGAGTGATCATCTTATCTCTTTGCTCGGGCAGAGCTCAACTCCTGCCATTAACTTGGTCCTGGGAGCGTCCAGGGAAAACAGAGCTTCAGTGTTGCTCCAGTTGGCAAGCACCAGCTGCCCAGCCCAGGAGCCCTTCTACCTCCTACCTCACTCCTGCTGTCCTTACAGCTGGTGGCCTGCAGAGGACTTGCAGCCTCTTATTCACGGGAAACTTGGTTTCTTTTCCTCTCTTGCTCCGAACTGCAGTCTGTATTCCTTGAAATGCATAATATTTCCTATCATTTATCCTCTTGTTTTATATTTTTCCAATTATTCTCTTTTGCTGCTCTTACGTATGTTAAGAGTTGCCATTCTTTTTTATCCTCAGGAAATGTCTGGTTTCCTGACAATGACACCAGGAAGATAATTGCAATAGGAAACAACCCATGCTTCTCCAAAATTTTCTAGTTCTTGAGAACAAGAAATGGAATGTTTCTTTTTTTTCAAAATATACATGTAGATGTGGGACAGGGACCACACTCGCTGCCAGTGAGAGATTGTCATTGCCTGTTTTCTTGGAAGAAACTCCCTTTCAACACCTTTAACACGACACTACCCATCTTGTGTTCCATATCATCTTTATGGTACATAAAATCCTCAGATCATACCCATTAGGATGGCTACTATATTAAAAAAAAAAACAGAAGATAAAAAATGTTGGTGAAGATGTGGAGATATTGGAACCCTTATGTGCTGTTGGTGGGAATGTAAAACGCTGTAGCCACTGTGGAAAACAGGGTCTTGGACAGATATCTGTACATCCATGTCCATTGCAGCATTAGTCACAATAGCCAAAAAGTGGAGACAACAGGTGTCCATCAATAGATGAATGGATAAAGCAATGTGATATACACATGCAACAGAATACTATTCAGCCTTAAAAAGGAAGGAAATTCTGACACAGGTTTACAACATCATGAACCTTGAGGACATCATGCTAAGTGAAATAAGTCAGTCACGAAAGGACAAACACCGTGTGATTCTATATATGGGAGATATGTAGAGGAGTCCAATTCATGGAGATAGAAAGCAGAATGGTGGTTGTCAGATGCTGGCTGAAGGGGTAAATGGGGTGTTGATGTTTCATTGGTATAAAATTTCAGTTTTACAAGGTAAAAAGAGTTCCAGAGATTGGTTTCACAACAATGTGTATGTACTTAACACTACTGAACTGTACACTGAAAAAAGGCTAAGATGGTAAATTTTATATTATGTGTATTTTACTACAATTAAAAAAAATCCTCAGAGACAATTCACTGTGGAAATATACTGGAAGCTGTAACTTGGAAAGGGAGATTTATAAAATCTTACTGAATAGCTTTTAAAAATGTATAGACCAACTTTATAGTTAATATTTTAGCTCTGCAAATGATCAACTTTGTTAATGATTAAATGCATGTAAAATAAAGGATCTTAAAAATCTGCTAACACATATTGTATTATCAGAAGTGAACCAAAACAATAAAACTCAGTGTTGGCAATTTTGGGGGGAAATAGCTATCCCAACATACATTACCATTATACTATTCTTTACCACAATTCTATTATACATTGGTACTTTTTTTTTTTTTCTGGAGAAGAATCTGGCAACAAGTAATATGATCTTTAAAAAATGTTTATTTCCTCTGGCTTGGTTATTCCACTTTGGGGAATTTTTTCATTCAATAAATAGTCACTAACCATTTCCCTTTCCTGTGTCAGGCACTGTTCTGGGTTCTGTGAACACAGTGGTGAAGTCAGTATAACCCCTGCCCTCAGAGCTTATAATCCTACAGGGAGAAAGAGATACATTCATGGGTGTCGTAGACACATGTGGTTTGGTGCCCAGAATCCATGCTCCCTCTTTCTGACAACAAGAGTCTAAATCTTCTTTATAAACATCTCCTCCTCATTTCTACCACGTGAATAGATTGACCACTCACCCAGTCGCCCCTAATTTAATTCTACCACTGTATTTCACCTCCCTGGCCACAGTAATTCGTTCAGAGATGGTACAGAACTCATTGGGGCCAATGAGGTGAACACAGATGTTTGCTGGGGCTTGTGGGAAAGATACACTTTCTTTCCCTGTATTTCGTGAAGGTGTGAGGCTTGGAAGCTGCTGCCGCCATCGCAGTTCCCTGGAGTGAAGTCCACTCCTGGAGAAAGCAGAGCTAAGAGATCAGAACACAGCCAGCTGGTGCCTTCTGAGGCTCCGGATGGGGGAGCCTGTAGTCAGCTCTGCCCTTGGACTTTCAGCTGTGTGAGTCAGTAAGTTGTCTTCTGGGTACAAGCCAGCCTGAGTTGCACGCCATCACCTACACAGAAGGAAAACCAACCCATGCATGTGCTATACTGATAGGATGTCACTGTAGATTGACGGGGTAGATGTGAGCTAAGGGACTGGATGGAAGGGAGTCTTCCGGCATACACCAAAGGACAGAGCTAAGAAGAAATGTAGAGCGATGTATCCCAAGGTGTTTACAGCAACCTTGTTTCTAAGGGGAAAATGGAAATGACCCAAATGCTCAGTGACACATCACTGCATCTAGATATAATGCAGCACACACACATGTGATGAAAAGTCATTGAGATTGACAAATACGCGCGCTATTTAGATACACGGCAACACGCTATCTGGTTTTGTTAAGCTCTTGGAACCCGGTGGGATATAGACCTGAAACAGTCTAACGTTTTCCCTATCCCTGTCCTCCGTCAAGTCCCCCTCCTTTACCTTGGCAGCATTTTCGGCCAGTCCCACAGTGGTTTCCAGTCGCTTTCAGTTATTCAGACACCAGGCCTGGGTGTGACTTCGGGCTGAGCTCATCCCCTTCCCCCGCAGAGCCCACCGGTCTCACTTAAGAGGGAGGGTGTGTGAGCTGCTCTGTCACTGTCTCCTCTGCAGCATTTTAGAAGGAAGCTGTAGGTGGGGGTCTGCTTCTGGACTTATTAGTCGCTCAACTCCCACTGATTTTCAAGGTCTTATTTCTGTGGTGTTGGGGACTGCAAGAGGAGGAGGGGCAGGGACCCTATGGTCCTGACCTGAGAGTGCCCTGCTTGGGCCATAACCTTGGCTTTGGTCTCTTTGTCTCTTCCAGCCTCGGCGCTCTCTGCATTCGGGGCTGCAGGGACTCCCCCTCTGACGCTGTGAGCTGGGAGAGGATGCTGAGAATCTTCCTCTTGAGAATCACAGCACTTTCTTTTCTCTCTGCCTTCAGCTGTTCCTATAGGCTGCTTGCCTCCAGAAACTTCCAGGGGAGAAGAAAATGCCTTTGTCAAACTCGCAAGTGCTGCACAACTCCCAGGGCTACAGATCAAGCTCTCCCCATAATTCTCTTGTTTCTCTCCATGCCGGCGGCTGCATTATTATGAGCCTGCTGGCTTACAGCTCACCAGGGATGCAGCCAGTGGAGAGATGCCTCTCCTTCAGACAAGTCATCTCAGACGCTACAGTGGATTTTCTTTGGTCCCCCTCCCAAAACTGGGCTGGGGAGCCTCTTTAATGTGAATCTTGGACTCTTCCCTAAGCCAAAGACTTCCAACTTCAATCCTTCCCCTTGACAGCCGTGGCCCCATATGGGCTTGTGGTGAGGCAGGTGGATGGTAGTTGGGATGCTGGTACGGGGCAGTAGGGCTAACTCGTCCATCACTTAATAAAGGGGTGCTGGCTTCCATTTTGGGCAGCTTTCTTTAGAATATGGAATACTTCGAGCCTATGCTTTTCAGCTATGGGCCTTAGTGCCAATCCCAGGACAGTGGTCTTACTGAACATCCTAGTTCATGTATTCTTCAGGTCTCATATATTTCTGCTGACTTTCTGTCTACTTGTATCATTGCTGAGACGAGAATGAAAGACTCTCCAGCTATTATTGTGGATTTTTCCTTTCAGTTCTATCAGGTTTGCTTCATGTGTTTGAAGCTTTATTTTTAGGTGCTTATATATTTAGAATTGTTGTGTCTTCCTGATGAATTCACCCCTCTATCAATATAAAATGTCCCTCTTTATTCTCGGTAGTGTTTCTTGTTCTGAGAGCTACTTTTCTGATATTAACATAACTATTCTGGCTTTTGGGGGGATAGTGTTTTAATGATTTATCTTTTTCATTCTTTGACTTCTAACCAACTTGTGCCTTTATATTTAATGTGAATACCTCATAGACTGTATATAATTCAGTTTTGATTTTTAAATCTAAACTGGCTATATGCCTTTTGATAGTATGTTTAGATTCCATAATACAGTTATGGGTATGATTGGAATTAAGTCTACCATGTTGTTATCTGTTTCCTTTTTATCCATATTGTTCCTTTTCTACTTTTCCTGCTTTCTTTGGATTAACTGGTTATAGTTTAGGATTCCATTTTATCTCTACTATTGGCTTCTTAGCTAATCTTGTTTCCTTTTCTTTTCTTTTTACTCTATGTGCTGCCTAAGCAAGCACCGTTTTCTTTACTTTTTAATTGTTGCTCTAAGGCTTAAAATATGCATTTTTAACTAATCACATTTTACTTTCGTATAATATTATACTACCTCAAGTAATAGTGTAAGAAACTAAAAACAGTGTACTTTCACTTACCCTTCCTTAACCTTTATGCTATCGTTTTAATAGGTTTTACTTTCATATGTCATCACACATAATTCATTGTTACTATTTTCCTTTATAGTCAATTATCTTTTTTAAAAAAATAAATTTATCTATTTATTTTTGGCTGTGTTCGGTCTTCATTGCTGCACGTGGGCTTTCTCTAGTTGCGGCAAGCGGGGGCTACGCTTTGTTGTGGTGCGCGGGCTTCTCATTGTGGTGGCTTCTCTTGTTGCGGAGCACAGGCTGTAGGCATGCAGGCTCAGTAGTTGTGGCTCCCAGGCTCTAGAGCACAGGCTCAATAGTTGTGGCGCACAGGCTTAGTTGCTCCACGGCATGTGGGATCTTCCCGGACCAGGGCTTGAACCTGTGTCCCCTGCATTGGCAGGTGGATTCTTAACCACTGCACCACCAGGAAAGCCCTATAGTCAATTATCTTTTAAGGAAATTTAAAATGAGAAAAATGTGTTATATTTACCTACATATTACCATTTCTGGCATTTTTCATTTTTGTGTGTAGATACAAGTTTTATCGTGTTTCCTTCTTCCTGAAGAACATCATGAAGAATTACATTTCTTTTTTAAAATTGAAGTAAAATTGACCTACAAAAGGTATCAGTTCTATGTGTACAACACAGCAGTTTGAAGTTTTCATACGTTACAAAATGATCACCACCATAAGTCTAGCTGCCGTCTATCATCATACCAAGATGTTACAATGTTATCTACTACATGCCTCATGCTGTACATTTCACCCCCCTGACTCATTTATTTTGTAACTGGGAGTTTGTACCTCTTAATATCCCTCACCTATTTCACTCATCCTCCCACCCCCTCTCCTCCAGGAACCACTTCTTTGTTCTGTATATCTATGCGTCTGTTTCTGCATGTTTGTTTGGTTTTAGAAATTCCACACATAAATGAAGTCATATGGTATTTTTCTTTCTCTGTCTGATTTATTTCACTAAGCATAATGCCCTCTAGGTCCAATCATTGCAAATGGCAAGATTTCAGGGTTTTTTTAATGGCTAGTAATATCCTAATGTGTATGTGTATATATATGTACACACACACACACACACATATACACACAAACGTATACATGTATACACATATACATATATATGTATATATATACTCATGTCTTAGTCGTCTATTCATCCATCAATGGACACTTAGTTTGCTTCCATATCTTGCCTGTTGTAAATAATGCTGCAACAACCTTAGGGCTGCATGTATCTTTTTGACTTAGTGTTTTTGTTTTCTTTGGAAAAATACCCAGAAGTGAAATTGCTGGATCATATGGTAGTTCTAGTTTTAATTTTTTGAGGAATCTCTATTCAGTTTTCCACAATGGCTGCACCAGTTTACATTCCCACAACAGTGCAGGGGGGTTCCCTTCTCTTTACATTCTCCCCAATGCTTGTTATTTGTTGTCTTTTTGTTAACAGCCATTTGAACGGGTGTGAGATTTGCATTTCCCTAATGATTAGTGATGTTGAACATCTTTTCATGTGTCTGTTGGCCGTCTGTATGTCTTCTTTGGAAAAATGTCTATTCAGGTCCTCTACCCAGTTTTTAATCAGGTTTTTTTTTTGATGTTGAGTTATATAAATTCTTTGTCTATTTTGGATATTAACCCCTTATCAGATATATTGTTTGCAAATATCTTCTCCCATTTAGTAGGCAGCCTTTTCATTTTGCAGATAGTTTCCTTTGCTGCACAAAAGCCTTTTAGTTTGATGTAGTCCCATTTGTTTATTTTTGCTTTGATTTCCCTTGCCTGAGGAGACAGATCCAAAAAACAATCGCTAAGACTGACGTCAACGAGCTTACTGCCTAGGTTTTCTGCTATGAGTTTTATGGTTTCAGATCTTATATTTAAGTCTTTAATCCATTTTGGGTTTATTTTTGTGTATGGTGTGAGAAACTAGTCCAGTTTGATTCTTTTTTTTTTACATATTAAAAACTCAAGGTGCTATTAGAAGGTCTTTTACATACAGAGAACCATACAAAATTAGTGCCGGATCTCTGTGACCCTTTCTACTCAGATGATGTAAACATATCTTCTTTCTGAAATCCCTAATCACTTTATCTCTCTCTCTAATTTCTCTTTTGTCTTTGACTCCAACAAAAGTTTTTTTCTCAATAATCCATCTCAATCTTGTCTACCTCAAATGAACTCAGAGTGATAGCCATTGTCCATATAATGTCCTAGAAGGTCCCATATAGTCTTGTCCTCCATTACTCGTTGGTCCCATCTCCTCCTCATTCTCATTCTTTTGCAGCTGCACTGGCGTCCTTGCTGTTTCTCTCTTTTTTTAAAAAAAAATTTATTTTATATTGGACTATAATTGATTAACAATGTTTTGTTAGCTTCAGGTGTACAGTAAAGTGATTCAGTTATACATATACATGTATCTATTCTTTTTCAAATTCTTTTCCTATTTAGGTTATTACAGAATAGTGAGCAGAGTTCCCTGTGCTGTACAGTATGTCCTTGTTGGTTATCCATTTTAAATACAGCAGTGTGTACACGTCAATCCCAAATTCCCAGTCTATCCCTGTTCCCCTTCCCCCCAGAAATCATAAGTTTAGTTCTCTAAGTCTGTGAGTCTTTTCTGTTTCTGTTAAATAAGTTCATTTGTATCATTTTTTTTTAGATTCCCCATATAAGCGATATCATATATTTGTCTTTCTCTGACTGACTTACTTCACTTAGTATGATAATCTCCAGATCCATCCATGTTGCTGTAAATGACATTATTTCTTTCTTTATAATGGCTGAGTGATATTCCATTGTATATATGTACCACATCTTTATCCATTCATCTGTCAATGGACATTTAGCCTGCTTCCGTGTCTTGGCTATTTTAAACAGTGCTGCAATGAACATTGGGGTGCATGTATCCTTTCAAACCATGTTTTTCTCCAGATATATGCCCAGGAGTGGGATTGCTGGATCATATGGTAGCTCTATTTTTAGGTGTTTTTTTTTTTTTTTTTGCGGTACGGTCCTCTCAGTGTTGTGGCCTCTCCCATTGCAGAGCACAGGCTCCAGACGCGCAGGCCCAGCGGCCATGGCCCACCGGCCCAGCCGCTCTGCGGCATGTGGGATCCTCCCGGACCGGGGCGCGAACCCATGTGCCCCACATCGGCAGGCGGACTCTCAACCACTGTGCCACCAGGGAAGCCCTATTTTTAGTTTTTTAAGGAACCTCCATACTGTTCTCCATAATGGCTGTACCAATTTACATTCCCACCAACAGTATAGGAGGGTTTCCTTTTCTCCACACCCTGTCCAGGGTTCACTGTTTGTAAATGTTTTGATGATGGCTATTTTGACTGGTATGATGTAATATCTCATTGTAGCTTTGATTTGCATTTCTCTAATAATTAGTGATGTTGAGCATCTTTTCATGTGCCCTTGGCCATCTGTATGTCTTCTTTGGAGAAATGTCTATTTAGGTCTTCTGCCCATTTTTTGACTGGGTTTTTTGTCTTTTTGATATAGAGCCACATGAGCTGTTTGTAACTTTTGGAGACTAATCTCTTGTCGGGTCACATAATTTGCAAATATTTTCTCCCTTTCTGTGGGTTATCTTTTCATTTTGTTTACGGTTTCCTTTGCTGTGCAAAAGCTTTTGAGTTTAATTAGGTCCCATTTGTCTATTTTTGTTTTTATTTCCATTACTGTGGGCGACAGCTCAAAAAAGATATTGCTGTGTGTTCTGCCTGTGTTTTCCTCTAAGAATTTAATAGTATCTGGTCTTACATTTAGGTCTTTAATCCATTTTGAGTTTATTTTTGTGTATGTTGTTAAAGAATGTTCTAATTTCATTCTTTTACATGTAGCTGTCCAGTTTTCCCAGCACTGTTTATCGAAGAGACTGTCTTTCCTCCATTGTATAGTCTTATCTCCTTTGTTGTAGATTAATTCACCATAGGCACGTGGGTTTATTTCTAGGCTTTCTATCCTGTTCCATTGATCTATATTTCTGGTTTTTTTTTCCAGTACCATACTACCTTGTTTAAGGTAGCTTTGTAGAATAGTCTGAAGTCAGGGAGCCTGATTCCTTCAGCTCCTTTTTTCTTCTCAAGAGGGGTCTTTTGTGTCTCCATACACATTTTAAGATTTTTTGTTCTAGTTCTGTGAAAAATGCCATTGGTAATTTGGTAGGGATTGCATTGAATCTGTAGATTGCTTTGGGTAGTATAGTCATTTTCACAATGTTGATTCTTCCAATCCAAGAACATCGTATATCTCTCCACCTGTTTGTGTCATCTTTGATTTCCTTCATCAGTGTCTTATAGTTTTCTGAGTACAGGTCCTTTACCTCCCTAGGTAGGTTTATTCCTAAGTATTTTATTCTTTTTGTTGCAGTGGTGAATGGGATTGTTTCCTTAATTTATCTTTCTGATCTTTCACTGTTAGTGTATAGGAATGCAAGAGATTTCTGTGCATTAATTTTGTATCCTGCCACTTTACCAAATTCATTGATTAGCTCTAGTAGTTTTCTGGTGGCATCTTTAGGATTATGTACCTGTAGTATCATGTCATCTGCAAACAGTGACAGTTTCACTTCTTCTTTCCAATTTGTATTCCTTTTATTTCTTTTTCTTCTCTGATTACCATGGCTAGGACTTCCAAAACTATGTTGAATAATAGTGGCAATAGTGCATATCCTTGTCTTGTTCCTGATCTTAGAGGAAATGCTTTCAGTATTTCACCATTGAGAATGATGTTTGCTGTGGGTTTGTCGTATATGGCCTTTACTATGTTGAGGTGGGTTCCTTCTATGCCCAGTTTCTGGAGAGTTTTTATCATAAATGGGTGTTGACTTTTGTCAAAAGCTTTTTCTGCATCTATTGAGATGATCATATGGTTTTTATTCTTCAATTTGTTGATGTGGTGTATCACACTGATTGATTTGTGGATATTAAAAAAATCCTTGCATCTCTGGAATAAATCCCACTTGATCATGGTGTATGATCCTTTTAATGTATTGTTGGATTCGGATTGCTAGTATTTTATTGAGGATTTTTGCATCTATGTTCATTAGTGATATTTGCCTGTAATTTTCTTTTTATGTGGTGTCTTTGTTTTTGGTATCAGGGTGATGGTGGCTCATACAATGAGTTTGGGAGTATTCCTTCCTCTGCAATTTTTTGGAAAAGTTTGAGAAGGATAAGTGTTAGCTCTTCTCTAAGTGTTCTGTAGAATTTGCCTGTGAAGCCATCTGGTCCTGGACTTCTGTTTGTTGAGAGTTTTAAAATCACATTTTCAATTTCAGTACTGGTGATTGGTCTGTTCATATTTTCTATTTCTTCCTGATTCAGTCTTGGAAGGTTGTACCTTTCAAATAATGTGTCCATTTCTTCCAGGTTGTCTGTTTTATTGGCATACAGTTGCTTGTAGTAGTCTCTTATGATCCTTTGTATTTCTGTGGTGTCTGTTGTAACGTCTCCTTTTTCATTTCCAATATTTTTTTTTCATTTCCTTTTTTTTCTTCATGAGTCTGGCTAAAGATTTATCAATTTTGTTTATCTTTTCAAAGAACAATCTTTCAGTTTCTTTAATCTTTTCTATTGTTTTCTTCATTTCTATTTCATTTATTTCTGCTCTGATTTCTTTCCTTCTACTAACTTTGGGTTTTGTTTGTTCTTCTTTCTCTAGTTGCTTTAGCTGTAAGGTTATGTTGTTTATTTGTGATTTCTCTTGTTTCCTGATGTAAGATTGTATTTCTGTAAACATCCCTCTTAGAACTGCTTTTGCCATGTCCCATAGGTTTTTTTCAGTTTGGGTTTTCTGTTTGTTTTGTTTTTTTAATTAATTTTTACTGGAGTATAGTTGATTTACAATGTTGTGTTAGTTTCTGCTGTACAGTAAAGTGAATTAGTTATACATATACATATATGAACTCTTTTTTAGATTCTTTTTCCTAAATAGGTCATTACAGAGTACTGAGTAGAGTTCCCTGTGCTATACAGTAGGTTCTTATTAGTTATCTATTTTATGCATAGTGTATATGTCAATCTCAATCTCCCAGTTTATTCCTCCCTCCCTTCCCCCTTCATAACCATAAATTTGTTTTCTACATCTGTTACTCTTTTTCTTTCTTGTAAATAAGTTCATTTGTACCATTTTTTTAGATTCCACATATAAGCAATATCACATATATGTCTGTCTCTGTCTGACTTACTTAACTCAGTATAACAATCTCTAGGTCCATCCATTGTGCTGCAAATGGCATTTTTTCATTATTTTTTTATGTCTGAGTAATATTCCATTGTATATATGTACTACATCTTCTTTATCCATTCATCTGTTGATGAACCTTTAGGTTGCTTCCATGAATTGGCTATTATAAATAGTGCTGCAATGAACACTGGGGTGCAAGTATCTTTTTGAATTATGTTTTTCTCCATATATATATGCCCAGGAGTGGGATTGTTGGATCATATGGTAGCTCTATTTTTAGTTTTTTAAGGAGCCTCCATACTGTTCTCCATAGTGGCTGTAACAATGTACCAGTGTTCTCCATAGTGACTATACCAATGTACCAATGTACATTGGCTGTACCAATTGTATACCAACAGTGTAGGAGAGTTCCCTTTTTGGATCATCATGCTTTTGTTTTCATTTGTCTCTAGGTATTTTTTGATTTCTTCAGTAATCCATTGGTTGTTTAGTAGCATATTGTTTAGCCTCCACATGTTTGTGTTTTTTTTACAGTTTTTGTTCTTGTAGTCGATTTCTAATCTCATAGCATTGTGGTTGGAAAAGAAGCTTGATATGACTTCAATTTCGTTAAATTTGCAGAGGCTCGCTTTCTGGCCCAGCATATGATCAATCCTGGAGAATGTTCCATGTGCAGTTGAGAAGGATGTGTATTCTGGTGCTTTGGGATGGAATGCTGTATAAATATCAATGAAGTTCAGCTGG
Source organism: Aethalodelphis obliquidens (assembly GCF_003676395.1). Lineage (NCBI taxonomy): Eukaryota > Metazoa > Chordata > Mammalia > Artiodactyla > Delphinidae > Aethalodelphis > Aethalodelphis obliquidens. Next base: position 1,508,946 of record NW_020838031.1, read on the forward strand.
TCTAATGTGTCTTTTAAGGCCTGTGTTTCCTTACTGAACTTCTGTCTGGATGATCTGTCCATTGGTGAAAGTGGGGTATTAAAGTCTCCCACTATGATTGTGTTACTGTTGATTTCTCCTTTTATGGCTGTTAGTATTTGCCTTATATATTGGGGTGCTCCTATGTTGGGTGCACATATATTTACAATTATTATATCTTCTTCTTGGATTGATCCCTTGATCATTATGTAGTGTCCTTCTTTGTCTCTTGTAACAGTCTTTATTTTAACGTCTATTTTGTGTGATGTGAGTACTGCTACTCCAGGTTTCTTTTGATTTCCATTTGCAAGGAATATCTTTTTCCATCCCCTCACATTCAGTCTGCATGTGACCCTAGATCTGAAGTGGATCTCTTGTAGACAGCATATATAGGGGTCTTGTTTTTGTATCCATTCAACCAGTCTATGTCTTTTGGTTGGAGCATTTAATCCACTTACATTTAAGGTAAATATCAATATGTATATTCCTATTTCCATTTTCTTAATTGTTTTTGCAGGTCTTTTTTCTTCCCTTCCTCTTTTATTCCCTTCTCTTGTGATTTGATGACTAACTTGTGTTGTGTTTGGATTCATTTTTCTTTTGTATGTGTGTACGTATTGTAGATTTTCAGTTTGCCATTACCATGAGGTTTTGATATAGCAGTCTATATATAAACAAGATTGTTTTAAGTTGCTGGTCTTTTAATTTCAAATGCATTTCCAGTATCCTGCATTTATTCTTTCCTCACAGTTGCTGGTTTTGATATCATATTTGTGTGTGGATGATTTCTTATCTGTATTGTATGTTTGCCTTTACTGGTGACATTTTCCATTTGTAATTTTCTTGTTTCTAGTAGTAGCCTTTTCTTTTCTGCTAAGAGAAGTTCCTTTAGCATTTGTTGCAAAGCAGGTCTGGTGGTGCTGAATTCTCTTTTGCTTGTCTGTAAAACTTTTGATTTCTCTGTTGAATCTTAATGAGAGCCTTGCTGAGTAGAGTATTCTTGGTTGTAGGTTCTTCCCTTTCATCACTTTAAATATACCATGCCACTCCCTTCTGGTCTGCTGAGTTTCTGTTGAGAAATCAGCTGATAACATTATGGGAGTTCCCTTGTATATTATTTGTTGCTTTTCCCTTGCTGCTTTTAATATTTTTTTCTTTGTCTTTAATTTTTGTCAGTTTGATTACTATGTCTTTCAGTGTATTCCTCTTTGGGTTTATCCTGCCTGGGACTCTCTGCACTTCCTGGACTTGGGTGACTAGTTCCTTTCCTATGTTATGGAAGTTTTCAGCTATTATCTCTTCAAATATTTTCTCAGGCCATTTCTGTTTTTATTCTTCTTCTGGGACCCCTATAATGTGAATGTTGGTGCATTTAATGTTGTCCCAGAGGTCTCTGAGACAGTCCCCATTTCTTTTCATTCTCTTTTCTTTATTCTGTTCGTGGCAGTAATTTTCACCATTCTGTCTTCCAGCTCACTTATTCGTTCTTCTGCCTCAGTTATTCTGCTGTTGATTCCTTCTAGTGTATTTTTCATTTCAGTTATTTTATTGTTCATCTCTGTTTGTTTGTTCTTTAGTTCTTCTAGTTCTTTGTTAAAAATTTCTTGTATCTTCTCGATCTGTGCCTCCATTCTTTTTCTGAGATCTTGGATCATCTTCATGATCATTGCTGTGAATTCTTTCTCTGGCAGGTTGCCTATCTCCACTTCTCTTAGGTGTTCTTCTGGGGTTTTCTCTTGTTCCTTCCTCTGGGACATATTCCTCTGCTGCCTCATTTTGTCTAACTTTCTGTGATTGCAGTTTCCTTTCTGTAGGCTGCAGGATTGTAGTTTTCTTGCTTCTGCTGTCTGTCCTCTGGTGGATGAGGCTATCTAAGAGGCTGTGCAGGCTTCCTGGTGTGACGGACTGGTACTTGCCCACTGGTGGGTGGAACTGGGTCTTGTCCCTCTGGTGGACAGGGCTGTGCTCAGGAAAACTTTAAGCAGCTTGTCTGCTGATGAGTGGGGCTGTGTTCCTGCCCTCTTGGTTTTCAGCCTGAGGCATCCCAGCACTGGAGCCTACTGGCTGTTGGGGGTAGGGGGCTAGGTCTTGGGGAGGAAATGGCAGCCTCCAGGAGGGCTCACACCAATGAGTACTTCCAGAACTGCTGTTGCCAATGTCTTTGTCCCCACAGTGAGCCACAGCTGCCCCCGTCCCTGCAGAAGACCCTCCAATACTTGCAGGTAGGTCTGGTTCAGTCTCTTATGAGGTCACTGCTTTTTTCCCCTGGGTCCTAGTGTGCATGAGAACCTGTGTGCACCCTCCAAGAGTGGAGTTTCTTTTTCCCCCATCCTGTGGAATTCCTGTGATCAAACCCTGCTGGTCTTCAAAGCCAGTTTCTCTGGGGGCTCCTCCTCCTGTTGCCAGACCCCCAGGCTTGGAAGCCTAATGTGTGGCTCAGGACTTTCACTCCTGTGGGAGAACTTCTGTGGTATAATTATTTTCCAGTTTGTGGGTCACCCAACCAGCAGGTATGGGATTTGATATATTGTGATTGTGCCCCCACTACTGTCTCATTGTGGCTTCTTATTTGTCTTTGGATGTAGGGTATCTTTTTGGTAGTTTCCAGGGTTTTTTTGTCAATGGTTGTTCAACATTAAGTTGTGATTTTGGTGTTTTTGTAAGAATGGGTGAGCTCATGTCCTTCTACTCCTCCACCTTGCAACTTCCTCCTCCAGTTTGATTCTTTTGCATGTAGCCGTCTAGTTTTCCCAACACCCTTTATTGAAGAGGTGGTCTTTTGCCTATTGTATATTCTTGCCTCCTTTGTCATAGATGAATTGACCGTGTGAGTGTGGGCTCTCCCTGTGATCATTCTTCTGAGTTTATTGAGCGTCTTTATGATCATTGCCTTAAACTCTTTATCAGGTAGGTTACTTATCTCCACTCTGCTTAGTTCTTTTGGGGTTTTATCTTGTTCCTTCATTTGGAACATTGCCACTATTCCACTATCGCCTCATTTTACCTAAATCTCATAGTTTTTATTTCTATGTATTCGGTATGTCAGTTACATTTCCTGATCTTGGAGAAGTGTTCTGATGTAAGAGATGTCCTGTGGGGCCCAGCAGCACACTCCTTGCTGGTCATCAGAGCTGTATGCTCTTGGGGTGCCCCCTATGTGTTTCCTTCCTGTTGTGGCCAGGCCAACTACTGTGGGCATGCTGGTTCACAGGGCTGTGCCCCGACCCCGTTGGCTGCCAGGCCCTGCCTTGTGTGGAGGCTGCTGGCTACTGATGGGTAGGACAGGGTACTGGTGTAGCTAACGTTGTTGTCTGGGGCCTTTGAGGCTGGTGCCAGCCCACTGATGGGCGGGACTGGGACCTTGGGTGTCCTGGAGCTGGTTCCAACCTACCTGTGGGCAAGGTCAGGTCCTGGGCCTGCTTATGGCTGGGGCTGGACCTTAGGGCTGCTGGCTGGGAGGGCCGGGGAAGTGGTCTGTGGTTGGTGCTGACCAGCTGGTAGACAGTTAAACCCCAGGTGCAAGTAGGCTAGAGGGAGGACTCCAAATTGGCCCTTTTCAGCACTAGTGTCTTCACAGTTGAATGAGCTTTCAAAAATGGCTGCCGCCAGTGTCTATATCCCCAGGGGGATTCCCAACTGCCTCCTGTCTCTCTGGGCAGCTCTCCAAGTTCAGCAAGTGGGTCTGATCCAGGCTCCTTAAAACTTGCTGCCTCTGCTCTGGGTCCTGGAGAGTGTGAGGTTTTGCATGTGTCCTTTAAGAGCAGAGTCTCTGTTTCCTACAGCCCTTGGCTCCTCTGCACACAGGCCCCAGTGGCCTTAAAGCCCAGTGTCCTGGGGGCTCATCTTCCTGGTGCTGACGCACCCGATGCGGGGCATGGAGAACCTCTAGTATTGTGACTATCCTCCCGTTTGTGGTTTGCTTGCCTGAGGGTGTGGGTCTTGACTACACACGCCCCTCTTACCCCTTTTGTTGATGATCCTTCTTTATACCTTCAGCTGTGGATTCTCCTTGATGGTTGCTGCATAACTAGTTGCAGTTCTGGTTTTCTGTGGCAGGAGGTGAGCCAGGATCTTCCTACTCTGCTATCTGGACACCCCTCAGAATTACATTTCTTTTAGGGCAAGTCTGCTGCTGGGAAATTCTTTCAGCTTTTTCTCATCTGAAAGTTTTTATTTTGCTTTTAGTTTTACACTGGGTATAGAATTTTTTTTTCCTTTCAGCACCATTGTCTTCAGGCTTGCATAATTTCCATCAAGAAGGTCATAGTAATTCATATCTTTCTTCCTTTGTCTGTAATGTGTCATTTTCCTCTGGCTACTTTTAAGGTTTTTCTCTTTATCACAGGTTTTCATCAGTTTGATTATAATGTTCCTTTGTGTAGTTGTCCCTGTTAGTTATTGTGATAATTGGGGTTTGTTAAGATTCTTGGATCTTTGGGTTTTTTTTTTTTTTTTAGTTAAAAAATTATTTTTTTGGCCATGCTGCACAGCTTGTGGGGTCTTAGCTCCCTGACCAGGGATCAAACCTGTGCCCCCTGCAGTGCAATCGTGGAGTCCTAACCACTGGACCACCAGGAAATACCTGGATCTTTGGGTTTAGAGTTTTCATTGGTTTTGGAAATTTTTCAGGCATCATTTATTCAAGGTTTTTTTTAAAAATTATTTATTTATTTATTTTTGGCTGCATTGGATCTTCGTTGCAGTGTGCAGGCTTCTCATTGCAGTGGCTTCTCTTGTTGCAGAGCATGGGCTCTAGGCACACGGGCTTCAGTAGCTGTGGCTTGTGGGCTCTAGAACACAGGCTCAGTAGTTGTAGCGCATGGGCTTAGTTGTTCCACGGCATGTGGGATCTTCCCAGACCAGGGCTTGAACCCATGTCCCCTGCATTGGCAGGAGGGTTTTTAACCACTGTGCCACCAGGGAAGCCCCATCAACTTTTTTTTTTTTTTCCTATCCTCCTTCTCTTTCTTCTTTGGATTCTAATTATATTTATGCTAGACTACTTGATAATGTCCCAAAGATCACCGAGGTTCTTTTCCTTTTTTCTGTAATTTTTTTCTTTTTGTGTTTCATTTTGAATTCAAGCTCATTGCTTTTATTGTCAGATGTCTAGTCTGTAAGTTCTACTCTGTAAAAATTTCATTTTCAATGTTATACTTCTCATTTGCTTCTTTTTTACACTGTTCACTTTTCTCCTCATTATTCATGTGTTTTCCTTTAAATCTTTGATCATATCACACCTTTATAATATCTATTTTTATGTTTTTTAATAACTCCATTTCTCTATTTTTTCTGGGTCCTCTTAATTTTTTGAGGAAAATTTATACCTATATTTTTATTACACATACACAATCAACTAGAATTTACTCTGAACATTACATTTTCATTTCATTTAATTTATTTTATTTAAAATTATTTTTATTGAAATATAGTTGATTTACAATGTTGTGTTAGTTTCAGGTGTACAGCAAAGTGATTCAGTTATACATATATGTATGCTTATATATATATTCTTTTCCAGATGATTTTCCATTATAGGTTATTATAAGATATTGAATATAGTTGCTTGTGCTATACAGTAGATCTTTTTTGTTTATCTATTTTATATATAGTAGTGTGTATCTGTTAATGCCAAACTCCAAATTTATCCCTCCCCGCCCCCACCATTTCCCCTTTGGTTACCATAAATTTGTTTTCCATGTCTGTGTCTCTTTCTGTTTTGGAAATAAGTTCATTTGTACAATGTTTTTTAGATTCCACTTATAAGCAGTATCATATGATATTTGTCTTTGTCTGACTTAGTTCACTTAGTATGATAATATCTAGTATCCATGTTCCTGCAAATGGCATTATTTCATTCTTTTTTATGGCTGAGTAATATTCCATTGTATATATACCACATCTACTTTATCCATTCATCTGTCAATAGACATTTAGCTTGTTTCCATGTCCTAGCTATTGTAAATAGTGCTGCAGTGAACATTAGGGTATATGTATCTTTTTAAATTATAGTTTTCTCTGGATATATGCCCAGGAGTGGGATTGCTGGATCATATGGTAACTCTATTTTTAGTTTTTTAAGTAACCTCCATACTGTTTTCCATAGAGGCTGCACAAACTTACATTTTCCTGGGTCTTTTTTAATTGACCGATTTTTCTACTAGTTATGTGTCACATTTTTCTGCTTCTTGGAAATCTAGTAATATTTTATTGGATGTAAGACGTTGCATTTTTTTCATTGTTGAGTGCTAGATATTATTCTATTCCTTTAAAGTTTGTTGGAGTTTTTGTTTGTTTGTTTTTTGACAGGCAATTAAATTCCTTGTGGATTAGTTTGGTCCTTTCAAAGCTTGTTTTTTTTTTTTTTTTTTTTGCGGTACGCGGGCCTCTCACTGCTGTGGCCTCTCCCATTGTGGAGCAGAGGCTCCGGACGCGCAGGCTCAGCGGCCATGGCTCACGGGCCCAGCCGCTCCACGGCATGTGGGATCTTCCCGGACCGGGGCACGAACCCGTGTCCCCTGCATCGGCAGGCGGACTCTCAACCACTGAGCCACCAGGGAAGCCCTCAAAGCTTGTTTTAAAGCTCTTATAGAGTAGTTGTAGAGTACCCTTTACTTTAGGGTTAGTTTAGTCCCATTTCTAAGATGTGACTGTCTCTGGGATCTATGCTGAATGTATTCAGTGAGGTCCCTGTATCTGGCTGGTGGATACTCAAATGGTTCCCAGCCCTGTGTAAGCTCTGGGAATTTTTTGGCTTGAAGCTCCTGGTAATGCTCTTTTCTTGGATGTTCTCTGTCCCACTTGTGGAGTTTTATCCCTGTGGAAGTTGGTCTTTCGATCAGAGATGCAAGGGGACCCCGTTCAGATTTCTGGAGGTCTTTCTCTATGTATCTCCTCCTATCTGTACTCTGCCCTGAATTCTAGCAGGCTTGGCCTCCCTGAACTCTGATATCTGTCATCTCAATTTGATGAGACTGCTGGGATCAGAGTTCTCCCTCAGCCCAAACGGCAGTTCAGAAATTGCCTCCAGGCAGGAGGACCGGAGGGTTGTATGACTCACTTCACTTGTCCCCTTCTCTCAGCAATCACAGCCCTGCACTGCCTGCTGTCCATTGTCTGAAAGCAGTTTGTTCTGTTTTCTACATTTTTTTTTTTATGGTAGAAGGCAGTTTTGGACTCTCTTATTTTTTCATGCCTTTCCTTTGATGAGAATTAAAAAAAAACTATAGAGATATGAAATGCTAAGTTCATGGGAATTTTAGAGTGAGAGGTAAAGTGAAAAGACAGCAACGTGTTTAATACTATAAGTCTACGGGTGTGAGGCAGGTGGGGTTTCTCTGCAAATAGGTAAAAGGTTTTCTAAAGAAACAGCCAGATCTACAAGGGCTGGTTCTTAAACTAATGCAAAGAGAAGCATTCGGGTGTTAATGGGGAAGATTCTAGGCTTCTTGCAAAAGATCCTATTCAGAGGGTCTAGGGTGGGGCCTCATGATTTGGTTTTTTTAACAGGCACCCTATGGTGATTCTGATGCAGGTGGTCTGTGGATCTTTCGTGGAAAAACCCCAGCTAAGGATCCCAGTTGGGGTATCCTGGTGTGAACCTATAGAATTCCATCTCAGGCACACGGTCAGGGCCTCTACACAGGTAGAAGCCTAGAAGGGGAGCAAAAATGGGGTGACAAAGGGCCAAAAAGAAAGGAGCTTGTCTTCAGGACCAGATGGAAGGTCAAGGGATAGGAGAGTGTGATCAGGAGAGGGGGTATTGGGTCTCAGAATTGCTTTCACTTGGCAGGCTGCCTAGATTGTGTACGGAAGGTGCACCTCAGGAAAAGGGGGCTGAAGGCCTCCCACACGGAAAGGTTCAAACACAAGAGCAGCCCTGAGGGAAGACAGCTAGAGTCAAAGCAGCAAGAAAACCTCACTTTGCTGGCAACTACGAACACTGATCTAGATGAACCCTTTACCGCTGCAGTGGTCTGGCCTTTTTCACGAGACACTAATCTCCATCTCTGTGAGCTCTCTAGGGTTTTAGCTTTGTAGTGATTCACGCTAGGTTGTTACACAGGACAAATTGCCTTAGTGCTGTATCGAAGAGCTGAGTACAAACAGAGGAAGTGGGGTTTATCTCATCATCAGGGTTCCTAGAAGCCCTATCTCAGCAAGAATTTAAGAATTCAGTTTCACTGAGTGCTCCTCCGAATCCTTTATTAATCTTCTCTTGATCTATCAGCAGTGAGGAGTTAAATCTTCCTATCCTCTGGCGAAACCCACTAACCACCTCTAGTGCTTGGAGCGAAGAGAGAAGTCTTTCAACTGCAGATAAAGGGACCACACAAGAGGAGTCTTTGGGGACAAAGAATGCATACTCTCACAAACAGGCCCACCCTGTGGCTTCTTCGGAGCGGGGTGTGCACTTGGACCCATGAGCAAGGAGAGAGCACTGGACTTTCATGTTAATTAATGACACTAGGACGGTGAGAACAGAGGTAAAACAACAGGGAAGTGTCTTCGTGGCCTAGTTTATGATCTTTGGTGATTGAGGACAGCTCACGGAGCCGGGAAGTGACCCTGTTCAGAGGGGACGGGCGCTAAAGAAAGGACAGACCTGCCGTGTGGGGAGTCGAGGGACTCCAGCGTTGCAGGAGTTTGCAACCACAGTTGCAAACTGTCCGTCACAGTCCATGGTGGGTGGGCTCGGAAGAGTCACAGAAATCTTACCCTTGGAGAGGATGGATGAATTTAGGAGGTGATTTGATTAGATAAACAACAAAGAGAACCCTTCACTTCGTGGAGAAAAAACCTGTTTCACCCAATGTAAACTTATTGAGAATCCATAGATTATTTTTCTTCTATGAATTATAGCAGCATTTTCCAAATGTGTTTTTTTTTTTTTTTTTTTTTTCCCTTTTTTTTTTTTCCTTTTTTTTTTTTCCAAATGTGTTTTGCCCAATATTCACCCTTCAGGATGCTCCGTAGGAAAAGTGTTTCACGGTCAAATTCTTGGAAACACTGCCTAGTGTATCTTTCTTGTGGACATGTGCAGAAGGCTGTTCAACCAAAAAAAAAAAATGAGAAATACAAAAAATATAATACTTGCTTCTACTTTTAAAAAGATGGAAGGATGAAGCATTAAAAAATGATTATCTATAGGGGAGGGAGGCCATCGTGTAGAAGGAGCACAGACAGGAATTAGACTTAACCTGAGTGCACATCATTTGTTATATTTAACTGCAGAATCATGTAAATACCATGGAGAATTCTAAAACAAAGCGAAGTAAATTTGTAAAAGCAGTCACTGAACGTTGGAAGTAAAATAAAACAAATGAACCCGTTCCTAGGTGGGACATAGTTCTTTTTTAGAATTGTTCTAATTGACTTTAAAACAGAATCATTTAACTGTATATCCGTTGTTAGGAATACACCCTTAGCATGTAAACCAAAACAAAACAAACCACTCAACCAAACAAGAAAACCCCCAAGGTGTGAAACAGTCTTCAGTCATCATATTGTTGACAGTAGTGTTGATATTGTTATTTGGAGGCTTGTGCGTGTATTATTATAGGAAAAGTAATTGTGCTAGTGGTGTTGAGAATTGAGATTTTTGGCATGGTTGAAAGGAAATACAAATGTAAAATTGAGGAAGTTGTTTTTTAAAAATAAATTTATTTACTTATTTATTTACTTTTGGCTGCATTGGGTCTTCGCTGCTGTGCGCGGGTTTTCTCTAGTTGTGGTGAGCAGGGGCTACGCCTCATTGTGGTGTGTGGGCATCTCATGTGTGGGTTAAGCCTGGGAGAGTTACCTGATGACACTGGACAGAGCAAAAGAGTGGAAATACTGGGCTTAGGAAGCAGGAGGGCCGCGAGATGGTCCCAACTACACCCATGACAGGCTTCCCAGCCTGGCTTAGAAGTGGTTCATTCTGCAATTCTGGGATAAGTTCTGGGAGGTTTTGATGTTCCATATACATAAATTTCAAACCCGCCCTTGAGTTGGGTCCTGAATGACAGAAGGAGTAACAGACTTAACCATTCATTCATTCATTCAATAAATACTTACTGTTAAATATTTATTAAGCATCTATTATGTTTTTAATGGGAAAAAAAGATAAGGAAAAGAAAGACAGCAGCTATTATAATCATATAATTGAAGTACTTCAATTTTAAAAATTGGTTAAAAAAAAAGGCAGTGGCAACATTTTTATTTTTGTCTCAATACCACCAGGTACAAGGCCCTATAAAATTTTTTTTTAAATCTTGAAAATCAGGGTGTTAGGTCACTTGAGAACAACCGCTCCCATGAGCTCAGTAATTTAGACAGCTTCCATCAAAGGAGGAAGAGTTGTCATGCTCTGATAACCTGTTTTCCCATCTTTAGCCTTCTGCTTTCAGTCCTTCTGACCTGGGAACAATAGCTCTTCTATAAGATGAGGGGAAGAGCCTCCCTGAGTACAGGATACCCAGTCCCAGTGGGCACGACTCCCAAGCAGGACAGAATTTTTCAGAGACAGGAAAACATAAGAGGAATCCAGCCAAGCCAGCGAGAGAAGACCCCCACTGACTGCCTCTCCAGGCTTTGAGACACAAGGCTGCGGTTGCCGAGGGGAGCACGGTTTACTCAGGGACAGCTATTTGGCTTGGCAGGATTTTTTCAGATCCTGGTTTAACACTTTGCTGGTGGTGTTTAACATCTAAAGTACCTGGAATAATCTAGAAGTCTAAAGTACCCAGAACACCTCGTGGTGGAGGTCTAACAAAAGTGTGTGTATTAACAGCCTTCCTGTAAGTTTTTGTTAAGTTTTCAAATTTCATCTGGGCTTATTGGGAGGTTCATTCAGGTCCTCGAAGGCAAATGCTTTCTTGGTTTCTTGAAACATTCCTCTACAAGTCCTTCATGGTTTCAGGAAGAGTGGGGAGCCTCCCCCTCTTCTTCCCTGGGGAAGACCCTGGCCATCTATGACAGATTGAATCTAAAGCTACTGAATAGTAAAAACTCATGAAAAATAAGTGCAGTCAGACAAAGAAGCCTTTCTAGAGCAGCCCTTCCCGTCATATTTTCCTGGTGGCCTATCTAATTTATGATGGCAATTCCATGGCAATTCCTCTTAATTTCCTATTATGGGTAATTTATTTTTTGCCCTTCCGAACGTGTAGTGTAAAGTTTTTATTTCACACATAAGGGAAAACGAGACAGCCTCCGACACGGAGCCGATGCCAACACGACATCTTGAATTGCCCCTTGGATATAAGCTTCTGTAAAAGTTAATCAGTTGAAAGTCTGACTGTATAGTGAGAACAGTTTTAATTAGAGTCTCTATTTAACCCCTGGATGCAAGGAAAAATTTTAGCTGTTGCAAGGTGAAAAACATTGGGGAAAAACAGGGCCTGCAACCATAGATTCCGAAAGCATTTCCAGCAAGAGTCAGAGGGATCGACCAACTTCCCCAATGTTCCCAATCCAGCGCTGAGTGCACAGCCCCTGCCACTGGTCATCTAGATGTCTTTGGGTAACCAGGGGACAGAGCAGCAGCAGGAAATGGGAGCAAACAGGAATGCAGTGGTTGGCTAAGTGGAACACACAAGGTGAAACCCATACTGCCAGACCCAGCCCATGGAAGTTTCCTTTAGGGAGAAGAAAACTGCGGAGAAGGTCTAGAGTTGTAAAGCGGCTGCTTCCCCAGGACACCCCCAGGGGTGAAGGAGATGAAGCAGCAGGGGCTGCAACGTGCGCTGTGGGCAAAGACACTGCTTGACACAGGTTAGCAAGTCCAGCTTTGCCCACCCTTTTGGCCAATAAATGTGGATTCCATGAATGTAACTATACTGCCAAAGAAGGCTGAAACTTTCTTCCCCTCCCACACAGAATGAAGAGCAAGTATTTAAATTTCTAACATCTACGAAATTGATATATTGGAAAGGACAGAGATCTTAGAGCCGGAAGACCTACCACTGAATCCATGCTGTGTGGTGGTTTGTTTGATATTAATTTCTATTTCCCATTTGCAAAGAGCTGTGAGTTGGAATGATATCTCTGCCACGAAGAATGGTGTGAAGTGGGCAAACACCTTCCTCTCACATCTCTCCATGAAACATTATTTTTGCTCTGTTTTCAGCTTTTACTCCATTTACTGTCATTTCCATGCAATTCAGTACTTACATCATTGTATCTGTATGTATTTGGTCTCTTGAGCTAGTCTAGGAGGCCCTAGAGACAAAGGCCCATGTCTTAGTGACTTTGGCGGTAGAATGGCTGGAAGCAGGACTTCGGTCCTTGTCTTCTTTGAAGAAAGAATTCAGCAAAGAGACTGAGATTGTGAAGCAGGTAAAACGTTTATTGGAAGAAAAGTACCTGTGGAAGAGCACATGGGTGAACTTGGAGTGAGTTGTATCCAATAGGGGTGGGTTAGGTCACTTATATGGGGGCGGTCTTCCAGGTTGTCTCTGGCCAATCATCTTGTTTGTGCCTGTAATCTGGTCTGACTCAGTGTCCTTCCTGGTGGGTGCATGCATCTCTCAGCCAAGATGGATTCCAGCGTGAAGGTTTCTGGGGGGTTGGCTGGGTGTATTATGGGCTGGTGCCCCTCACTCCTTTGGCCCCTCCCCAGACTGAGGACCTTCTCTGTGCACATGTCAGGCTGGGAAATCCCTTTGACCACAAGAATGAGGAGGTTTTGGTAGCTTCGCCTTCCACCCAATCAGGGCCCAATGCTCCTGCTGGTACCTTATGTCGAAGCATCAGCAGAAGGGTTGTAGCTGCTCAACCCGGGGCCCATCTATCTCCTACCTCATCAGGTCACCCTGTTCTGCGTGGCACCGGGTGTGCGCTGTGCTGGGACTATACAGAGTAGATGAGGACATGCTTGGTAATTAAGGAAAAGACCTTCAGTTTCCTCACATATAACTGCCCAGTAGTGATCTAAAATGCCTGGTAGTTACCCCTCTGGACTCTGGGACAGCACAGACTCTTGGAGTGTCCATGCGCATCGCTGAGAAAGTGTAGATTTGATCCTGCCACGCACATGGGAGCCGTGTGACGCGGCTTCCTCCCTCAGCTCACCAGAGTGTCTTTTTAATTAGTTGAAGTCTGTAGGCTTTAAGTCACAACGAGACCATGCAAGTCGGTTACAGCACAGTAATTTAAATGTAGGCACAACTGTAATATCTGAATTACAAAAAGTGCGATTGCTTTGTGGCACTGCAGCTTTCCAGAGGCTGGGAGCCTCTGCTGCGAGTCCTGGCCATACCCAGCTAGCTGGGAGAGGAGGGGTCCTCGGACCCTTGGTCTGGACAGCCTGAGCCCTGCTGATGAGGTGGGGCAGACCCCACAAGTGGCCACACCCCATCTGCAGAGGAGGAAGAGTTGGTAGATCTGATGGAGAGCCACCCTGGGCTCGGCCTTGACTGGGCGGCTACATGGTACCCAGCACTGTGCTCAGTAGGGGGATCCAGAAATGAATCAGCAGCTCCTTGACGATGTGGCATCATTTAATGATTCAGGGTCAGTAGACAGATTCGGTGGATGTTTGTCCACGTCTCTCTCGCACGCGCACACACACACACACACACACACACACACACACCAACCATCACAGTAGGAGGTAATTAGTAGCTCTGACCCTACAGTTGGAAAGGGGAGGTACCAAGAGCTCCAGGAACAGCAGGATCAACATGGGTGAAGATGACCTAACAAACAGGAAAGCTTTACCTTAAGGATGGGCAGTTAACTGGTGGCCTATGGGGGTCAGTGCTTTGTAGGTTTCCCCAGTGCAAAGCGCCATTGACCCTTTAGATTCTGTCAACTGTACTTTGCAGACTGGCTCTGTGCGGAACTCCCTCCCCCTCAGGTAGAGGTCCCGAAGTGACAATCTCTATGTCAGTTCCTCTGACACTGGCATCGTCATCATCACCTCTTGGCTGAATGGGTGACATGGTCTGATTCCTCAAGGCACGATGTCACCCTATAGCTGGCTCCCGCTTTGCCTGGCTCTGACATCTGGAAAACCGTTTTCTATGTCATGCGTCTTCTTCCACGTGGTTTCCTCCAGTTCACTGAGTACTTGGCCCTGCAATGGACATGACCTCAGGATGTGTAGACACCCTCGGGAGCCTGCCTGTCTGGAAGGAGGAGAGTGTGGAAAAAGAAACAATTGTAGATCCCACAGGTCTGCAGACAATCTCAATTTCTTGTTTTTCAGAAGAAGAGGTATGTCCAACGGAGCAAGCATCAGTAGGGCAGGGTGAGCTGCAGATTCTGAGGGGTAAGTTTCCCTCATACCAGGACAGGCGAGGACCTTGGAGGAAGCATCCAACTCTAGATTCAGGCAAACAAAGTGATATTAAAGATGGTCTGAGGAACCAAGTGGCCATTACTGGTCAGTGTCTGATGGGAAGATAGAGTCGAGGGGGTGGGAAAAAAGTTTCTATAACAAAGTCCTGACTTTCTGAACATCAGGACTGCTACACATGATCCAGGAACCTGTCATGACAGTGGCAGTGGCCCTTTGGGGGCTCCCACTAGAATGCAAGTTCTGGGAGGGTAAGAGCCCTGCCGGCTTGTTCTCCGTTGTGTCCCCAGAGCCCAGCCCAGAGCCTGGCAACTAATGGGGCCTTCACAAACAGCTGTCGAATAAGTGAATGAATATTAATTGAGGAAATAATGTAATGCCAAGTGATCATAAATTCACTTTGGGTTTTTCTTTTTTTTAAGATTTTTTGATGTGGACCATTTTTAAAGTCTTTATTGAATTTGTTACAATATTGCTTCTTTTATTTTATGTTTTGGTTTCTGGCCCCGAGGCATGTGGGCTCTTAGCTCCCCTTCCAGGGATCGAACCCGCACCCCCTGTGCCGGAAGGTGAAGTCTTAACCACTGGACCACCAGGGAAGTCCCCACTCTGGTTTTTAAAGGACTTGCATTTTATAATCCAATAACATGCAGATTTATCTGAAATACTGTTGTGTAAACAAGTGTAAACTAGATTCCAGAAGCTACTCTACTTACTAAAGGTTGGGTCTCAAAGGCTGTCTGTAGGTCTCTTTGTCCAAAATGAGAGGACACAAGCAATGTTAATGCCACCCAACAGTGGCAGTGGAGTCGATGCGTTTCTGCTGACACTAATACACAACAGTTTTTGCGTTCTTACCACGTGCCTCGCTCCTGCTAGCGCTTTACCTGCATTACTTCCTTTAACCCGTAGCTGTCTGAGGAAGGTACTGTAATAACCCCCATTTTACAGATGAGGAAACCAAAGCTCAGAGGACTGAAGTGGTGTGGCTGAGGTTTCTCACCTGCTGGTGAGTCACAGGGTCAGACTTGGAACGGCGGCAGCTTTGGAGACGTAACCACTACACAATGCTTTTGTTTCTGATATAAAAGTTTCTAAGTGGAAAAGTTGTGTGTAGACTGGTTTCCATATTGATTTGTTTATTGGCCATGCTTAGTGCTCAAATGCGGCCCCGCCTGTAGGTACAGGTTTATTCTAGCTTAACCCCTAAAACACAGTCCCTGAGGCTGTTTATTCATTTCCAATCCAACAAGGGACTCATACTTACCTAAAAGTCCATTCGAATGGAACTTCCCCCCAACCTGGGCAAATTCTCTGTCTGCAGGACAGGACTTGGGGTCATGTTTCCTGATTAGAGCTCCTCTTCCAATTCCTCCGCTTGAACTAGAGCTCAAAATGCACGTTCCCACACCTGGGGCCCAGGGCACCCTACCTTAGCATCTTAGCCTGCTCCCTGTGGGCCTATATAGGGTAGGCTAGACCCCCTTAACAAATAGATTCCAAATGCACAACAGATCAAGCCCACTAGAGGTTTATTTCTCCTTCACATAATTAGGCCTAGCAGTGGTTTTGGTTGTCAGGATGTTCTGCTCCTACAGTGATTCAGGGATCCTGGCTCCTTTTAGCTCGTGGTTCCATCACCATCTAGGGCATTATCATTGTCTATATTCAGCTGGGGGAGAGGACCAAGGAAATGGAGAGCCACTGCTGTGTCCTAAAAGCCACCCAGATTCCCACTGGCTAGAATTCATCACCCACAAACATCTCTAATTGCAAGGGAGGTGGATTCTGGCTATGTGCTAGACAAGAAAAGCTTGGGTTCTGGTGAACAGCTAGAATTCCGGGCCACTGGGATCATATTAGCTAGGATTAGCCCAGGCTGCTGGGAAAGAGCTAACAGTCATTTGAACAGGTAGGCAGCCTTCTCTCATACAAAAGAGTCAAGAGTTCAGCTGTCCAGGTCTACTGAGGTGGTTCCACAGCCCCCAGGTCCCCACACTCCTTCTGCTTTGCTGTTCCTCCAACCTAGCATGTGTCCTCATGGTGCAAAGTAGCTGCTTGAGCACTGGACGCCACAGTCCCCACACAGCCCTTCTTCTTACACATCACTGCCCAGAACATCAGTCCTGTGGCCACACCTCCCCACTAGAAAGTTGACAAAGGTGATCTTGTATTCTGGGCCCGGTATGCTAAGCAGGCAGTGGGATTTCGTTGCTAACAAGGAAGAGGAGGTTGGAGGGCTAACGGAATGCCCACGGGCCTCTCCTCGTTCGCAGTGTGCATGGGTCTCCGGGAGGTATGCAGCCCTGAAGACCCGTAAGCTCCTTTCCCTGGGACTCTGATTGTGGTGCAGTCTGTTCTGTCAGCTTGAAATGTTGCCTACAAACGAAAAGACAGGTGTCTGCCCTTGTCAAACCAACAATGGTGGAGAAGGAACAGGAAAACATAAATGTGTATTCAGAAAAGGGGGGAGTGGGGAACACACGGCAGGCCAGCAGCTAGTTTGCATCTGAAGTTGGTTGTTGGGCAGGGTACCAGGCTTCCTGCCTCAGCCCCTCAGGCAGCTCTACTTCTGCTTTCGCACCCACTTTGTCCTCTGGGGGCTCTTTGTCGTCCCTTTGCTTCCGTGGCCCAATGCTCTGCTTTTGGGTTTTAACCTGCAGGCGGTTGCCAGCCAGGTTGGGATTTCTTTACAATGATATTTCTCTGAAAAACTTGGTAGGCTTTTAGTTTATCTTCTTTCAGCTAATTCTATGTGTGAACAACCAACTAAGGGTCATGATACTACGTGAAGTAAGTCAGACCGAGAAAGACAAATATCATATGATATCACTTATGTGTGGATCTTACAAACGAACTTACAAAACAGAAACAGACTCACGGACTTAGAAAACAAACTTATGGTCACCAAAGGGGAAAGGGTGGGAGGGATAAGTTAGGAGGTTGGGATTAACAGACGACTGTTACACACGACTCTCTATAAAATAGATAATCAGCAAGGACCTACTGTACAGCACAGGGAACTCTACTCAGCACTCTGTAATAACGAACAATGGAAAAGAATAGATATATGAATATGTGTAACTAAATCACTTGTCTGTACACCTGAAACTAACACAACATTGTAAATCAACTATACTCCAATATAAAATAAAGCATTTTTTAAAATCAACTAAGGATCTTGTCTGTAGGTCGTTTTTAAGCCTGAAGACTCTTGTCTTTTACTGTTTGTTTTGTCTCCAACTTAGCACCTCTGTCTGAGGCCATCTAAACGATGGGCTTTGTCGTGAAGGTTAATCTCCTTGCCAGCAGGCTCACTGCCTTTATGTGGAGATCACCAAGTTTTCTCTAAACGGCAGTTTTCTAGCTCTGCTGGGGGTGCAGAAGCAGGGGCCGTGGGCACACAATCCCTTTCTCAGCTCTGCTGTCTCCTTTCCTTCTCTGCCTTGGGCTGGATCACTCCGTGCTGAGCTCAAGCTCTCTCTCTCTCTCTCTCTCTCTCTCTCTCTCACAGGACTTTGTTCATGGAGATGTGGAACTACTAGGCAGGGCTGCCTACCTAAAATTCTGGACCCAGTGCAAAGTGAAAATGCAAAGCCCCTTGTTCCAAAATTCCGAATGTCAAGAAGGTGACAGCAGAGCGTTCATCGAGGGCAGGGTTGTTGGAAGTGGGATCCTGTGTGGGCTGCACACCTGTGCAGCCAGGGACACACATCTGAAGGAGGCTGTGGCGATGCAGGGCGGTGACAGGTCCACTGCTGCTTCCCACCAAAGAGGGGAGCCGGCAGGTCAAGTGATGCTGAGTGTGGTAGGGGGAGCCGCACAAAGTCTGCTGCTCCCGCCGGCCTCCGAGTCTCCCGGAAAGCTCTCGTGTGGCCCAGCTAATGGGCACCTGCAGGGAAGGGCGTCCTGGGATGCAGTCTGGCCTGAGTAAGCCGACCGTTACCAAGCCATTGCAGTCACCACCTGCCAACATCCGGACTCTCCCCACCAAGTCCCTGTACCCAGATCTCAGTTTCTGGTCTTTCATCTAAGGGACAACAGGTGACAGTTTTACCAAATGTTTGTCACTGCATAGCGAGGCTCACCCGCTTCTCATCCTAGAGTCTGAGCCCTCGTCCCCTGCCATCTGATAATGTTACGTTAATGACACCTCACGTTTTAGGCTCCGCCTCTTTTACTATGCCACTTCAGGGTACCAACTATTCGCCACGTTGCATCAAACTAACAGTGGTTTAAACAAGACAACAGCTATGTTTCTCTCACAGAGAGAATCTAGATGTACCGTCCTGACTGATATGGTGGCCCCAAGGTCACCAGGGACCCAGGCCCCCTTCTAGCCTGGCTCTTCATAACATACGATGGCTACTGACACTGTCCCCTGCCGAAAGAGCTTCCCCGAGAGTCCCAGACAGCACTTCTGCTTCCGTCTCATTGTCTGGACGTTGGTCATGTGGCCACATGTGGCTGCAAGGGGGCTGGGAAATGGCTTTCATTCCGGGTGGCATGTGCTGAGCTGCAATAATGGGATTCTGCTGTCGAAGAAGACAATACACATGGAGAGACAACCAACTCTCAGTCTCTGGAGTGAGACCAGCCCAGTCCAACTTAGCAGCCCCACCTCCAGTCCTGGGCTGGGCCCTCCTCTCAGCAGAAGGACCATGCAGGGCACGGCTGCCGTTGACCTGGGTGTGCATCCCTGAGGCCAGGGGAAATCCCTCTCCCTGCTCTGCAGCTCTGGGAGTAGATCCCCTGGGTATAAGTTTTGACTTGAAGTCACAGGGTCTGCTAAGTGTTGCAGACACAGCTGCTCGTGGAATAACAGGTGTTTTGCTGTGGATGGGATGGACGGTGAATAGTTTGCAAACATTCTCAGCAATGGGAGTGTTTCTTCAACTGCATTCTGAACATGCAGCCCCACGGGAAGAAGGGGTCAGAGGTGAGCTGCTTCTATTAAACATGGAGGCCTAGGGGGGTTGTGCCCCTGGCGGAGCTGCAGGCAGGCTTGCGTTGTCCTGGCTGGTGTGTGTGGTGCGGAGGTCATGGGCCTCACTGGGGGAGAGGGCTGCGACCCGCGAGGCCTCAGTGGTCTGCTGACACAGCGCACGTGACCGAGACCTTCCCGTGTATCACAGCAGGCGTCACTCTTCATCAGAAGGGGCTGTGGGCTCTGGGATCAGGCTGAATTGACCCTGGCTATCGATTTTTGTTCCCTTTGGCGGTGGGCAGAGCAGATTTCAGATCCTTTTGATGGTCTCTGAGGCATAGTGTAGGCTGTGCTTTAATTTGCAGCAGAGTAAGAAAGAGGCACGTGCACAGCTGTCATCAGATTCCTCTTAGGTGAGAACTGCCTTTGCTTAGGAAGATGTGATGAGAAAGCAGCAGAGGTGGAAGGAGGGCCCGGGGCTGTGGGCCGGCGGTGAGGCTGCTCTGGCTGCCCCACGGCCTGCTTGCTCCCCGCTAACTCCAGGGTCCGGGTGCCCCTCTCACACCCCCGCTCCTCCTGGCCCATCTGCTCCACTCTGCCCACTCCGCCCCCCTGCTTCCTCTGCTCTGTCTGAATTTTATTCTCCAGTAACGTTGGCTTGCTCATGGCCCACTCTGGCTGCCCCAGCTCTTCCATCATCCTTAACCTTTTTGTTTTTATTTCCTCTGCTAATTTCTTCTTTCCCTAAGCATTTCTTTCTTTTTTTTTTTTTTTTTTGCGGTACGCAGGCCTCTCACTGTTGCGGCCTCTCCCGTTGCGGAGCACAGGCTCCGGACGCGCAGGCTCAGCGGCCATGGCTCACGGGCCCAGCAGCTCCGTGGCACGTGGGATCTTCCCGGACTGGGGCACGACCCCGTATCCCCTGCATCGGCAGGCGGACTCTCAACCACTGCGCCACCAGGGAAGCCCCCTAAGCATTTCTTAATTCAGATTCCTGAGACAAGTGATGGGATGGAACCAGCTCCTCTTTTCTGATTAAAGCCTGGCCTGAAGAATTGCTGTGGTGGGTGGTGCCCACCTGGACCTCTCAGCCGTGGCCCCCAGAGTGGGAGGGGCCACGCAGGGAGGAGGGGCTACGGAGGGGCTGCTTCTTGAGCAACAGTTACAGGCAGGGCCAGCATCCTTCCAGGGGGTGAACAGTCCCCAGGGTTGCTATATTTAGTATCTGACCAAAAGCTGAAACAGCCTTCTAGTTTCCTGGATTCAGTTGTTTAGGGAATTGCTAGTCTTCTTGGGCAGCAGTACGGTCACACCCTCCACCGTACCTTTTTCTCATCACTGAGTTCATCAGAAAGTGCTTTCTAAGTGTCTCCTTGCATGTGGTGCTAGGAGAGCTGTTTTGCAGAAAGAATCAAAGCCTTTTGCTGCGTTTGAATGCAGACCATCTTGGAAGATGCTGGTCAGAGAAGACGCCCATCTCCTTGGCACACTCTAATTTATTGGTTGTTTTCTAAAGCAGGGAGCCCAAAACTCAGAAATATCTGACAGGTATTAAGCAAAAGAATTTTCCCAACGTCCTTTCATTTCCTGGTCAAGACAAGTTTGTTTCAAAGTCGGATATCAGCTGAGCCGTTCTGCAGCCCTTTGCAACGGACTGTTAGCATTCTTTCTTTGGACTCAAACACCTGATCTTGGAGACCCTCCCTGTGGGAAGATGGGTCTCAAGGACAGGGCAGTCCAGGATTCAGCTCTGAGGGCCTGACGCGGTCACGGCTTCAAGCCCGGTTCCCCTCCTTTGTAGCTGAGACAATTGTGCCCGATGACACCATGGTGACCTGAATTCTGACCCCAAATTTCCTCTGCCCCTCCCTGAAGTAGTTGGATACATCCTTGTTTGGCCCAAAAAATGTGAGCGGCAGTGACTCGGGCCACTTCAGGGCAGAGGCTTTCAGAGTCCGTGTAGTTTGCAGAGCCCTCAGCGTCTTGCCGTGGTGACTGGAAAGCGTGGGCTGACACAGGGCCTCTGTCAGCCGCTGTGCCTGACTCGCTCCCTTGAACGAAGCCTACTTTGTTGTTTAGGTCACTGACATTTCTGTTTTTTTGTCACTGCGGCATAACCTAACCTATCCACTCACACAATATCCAATGACAACTCTTTTCTCACCGGGATGTTGAGAAGTGTCCAACTGATTTTCAGAGTAGCTGTGCCATTTTACATTCTTGCCAGCAATGATGAGCGACTCAGTTTCCCCACACCCTCACCATCACTTGGTGTTATCACTATTTTTCACAAAGTCGCTAGCACATTGGGAATGTGGGAATGATTGCACATTGTTTTGATTTGAACTTCTCCAATTGCGAAGGATGTTGAAGATCTTTTCATGTGCTTATTTGCCATCTATGTATCCTCTTTGGTGAAAGATGTCTTCATATTTTTTGACCACTTTCTAATAGAATTGTTTATTTTTTATTTTATTTTAATTGTTTAGTTTGAGAGCTCTTTATATACTCTAGATACTGGTTGTTCGACAGATGCGTGGTTTGCAAATATTTTCTCCCAAGCTGTAGCTCATCTTTTTATCCTCCTAACAAGATCTTTCACAGAGCAAAAGTTTTCAATTTTGATGAAAAATTTTAAAAAATTATCAATTTTTCCTTTTATGGATCATGCTTTTAGAGTTGAGTCTGAGACGTCTTTGCCTGGCCCTAGGTCCTGAGGATTTTTTAATTTCTTTCTAAAAGTTTTATCATTTTATGCTTTACATGTAAGTCTGTGTTAATTTTTGTATGAGGTGTGAGACTTAGGTTAAGGTTCATTTTTATGCTTATAGTCCAAATGCTCTAAGCATTCATTGTTGAATATGGTGTCTTTCCTCATTGAATTCCTTTTGTACCTTTTTCAAAGCTCATTTGGGCATATTTGTCTGGGTCTATTTCTGGTTCTCTGTCCTGTCCCATTGGCTTATAAGTCTATTCTGCCAATACCACAGAGGCCTGATTACTGTAGCTATATTGTAATTCTCTTTTAAAAAATCATTTATTTATTTATTTATTTAATTTATTTTTGGCTGCATCAGGTCTTAGTTGCAGCATACGGGATCTTCGTTGAGGCACGTGGGATCTTTCACTGCAGTGTGGGCTTTTGGTTGTGGGGCACGGGTTTCTCTCTAGCTGTGGCATGCAGGTTTTCTCTTCTCTAGTTGTGGTGCACAGGCTCCAGGGCCCGTGCACTCTGTAGTTTGTGGTACAAAGCCTCTCTAGTTGAGGCATGCGAGCTCAGTAGTTGTGGCGTGTGGGCTTACTTGTCCCGAGGCATGTGGGATCTTATTTCCCTGAAGAGGGATCAAACCCATGCCCCCTACATTGTGGTAAAGAATCCAAAGTGGATTCTTTACCACTGGATCACCAGGGAAGTCCGTGTAATTCTTGAAGTTGGGTAGAATTACTCCTCCAACTTTATTCTTCTTTTTCAAAATTGTGTTAGCTATTCAAGTTTGTATGCCTTTTCATATGAAGCTTACAATAACCTTGTCTATACTTAAAAAATCTTGCTGGGATTTTAATAGGACTTATGATAAATCTGTATATCAATTTGGGAACAGGCATCTTTACTATGTTGATTCTTCCAATCCATGAACACAGTTTACCTCTCCATTTACTTTTTATTTATTTATTATTATTTTTTTAAGGTAAGAATAGTTTTCTTTAATTTAATTTATTTATTTTATACAGCAGGTTCTTATTAGTTATCTATTTTATACATATTAGTATATATATGTCAATCCCAGTCTCCCATTTCATCCCACCACTACCACCGCCGCCACCCACCCCTGCTTGCTCCTCTTGGTGTCCATATGTTTGTGCTCTACATCTGTGTTTCTATTTCTGCCTTGCAAACTGGTTCATCTGTACCATTTCTCTAGATTCCATGTATATGCATTAATATACGATATTTGTTTTTCTCTTTTTGACTTACTTCACTCTGTATGACAGTCTCTAGGTCCATCCACGTCTCTACAAATGACCCAATTTTGTTCCTTTTTATGGATGAGTAATCTTCCATTGTATATATGTACCACATCTTCTTCTTTTTTTTTTTTTTTACATCTTTATTGGGGTATAATTGCTTCACAATGGTGTGTTAGTTTCCACTCTATAACAAAGTGAATCAGCCATACATATACACACATTCCCATATACCCTCCCTCTTGCATCTCCCTCCCTCCCACCCTCCCTATCCCACCCCTCTAGGTGGTCACAAAGCACCGAGCTGATCTCCCTGTGCTATGCGGCTGCTTCCCACTAGCTATCTACCTTACGTTTGGTAGTGTATATATGTCCATGCCTCTCTCTCGCTTTGTCACAGCTTACCCTTCACCCTCTCCATATCCTCAAGTCCATTCTCTAGTAGGTCTGTGTCTTTATTCCTGTCTTACCCCTAGGTTCTTCATGACATTTTTTTTTCTTAAATTCCATATGATGTGTTAGCATACGGTATTTGTCTTTCTCTTTCTGACTTACTTCACTCTGTATGACAGACTCTAGGTCCATCCACCTCATTACAAATACCTCAATTTTGTTTCTTTTTATGGCTGAGTAATATTCCATTGTATATATGTGCCACATCTTCTTTATCCATTCATCTGATGATGGACACTTAGGTTGTTTCCATCTCCAGGCTATTGTAAATAGAGCTGCAGTGAACATTTTGGTACATGACTCTTTTTGAATTATGGTTTTCTCAGGGTATATGCCCAGTAGTGGGATTGCTGGGTCATATGGTAGTTCTATTTGTAGTTTTGTAAGGAAACTCAATACTGTCCTCCATAGTGGCTGTATCAATTCACATTCCCACCAGCAGTGCAAGAGGGTTCCCTTTTCTCCACACCATCTCTAGCATTTGTTGTTTGTAGATATTCTGATGAGGCCCATTCTAACTGGTGTGAGGTGATACCTCATTGTGGTTTTGATTTGCATTTCTCTAATAATTAGTGATGTAGAGCAGCTTTTCATGTGCTTCTTGGCCGTCTGTATGTCTTCCTTGGAGAAGTGTCTGTTTAGGTCTTCTGCCCATGTTTTGATGGGTTGTCTGTTTTTTTAATATTGAGCTGCATGCGCTATTTATATATTTTGGAGATTAATCCTTTGTCTGTTGATTCACTTGCAAATATTTTCTCCCATTCTGAGGGTTGTCTTTTCGTCTTGTTTATAGTTTCCTTTGCTGTGCAAAAGCTTTTAAGTTTCATTAGGTCCCATTTGTTTATTTTGTTTTTATTTCCATGACTCTAGGAGGTTGGTCAAAAAGGATCTTGCTGCGATTTATGTCAAACAGTGTTCTTCCTATGTTTTCCTCTAAGAGTTTTATAGTGTCCTGTCTTACATTTAGGTCTTTAATCCATTTTGAGTTTATTTTTGTGTTTGGTGTTAGGGAGTGTTCTAATTTCATTCTTTTACATGTAGCTGTCCAGTTTTTCCAGCACCACTTATTGAAGAGACTGTCTTTTCTCCATTGTATATCCTTGCCCCGTTTGTCATAGATTAGTTAACCATAGGTGCATGGGTTTATCTCTGGGCTTTCTATCTTGTTCCATTGATCTGTGTTTCTGTTTTTGTGCCAGTACCATATTGTTTTGATTACTGTATCTTTGTAGTATAGTGTGAGTCAGGGAGTCTGATTCCTCCAGCTCCGTTTTATTTTCTCAAGATTGCATTGGCTATTTGGGGTCTTTTGTGTCTCTATATGAATTTAAAGATTTTTTGTTCTAGTTCTGTGAAAAATGCCATTGGTAATTTGATAGGGATTGCATTGAATCTGTAGATTGCTTTGGGTAGTATAGTCATTTTCACAGTATTGATTCTTCCAATCCAAGAACATCGTATATCTCTCCACCTGTTTGTGTCATCTTTGATTTCTTTCATCAGTGTCTTATAGTTTTCTGAGTACATGTCTTTTACCTCCTTAGGTAGGTTTATTCCTAAGTATTCAATTCTTTTTGTTGTAATGGTGAATGGGATTGTTTCCTTAATTTCTCTTTCTGATCTTTCATTGTTAGTGTATAGGAATGCAAGATATTTCTGTACATTAATTTTGTATCCTGCCACTTTACCAAATTCATAGATTAGCTCTAGTAGTTTTCTGGTGACATCTTTAGGATTCTCTATGTATAGTATCATGTCATCTGCAAACAGTGACAGTTTTACTTCTTTTTTTCAATTTGTATTCCTTTTATATCTTTTTCTTCTCTGATTACCACGGCTAGGACTTCCAAAACTATGTTGAATAATAGTGGCAAGAGTGGATATTCTTGTCTTGTTCCTGATCTTAGAGGAAATGCTTTCAGTTTTTCACCATTGAGAATGATGTTTGCTGTGGGTTTGTCATATATAGCCTTTATTATGTTGAGGTAGGTTCCCTCCATGCCCACTTTCTGGAGAGTTTTGTCATAAATGGATGCTGATTTTGTCAAAAGCTTTTTCTGCATCTATTGAGATGATCATATGGTTTTTATTCTTCAATTTGTTAATATGGTGTATCACATTGATTGATTTGCGTATATTGAAGAATCCTTGCATCCCTGTGATAAATCCCACTTGATCATGGTGTATGATCCTTTTAATGTGTTGTTGGATTCTGTTTGCTAGTATTTTGTTGAAGATTTTTGCATCTGTGTTCATCAGTGATATTGGCCTGTAGTTTTCTTTCTTTGTGACGTCTTTGTCTGGTTTTGGTATCAGGGTGATGGTGGCCTCATAGAATGAGTTTGGGAGTGTTCTTTCCTCTGAAATTGTTTGGAAGAGTTTGAGAATTATGGGTGTTAGCTCTTCTCTAAATGTTTGATAGAATTCACCTGTGAAGCCATCTGGTCCTGGACATTTGTTTGTTGGAAGAGTTTTAATCACAGTTTCAATTTCATTACTTGTGATTGGTCTGTTCATATTGTTTATTTCTTCCTGGTTCAGTGTTGTAAGGTTATACCTTTCTAAGAATTTGTCCATTTCTTCCAAATTGTCCATTTTATTGGCATTTTATTGGCATATTTTATTGGCATAGTGTTGCTTGTAGTACCCTCTTATGATGCTTTGTATTTCTGTGGTGTCCTTTGTAACTTCTCCTTTTTCATTTCTACTTTTATTGATTTGAGTCCTCTCCCTCTTTTTTTTTTTTTTGCGGTACGCGGGCCTCTCACTCTGTGGCCTCTCCTGTTGTGGAGCACAGGCTCTGGACACGTAGGCTCTGGATGCGCAGGCTCCAGACGTGCAGGCTCAGTGGCCATGGCTCACAGGCCTAGCCGCCTTGCGGCATGTGGGATCTTCCCCAACCGGGACACGAACCCCTGTCCCCTGCATCGGCAGGTAGACTCTCAACCACTGCACCACCAGGGAAGTCCCCTCCCTCTTTTTCTTGATGAGTCTGGTTAAAGGTTTATCAACTTTGTTTATATTCTCGAAGAACCAGCTTTTAGTTTTATTGATCTTTGCTATTGTTTTCTTTATTTCTATTTCATTTATTTCTGCTCTGATCTTTATGATTTCTTTCCTTCTACTAACTTTGGGTTTTGTTTGTTCTTCTTTCTCTAGTTCCTTTAGGTGTAAGGTTAGATTGTTTATTTGAGATTTTTCTTGTTTCTTGAGGTAGGCTTGTAATGCTACAAACTTCCCTCTTAGAACTGCTTTTGCTGCATCCCATAGGTTTTGGATCATCGTGTGTTCATTGTCATTTGTCTGTAGGTATTTTTTAATTTCCTCTTTGATTTCTTCAGTGATCTCTTGGTTATTTGGTAACGTATTATTTAGCTTCCGTATGTTTGTGTTTTTTACTTTTTTTTCGTTGTAATTTATTTCTAATCTCATAGCATTGTAGTTGGAAATGATGCTTGATATGATTTCAATTTTCTTATATTTACCAAGGCTTTATTTGTGACCCAGGATGTGAACTATCCTGGAGAAAGTTCCATGTGCATTTGAGGAGAAAGTGCAATCGGCTGGTTTTGGATGGAATGTCCTATAAATATCAATTAAATCTATCTGGTCTACTGTGTCATTTAAGCTTGTGTTTCCTTATTAATTTTCTGTCTGGATGATCTGTACATTGGTGTGAGTGAGGTGTTAAAGACCCCCACTATTATTGTGTTACTGTCAATTTCCTCTTTTATAGCTGTTAGCCTTTGCCTTATGTATTGAGGTGCTCCTATGTTGGGTGCACATATATTTATAATTGTTATGTCTTCTTCTTGGATTGATCCCTTGATCATTATGTAGCGTCCTTCCTTGTCTCTTGTAACATTCTTTATTTTAAAGACTATTTTATCTGATATGAGTATTGCTACTCCAGCTTTCTTTTGATTTCCATTTGCATGAAATATCTTTTTCCATCCCCTCACTTTCAGTCTCTATGTGTCTCTAGGTCTGAAGTGGGTCTCTTGTAGACAACATATATATGGGTCTTGTTTTTGTATCTATTCAAGGAGCCTGTGTCTTTTGGTTGGAGCATTTAATCCATTCACATTTAAGGTAATTATCGGTATGTATGTTCCTATTACCATTTTCTTAATTGTTTTGGGTTTGTTTGTGTAGGTCCTTTTCTTCTCTTGTGTTTCCCACTTAGAGCATTTCCTTTAGTATTTATTGTAGAGCTGGTTTGGTGGTGCTGAATTCTCTTAGCTTTTGCTTGTCTGTAAAGCTTTTGATTTCACTGTCTAATCTGAATGAGATTTTTGTTGGGTAGAGTAATCTTGGTAGTAGTTTCTTCACTTTCATCCTTGTAAATATATCGTGCCACTCCTTTCTGGCTTGTAGAGTTTCCGCTGAGAAATCAGCTGTTAACCTTATGGGAGTTCCCTTGTATGTTATTTGTCCTTCTTCCCTTGTTGCTTTTAATAATTTTTCTTTGTCTTTAATTTTTGTCAATTTGAGTACTATGTGTCTCGGCATGTTTCTCCTTGGGTTTATCCTGCCTGGGACTCTGTGCACTTCCTGGACTTGGGTGGCTATTTCCTTTCCCATGTTAGGGAAGTTTTCAACTATAATCTCTTCAAATATTTTCTCATGTCCTTTCTCTTTCTCTTCTCCTTCTGGGACCCTTTTAATGTGAATGTTGGTGTGTTTAATGTTGTCCCAGAGGTCTCTTAGGCTGTCTTCATTTCTTTTCATTCTTTTTTCTTTATTCTGTTCCACAGCAGTGAATTCCACCATTCTGTCTTCCAGGTCACTTATCCGCTCTTCTGCCTCAGGTATTCTGCTCTTGATTCCTTCAAGTGTATTTTTCATTTCAGTTGTTGTATTGTTCATCTCTGTTTGTTTGTTCTTTAATTCATCTAGGTGTTTGTCCTTTAAATCTTCTAGGTCTTTGTTAAACATTTCTTGCATCTTCTCGATCTTTGCCTCCATTCTTTTTCCAAGGTTCTGGGTCATCTTCACTATCATTATTCTGAATTCTTTTTCTGGAAGGTTGCCTATCTCCACTTCATTTAGTTGTTTTTCTATGGTTTTATCTTGTTGCTTCATCTGGTATGTAGTCCTCTGCCTTTTCATTTTGTCTATCTTTCTGTGAATGTGGTTTACGTTTCACAGGCTGCAGGATTGTAGTTCTTCTTGCTTCTGCTGTCTGCCCTCTGGTGGATGAGGCTATCTAAGAGGCTTGTGCAGGCTTCCTGATGTGAGGGACTGGTGGTGGGTAGAGCTGGGTGTTGCTCTGGTGGGCAGAGCTCAGTAAAACTTTAATCCACTTGTATGCTGATGGGTGGGGCTGGGTTCCCTCCCTGTTGGTTGTCTGGCCTGAGGTGACCCAACACTAGGGCCTACCCGGGCTCTTTGGTGGGGCTAATGGTGGACTCTGGGAGGGCTCATGCCAAGGAGTACTACCCAGAACTTCTGCTGCCAGTGTCCTTGTCCTCACAGTGAGACAGAACCACTCCCTGCCTCTGCAGGAGACCCTCCAACACTAGCAGGTAGGTCTGGTTCAGTCTCCTATGAGGTCACTGCTCCTTCCCCTGGGTCCTGATGCACACACTACTTTGTGTGTGCCCTCCAAGAGTGGAGTCTCTGTTTCCCTCAGTCCTGTTGAAGCCCTGCAATCAAATTCCACTAGCCTTCAAAGCCTTATTCTCTGGAGATTCCTCCTCCTGTTGCCGGACCCCAAGTTTGGGAAGCGTGATGTGGGGTTCAGAAGCTTCACTCCAGTGGGTGGACTTCTGTGGTATAAGTGTTCTCCAGTTTGTGAGTCACTCACCAGCAGTTATGGGATTTGATTTTACTGTGATTGCGCCCCTCCTACCATCTCACTGTGCCTTCTCCTTTGTCTTTGGATGTCAGGTATTTTTTTGGTGAGTTCCAGTGTCTTCCTGTTGATGATTGTTCAGCAGTTAGTTGTGATTCCGGTGCTCTCACAAGAGGGAGTGAGTGCACGTCCTTCTCAAGAATACTGAAGCAGGAGATAGATGGGCCCCAGGCTGAACAGTTTCTCCCCTGTGGACAGAAACTCCATAATAGCCAAAACTCCTATAAAAGCAGGATGATGGAGGAGGCTGTGCTCTGCCCAGATAAGAGATCACCTCTCCATTTATTTAGAACTTTAAAAAATTTCTCATCAGCATTGTGTAGTTTTCAACATATAAGTTCTGTACATGTTTTGTTAGATTTACATGTAAATGTTTCATTAAAAATTTTTTTACATTGTGGTAAGATACACATAATATAAAATTTACCATTTTTAAGTGTATAATTTTTTGGCATCAAGGGCACTCACCATGTTGTGTAACTATTACCACTATCCAATTTGATAACTTTTTAATCATCTCACGCTGAAACTCTGTCCACATTAGAAAATAGCTCCTCATTTCCCCCTCCCCCCGCCCCTGGCAACCACCTTTCTATTTTCCATTTCTATGAATTTGACTCCTCTGGGTACCTCATATCAGTGGAATCATACATTATTTGTCCTTTCATGACTGGCATATTTCACTCAGCATAATGTCCTCAAGTTTCATCCATGTTGTAGCAGGTGTCAGCATTTCCTTCTTTTTCAGGACTGAATAATATTCCATTGTATGGATATGCCACATTTGTTTATCCATTCCTCCATTGGTGGACACTTGGATTGCTTCCATATTTTGGCTATTATAAAGGATGCTGCTATGAATATGTGTGTACAAATATCTGTTCAAGTTCTTGCTTTCATTTCTTTTGGTTATATATCCAGACATGGAATTGCTGAATCATGTGATAATTTTATGTTTAACTTTTTAAGGAACCACTAAATGGTTTTCCACAGTGGCCGAACCATTTTACATTTTTACCAGCGATGCATGAGGGTTCCAATTTCTCCACATCCTCACCAACACTTATTTTCCGTGTGTGTGTGTGTGTGTGTTTAATAGTCTCCATCCTAATGGGTGTGAAGTGGTATCTCACTGTAGTTTTGATTTGCTTCTCCCTAGTGATTAGTGACATTGATCACCTTTTCATGTGCTTATTGACCATTTGTATATCTTTGTTGGAGAAAGAGTGATTGATTCAATTCCATTGCCCATCTTTAAATCTGGTTATTTGGGGTTTTGTTGTTGCATTGTAGAAGTTCTCTATATCTGAATATTAACCCCTTCTCAAATATATGATTTGCAAATATTTACTCCTGTTCAGAGGGTTGCCTTTTCACTTTGTTGATTGCGTCCTTTGATGCACAGAAGTTTTAAAATTTGGTGTAGTCCAATTTATCTATTTTTCTTTTGTTGCTCCTGTTTTTGATGTTATATCTAAGAAATCATTGCCAAATCCAATGTCATAAATCTTTCTCTTATGTTTTCTTCTAAGAGTCTTATGGTTTTAGCTCATCATTTATGATCCATCTTGAGTCAATTTTTGTATATGGTGTAAGGTTTGGGTCCTACTTCATTTGTTTGCATGTGGAGATCCAGTTTTCCCACTGCCATTTGTTGAAATGACTGTCCTTTCCTCACTGAATGGTCTTGGCACCCTTATTGAAAATCATTTGGCCATATATACTAGTGTTTATTTCTGGGCTCTCTATTCCATTCCATTGATCTATGAGTTTATCTTTATGCCAGTACCACACTGTTTTGATTACTGTAGTTTTGTAATAAGTTTTGAAGTGTGAGACCTCCAATTTTGTTCTTATTTTTTAAGATTGTTTTGACCCTTGCGATCCCAAGTGAATTTTAGGATGTGTTTATGTATACCTGCAAAAATTGTCATTGGAATATTGATAGTGACTGCTTCGAATCTGTAGGTCACTTTAGTTAGTATTGCCATATTAACAATGTTAAGTCTTCCAATACAAGAATAGTGAATACCTTTCCATCTATTTGCACCTTCTTTAATTTTTTTCAGCAGCACTTTGTAGTTTTCAGCATACAAATCTTTTGCCTCCTTTCTTAAGTTTATTCCTAAGTATTTCATTTTTTTGATGCTATTAGAAATGGAATTTTTTCTGAATTTCTTTTTCTGATTGTTCATTGTTAATGTGTAAGAATGAAACTGATTTTGTGCATTGATTTGTATCCTGCAACTTTGCTGAACTCATTTATGAGTTCTAACAATTGTGTGTGTGTGTAATCTTTAGGGTTTTCTGTATATAACATCTGTGGACAGAGATCATTTTAACTTCTTCCTTTCTGATTTGGATGATTTTATTTCTTTTTCTTGTCTAATTCTTCTGGAAGAAAGCAATTTCCAGCTTAGGTGTTATGTGGAAAGCCTTCCATGCTCTGAGGATGTCTTTGGTCTGTGACACAGCCTCCTGGGCTTTCACCACCTCCCCCCTTCATGCTCCCAGTGGACAGACTCCATCAACTCCCACCAAATGGTGCCGTCACTTCCAAAGTGATTCCCCCTCCTGAACTTGACTTCCTGGAACTTTCATTCTCAGCTGGATGTTAGTGCAAGAGAGTGGGATTGAACCGTTTCACAGAAAGCAGTAAACTCTCAAGTGTCTACTTGAGTTAGAGGAAGCATTCTGTTTACCTAAGAAGAGTTTCCCTACTAGGTGGACTTTCAGACAGCATACCACACCTCGGGCAGCGTGCAAGTTTCCTGGTTGTCTTCCAGGAAGGTTTGGTTTTGGTGTTCTCAGAAAAGAATTCTTACTTCCCAAGAATATTCCCTTAGGTGTATCCCCTGCAGATCCCCAAGGTTAGAGCTTGCCTTGTTCTTGCTTTGTTCTTCGACATATTCGTGGATTGGGTGGAGAAATCCTCCCAGGGACCATCTTTCTCCACATTTGCTCCACATCTCTGAGGTCCCACCTGGAGAAAGCCCTCCTCAACTTTGGTCCCAGATCCACCTGCATGAGTCCTGTAGGAACTGGGGTGGGGAAGGGGGAGACCCTTGAGTGAAAAACTGGGACTCCAGAGGGAGGATGGACCCTGCTATCCAATCTCGACCAACCCCCTCTTCACTTTTAACTAAACTCTATGTACATGTTTGGTCTTCAAAATTTCTTGCCTAATTAATTTGGCCACTTATTTACAACTTTTAAAAGCTGAGGGAACCATTTATTATTATTAACAGATATAAATATTAATATCAACCACTATTAAACAGCTATTTGGTCCAGACACAATGCTGGGCACCTGATTTCTTTTTAATATTTACATGTGTATTTGAGCTATTATCCCTATTTGACTAATGAGAAAACAGGCTTATTCAAGGTTAAGTTTCTTGCCTAAGGTCACAGTGCTAAGTACAGATGAGAATCGTGTTTGAGGGACTCCAGATTCACACTCATCCCCTTAAATGCCCACCCTGTGTCATCTGCTCTGGTTTAAACATGAGGAGTAGGAAGAAAGAGATACAGCTGAGAGAATCATGCCCCGAGTAATTTGCTTTTCCCTGGAACCCTCACTAAGTTCTCAATAATTCATATTTGGGTGTTATGAAATATGAGTTTTTAAATCCAATCTACCTGGATGGTTACGAAGTTAGCTACACAACTATATTTCAAAACATTTGCCTCTTACAGAAATCAATGCTTTTCGTTAAACTTCACAGCATTATTAAAATGGTGAATTAAACTGAGCATTGCTAAGAGCTTTGGATTTTTCAGTAGGGAAAGCACTTCACAAATGCAAATCATTATGATTATCATTCCCTCCTTTGCTCCTGGCTCTCTGCCTTTGGGCAAGTCATGCCGCATCTTTGTACCCCCAGGTCTCCATCTGTAAAGGGGAGATGAGATAATGGAGGCTGCTTGTCCAGGTTGGGACCTTACCATGAGAGGTAATAAGTGAGTACACACCTCAGAAAACCTATACTGTTATTTGATTCCATCAGGATTAGTATCAGTTACACACAATGATACGTTCCCTGGTTATGGGTCATGGTCATTACGTCTTGGACAATTCTAGGTGCGCTGTTGGTACTCAGAAATACTGATAAGGCTAAAAAAGAAAAAGTACATAGTTAAGACACTGAATGCAGAACACACGAACAATATATTTAAAGGGTTCAGGTTCATTGTGTGAACTTTTGTTCAAGCAAATATTAACAACAGACCCTCGTATCTCTTATGACTGCAGTCTCCCAGGAAACACCATGACCATGCCTATTCTATAGAAGGAAAAACTAAGCCCCAGCTACAGGCATCTTCCCAAGGCCATGCAACCCCTTTGGAAACACTTGCCTTTGGTGTTGCCCTGTGGCAGTCTATGCTAAGTGCTAGGAATATAATGCAGATCAGAAAAAGGGAGGACACAGGCCTGTGTCCTAGGGAAGTTCAGAGGCTACTGAGGAGATGGGCATTAGTTACAAACACTCAAGTAAAATGCAGAATTACAACTGTGATTGGTACCAAAGGAGGTACAAGGAGCTGGGAGAGAATAAAATGGGGTAATTGACCTCTTCCATGAGATGGGGAGGGCTTCCTGGAGGAGGGGGGATGAAGCTGAGATAGGACAAAAGAGCAGCCTCAGTCAGGGGTGGGAGGATGGGGAGAACCCTGTATAGGCAGGGAAGGAGCAGGCATGAACACCCCAAGGTGAGAAGGGACACGCCTGGTTAGAGGGGCTGAAAGGAGCTCAGAGTGTGTGCAGTGCAGAAGGTAAGGGGCACAATGTGATGGGGAGACCCCAAGGAAGGGATCTGTTCCCCCAGGGACTGAACTCTCCAGGCCCTGTTAGGGATTTTTCCGATAATCGGAAGCTATTGTTATTAGAATAAAGCTGGCTCTTAAAATGAAACCTTGCCAGATTGCATCAACATGGATAGACCTCAAGAGCATTGTGTTAAGTGAAATAAGTCAGACAGAGGAAGACAAATACCATATAATCTCACTTATATGTGGAACCAAAAAAAAAAAAAAAAAACCCCAAACAAAAACCGAGTTATAGATACAGAGAAAGGTTAGTGGTTGCCAGAGGTGGGAATGGGGGTGAGGACAGAAGCAGGTGAAATGGGTGAAGAGTCAAAAGGTACAAACTTCCAGTTATGAAATAAATAAGTCCTGGGGGTGTGATGCACAGCCCGGTGACTATAGTTAATGATACTGTATTGTACATTCAAAAATTGCTGAGAGGGAAGATCTTGAAAATTCTCACCACAAGAGAAAATGGTTTTTTGTAACTATGTATGGTGACCGATGTTACCTACACTTACTGTGATCATTTCACAGTGTATACAGATATCAAATCATTATGTTGTACATCTGAAACTAGTATAATGTTATATGTCAATTTCATGTCAATTTTTTAAAAACGGAAGCTCTTTGTGTGTGTGTGTGTGTGTGTAAAATGTGATCAGATGTACATTCTGAACAGATGGCTGTGGCTACATTATCCACTGTGGAGGGAAGGTAGCCCCACTGGGTGCAGAAAGACAAGCCGGGGAGGCTTTTATAACAGTCCTGGTGAGAAATGATTGCCACTTGGGCCGGGTGGAATATGTACGAGTGGAGAGAGGTGGGCTATTTTAAGAGCTATTTATAGTATGAGTGGAGAGAGGTGGGCTATTTTAAGAGTTATTTAGGCAACCAACTCAGCAAGATTTTGTTGCAAGTTGAAGATGCTTCCCACTGGAAGGGAGGAAGGGGTCCAAAAGCACTTTCTGATTTCTGGCATGTACAGGAGGATGACCTGAGGGTGGAAACCTGAGACAGGAGATAGATGGGCTCCAGCCTAGATATTTACAACCAGCCTCCTGTTTGCTCTCCTAAATGGAAATAACAACAGAAACAGGATAAATAGCCAGGCTTTGTCTCCTGTGGATGCTTTAACGTAACTGTCACGGCAGGAGCAGGGAGGGGCTAAACCCTGTTGGAAGAAAAGACCAAGAGGTCACATATTTCCCCTCCTTGGGGCAAAGGAGACACTGCACATGCGCAGAAAGGCTCCTTGGGGGTCAAAAGTCAGGGGACAATGGCAGGCCATACTGAGTCTTGCTTCCCC
This sequence comes from Aethalodelphis obliquidens, assembly GCF_003676395.1. Lineage (NCBI taxonomy): Eukaryota > Metazoa > Chordata > Mammalia > Artiodactyla > Delphinidae > Aethalodelphis > Aethalodelphis obliquidens. Next base: position 1,544,569 of record NW_020838031.1, read on the forward strand.
CAGACTCCTTCGTTTTGAGATCCATCTTGGCTGAGAAGTGTGTGTGCGCCTAAGAGGAAGGTCCTGAGACAAATTAGCCACGGGGGTGGGGGGGTGGGGGTGGGGGTGGGGGTGGGGAAAGCAAGATGATGGACCAGAAGGAAGACAAAGACCCGGAAAACTGCGTAAAGGATTTAAACCTCCCCAAGGCGTGACTCTCTCTCCGAGTTCGCCCGTGTGTCTTTCTGCAGGTAATTTGCTTTTCCCATAAAGTTTGTCCTTTTCTCTTTACCTTCCGCCTCCTTGCCTGAATCCTGTCTTGACAAGGCAGGCAAGAGCTGGGGGTTTAGTAGCTGGCCTCTGGGGTCCAGCAGTTGGGACCCCTGGTCTGGGAACCAAGATCTCGCTTCCAGCTACCACTCGCTGCTGCGTGCTGCTAGCTGCCGCTTATCGCTCCGCGCATCCGAAATCAGACCCAGAAGGAGGATAGAATTGGGGGTGAAAGAACAAAGTGTAACTCTGGACATGTCAGTGGAGATCATAGAGGCATTACGTGGCAGCCGGTGGACAGGAGGAGCTCAGAAGAGGGGCAGGAGAGGTAAACTCACGAATCACCTGTACATTCGTGGTAACTGAAGCCCATGGCTGGACATACGGCTTTTATTTCATTCTAGTCCTACTTCCTGGCTTCAGTAGATACATTAAAAAAAATCTTTCTCATATCTTTTCTGGGTCTTTCTTCCTTCTTTCCTTCTTTCTTTTCTTTTTCTTTCTTTTTTTTTTTTTTCTTTTCTTTTTTTGGGCGAAGGCTTGTCTCCAGAACTTTCATTTCAACTTGCAGATGGCTTCCAGTGAATCTAACTAATCGTGTCACTGCTCAGGCCTTGGAAGGGAAAGAGGGGGGATGAATCAAAGAGAGGGAGGGAAAGGGGGAGGAGGAGAGAGAAACTGGGGGAAGACGAAGGAAAGGGAGTCTGATTCTCTCAAGGAAGGGACCTCCTCACCTTTGATCCGTCAGCCTGGGCTGCCAGCTCTTTCGCTCTGGTCACGCATGGACTTGCTTCTCCATCTAGCAACTCCCTTCCTAGCTATAGGCACCATAGCCTTTAACGCTGCTTCCTGATAGTCCTAGGAAAGTGCGCGCCCTGATAAGCCAACAGGTGTTTTGAGTGCCTGGGATGACTTGGCCCATGCTGGAGGCATGACGTGCCTGGTGGAGCAGGTCCCGGGCTGAGTCAGGCAGGCAGGTGACTGGATAAACAAGGTGACACCAAGGATCAACCCAATGGCTTGGAAGGCAGGAGGATAATGGAAGGCAGGGGAGCCTTCTCTGGAGCAAGTCAATGGGGTCAGCTGACAGACTCGCAGGAGAAATGGCCCACAGAGTGGGAGTGTGGGGCAGGAAGGAAATGGTCACCAGAAGGGGAGGCGGCGCCCAGGTGGCAGGGCTGTTGGCTGGGACCAGGACTCCCTGAAGAGCAGGTCTCCAAGGAGATTCGCTGTCAAGTGTGCCCACCTGACACAGGCTTCCTGATCTTAGATGGGCAGGTTGTTCCTGGGCCTGGGGACCGGGTGGAGCCTGGCTCCCTGGGGACAGTGGTGGCATCTCCTTTAGTTCTTGATTAAAGAGCAATACATCAAAATGTTCGCCTTAGTTATCTTTGAAAATGGGTAATGCTTTTTTCTAAAAAAATAAACCTGTCATTCATGTCACACTGCTATATTTAAAATAGACAACCAACAAGAACCCGCTGTGTAGCACAGGGAACTCCGCTCAATATTCTGTAATAGGCCAAGTGGGAAAAGAGTTTAATTTGACAAAGAACAGATACATGTCTATGTTGAACTGAATCAGTTTTCTGGACACCTGAAACTAACACGACATTGTTAATCAACGATGCTCCAACATAAAATAAAAATTAAAAGCAAACAAACAAAAAAATAAACCTGTCATTCACCAGACCTAAAAGTATAAAAATCAGAGGCTCGTATAGTATGAAAGGCTGTTGGTAACTTCATCACGTTTCAATGTTTATCACAAGCTCGTGCGTCATCAACCTCTCACCAGCTGCATTCCTCAGGTGGGGGGCTTTAAAGACCTGGCCGCCTGTGATGTTCCCTGTTGTAAAATATTTGTGTTTAGGGCTTCCCTGGTGGCGCAGTGGTTGAGAGTCCGCCTGCCGATGCAGGGGACACGGGTTCCTGCCCCAGTACGGTAAGATCCCACATGCCATGGAGCGGCTGGGCCGTGAGCCATGGCCGCTGAGCCTGCGCGTCCGGAGCCTGTGCTCCGCAACGGGAGAGGCCACAGCAGTGAGAGGCCCACGTACCAAAAAAAAAAAAAAAAAATTTGTGTTTAAAAGCAGAAAAAGCATCAAGATTGTAGCCCTGAGCAGCAGGGTGACAGTAGTTTGCCGTGATGTGAGCTACCTCTCCTGGTCGGGCACCTTGTTGAAAGCCCCTCTTAGGTTTGTCACCCCGATCGGGTGAAGAGCAGCAGTGCCTGAGGTGCCGAGCGCATTCTGCTCCCACTTACCACTGTGGGGGACAGGGGACAGTCTGTGCAGCGTGACGGCAGCTGCTTGTCACAGTCCTGGGAGAAATGCACCCCCCTCCTTGCACAGGTGATGAAGTTGAGGCTCTGAGAAGCCCAGGGATCCCAGACACGTAAAGATTGGGCTGTCAGGATTGAATCCAGGTCTTCTGATCTGGAGTCCCAGGCCCTTCCATTCTATCTCCTTCTGTTCTTTTTGTTTAATTATTTATCCCACACCTTTTTGTTTGAAAAGGATTTGAAAGGTCTCAGAGGTGAATATCGCTATCTTAAATTTAATGAACAAGAGCACCTTATTTTCTTTTTTTCCCCCAAATCAGGAGGAGAACAGGGCTCCTGGGGGCAGCCACCCACCAACATCACCCGAGTCTCTGTCTCCTGCGTTGGCTCCCCTTTCCCCCCGCACCTTCCTGTTCCCCCCGATCTCGGGGAGAGAGCAGTGAGTGGTGGCTTGAAGCAGGATCTCAGTTCCCTGCCCAGGAATTGGAGCTGAGTAGCCTGGATGAAAACCAGGAATCCTAGCCCCCAGTCCACCAGGGGCTAGAGGCTAGAAGCAAAGCTCCCCTGGCTCTTGCCCCATGTGAAAGCAAGAATGTTTCAAAGAGGCAAAACTGTAAAGTCAGGTACAAAGTTTATAATTAGAGACACAGCGCAACATGTGGGAGAGCACACAGAGAAACCGTTTGTTTATTTAAGACAGAAGCAAGGCAGAAATACACACCCGGAGAGAAAGGGTGTGGGCATCCTCCCTAATGAGGAGGAGTGCAGTAAAGAGACGGTTAAATCATTTATACAGGGCAGTTCTTCTGGGTTTCCTCTGGCCAGTCATCTTGCTTTGCCTTGGTCTGAGTCTGTATTTGGTCTAACTCAGTGTCCTCCCCTGTGGACATGTGCAATCTCTTAGCCAAGATGAATTCCAGCGCAAGGGTTTCTGGGAAGAAGAGCATATTATGGTCTGGCAGCCTCACCCTCCTCTGACCCCCGAGGAGCCTTTCTGGGCATGTGCAGTTGGGGAGGTCTTCTTGACCACAAGAATGAGGAATACATGGTCTCTTTATCTTTTACCCAAGCAGGACTCAGGTCCTCCTTGATCTTGCCATTACCTTCATCTTGGAGTACCTGTCCAGAGGGGACAGGCTCCCGCTGCGCGGGCTGGGGCCCGTCTGTCTCCCGCCTCACCCCCATCACAGCCTTTACACCCCACACGCTGCTGGGCCCTATGTGCTGCTTTTGCCACGTCCTGTCGACTGAAAAAAAAAATGCAGAACCTAAAAGTTGAGAGTTATGTTTTATTCGGTGGGCTAAACTGAGGACTTCAGCCTGGGACACAGCACCTCAGATAACTCCAGGAGAATGCTCCCCAGAGGGAAAGAGGAAACAGGACATATAGTTTTTCATGACAGAATAGCAGGAAGTCACAACATCAAAAGGTTATTGTTCATTAAGGAAAACCAGACATCTCAAGTTAGGGAATTTAGTGCTTTCCTATGTATAGGCAGGTGCAAGAGTCTGGGCTCACTGAAATCTTCCCTTTGATGTGCACCTCAGCTCTTTGGGCCCAGTGTCCTGTGTTTTCTCATCCAGAGTTTCCTCAGGGTGCATCCTTGGGCGTAGCTGCAGCAGCTGACTGTTAGATGGGGGGAAGGGGGCAAATCCTGCTTCCATCCTGAGTTCCCTCAGGGCTCAGCGTCTGGGCAGCTGTAATGTGATGGCTTGGTGGCTGCAGCATCCTTTGTTTACTGATACGGCAGCCACATGTTAGTTCTCAGCCCCTCACCCAACTGATTAGATGGGATTTTAGGGGGAATCTTTCCTGACACAGCAGGATCAGCATTTGATACTCTCTTCAGTTCCTTTTTGTTAAAGGCATTACAACCCACCCACATTTAATTTTTGTCGTGGGGAGGAGGGCAATGGGCCATCCAGGCATGTGCCCTGTGTGTCTGAGGCCACGGCCTTGGGAAGCTCCCCCTCCCCCGGCTCTTCCCTCCTCCTCTTTGGGTCACTGCTTTTTACATTTTGCTCCCTTCATGGTTTTTTTTCTTCTCTTTCTCTTTTTCTCTCCTAATGACAGGCTTAATTTTCAGTCACATCACATAATTTAAAATCAAATCTTTAAAATGTTAACATTCTACATTTCAGTCCAGTCCAAGCCAGAATACAGGGTTAAGTGAAATAAGACCTGTCCCTACCAAGATGCCCTCTGTCCTTTGCATTAACGATCAGCTTTTTCTTCCTAAAAACACTTTACAAGTAACTTCCACCACGCTCTTGGCAGGTAGTATCGCCATCCCTGTTTGCAGATGGGGAAAAATAAGCCATAGCTTATACAAGGCAACGTGGAGCAGAATATCTGCTGAGAATAAATCACAGAATCCCCGGCTCCTCCTGTCGCGTCTCAGACAGCGGAGGAGGTTTCCTGCGTGGGAGCCCCACGTGGACATGTCTGCGTTACTGCCCACCGGGCAGCCAGTCTGGGCTGCATCTCCTCAAACTCCGTTGCAGGAAACAACACCTTTTTGTGGTTAACAGGTAAGCAGTGAAAACCAGTTCCACGTGCATGTGTTTAGGAGATTCTGGGCCTGATGCAGTTAAATAAGTTTCCTTCCTACGGGATTCTCAGTCTTAACCGGAAGGGATCCCCCAAGAGTCTGCCTGGGGAGGGGCACAAACACTGCCTTTCTCCACAGGGCACCTCCCACCCACCCCACCGTCCACTTAGCGTCTCCAGAATGTTCTGTGTAACAAGGTTTAGAGGAACGTTTATCTATTGACACGTCTCTTGTCAAAATCAATGGTTTCCTAACATCACCAGTAGAGAAAATGGGTGTTTAAAAACTCTTAGCCCGGGACTTCCCTGGTGGCACAGTGGTTAAGAATCCGCCTGCCGATGCAGGGGACACGGGTTTGATCCCTGGTCCGGGAAGATCCCACATGCTGTGGCGCAACTAAGCCCGTGAGCCACAACTACTGAGCCTGTGCACTGAAGCCTGTGAGCCGCAACTACTGAGGCCCACATGTCTGGAGCCTGTGCTCTGCAGCAGGAGAGGCCACTGCAGTGAGGGGCCCACACACCGCAGCGAAGAGTGGCCCCTGCTCACCACAACTAGAGAAAGCCCGTGCGCAGCAACAAAGACCCAATGCAGCCAAAAATTAAAAAAAAAAAAACACAAAAAAAAACCCTTAGCCTCGGGGAAAGGGGACAAAGTTTTGATGTAGCCATGCCCAGTGAGGAATGCGGGTGGGGAGGGGCGCATTCTCCTCTGTCCTGAGATAGATCCTAGCTCTTCTTTCCCTATATGTGGATACAGAGGAGGGAACTAAGAAGAGTGGGCCAGGTCAGCAGAGGCCACTTCTGCAGGCTGGCGTGTCGGACCCTGGGCTTGAGGATCCCTGAACACGTCTGTTTCTTGGGCATCACCCTTGGAAATTGGGAAGGAACAGGCCCCAGGACCCCCTTGGTCCTCCAACACCATCCGGTGACCTGGCCCATGTCTGTTTGCTATGGTAACTCAAGAAGTCCCCCACCAACAGCGCATTAGCCAAAGTGATGGTGGTTAAGAGGCAGAGATCCAAGTTCTAGGGCTCAGAGGACAGCTGTGGTCTGTCAGTGTGCATCCATTGGGAGCAACTGGCCTCTCTTTAAAGGAAGCTCTAGCTCAGGCCTCAGAGGGACCAGCCACTGCTCTCACCGTCCTGCCTCGGTCCTGCAATGCCTAACGTCACAGCAAGTCCTTCCTGCGGTGGAAACTGGAAAATCCTGCCATGCTTAGCACTGAGTTTATGAGTTTCTCAAACTGGGGTACACATACCCCGAGGAGCGGGTGTGTGCAAAGTCACAGGATAAACATGTAGGAATTTTACCTGTAGATTAAAAAAAGGTATTATATGAAACCAAACATATTATGACCTATCATGAAAAACTTGAGTTTTTAAGGTGATTAAATACAAGACTTCAGTGAAATCTTGTGGGCCTCTAAAATGGGAATAGGAGTTGGCTATCATTTACTCTCAGATATAAAAGTTTGGAATTTTTATATCGAGTCCAATACCCATTTTATAACTGAAGAAACGGAGGCCAGAAAGATTAAATATCTTGTCCTGACCCCCCAGCCTGGACGAAAATGTTAGTTCCTACCCAGTATTCATTCCCATCCCTCTACCCACCCCACCCCCGCTTTTAACTGCATAACTGGAGTTATGCTCAGGACAGTGATGTGCTCAGCTGAAAATACTTGCCTTCTCAGAATTCCTGGCATTTAGAAACAGCCACTCAATACAGTTCTGTCCAGTGGCCCAGCCCAGGGCCCCCCACTTCCCATGGGGCTTATTGGGGTGTTTACAGCTAGAGAAACACCAGGAAGCACTACGCTCTCCCCCTTAGGCCCCCCTTTTATATCCTCATTTACTCTGAGCTGTGAATATTTTTAACCCTGTCAATATGGCCAGCTCTTCTTTTTTATTCTTCTGAGAGTGATTATTTCATCAATTTTCAGTCCCCCTCCCTGTAGGATGAGTCTCTGTGGGTGGTCTCCAGACTCAGGCTCCAATGGAACAAATAAAAATGTTTCTTTTATAAAAAAAAAAAAAGTTTTTTTTTGAGGGTTTCTGGAAATATTTGCTTTCCTGACTCGGATGTCTTCCCTTCTCTTTTTCTTCTTCTTTCATATTTCTGTCCAAAACATGGGTGTGAGGTCTGGAGGTGCTGCAGTCATCTTGTACTAAGAGGGAACAGCTCAAGGATGGATGCCGATGTGTGTGGGGTGTGGGGAAACAGGAAGGTAGAATGAGGCTTGGTCTCCAATAGCATTGTTGAACAGCTGCTCCAGCACTGGACGGCTAGGACTCAGACTCTGTGATATGTGAGAACCATTAATACTTGTTTTTTTAAGTCCCTTTAACTAGGTTTCCATTAGAGGCAAGTGAATTCCTGACTGATATGCCCAGAGAGCTTGGGGTTGATGCGGAGAGTTTTCACCCTGTTACACAATCTTCCCTCATTAGGGGCTCTGGCACAGACTAAAGTGGAAAGAGACGAAGGAAGGCAGGAGAACGTGATTCCTTTTCCCTGCCTGACACAGAGGGGGAGACCTGATTCCAGACCGTGGGCTCCGGAGCAGGCGTCCCAGGGGCAGGTGGTCTGGAGGGGCCAGGTCAGGGCTGCCCTGTGCTCTGCTTGCCTTTGAAAGGCTTATTGCCTCTTTGGAGGTCAGAGGCGCCCAAGCCGGAGGTGGACTTCCCACCGCTGCTGGGCCCTCCAGCCACTTGTTCACAGCTAGCGCCTCTGCTGTCCCAGCCCCAGCCCTGCATTGCCATGGTGACAGTCTTGACCCCCTGGCATCCGCAAGTGCCTTTTCTTGAAAGGACCTCTGTGCTTTATTTATCAATTTCATCCCTTGTCACGGCCTCCTTACTCAGCTCAGGGACCCCTCGGTCCCAGCTCTGACCCCGGTGCCTGTAGGAGGGGCTGGCAGAGCTCCCTCATCCCTCCTGGTGAGAACAAAACAGACACAAAACACAAAGGTCAGGCTCCGCTCCGGCTCAGCGTCTGCTGGCCTGTGAGGCCGGGACGGAGGTGGCCCCAGACTCCAGCCCGGAATGTGCCTCAGAAACTCACTCCAGGTCACGGAAGACGTGGACCAGCTCACGGCTCCCAAACTGGGATTGCGGTCTGGGGAGGCTTGGCGGGTAGGGCTACGCTGCCGACATTTAAGAGAAGACTCAAATGCACCGCGAATCTTCTCAAAGAGAAAAGACATTTATTTTCCTCTCTCAGAAGCCTAGGGGCAGACAGAGCAGGGCTGGTGTGGCGGGTCACCAACAACGGGGTCCCAGGCAACTTCAGCTCCGCCATCTCACCGTGGCTCCCGTTCTTCAGGGCACGTCGTGGTCCAGGCGGTCTCCGGACCTCCGGCATCCCATGAGCATTCGGGGCGGGGGGGGGGAGGGGAGAGGGCAGAGCAGCTTCCCCGTCCCTCTGCCTCTCTCACAAGGAGCCTCCCCAGCAGGCCTTCTCAACACATTTAAGTCTCACCTCCTTGATCTTAGTCTCACGGCCCTGCCACACCACGGCCCTGCCACACCACGGTCCTCACCGGCTGAGGGAGCCCTGGCCACATCATCCTCTGGCTGGGTGTCCTGCCAGCCCTGATGCTGTGCGAGTTCGTCGGGGAGGTGGGTGTTGAGTAGTGACTGTCTCTCTCTGCTGCAGATGGCAAGGGGTGCATGGGGAGGTCTCCAAAGACCTTCTCCCAATGGGACTGAGCACCTAGGTGTGTTCCCATTGATTGCTGAGTCCTACCTGTCAAAGACGGGTACTCCATGTTTCCACCTGGACACTGGGAAGCGGTGGAAGCCGCAAGTGCAGTCTGACCTTACCCTGAGTGGCAGGTGGGGCATCACAGACAGTCCCCTCTGCAAAGAACCTCAGTGCCACTAGTCTCCAGCAGATAACTGTCCATGCCCGGCATCAGGGGCTGAGACATGCACAGTGACCTGAATGAAGAATCAACAGAGTCCATTTACTAGACCAGCATCCAAAGCTGTTGGTTCACTTTGTTACCAAGCGGACGGCAAATTAAAGGGTGCAAGGCCACCCATCTGTGCTAGCATTCTACACGCCCCTGTATGTGGGCACACAGAGCCCTGAGGGAGAAGACGACCCCACTGCTGAGGATGGTCATGGATGGAAAACAGTCCCCTAGGGTGGTAGCCTCTGCCTGCGCCAAAAGGAGCCCCCCAAAAGGAGCCCGGAAGGGACTTGGGGATGCCATGGCCCTTCCTCTTCACCTGCAGACAAGAAGCTGAGGCCTGCTTAGACAGCATGACTGGCCCAAGGATGCTGGACCAGCGGTAGCTGGACCAGAACTGCCAGCCTTCTGCCTGGCCCCTGTGCCTCGATGGTTGCCGTGCCTGTGTGTCTTTGGGGCTAACCTCTGCTGGAGTTTGGTCTCAAGCCCGGATAAGAGGGTGACCCACGCCTTGCCACTTCTCTTCAATGGTAGCTTCACCATCAGCAAGGCAACAATGATCTCTCTGGGAAGCAATTCCTGGAAGAAATAGAAAATGCGAGGACTACTGATCGGGCCAACCTGACAGTGGTACCTAAATGCTAAGTGTGCGTTATTAATTTTACGCCCTCAGCAGCAGGCCATGCACTCCACGAGTGCCAGAGTCATTGCTTCCAAAGGAGCGCGGAGCCGGGCAGGAATCCGTGGGGCTCCACCTGCGGCTCCGCTGCAGTCTCGCTGTCCCACAGGGCCTTGTGCGCCTGCGCGTTGCCTCAGCTCCCCTCCTCCAGCGGAAGGTCTGCATGTGATGGGCACAGCCCGGCAAGCGCTCCCGGGGTCCCTCCTGGGCCGTCACAGGCCACTAGGAGGCTGCACACGAGGAGGTGTAATTACCCCACCAGGACCTTGACGGGGCTGCCGGTGGGAGCAGTCAGCTGCGGGTTGTCCCAGCTTTTCTTTGTCTTGCTATATAGGTTTTTACGAATTGATGAGAAAAGAAATGCCCCCGTGTATAACGACCCTGTGCTAAAGAAAAAGACATCAGAAACTCTGCTCCCGTATTCATTTTTGTGACTGAGTCACTATAGGTACATATCGTACTCTAAATTTCCTTACAAAATGGACATTTGTGGCTGATACAGTGATGTATACTCTGGGGAGACACATTTTGAAGTGGCTCTTGCTGGGAAAATTCTCCACGTCTTTATATATTCACTGGGTGCTTAAGTCCAGGCCAAGAATCTCTGCCTTCATGGGGCAGATGCTCCAACGAGGTGGTGAGCCCAGAACAGATAAAACTACAAGAGAGCAGGGTGTGGCTGCTGCTTGAGAGAGGAGCGGGGCTGGCCACACGTGTGTGGAATTGCGGTGCCCCACAGAGAAGCCCTTGAAGTAGAGACCAGATTTTGACCAATAGGAATGGTGGAAGAGGGCCTTGGGGGAAGAAGGAAGCAGAAACAGAACCAACAGGATGTGCCTAAATATATGGAGAAAGATTGATTTTCAGCAATTGGCTCGTATGACAGTGGCAGCTGACAAGTCCAAAGTCTGCAGGGCAGGCCGCCGGGCTGCAGACCCAGGGGGAGCTGCCGTTCATGTCCAAAGGCCGTCCGCTGCAGAATTCCCCCTTCAGTGGGAGACCTATCTTTTTCTTAAGGCCTTCAACTGACTAGCGGAGGCCCACCCACATTATGGAGGGCAATCTGCATTACTTGAAGTCTACTGATTGAAATGTACATCTTAGCCAAAAAATTCTTTAACAGAAACATCCAGAATAATGTTTGACCAAATATCTGGGCAGTGTGGCCCAGCCACGTTGACACATAAAATCAACCACCACAGAGAGTAGATTTGTGAAGGCAGGAAAGTGTGAGCATGGCTGGGGAAAGTGAGTGGTCCGTGCAGGGGCTGGAGCAGGTGGGAGGGGGGACCAGGCCTGCGAAGGGGCAGAGGGTGGAGGCTGTGCCTCATGGGACAAGGTTTGTGGAGCAGGGGACAGGAGGGGCTGGTTGGTGCCGGTGCAGGACAGGCTTGGGGGAGGCTATGGGGCTGGTTTAAGGAAGAAAGTCATGAAAAGTGGAGGTGAAGGCAAATGACAATTTAAAGAGAGACTCTGAGAGCACTGCAGCGCTCTGGTCTTACACCACTCACACACCCTGAGGGACATGAGACGCAGCCTTGGGATTTTTCCATTTCTTCCCACATCATCACAGGCTCTCAGCCCAAAACTTCGTGTGCATGTACTCTCTTAAGTCTTGGTACCAGGCATGGCTGCGCTTCTCTTGAGCAAGTCTTGGTTTCCATCTTTGGGGCGTTGTGATTAGTGATACTGAGCACGGCTTCCTCTTTGCGTTAGCTATCGAGCATCTTGAAACCAAACTTGGAGATTGGATTTATTGTGGGGCATCATGGCACACACGTTTTGTGTCGTATCCTGGCTTTACCTTATTTTTCTTGTCCTCATTTTCTTTCCCCTCTTTTCTCGCTTGTTTTTAAGTCTTGTTTCGATGTACGCACCTTTGCAAGTTACTTCAAATCCTCTTTGGAATGATGTGAAGTATACACGGATTAGACATAGATTAACAACCAACTGGACTTGACAACAGACAGAATGAAGAGTGACTTTGGGGTCCAGAAATGTTCCAAGCCTTCACTAGAGAAAAGAAAATCTGGACGCAGGCCAGTCTGGAAATGACTCTGAAATGAGTTCTATTTTAAGATAGAGTGAGTTCTGCCAGAACTTGCCAATCACAGCTGCCCAAATAATGCCTGCTCCCTGCAGGCTTCGCCCTCCCTGGGCTCTGGAACAATGAGAATCAATAGTGGATTAGTGTCTGTTTGAAGCCACTCCTCTCCAGCAAGCCATGTCGAGAATTGATCTGTCCCTACAACGCCCCGAGCCTGGGTGCCAGGTCCTTACATGAACACAGAGCTTCATCTCTAGTACCTGGGGCTCTTCTGCCCTGGCTCTCCATGGAGTCCTCATCCTCTGGAGGAGTTCCTGTCTCTCCCTTTACCCCTGAACTGGGCTTTGCTTCTGGGGTCCATCACTTCATTCCAAATTATTCTCCCTGGTTTAGGATCTGGACGGACCAAATGTTGATCTGTTACATCAGAGCTTCCCGGCTAGGAATCCAGGTCTGGATGAGGCTTGAGTCTTCTGTGTCAGCTTTGATCTGGTTTAGGACTGCTTCTCCTCCCTGAGGATGATCCCTGCCTCAGCTGGCCCGTCTTCCCAGCCCTCACGCCATGGTTGCTGTGGAAGGGCTCTTCTTCCTCCAAAGGCGAGCTTCCTGCATATCTTGCAACCAGGACCAAGCTGAGTGTCGTGAGTGTGGGGCTCCACAGGCAATCACATTGAGGTGTGTGGCAGGCAGTTAGGAAGTAGGAAGCTGCTGAGAGTGGGGATGGCAAGTGGTGTTGATTTAGGAGGCATCTGCATGGAAGGAAGTAACTGTAGGCGTGGCAGGAGTTCAATCACTCAGAGACCGATATTGGGGTAAGAAGAGAAGAAGGACAAGGAGATAAATTTTGGGGCAGTATCTCTATTATGAGGACAGAAGAAGGAAGGAGATCGTAAAGTAGCCTTGGATGGTGGGATTGAGAACACCCAAGGAGAACCAAGGGGAAAATGGGGGTACAGGAAGCTGGGAGAGGAGAGAGCTCCAGGAAGGAGAAGCAGTGAACAGTGACAAATGCTGCAGAGAGAGGAGGGGAGGGGAGGAAGGGAGGGGGGGAGGGGAGGAAGTGGGAAGGGGGAGGGGAGGCGGAGGGGAAGAAAGGGAGGGACAGGGAGGGGGGGGGGGCGGGGAGGGAGGGGGGGGGAGGGGAGGGGAGGGAGGGAGCACAGTGACATGGCTACCACAGGTCCCTAATGAGTTCTGTAGGCACAATTGAATCATGGCCAAAAGTCTGACTGAATAGAATTAAGACAAGGAAGTGGTGAGAAAATAGGGGATTTATGGAAAGCCTACATTTTAAGAAAAGCTTTGAAGGGAAGAAGAAAGAGAACTGTATGTAGGGACGAGGGTGCTGTGAAGCGCAGGGCCACAGAGCCTTTGTTACTGGTGTGCTTAATGGTCATCTGATCTCAGCCAGTCATGAAGCCCACATTGCCATATCTCTCTTTTGGGAGAAAAAGAAGCAAAGCAGTATTTCTCCCTCCAGTAAGCCAACATGGACATCTCTCACAATCCAAAAATCTCCTGATCAAAGGTATGAATCTTAATACACTTGAATGCTCTGCAAGGGGACCTAGGACAGATTTTTTGACTCCTTGTAAAAGAGGTAGCTTTGAGCTCTTAGCAGTGCCAGTTAGTTGGGCGAGGGACATAGTCTTGCTTTCCGGAATTTGTCATCCAGGACCTGGATAGAATGTCATTTAATATTTTCTATATTCTTACACTGAGTATAGTATATGGACAATGGGACAGGATGTTGGGGACATCTGTGGCATATGGTCATAGTACTAGAGATCACATCATGGAATTAGAAACAAGTAGTTCTTGAGTGACTATGCAAGAAGAGAATTGGACAATTTAAATTCCTATCCAAAAACATATATAGCTTTATCCACTCAAGAATAAATTAGTTTTAAAGGGAGAGGATTGGCTGTGGCAGTCTCATCCGAATATCAGGTCTCGACTGTCTCTAATCCTTGGGGAAGTAAGTCGCAGGGAAACTGGGTTTTGATGCCTATAAATCAGCAGTCCCCAACCTTTTTGGCACCAGGGACTGGTTTCTTGGAAGACACTTGTTCCACAGACGGGGGCGGGGATGGTTCAGGCAGTAATGTGAAAGACGGGGAGCGGCTATAAATACAGGCGAAGCTTCATTCGCTTGCCTGCCGCTCACCTCCTGCTGTGTGGCCTGGTTCCTAACAGGCCATGGACCAATACTGGTCCACAGCCCAGGGGTTGGGGACCCCTGCTACAAATGGTCTCTCTCGTGGTCACTGATCAAATTACAAAACAAACTTAATTCCGAAAGTATTAGCAATGTTTTCATATTTGGAGGTTACTTTGTCAAAAATATAGGTCCGGGATGAATTTTTTAAAGTTGAGAAACCAAAACCGTATTTCTCTCCGTTGGCTTCTGATAGCTGTGTGCTTTGGATCCAAACTCTTGGTGTTTGAGGCTCCTCCCAATCTGTCCCTGCCTTTAACTCTATGTTCCCACACCCAGTGGGCATGCAGGTTACCTCAGGTAGTCCATTCTGTCTGCTGCAGGTCCAGGTTGGCCTAGTGCCTCTGTCTCTTTGGGGTCCCCTGCCGCTGCCTTCATGTCCAAGCCAAGCAGACTGCACCCCAGTGGCCTGTATGGTGAGCGTCTGCCCCTCTGCTCTATTTGGAGAGTTTCATGGTTGAGTCTCTTACACCTCACCCCTGTGTCATTCCAGTTTTCTCTGATCCCATCTTGGCTTATATCTGCTTTCTGTCTCTCCTCCAGTTTTTTTTACACATTGGGCTTATTAACTGACCTTCACTTTCCAGTTCATCCCTTAGCAGTCCCCAGGGAGCTTTAGCTGGAGATTAACTCTAGTTCCTTTGCTCTGATTCTCTCTAATGCGGTACCATGCCCTAACTCAATACCACTGAGCTCCAAACCACGAGCTGGCCTGCTAGGCTAGTTCCCTCGATCCCTGGGAGTATGTGTGTGTATGTGGACATGTGAGTGTGTGAGTGTATGTGTGTAAGTGCAGTGCTCAGAAGTTTCCCCACTAGGAATCATCACCTTCTCTTTTATCTAAGCAAAACCTCTCTTGCCGAAGATGAGTTCACCCACTCTATGTGCCTCAATATTCTTATCTTTAAAATGAGGATCATAATAGTTATTTCTAGATGCTGTTGGGAGGATGTACATTTTTTAAAAATTACATTGTATCCAGCAGAGTCCCTGTCACATGTAAATTGCTTGTTAAGTGGGTGCCCATCTCAATTATGATGTTATGGTGATCAGATTTCTCCAGCCAGATTTCTGGTGACCTCTTCCTTCTCTAATATTTAGTAGTACTTCAAGCTGAACCCTGGAACTGATTATGCAATCATGTATCCTCTTGATTCCCAAACAAGATTGTAAGAAGATTAAGAACAGGGGTGATGTATTGTATTTTTCTGGTATCTCCTATAAAACTAAGCACATAATTTTTGACAGTGGAGAAGTAGAGAAGTAAAGAAGATAAGGAAACCAGAGGTCTAGGAGAAAAAGAGAGAGAGAGAGAGAAAAAAAAGAGAGGTCTAGGAGAATGCACTTTTGAACGGTGCCTATAAAAGGGATCTCCCACCAAGAGAAGAGCAAACACCAGAGCATCTCTGAGTTTACCAGATAAATTTCCAAGCTGGACTCCACTGCAACTCACATCCCACCTTAGAGCTCATAAAGAGAGCAGCATTCTTCTCCATTCAGAGATGCGATGCTCACCCTCCCACACGAAACATAGGACTTCTTCACATCTCTCCCCTCCTTCCCATCATAGACACTGGATCTCAAGGGGTCATAGACAGAAGGCAGTACTGCCCCGCCAATAGATTGTGACACCACACTCCAAAATGTCGCCAATGACCCATATATTGCAATTTGTAGTCACAGGGCTGAAGGGGATGTGGACACCCCTCTGGTCTTGACATTGACAGGACCCCACAGAGCCCTCTCTTAGTCTTCTCAAGGACACCCCTGCCCCCCTTACTTGAAATAGTTGGTGAATTTCCACTCAATGTCTGGAATGAGTTGAGGAACTGGAGGGTCTCTCTTGGGTGTTGACAAATTATGTAAGAGCCCCAGGGAGGTACCAGCCCCCTACAACACATGCGCATCTGAAGTCCTTTTACCTCCTTTTCACCCTGTTTGTCACCATAACTAATATTTTGCAAGGAATTACCCAGGGAAATGAGAGTAGGCAGTCATTTGCAGGAAGCTTCTGTGAGTCGGCTTCCTGGATGTGGGCTCATTTCATCACATATGTGGGTTATATGGCATTTGAAAGACATGAGGATGGGCTACTGATTAGCTTTGAAAGGAAGTCAGCTGACCTCTAACCACCAGCTGGTCCTAATTCCACTCGTGTTTAAGTTTTCTTTCTTTCAGTCTGAAACCAGCATTGGCAGATTAGTTAGCCCAGCTATTCCGAATATTTCTAGGGGGGCTGCCATTGTTCTTGCATGAAAAGGAATTGGGCCAAAGTCATTACTCCTGCCAGAGAAAAGCAGCCTCTGCTCCCACCTCTTCTCTGCTGGAGCACTCATTAGTTGCGTCACCGAATTCTAAGCCTCTCTTGCAGCAATTACGGCTCCTTCTATTATGAGCTTGTTGAGAGTTGGTTTGGGTAAAATTCTGCTTATTTCCTTGCTCCACAGGAAAATCCGATTTTGTTCCTTTGCCCAAAGCAACTGCACCTCTCAACCTGTTCTGGGCATCTGGCTATTGAGATCAACGGCAATGCAAACACAATAGGACTATGTTCCTCTTACGAGCCAATCACTCCCTTTGGCAAATCTCAGCAGTGTCCGATTAAGTAAGCAACCACTAGCAGAGCCATCCATCAAAACAAACCAGTCAACACAGAAAATAAGCAGCTGGGATACATCAGGGGCTTCAGAAGAATCTACATTGTCTCATTCTCTTGCTTAGTACATAATTCCTATAAGGAGCACGGTGGTGTGTACCACCATGGCAGACCCTGCTGCAAGTGTGGCCGTGGACTTGCTAAGGAGAATGCTGCTGCTTTTCTGAGGACACTTCAGTATGACAGCTTGGAAAGAAATGCTATTTCATAGAGAAGCTCTCTCTCGGTGTACTGTGTGTACAACAGAAACAGGAATCACGTTTTCTAATGATGAGGAAGTACTGTCTTACAGAATTCAGGAGCAGTTCTGGGGACCTTGCCTGGACACATGGTTGCCAGAGACTTAGCCCACGGATGGCCTATCACCTGGCCCAGATTCGAGCTGCATCCCAGGCCTTGTCTCTGATGTCTTTCCCTGTGTAGTTTGTGAGTTTTGGAAATTCTTTTGTGAATATGTCACATTTTCCTGATTATTTGGCTTATTCATATGTCAACTCTTCAAGAAAAGGAAAGACTTATCTCATTTCTGTATTGTCTTTATTCACTGATGTTTGTATTCCTCACTTAGAGTATGTCTTATGCACATTTGTGAGTCCAGTGCCTCACATTAAGGACTCCCATGTGTTGTCCAAAGAAAATAATTCAAGGGTCTCAAGTCGAGGTCAAAGGTTTCATTCAGCTGGTTCACATCAGGTCAGGGAACACCTGAAGACTGAGTAACTCCCCATTCACAGCAGGGCTGGAGCTCTGTAGGGTGAGGGAAAGACAGGCGGGCATGTCCTGGTGATTCAGGTCAGGTAAAGGTTTTTGTCTTTCACTGCTGTGAAACTTGCTCCTGGAGGCTGTCCTGGTTTTCATACATCTTGCTCAGGATTGTGTGGTCCCGTCCTGGTACCCCTTCCAACAGCACTTTAAAGAACTGTTTTTGCAAACCTTGCAGGTTTTTTGGTCAGTCAAGGTTCACAGGTTGGGGGATATAGGGGAAAAATGGGAGAGGGGGTTAGGGTTGAAGGCAGCACAGAAACTGAGGACCCTCCTCATGCCCGTTGGAGTCTTTTTACAGAGTAAATATTTAATAAATGTTTGTTGAATGTATGAAAATATGACTGAAAAGGTCTAGGGTCCATGTCTGAAATGCCTAACATTCTCCTCATTTAACATGTGTAAATGATATGATCAGACAGCCAGAGCTCAAAAACTTCCCAGTGACCTGGGCTGAGTAGGAGGGATGAGCAGAACTCACAGAAATGGGACACATCTCTAACTCGATGAAGTGGGCATTTAATACAGGGTGTTTCATGAGATCTCGAAAGAGAGAGTAGAGTCTCCACCCCCCAGTAGCAACCTCTCCCCTCCCCCACTCCTGTGCCCTCAGGCTTCAGAAGAGTGGGTATTATGCAATACCCAATCCAGAAATTGTAACTCTGGGGGGGAGAAGGAACAAACTGGTTCCAGATAAGGTGAGATGTGTACTAAGGAAAATTCACTTTTAATGTACCAAGAAATAGAAGGTTTAGACAGAACTCTCCTTGTTCGGTATGAACGAGATGAAAAGAAATGGCCTGTCAACTCTGCAGACGTGCCCCACTACACACACATGACTGAAAAAGAGGAACGTTATACTGTATTCAAAATACAGAAGAAGAATCCAGCCTGGAAGAAAATATAATCCTTAAACCAGAAGCATCTTCCTCATGAGTGTTTCAAACTACATGTGAATAAGAACATAAACTAATTTTAATAAAGAGCATAGAGAGGAAATGGAGCAATATCCATAGAATTCTAAAGGAAACAGCTACTTGAGAATACTGTTCCCAGTTGTTATTTAAATATAGAGACAGCAGGTGGACATTCATAAACGTAAAAAACCCCAGGGAAACATAATTATTACTATTAACTTTATTATGTTTTGATTCATTCTGTTGTTGGTTCTGGCTTTTTTTGTTCCTTTGTTTGTTGTTGTTGTTTTACTAATTTTTTTTAAATTTAGTCTTTTGGGATCTTTGTGTTTGATAACATATTTTTTATTTTTTAATATATTTCTATTTTTACTTTGCTTTTCTGTTGTTCTGTGTTCTTTTCCCTTATTTTTTTCTTCTTTAATATATTTTTAATTTTATTTTAATTTCCGTTTCTACTTTGCTTTTCTGTTCTGTGTTTTTTCTCATTTTATTTTATCATTTTTATCAGTTTGTTCTGTTTCCTTGCTTTATCCTTCAGTTGGCACACTGCTTTGGTTTTATTTGTAAGTTTTTTATTTTTCTTAGTTCTGATTCTAACTGTTTGATTTTGTTTTGGGGTTCTTCTGTTTGTCTGGTTGCTCTCTTGCTTTTTATTTGGTTCTGTTTTTGTTTCTTTTATATGTGTGTGTGTGTTTCCTTGTTTCTGTTTTTGTTTGATTTTGTTTTTACCACTTCTCTGGAGTTTTCTCTGGTTTTTTTCCTTCTTCTTCTTTCTTTAATATATTTTTAATTAAAAAAATATTTCTACGTTGCTTTTCTGTTGTTTTCTCTTCTTTCCCCTTTCTTTTTTTCTTTCTTTTAAATCATTTTTTGTTGGTTTGTTTTGTTTCTTTGCTTTATTCTTCAGTTGGCACTCTGCTTTGGTTTTCTTTTTTGATTTTGTGTTTTTGTTAGTTTTCATTTTAATTGTTTGATTTCATTCTTGGGTTCTTTGGTTGTTCTCTTGCTTTTTGTTTCATTTGGTTCTGTTTTTGTTTCTTTTGTGTGTGTGTGTTTCCTTGTTTCTGTTTTTGTTTGTTTGATTTTACTTTTTACCATTTATCTGGGGTTTTATTAGTCTTTTTTTTTCAATTTCCTTTATTGCTGGGGCGAGCGACATGCGAGTCTTGGTTCATCAACTGGAAGTCGGGCCTGAGGCTCTGGGGTGGGAGCACTGAGTTCAGGATGCTGGACCACTAGAGAATTCCCCGCCCCAGGGAAGATCAATCGCTGAGAGCTCTCATGGAGGCCTCTATCTGAATCCAAGACCTGACTCCACCTAATTGCCTGCAGCTCCCAGCACTGGATACCTCACACCAAACAATAAACAAGACAGGAACACAAACCCACCCATCAGCATACAGACTACCTAAAGTCATACTAAGCTCACAGACACCCCAAAACACACCAGCTGACATGGTGCTGCTCATCAGAGGGAAAAGACTCAGCTCCACCCACCAGAACACAGGCACCAGTCCCTCTCATCAGAAAGCCTAAGCAAGACACTGGACCAACCCCACCACTGGGAGCAGAGAACAGAAGCAAGAGGAACTACACCCTGCAGCCTAGGGAAAGGAGACCTCAAATACTGTAAATTAGACAAAATGAGAAGACAGAGAAATATCTTACAGGCAGAGGAGCAAGATAAAAACCCACAAGACCAAATAAATGAAGAGGAAATAGGCGAAATACCTGAAAAATAATTTAGAGTAATAATAGTAAAGATGATCCAAAATCTCGAAAATAGAATAGAGAAAATACAAGAAACGTTTAACAAGGACCTAGAAGAAGTAAAGAGCAAACAAACAGTAAAGAACAACACAATAACTGAAATTAAAAATACTCTAGAAGGAATAAAGAGCAGAATAACTGAGGCAGAAGAACAGATGAGTTAGCTGGAAGATAGAATGGTGGAAATAACTGTCACAGAGCAGAATAAAGAAAAAAGAATGAAAAGAATGGAGGACAGTCTCAGAGACCGCTGGGACAACATTAAGTGCACCAACATTCGAATTACAGGCGTCCCAGAAGAAGAAGAATAAAAGGGTCTGAGAAAATATTTGAAGAGATTATAGTTGAAAACTTCCCTAACATGGGAAAGGAAATAGTCAATCAAGTCCAGGAAGCACAGAGAGTCCCATACAGGATAAACCCAAAGAGAAACACGCCAAGACACATATTAATCAAACTAACAAAATTTAAATGCAAAGAAAAAATCAAATTAAAAGCAGCAAGGGAAAAGCAACAGATAACATATAAGGGAATCCCCATAAGGTTAACAGCTGATCTTTCAGCAGAAACTCTGCAAGCCAGAAGGGAGTGGCAGGATATATTTAAAGTGATGAAAGGGAAAAGCCTACAACCAATATCACTCTACCCAGCAAGGATCTCATTCAGATTCAATGGAGAAATCAAAAACTTTACAGACAAGCAAAAGTTAAGAGAATCCAGCACCACCAAACCAGCTTTACAACAAATGCTAAAGGAACTCCTCTAGGCAGGAAACACAAGAGAAGGAAAAGACCTACAAAAACAACCCAAAACAATTAAGAAAATGGTAATAGGAACATACATATCAATAATTACTTTAAATGTAAATAGAGTAAATGCTCCAAGCAAAACACACAGACTGGCTGAATGGATACAAAAACAAGACCCATATATATCCTGTCTACAAGAGACCAACTTCAGACCTAGGGACACATACAGACTGAAGGTAAGGGGATGGAAAAAGATATTCCATGCAAATGGAAATCAAAAGAGAGCTGGAGTAGCAATACTCATATCAGACACAACAGACTGTAAAATAAAAAACTATTACAAGAGACAAGGAAGGACACTACATAATGATCAAAGGATCAATCCAAGAAGAAGATATAACAATTGTAAATATCTGTGCACCCAGCATAGGAGCACCTCAATACATAAGGCAAATGCTAACAGCCATAAAACGGGAAATCAACAGTAACACAATCATAGTAGGGGACTTTGACACCCCACATACACCAATGGACAGATCATCCAAACAGAAAATAAATAAGGAAACACAAGCTTTATATGACACATTTGACCAGATGGGCTTAATCGATATTTATAGGACATTCCATCCAAAAACAACAGAATACACTTTCTTCTCAAGTGCACATGGAACATTCTCCAGGATAGATCACATCCTGGTTCACAAATCAAGCCTTGGTAAATTTAAGAAAATTGAAATCATATCAAACATCTTTTCCAACCACAATGCTATGAGACTAGAAATCAACTTCAGGAAAAAAATTGTAAAAAATACAAACACATGAAGTCTAAACAGTATGCTACTAAACCACCAATGGATCACTGAAGAAATCAAAAAGGAAATCAAAAAATACCTAGAGACAAATGACAGTGAAAACATGATGACCCAAAACCTATGGGTTGCAGTAAAAGCAGTTCTAAGATGGAAGTTTATAGCAATACAATCCTACCTCAAGAAACAAGAAAGATCTCAAAAAAACAACCTAACCTTACACCTAAAGCAATTAGAGAAAGAAGAAGAAGAACAACAACAACAAAAAAAACCCAGAGTTAGAAGGAAAGAAATCATAAAGATCAGAACAGAAATAAATGAAAAAGAAATGAAGGAAACAATAGCAAAAATCAATAAAACTAAAAGCTGCTTCTTTGAGAAGATAAACAAAATGATAAACCTTTAGCGAGACTCATCAGGAAACAAAGGGAGAAGACTCAAATCAACAGAATTAGAAATGAAAAAGAAGTAACAACTGACACTGCAGAAATACAAAGGATCATGAGAGATTACTACAAGCAACTATATGCCAATAAAATGGACAACCGGGAAGAAATGGACAAATTCTTAGAAAAGTATAACCTTCCAAGACTGAACCAGGAAGAAACAGAAAACATGAACAGACAAATCACAAGCACTGAAATTGAAACTATGCTTAAAAATCTTCCAACAAACAAAAGCCCAGGGCCAGACGGCCTCACAGGTGAATTCTATCAAACATTTAGAGACGAGCTAACACCTATCCTTCTCAAACTCTTCCAAAATATAGCAGAGGGAGGAACACTCCCAAACTCGTTCTACGAGGCCACCAACACCCTGATACCAAAACCAGACAAAGATGTCACAAAAAAAGAAAATTACAGACCAATATCACTAATGAACATAGATGCAAAAATCCTCAACAAAATACTAGCAAACAGAATCCAACAGCACATTAAAAGGATCATACACCATGATCAAGTGGGGTTTAACCCAGGAACGCAAGGATTCTTCAATACACACAAATCAATCAATGTGATACACCATATTAACAAATTGAAGGGGAAAAACCATATGATCATCTCAGTAGGTGCAGAAAAAGCTTCTGACAAAATTCAACACCGATTTATGATAACAACTCTCCAGAAAGTGGGCATAGAGGGAACCTACCTCAACACAATAAAGGCCATATATGACAAACCCATAGCCAACATCATTCTTAATTGTGAAAAACTGAAAGCATGTCCTCTAAGATCAGGAACAAGACAAGGGTGCCCCCTCTCACCACTAGTACTCGACATAGTTTTGGAAGTTTTAGCCACAGAAATCAGAGAAGAAAAAGAAATAAAAGGAATACAAATTGGAAAAGAAGACGTAAAACTGTCACTGTTTGCAGATAACATGACATTATACCTACATAATCCTAAAGATGCCACCAGAAAACTACTAGATCTAATCAATGAATTTGGTAAAGTAGCAGGATACAATATTAATGCACAGAAATCTCTTGCATTCCTACACACTAATAACGAAAAATCAGAAAGAGAAATGAAGGAAACACTCCCATTTACCACTGCAACATAAAGAATAAAATACCTAGGAATAAACCTACCTAAGCAGGTAAAAGACCTGTATGCAGAAAACTATAAGACACTGATGAAAGAAGAAGATACAAACAGGTGGAGAGATATACCATGTTCTTGGATTGGAAGAATCAATATTGTGAAAATGACTATACTACCAAAAGCAATCTACAGATACGGTGCAATCCTTATCAAACTACCAATGTCATTTTTCACAGAACTAAAACAAGAAATTTAACACTTTGTTTAGAAACACAAAAGGCCCCAAATAGCCAAAGCAATCTTGAGGGAAAAAAATGGAGCTGTAGGAATCTGGCTCCCTGATTTCAGATTACAGTACAAAGCTACAGTAATTAGACAGTATGGTACTGGCACAAAAACAGAACTATAGATCAATGGAACAGGGTAGAAAGCCCAGAGATAAACTCACACACATATGGTCACTTTATCTTTGACAAAGGAGGCAAGGATATACAATGGAGAAAAGACAGCCTCTTCAATAAGTGTTGCTGGGGAAAATGGACAGCTACAGGTAAAAGAATGAAATTAGAACACTCCCTAACACCATACACAAAGTAAACTCAAAATGGATTAAAGACTTAAATGTAAGGCCAGACACTATAAAAAATCTTAGAGGAAAACACAGGCAGAACACTCTATGACATAAATCACAGCAAGATCCTTTTTGACCCACCTCCTAGAGTAATGGAAATAAAAACAAAAATAAACAAATGGGACCTAATGAAACTTAAAAGCTTTTGCACAGCAAAGGAAACCATAAACAAGATGAAAAGACAACCCTCAAAACGGGAGAAAATATTTGCAAACGAAGCAACTGACTAAGGATTAATCTCCAAAATATAAAAGCAGCTCATGCAGCTCAATATCAAAAAAACAAAAACCCAATCCAAAAATGGGCAGAAGACCTAACTAGAAATTTCTCCAAAGAAGACGTACAGATGGCCAACAAACACGGTAAAAGATGCTCAACATCACTAATTAGAGAAATGCAAATCAAAGCTACAATGAGGTGTCACCTCACACCAGTCAGAATGGCCATCATCAAAAAATCTACAAATAATAAATACTGGAGAGGGTGTGGAGAAAAGGGAACCCTCTTGCACTGTTGGTGGGAATGTAAATTGATACAGCCACTATGGAGAACGGTATGGAGGTTCCTTTAAAAACTAAATATAGAACTACCATACGACCCAGCAATCCCACTACTGGGCATCTACCCTGAGAAAACCATAATTCAAAGAGAGTCATGCACCACAATGTTCACTGCAGCTCTATTTACAAAGCTAGGGCATGGAAGCAGCCTAAGTGTCCATTGACAGATGAGTGGACAAAGAAGATGTGGTACATATATACAATGGAATATTGCTCAGCCATAAAAAGAAATGAAATTGAGTTATTTGTAGTGAGGTGGATGGACCTAGAGTCTGTCATACAGAGTGAAGTAAGTCAGAAAGGGAAAAACAAATACCATATGGTAACACATATATAGAGAATCTAAGAAAAAAAAAAGGTTCTGATGAACCTAGGGGCAGGACAGGAATAAAGATGCAGATGTACAGAATGGACTTGAGGACACAGAGTGGGAAGGGGAATTTGGGACAAAGTGAGAGAGTGGCATGGACACATATACAGTACCAAATGTAAAATAGATGGCTAGTGGGAAGCGGCCACATAGCACAGGGAGATCAGCTAGGTGCTTTGTGAGAATCTAGAGGGGTGGGATAGGGAGGGTGGGAGGGAGACGCAAGAGGGAGGGGATATGGGGATATATGTATACATATAGCTGATTCACTTTGTTATACAGCAGAAACTAACACACCATTGTAAAGCAATTATATTCCAATAAGGATGTGAAAAAAATAAAATAAAATGGAAAATGTGTGTTCACCAGGCAAACCCTGATGCTGACTGTTGAATTCATTTAACAGCAGAGCTAAGATTAAGCAACTGGGGCGTCAGAATTGTACGTCGGAACATGAATGTCATTAGGCCTCCGCAAGCAATAATAACGCACAGAACAAACCTTGGGGGGCTGGGACAAGGGGTGTTGGAGGGAAGCCTACGAGTACTGCATGTCTTATCTCTCATAGCAGGTAACCAACATTGTCTGAAACTGAAACCTGTAGTTTAAAAAAAGACTCTAACTTTTTAAACGAGTTTTGTAGTCATTTTTCTTCAACGTGATGAGATATTTAAGGAAGTAACATCTTGGAAACAGCATCCTCAAACCATCCATCCGCCTGTCTGTCAACCCGTCAAACTGTCTCTTTTATAAGCAGATGTGTACGGGGTGACGCCCCCAAATGTTAACGCTGATTATTACTGGGTATTACGATTTTGAGTAATCCATTATTTTCTTCTATTTTCTTTATTGCTTTAATTTTTAATAACAACCCAAAGTTTATTTTATAAAAACAATAAAGTCGTTATTTTGATTAAAAATTAGATGATCATCTCCTTTTAAGATTCTTGCCATTTCCATTTCATTGACCCAATTTTTCTTGTTGGTCAGATTTAAGCCTCATGTAACATTTTTTTCTGACCACATCTTCAATTTCCAGAGACACAAAATTATAAACCAGCCTAGCCAAGGGATTCCAAATTTCCTTCCCTTTAAGTTTATGAAGTTTAAAGATATTACCATTCCCATTCAAGACAGCATTTAGGAGAGAGAGATGAATGGAAAAAAAAGCATTTTGACTTTTTTGAAGAGTCTGATATCATCGTAAAGAGTGCAGACTCAGGATGAGGTACCAAAAGAACAAGAGAGAAGACGCACCTTGGAGCCACGGTAACAGCTACGCTTTCAGTCTTTGACCCCATGGAAATACGAGAAAGGATCCAGGGAACGTGAGGCATGAGATGGAAGATTCATGGAGGTGAAAAGGAAGGGGACGAAGTGTTAAGAGGAACACCAGGTTGAGAGCACAAGAAAGCCCAGGGCAAAACGGACTCTGTGCAGACGCCCATCTGCTCTGCAGGCTGCCGGAGGAATGTGGGGTGGGAGGGGCATTGCCATACAGTGAGCAAAAGCTCGAAATCGCTCCGGCCAAGTGCATGCAACCATCTGAAGTCCAGAGAGTGACCATATATGACCAGCTAAAGTTGGAAAAATAAGACCCTTATATTTAGTCAACTGGAAACTTCACTGGAACATTTCATGACCGCAAGTTTACTCTGAGAGGCAACGTGCGTGGGTGAGGGTTATATTTTATTCACCCAGTTGGCATTTCAAGTCACGTAGGTAAAAGCCAATTCTGGGTTGTTCACCTGGGAAGTGGGGTGGGTGCAAGGTACAGGGGCGGATGCCAGTGCCAGCAAGCACAGTGACCACCTAAATAAAAGCCGCCCAGGGGCTCATCTTGATTCACTGCAATAAAGAGGGTCCAGAGGAGGGAAAAGCCAGAGAAAGCCCTGAATCAATTGGCGTTTAACCTGTGGTTCAATACGTTTTGTCTCGTGGTCAGAAGTGAAAGGGCTGAGGCTGCTTTATTTTAAAAGTTGTGTTGATGCTTATCAAAAGCAGTTATATCTGGGCGATCTTTCGGGTGAGAGGATCCTCCAGGGTAATTTCTGTTCTACTTAGCATTTATATAGCTCCAGGGAGCACTGCAGGGTTATTAATACACACCTTGGACTTCCAAAGCAATTTACAATCTTTCTGGACAGAACCCTTATCCAAGGAGCTGGAAGCAGAGAGTGGCCAAGGAGTCAGATGGCTTGAGCCTCTGACTTTGGAGCATCTATTTGCTATTCCTGCTGAGGGTGGGCCCTTGGCTCAGAAATCAGCTTCCTCAGCAGCGCTGTCCTCATTCTTGAAGGACAGCCCTCGGGTCACCTGTTCCCCTTCTGTGAGACGGGCCACCTCCCAGACGGCAGGTACAGAAAGAAAGCGGGGACACCTACAGATACCCGTGGCGTGGCCCTAGACAACATGTAATAGGATCTAAACAAGCTGCTCAAAATGTATATACTCCTATGACTCAACTTTACTCCGAGAAGCAGAAAGTTTAGAGAGGTTAGGTTAAAGTCGATAATGTGATAATGAGTCTCGTTTAACACTGTCAGTTTCAATATCCATAAAATGTATGTATTAAAATCATCTTATTTTGGCATTTGAAAAGTAACTTTATAGTGTTTTATATCTCATTGCAAAATAATACATATCTTCCAGATGTTTAAAAAAAATGTTATTGTGATAACTCACCAAATCTAGCCTCTTACACAGCTATGTTTTTAAAAAGCTAACTAGGAACTGAAATCCCACCACTGAGAAATAACCATGATTAAGGTTTGGAGTAGTTGCTTTCCAAGCATTATTGCATGTATATGTGTGCTCCCATGGGTGTGTGCGTGTGTGTGTGTGTGTGTGTACAGAGATGGGAGCACACTTCATATGTTGTAGTGTAACCTGCTCTTCTATCATGACGTTATATTATAAACCCTTTCCATGCAGCTCTCCTGCAGCCTTGCTTCTTGGCAGTGTGGTAGTTTGTGTTGGATGTCGCACAGATGAGGAAACCCACTTGGAAAGCCCTCATTGTTTCCCTAACAGGGTGGCTGTTATTTGAAGTTAGTTTGTGAATGCAGCTTTCCTTCGGAGACCTCAAATTGTGACGTCTATAAACCCGAAATCAGGGCTCCCCCTGGCCCTTCAGTGAGCCCAGGACGTAGAAGTGGAAGGCATGGGCCAGGATGGCAGGAACAGCGTCAGGCTGGGAAGGTGGGACCTCAAAACCCAGGCAAGTATGGAAAAGAGGGTCAAAGGCAAGTCTGGGGCCTGGTGCCAGACGTGGACCCTGAGGGCCTGCCTGAGCTCTTCAGGAAGGCTGAGTGGGAGGCCGGTGACAGGAAGGCTGAGGTCAAACCGGGCAGGGGCTCTGCAATCCATACTAGCTCCATAAACTCTCTGAGCTTCTACTATGTGCCAGGCTCTGGCTACACGCTGATGACAGAAAGATGAGCAAAACCAACAGTCCAGGGGAAAGGGTTTCATTACAATGGGAGCGATTCCATCAGAGAAGAAGTTTGCATAAAGTACTGCAGGAGTAGGGGGACCACGAAGAGTGTGGGAAGCCTCGGGTGGGGTGACTCCTGAGTGGAGCTGGGGTGTGGGTGGCAGACGAGGGAGCAGCACGTGTGGGTGGGGAGCACGGCCGAGCACGGGCGGTGGGCGTGGCCAGCGGCGCGGGTGGCAGGTCTCTGTGGTTGGGCAGGAGAGGGAGGAAGTTCTGAAAGGTGGATTCGGTCCTGTCCTTGAATTTGCTCTCATTCCTGTAAGAGGGCGGACAGATGCAGGCTCTGTAGTCAGACTCATTAAAGCTTAGTAGTTTAGCTCTGGCCCTATGAGCTGTGTGACTGCAGGCAAGTCCCCTCGCTGAGTGCTTGTGGCCCATCTGTAAAGGCAGGGGTCAGACCTGACTCTCCAGGCTATGCTGAGAATCAGTGAGAAAGCCGGTGCTATAGCACCGGACGGTCTGTGGCCTGGGAAGCCCTGGCTTCCTTCCCCCCCACCTCCTGAAACCAGCTCCCATGGAAGACACACCTGCCAAGTGCCCGGTGAGGCTCCACGCCCAGGTTCCAAGGGCATCGCTGGGTCTTCTCTGCTGCAGTCTGGAGCCTGTGAAAGCTGGGTGGGGAAGATGTGTCCGGGCCTAGCGAGGTCTGGAGCACAGACCATCACCCCGTTTACCTTCAGGGCGAGGCCCCTTCTGCAAAGCTGCCCCATGCATCCTGTGAGGTCAGGACACCTTGTGCAGCTGCAAACACTTGTGTCGGGAGAGGGTAAACAGGTGAGCTCCAGCCCTTGGTGTCCCCCACGACAGTGACCACTGGAACTGGTGCCGCATCAGCCACTCGTGGAGCCCATCTGTACTTTGTGTTACAGCAGAAAGCTGCAGTGCTCACCCCCAGGACCTCAGAATGGGACTGTGTTGGGAGACAGAGCTGTTCAAGAGGTGATTAAGGTCAAATGAGGTCATCAGAGGGGACCCTCATCCAACCTGACTGGTGTCCTTATAAGAAGAGGAGATTAGGACCCCGACAAGCACAGAGGAGGGACAGTGTGAGGACGTGGGGAGAGGACAGCCCTCTGCACGCCAAGGAGAGAGGTCTCAGGAGGAGCTGGCCCTGCCGACACCTTGATCTCGGACGTCCAGCCTCCAGAGGTGGGAGACGCCAGCTGTGTGCTGTGGAGCCCCTGGTGTGTGGTGCTCTGTTACAGCAGCTCCAGGAAGCAAACACACAGAGCCTGGCAGTCTCCGCCCCTTCGTTTCCATCCTTCTTGTCACCAGAGACCAAGCCAAACACATCCCACCCACACTCTTGCAGCTAGGGTGGGTCTGTGGCTCCTCTGCTGAGGGGGACCTGTGTTCTTATGGGGGAAAGAATGCTTTTTCCTGCTCATTCAAACCCACGTGAATGACCCCTTCCACACTGCGTCCAGGCCCACAGCTCTCCCTTCCCTGAGGCCTGTCACTTGTGGGCGTCAATGTTTCCTGTTGCTTATGCACGTTGATCTCGTGGCCTCCCTGAGAGGACAGTCCTCATGTGGCTGGAGGAGATGGCCACAGGGCAAGCCTTTGGAATCATGCAGAACTGGTTTGAATCTTAGCCCCAGCTTCCAGCACTGAGGCCCTGAGCTCCGACTTCCCCATCCACAGTGATACAGGGATGGCATCTTCACTGCCCCCGCTGAGTGGGCCAACACACTGAATGGGTCCACCCGGCTCCTGATCCCCGTGGTGAGAAAGCCCACTACGTCACGATGTACCCGCCCCCGCTGCCCCGAGCCACCATTGGAACCCAGTTCAGGGCTCTACCCCCCCAGGCTGTGCAGCCACCAGGCCCCATGAGAACACAGGGACCATGAGACCTGGATCCTACCTGCACGTGCCCCAGGCACTGCCCTCGTGCTGCTTCGGTGGATGACTCTGACTTCACCCTTCCACAAATAGCTTTTTTAAAAAAATTATTTATTTTTATTGACGTATAGTTGATTTAAAATGTTGTGGGGCTTTATTTTAAAAAATTAAATCTTTTTTTAAATTTATATATTTATTTTATTATTTGTTTTTGGCTGTGTTGGGTCTTAGTTGCGGCATGCAGAATCTTAGTTGCGGCATGTGGGATCTAGTTCCCTGGTTCGACCAGGGATCGATCCCAGGTCCCCTGCATTGGGAGTGCGGAGTCTTACCCACTGGACCACCAGGGAAGTCCCTCTTTTTTTTTTTTTTTTTTTTTTTTTGCGGTACGCGGGCCTCTCACTGTCGTGGCCTCTCCTGCTGCAGAGCACAGGCTCCAGACGCGCAGGCTCAGCGGTCATGGCTCACGGGCCCAGCCGCTCCGCGGCATGAGCGATCTTCCCGGACTGGGGCAGGAACCTGCATCCCCTGCATCGGCAGGCAGACTCTCAACCACTGCGCCACCGGGGAAGCCTGTCCCGCATTTTTTTATTGAAGTAGAGTTGATCTACAATGTTGTGGGTTTTTAAACTTTAAAAATGTTTTTGTTAATTTTTAACTTTTAAATTTAATTAATTAATTAACTAATTTGTTTATTACACAAACACCATTTCTGTGGCGTGAGCAGAGCCGCTCTGCCTGTGTGACCCTCGGGGTCGCTGACATCCGTGAAGTGCCCACACCCTGCAGATGCAAGGAGAGGAGCGCCGCCTGTACAGCGCTGTTGAGCACCCAGCCTTTCTGCTCTGCCACACGGGAGTCTGAGCTAAAACAGCGGAGGCTGATTAGCGTTATGAGACGTAAAATGTAGGGAAAGCATTCTGGTTAAACATAAAATCTCTGTCTTCAAAAGGATCGATTGTGATTACTTTCATTTGAATTCAGGTATCTTTGCCAACTGCAGCTAAAGTTTTTCTCAAACAACCTATGACAATCTCTCATTACGAGAAGCTAAAAGGGCAACGTTTTCATGCCCAGTTAAGGAGCGCCATAGAGATGTCCTGTGTTTCTCAAGGGAAGAACCTTCCAAGGCGGCCACCTGGATGGACTTTACCTGTGAGCATCAGCCATCTGGAAGCCAGGAGTTTCGGTAATGTGACATTAAAAATTCTTTTCTGGACTTCCCTGGTGGCGCAGTGGTTGGGAGTCCGCCTGCCGATGCAGGGGACACGGGTTCGTGCCCCGGTCCGGGAAGATCCCACATGCCGCGGAGCGGCTGGGCCCGTGAGCCATGGCTGCTGAGCCTGCGCGTCCGGAGCCTGTGCTCCGCAACGGGAGAGGCCACAACAGTGAGAGGCCCGCGTACCGCAAAAAAAAAAAAAAAAAAAAAAAAAATTCTTCTCAACCGTTTTTCTCTGCCAACATTTACTGTGGATTTCAGGATCAGGAGCCCAGCTCCCTTTGAGAACATGATGCGCGGGCTGTTTGGGGTCTTTTCAAAGGTGTGTGGAGTCTGTCCTTACAGCTGGGTGTGAACTGCCAGGAGAATCTATAGAAAGCCAGAACCTGAAAGTCCGTAGCCCCTTTGCTGAGGGGGACGGGATAGTCAAGCTCAGACTGTGACGTGGACCAGCAGGGTGAATGCAGCGCCTCTTTTGGCGGGGGGTCCCTCCTGCAGCCCCAGCCTGAGGGCCCAGCTCGCTGTTGGGTGAATAGTTTCGACTCCAGCACCTCCATGGAGTTTGCGGGCCTTCAAGCAGAAACAATGATGGGAGTCTCCTTAAGAAAAGGAGCAAAAATTATGTTAATTTGGAAAATTTTCCCCAAACATATGAGCGTGTAAACACTTTGCAAGGGCCTAAGGCTCAGGAAACCCGTGAGCTCTCGAGAGGGCTGGTGGCCTAGCTTTTCCAGGCAGATCACGGGGCTCCTCCTTGGTCACAGCTGCCTTTAGCCCTTGGGCCTCTGTCCACCTCCCACCTGCCCAGGGCTCTCACACGTTCATCCTTTCTTGAGCTTTGGCGTCAGATAAAGCCAGAAGCTCTGCAGTTTACTTTGGGCCTCAGTTTCCTCCTCTATAAAGCGAGGGGTTGGGATGTGACCTTTTAGAAAGTGTCTGAAACATGCTTGGCTCTCAATAAATGTGGTCCTGTATCTATTTCTTAGACATCTTGCCTGAATTCCTGACCAGCTGCCCAGGTTTCTATGTCTGATGCCAGCACAAAACTTTATTACAGCTAAGCACTGCAAGAAGAATTGTACCCTGCTTCCTATGGTGTAAAAACAGCTACCAGAGGACACCAGGGACCACTGTGGGAATGAATATTGGGGCACTCCACGGAAGAGCTGTTTATCATAGTAAATGACCAAACCTAGCTTCAATCTTAAATATCCGATCAGAGGAGATTGGTAAAATGAAGGTACTGTTATGCGGTGGAATGCGTTGCAACCACCTGACTCCTTTTAAATGATAGCAGTAGATTTTCATAACATGCTGCTGCGTGAATAACACAGGCTACAGAACTGGATTTGCCACAGTATTTCATTTTGATAAAATGATATACTTTCACGCACACACGCATATATATACGGGAAGCATGTCAGCCACATGTGAAGAAAGTGGCCTTTTGCTCATTTTGCTTGCCTGCGTTTCCTACAAGGTTGCAGAACAGCAATGCCCCGAGCTCACACTGACCCACTCCTTTCCTCCATCCAACTCCACTTCAAATTTTAATCGTCAAGCAGGTGAGCTATTGCGAGATGCTTTCAGGCTCGCGCTTGTGAATTTAGTAGCGGCAGCCCTTCCTACCTATTACTGCCGTGACTCTAGAAGAATGATTACTCTCTCCATCCTGTGGCTCTGATGATTCTTCAGGAAATTGAGCTGAAAGTTTAATGTCAAGTGGCTTTGAGAACAGCATTTTTACTGGAACTCGAGCCTTTGATTTCTGAGATGTGAAACAACGTTGTTCTACCCAGTAGAGGGTTTTCTTGGACCGTTAAAGACATCAAATTTGGTTCAAACAGGAGCTTTTTTGGGGACCACATACACAGATGATCCTAAATGTCGGTCGCCCCCAATCACAGCCTTTCTGCATCCAGGCAGATCCATAAAGTTTGAAGATGCTTCCTAAGGAGCAGTTTCTTTCATTTGTGAAACTGAAGTTCTGAACAGTGACCTATATATAGGGCAGCTGAGAAATAAATGTCAAATAATAATTAAGACTAGTGGCTGAAATGATTCCCAATGTTTATATTCTGCTTTACTACTACTAATAATGTTAAGTAAAAAATTGGGTTTTATATTTAATTTTATAATTTGCAAACTGCTTTTTTAAAAGCAGTTTTGTTGACATATAACACACAACCTTACAATTCACCCATTTAAGGTGTACAGCTCAATGCTTTTGTATATTCTCAGAGTTGTGCAATCATCAGCACAATCTAATTTTAGAAGCTTTTTTCACCCCAAAAATAAACTCTATGCCTATTAGCAGTCAGTTCCCATCACCCTACATCCCCCGACTTAGGTACTCACTAACCTACTTTCTATCTCTATGGACATTACATATAAATGGAATCGTACAATATAAGGTCTTTTATAACTGGCTTCTTTCACGTAACTGCGTAACATTTTTGAGGTTCATCCATGTTGTAACACGTGTCAGTTATTCATTCCTTTTTATCGCTGAATGATAGTCCATTGAATGAATAGACCACATTTTACTTGTCCATTCATCAACTGATGAACGTTTGGGTTGTTTCTACTTTTTGGCTATTATGAATAATGCTGCTGCACACATTCATGTACAAGATTTTTGGTGGATCTATATTTTCATTTCTCTTGGACATATGCCCAGGAGCAGAATTGCTGAGTCATGTATAAGTGCGTTTAATATTTTGAGGCACTGCCAGATTGTTTTTCAAAGCGACTGTACTATTTTACGTTCCCATCAGCAATGTAAAATGTTCTAATTTCTCCACACCCTCACCAACACTTGCTATTCTTGTTTTAAATCATAGACATTGTTTTCCAAACAAAAAACCAATTCTCCAATTTGCTGACTTCAACTGGGTGTCCTACTGATACTGAAAATCGGCCTCTACAATGGCACTGAATTGAATCTCAGAGACAGAGTTTGGGTGAAGTAGAAAAGAATAGCTTGGGTTTCCCTGGTGGCACAGTGGTTAAGAACCTGCCTGCCAATGCAGGGGACACGGGTTCGAGCCGTGGTCCCGGAGGAACCCACATGCCCTGGAGCAATGAAGCCCGTGTGCCACAACTACTGAAGCCCACACGCCTAGACCCCATGCTCTGCAGCAAGAGAAGCCACCGCAATGAGAGGTCCGCACACCACAATGAAGAGTAGCCCCTGCTCGCCGCAACTAGAGAAAAACCCATGCGCAGCAGTGAAGACCCAACGCAGTCAAAACTAAATAAAATGAATAAACTCATAAGAAAGAAAAGACAAGAAGAGCTTTATTGCTTTGCCAGGCAAAGGGGGCTACAGCAGGCTAACGCCCTCGACGCTGTGTGTCTCAACCCAGCGGGGCGGAGCTGCTTTGTGAGGAGTCTTATAGTCCAGGGTCGGGGTTGCTGATAAGGATCAGGGTACGTGCAGGGCCCCCATTCCTTCAATCCAGAGATCATCTGGCATCAGGTGGTGTTGTGGTAGGCTTCTGTGGTTCTTGAGTTTATTGAACTGTGACCTTCTCTCTGGAGTGAAGAATGTTTCATCAAGTAGTTAACATCTTCCATTTAGTGAGGGTTTCAGTATCTGCAAAACAGCTCAAAGATATGGTTACGTGAATCCCTTGAGGGGGAACCAGGACCCTGCCCCAAGCCTGCACTATTGTTTCCGGACTGCTCCTCCCTGTCTCTGCCTCCCCGTTCCTTCCCTGATTAGCAATGGTTTGAACCTGCCCTTTGGAACTCAGGGAAGGTCATGGAGGCTGAATGAAGCCTATTCCCTGTATTCAAGAAATGGGGGACACAGAAAGGCTTCCATGCCCAGGAGCCCCACAGGGTCCCACTCGGTTCCACTACCATTCAATTCCGTTCTGACACTACGTACCTGGGGTCAGCACAGACCCCACAGGTTTAAAGGCTCAGTCCCATAAGACCACCTCCCCTTCACACACCAGCTGCAAATGGGGCTCCCAGGCCACTGGCACTTCTGTTCAGCTGAATACAAATTCAGGGTTTCCCACGACCTCACCTCAGGTGCAATAATTGGCTAAAATAACACGGAACTCAGGAGAAGGAAGTCTATACTTATGATGACAGTTTTGTTTTAAAGGATCCAGCTTAGGAACAGCCAAATGGAAGAGACGCATAGGGCAAGGGGTGGGGAGGGGGTGCAATGCTTCCTGCCCCCTCCAGGTGTGCTACACCCCCAGCGTGTTAACACGGTCCACACTCCAGAGCTCTCTCAGCCTCTTGGTTTCAGTGTTTTTATCAAAGTTTCATTGACCAGGTACGATTGATTAAATCAATGGCCATTGGCCATTGAACTCAGTCTCCATCCCCCTTCCCTAGAGAACCAGGGTTGGGGCTGATGGTCCTCAGTTGCTGATCATGTGGGTGGCTCCTCTGGCAGCAAGCCCCCATCCTGAAGCTACCTAAGGGCCCACCAAGAGCCACCTTATTAACATAGATTCAGATGTGGTCCAAAGGGGCTCATTTTGAACAACAAAGACACCCTACCACTCAAGAAATTCCAACGAGTTTAGGAACCCTATGCCAAGAATCAAGGGCAAAGACCAAATATATGGTTTTTAATCTTACCACAGTCATCCTGGTGGGTGGGAAGTGGTATCTCATTGTGCTTTTGACTTGCATTTCCCTAATGACTAATGATACTGAGTATCTTTTCATATGCTTATTGGTCTTTTGCATGCCTTTTTCGAACAATTATCTATTTAGATCCTTTGTCCATTTTTTATTGGGTTAGTTATCTTTTTATTATTGCTTGGTAAGAGTTCTTTATATATTCTGGGTACATGTCCTTTATAGACTTGCCAGTATCTTTCCCCATTCTATGGATTGTCTGTTCATTTTCTTGATGCTATTCTTTGTAGCACCGAGTTTTTAATCTTTATGAAGTTCAATTTATCTATTGTTTTCTTTTTTTTTTTTCTACTGTTCCCTTTTGTTGCTTGTGCTTTTGGTGTCTTATCTAAGAAACTACTGCCTAACTCAAAGTCACAAAGATTTACTCGTATATTTTCACCTAAGAATTTAATGGTTTTAACTCTTCCTTTAGGTCTATAATCCATTTTGAGTTAATTTATGTGCATTATGTGAGAAAGAGGTACAACTTCATTCTTCTGCGTGTGGATAAACAGCTGTCCCTGTACTATCTGTTGGAAGTTTATTCTTTTCCCATTGAGTGGTCTTGGAACCCTTGTCAAAAATCAATTGACCATAAATGTAAAGATTTATTTCTAGACTCTCAGTTCTATCCCACTGATGTGCATGTCTATCATTATGTCAGTACCTCAGTCTCGGTTATTGTAGCTTTGTAGTAAAATTTGAAATCAGAAAGTGTAAGGCCTCCTTCCTTGTTCTTTTGCACTACTGTTTTTGGCTATTCTGAATCCCTTTGTATTTCCATACAAATTTTAGGATCAACTTGTCAATTTTCACAAAAAAATTCCAGTTGGGATTTTGATAGGGGTTGTGTTGAATCTATAGATCAATTTGGGGAGTGTTGCCATCTAAACAATGTCAGCACTTCCAACCTATGATCATGGCATGCCCTTTCCTCTATTTAGATAACGTCTTTCAACAATGTTTTGTAGTTTTCAGTATACAAGTTTTGCACTCCTTTTTTTTTTTTTTTTTGTGGTACGCGGGCCTCTCACTGTTGTGGCCTCTCCCGTTGTGGAGCACAGGCTCCGGACGCACAGGCTCAGCAGCCATGGCTCACGGGCCCAGCCGCTCGGCAGCATGTGGGATCTTCCCGGACCGGGGCACGAACCCGTGTCCCCTGCATCGGCAGGCGGACTCTCAACCACTGTGCCACCAGGGAAGCCCTGCACTCCTTTTTATCAAGTTTATCCCTCATATTTCTATTCTCTTTCATGCTATTGTGAATGAAATTGTTTTCTTAATTTTAGAGCGGTTTGTTAATAGTGTATAGAAATAAAACAAATTTTTGTATATTGATCTTGTATTCTGCAATCTTGCTGAACTTGTTTATTGGTTCTAACATTTTTAGTGGATTCCTTGGATTTGCCAAGTACTTTTATACATTTACATTATTTCATTTAATCACCAGAAGAGAACCGTGACCTGTGTACGACAGGCATTGATCACAGTTTTACAGATGAGGGAACTGAGGCTTAGAGTGGCAAATAATTTGCCCAAGTCCCCACTTTTCATAAATAGCAGAGCCTTGACTGATTCTCAGGACAGAGTCCGAAAACAGAGCAGACTAACCACAGTCAATTTCCTCATCATCCAAAAACTCTGAAGGAAAGAGTACAACCTGCGAGAAAGAAAAAGAGGTTGGGAAAATAGGCAAGAGCTGTTAAGTTTCAACAATTTTTTTTTCAGGATGGAAAACAGGGCAGTTGCTGATTCAGTGGATTAAAAGAAGCCTGGGCTTCCCTGGTGGCACAGTGGTTGAGAGTCTGCCTGCCGATGCAGGGGACACGGGTTCGTGCCCCGGTCCGGGAAGATCCCACATGCCACGGAGCAGCTGGGCCCGTGAGCCATGGCCACTGAGCCTGTGTGTCCGGAGCCTGTGCTCTGCAACGGGAGAGGCCATAACCGTGAGAGGCCCGGGTACCACAAAAAAAACAAAAAACCAAAAAACAAGAAGCCTTAGCTTGAGTGTCTAAGGCAGAACTTAAGAAATGAACATATTTATAAGATTGCTTATACACTTTAAAAATGAAATGATTTGCGCAAGTCCTGAAAAAGCCTCATGATTTGGAAAGTGCAAAGTCCCACAGAAAACAGAGGTGAGGCCTGGAGTGGGATTTCAAGGAAGTTTGCACACAGCATGTTAACCCCACGCCTCCTCTCCCGTCTCCCTCCACCTAGGGAGAGATGGGGGGGTTATATCTGGAAAAGCTGACCGGGGACCCCAGACAGAGAGGGGAGTGGAGGGTGGGGTGTAGGGGAAGCAGAACGAACTGTGGACCCTCACTCAGCTCCTGGTCAAAGGCTGACAGTCAGATCTGCACTCTGCTCCCCCTGCCATCTCTAGGTAGGAGAGAAGAGGAAAAGACCTCTCTCCAGGCAGACAGTTGCTGACACCTGGGGACCCCTCCGTTGGAAAACATGGCTTGTCATTACCCTCCTTGTGAACAGACCTATGCCCAAGCCCCGCCACACATACACATCTTACCGCCAGCTTTTTGGGACCTGAATTTTTTTTTCTTTTTTAGGATACTATAAGACAAAATAGACTTTATTTATTTTTGTTGTTGTTGCTTTAGACTTTATCTTTTTTCCAGTTTTATTGAGATTTAATTAACGTATAACATTGAATAAGTTTAAGGTGTACAATGTGATGATTTTACATATGCAAAATGATTACCACAATCAAGTTAGTTCACACATCCTTCACCTCACATAATTACCATTTCTTTGTTGTTGTTATAATGAGAACATTTAAGATGTACTGTATACAAAATGGTATTATTAACTATAGTCTTCACTATAGAACTCAAGATCCCCAAATTGGTTATTTTTTTTTTACATCTTTATTGGAGTATAATTAGTTTACAATGGTGTGTTAGTTTCTGCTTTATAACAAAGTGAATCAGTTATACATATACATATGTTCCCATATCTCTTCCCTCTTGCATCTCCCTCCCTCCCACCCTTCCTATCCCACCCCTCTAGGTGGTCACAAAGCACCGAGCTGATCTCCCTGTGC
This sequence comes from Aethalodelphis obliquidens, assembly GCF_003676395.1. Taxonomy (NCBI): domain Eukaryota; kingdom Metazoa; phylum Chordata; class Mammalia; order Artiodactyla; family Delphinidae; genus Aethalodelphis; species Aethalodelphis obliquidens. The sequence goes on from NW_020838031.1 coordinate 1,583,561, forward strand.
TATGTGGCTGCTTCCTACTAGCTATCTATTTTCCGTTTGGTAGTGTATATATGTCCATGCCACTCTCTCACTTTGTCATAGCTTACCCTTCCCCCTCCCCATATCCTCAAGTCCGTTCTCTAGTACGTCTGTGTCTTTATTCCTGTCTTACGCCTAGGTTCTTCATGACATTTTTTTTCTTAAATTCCATATATATGTGTTAGCATACGGTATTTGTCTTTCTCTTTCTGACTTACTTCACACTGTATGACAGACTCTAGGTTCATCCACCTCACTACAAATAGCTCAATTTCGTTTCTTTTTATGGCTGAGTAATATTCCATTGTATATATGTGCCACATCTTCTTTATCCATTCATCCGATGATGGACACTTAGGTTGTTTCCATGTCCTAGCTATTGTAAATTGAGCTGCAGTGAACGTTGTGGTACATGACTCTTTTTGAATTATGGTTTTCTCAGGGTATATGTATGCCCAGTAGTGGGATTGCTGGGTCATATGGTAGTTCTATTTGTAATTTTTTAAGGAAACTCAATACTGTTCTCCATAGTGGCTGTTGGTACCTGAATTTTTAATAGAAACCAATGTTTGAGGGAAGTTGTCAATATCAAAGAGAGCAAAAAAGGGAAATCAATAGAAAAAAGGGGTCCATAGAAAACACGGATAATGCAGGAGGTGGAACCCTACAGCAACAAACCCCAACTTCTTGATATCTCCAAGGGCTGCGAAAGACCTCGTGGAAATTAAAACTGGGGTTTGAAAAATGGAATATGAATATAGAAACTTCATTAACAGGGTTGGAAGATAAAGTTCAGGAAATATTCTGAAGAATTGACAAGGGACAACAAAAGCAAACCCATGGCAAGTAGAAAAAGAGATGTTAGAGACACAGTCTGGAAGTTTCAACATCTGATAAAGAGAAACTATAGGAGGAAAGCACAGAGATGCTGGTGGAGAGGAAATTATCAAAACTGATATTAAAAAAAACTTCCAGAATCGAGGGGAAGAAGTTTACATTGAAAGTGGAACACACAGGGCCCCCTGTGATGAATTTCTAGAAGAGTGTCACATTGTCATGTAGCATTACCTGGAATAAAGAGAAAACTTCTAAAAGCTTCCCGGTGTGGCTGGCGTGTGAGTGTGTGTGTATGAGTGCGTGTGTGATGAAGGATTTGCAACCAGAATAGCGTTGAACTTCCGAATAGCAAAACTGAAAGAAGATAACGACACATGCCTTCAATATTCTGAAGGAAAATGACTTTCAGCCACAAGTCTATCCTCAGGCAAACTATTAATCAAGAGAAACTGTAAGAGAAAGACATTTTCAGAAAACCAAAGGCTCTAATATTTTACCTTCTATGCACTTTCCTTAGGAATATGTGCTTCAGCAGAATAAGGAAGTTAATCAAGAGAGAGGAAGGTGGCATGTCCCCTAGATAACAGATGATTCTACATGGGAACGGCCAGGGGACGTCTTGGGTAGGAGCCTCCACACTGGCTCAGGGGTCGGAGCTTCCTGGGAGGAATTCGCCAGCAAGAGTGAAGAACAGAACCTGTGTACTTGAGTGTATATAAATACTGTTACTGATTTTGGATTATTTGGGGGCAAAAGTAACTATGGGAACATAGAAAATTTGACAAATGAAAAAACAGAGCAAAGATTAACTCCGGGAGAAAAGAAAGAATTGCAGGAGGAAGGAAGTGTGATCATAATGAACTTTTTGTCTCAAGAGGGAATCATATTTTATGGTCATAGTCACGTAAGCCGTGTGTATTGACTTAATTAAAGATAGTGCCATAACCGTGCTGGGAGAGGGGGGAAGGAGACAAAGCAGGAGAGCTAAGTCTTTAGCTCCCACAGTATGGGGTCAGTGGGCAATGTCTCCAAATGACAATTTAGGATTCAGCAGTGTCGACAGATTATTTAGAAATGAAGTGGTTAAAAAAAATAAAATAAAAAATGGGAATTCCCTGGTGGTCCAGTGGTCAAGACTCCGTCTTTCCACTTGCAAGGGGCATGGGTTTGATCCCTGCTCAGGGAACTAGGATCCCACATGCCGCGCTGGCGGCCAAAAAATTAAAAAAAAAAAAAGAAAAAAGAAATGAGGTTAAAACAAGGGGAAGGGCTTCCCTGGTGGCGCAGTGGTTGGGAGTCCGCCTGCCGATGCAGGGGACACGGGTTCGTGCCCCGGTCCGGGAAGATCCCACGTGCCACGGAGCAGCTGGGCCCGTGAGCCATGGCCGCTGGGCCTGCGCATCCGGAGCCTGCGCTCCGCAACGGGACAGGCCACGGCAGTGAGAGGCCCATGTACCGCAAAAAAACAAAAAACAGAAAAAACAAAACAAGGGGAAAAGCTAGATGATTTGAGAGGACATGCTTCTGAGGGGGAGCTTGGAGAGGATGAAGGACATGCAGGGCACTGATGATTTCTATTACTAGCCTTTAGTAACATTTGACTCGTAAAACCATGTACATTTATTTACACTGAATTGGTGGGGGCAGGGGGGTGAGGCAGAGACAGAGAGACAGAGTGAGAATTGACTCTGGGTCCCATGTCTATGATGGTATCACAAAACTAAACTATAGTTCCCTCTTTGATGTGCAACTCTGTAAACTTTCTACATCGCGATTTACAGAGAACTGTGCCCTACCGGCCACCCCCTGCTGCGAGCCCCTTATGACTTTAGAAATCTCTATCCCGTGTCCCGCAGATCCCTGCCGGAGCCCAGTTCCAGGTTGCAGGGTTCCTATGGGCAGACCCAGCTGCAGGGTCGAGCCCATTGGGGCCGTGCTTTCCCGAGCAGGCGTCTGGCTGCCAGATCACGAGGGCTTGCCGGCTCCCCTTTGGCTGCACTTGGGGCAGAGAACGGCGGAGAGGAGGTCTGAAATCAACAAATCCCTGTCTCTCAGGGAGCCTCTCTGTTTCTGCTGTGCAGCCACAGCACAGAGGGGAGAGTTGTTGCGGGAAGTGGCCCTGCTGAGCTGAAGAACTAGCGGCCAGGACCCCGTGCACTTGAGCTGGCCTCACGCTGAGGCTGCTGGGATGGCCCTCGGCGGTGCGGGCCGGCAGCAGCGAAGGTCTTAGTGGCCCATGACATGTACAGTTTGCTGGGCTCTGGGAAAGCTGGGCTGGATTCAGAATCAGCCCGGTGGGTTGGCCGATAGCTCCCCTCCGGGACCACAGGCCTGAGCTGACCCCACGGTCCCCAGGGCCGCTGCTCGGTGCAGCCTGCCCCGCCCCTGCATCACCAGGCTGTTAGCGCTCACATTGGCGGACTGACACCTGGGCGGGGCCCGGGTGGCTCTTACTTCCTCCATCGTGGTTCCCTTAAGGTGGCCTGACTTCTTGAGACGGTCACCCATGGTGTCAGGCATCTCTCTGTTGAACGGGAATAACTGAGCCCTGACCTCTTAGAGTCTGATAAAGCCTAGAATGCCCCCACGAGGGAGTTTCCTCAAGGTGGTGTATTTTTTTTAAATGAGGCCAAACTAGGCACTAATGCAGGATTCAATAAAAAATGCAACCTCTCTCTCACCTCCTAGAGCCTTTACCTTCCACCCATCCCCATTCTCCCCTCAAAGTGTGCGAACCCAAATAATACGAAAAGAAACTCTCTTCCAACCCCAAAGACCAACTCTATAGTCATAAATGGGCATTGAATAAGGAGCGGTCCTGTGATACAACCAGGAGATATCTTTATATTTGTATTCCAGTCTCCTTTTAAAATTTGTTCGGCTGTGGAAGTTCTTTTCCTGGGTAAAAACTTGGGATGGTGCATGAATTTTCTGCTAACACTTGAATAATAAAAAGTCCTGTGGTCACTTTAAGTTCCAAACACAGTCTCAATTCAGAAATTCGAATATCTAGTCTAGAATATATGTAATAATAAAAAGTTCCAACTTCAATCAAAGCTGTCAGCTCCTCCCTTTCTCCTCCAACCGGGTCCTGTGATGAACCAGCAGTTTAGCGTGCGAAACCGGTGGTGATGGTGGTTCAGACAAAGCCTCCTGGGCCCCTCAGCAAATGGGCTCAGGCAGCCCGCGCTGAGGTGGGAGCTGGCGGAGGAGGGGGCGCGGGGTGCCTTCTTTTCCTGACAGACAGCCCCATCCCCTACCCGTGAACTCGGTTGGCTTCCCCTCTCTCTCTCTCCCTCCCTCCCTCCCCCTCTCTCTCTCTCTCTCTCCCTCCCTCCCTCTCTCTCTCTCTCCCTCCTTCTGGCTTATTCCATTTGCCTCTGCTGTCCCCAGTTCCACACAGCTGGCTCCCTCAGAGGCAGGGCCCAAATCTTTGCTGCCAACAGGACTCAGGACCAGATGCACAGACTCAGGGCAAAGCCTCCTGGTTCCCTCAAACTGAGCCAGTCCCTGGGGCGAGACTGAGATGCTGGCCCCCCTACAAAGCCCTGACGGGCCGCGCTGCCCTCTTCCTGGAAAGAGCCGGTTCTGCAGCTGCTGGGGACTCAGCGCCTCTCTTTGGGCTCCCACCAGCTGAGAAATGAGCACAAGGGTCAGGATGGGGTCGAGAGAGGAGCTTCTTCAGCGCTCTCTGATTAAGGCCAGCTCTGGGGGCTTGTGCTTGAGGCCAACACGGGGTTTCCTGCCATCTGTGGCCACCTGTAGATGTGGTGGAGTGGACACTAGCCCAGCCAGTTGCTAAGCTGATCAGGACCGCCCCACACATAGGTGAGCAGAGACCACCAAGGGAGAGTGGGGGGAGCTGGGCTCTTCCTGCCGAAGTGGACACCTGGCTCTTCCTTCTACCAGACAGACCACTCTTCCCCCCATGGGACGGAGCCAGGAAGAGGAGAACCCTAGAGAGGGGGAGGGACATTACTCCCCGGGGGCGTCCTTCTCAGCCAGTCCCTGGGAAGGCAGTGGTTCCCCTCCCTCTGGGACAAGGCGGTACTTGGTCTGATATCCAGAACCTCCTTTCCCACCATTCCGGAACTGGAGTCCTCCTCTGCTCCAGCCTGTGTGATAGGGTCCTGGCATCCTCCTGGCATTTCCTGCTGGTGGATGTACTGGGGTTGCGCCATCTGGATGGAGCTCCTGGAACATGATCCCTGCCCTTCTGGCTCTCAAGTAACTTCTCACACCCACCAGCCCCTGCCGATGGAGCCTGGCACCCTCAATTGTTGCTTTGGCTCCAGCCATTCCCAGTTTGGACAGACTGTTGTGGCCCTCAACGCCTGCAGCCCCTGCGCTGCCTGGCCACCTCTTCTGGAGCCAGCGAGGGTCCCAGGCCCCATTCTCCCAGAACTTCAGGACCACTGATTGCCCGTGATTGCCCTGTTCCTGTCCAGCTAAGCATGCCATGAAAGAGTCTGGCCAAGTTACGACATTTCTCTTCCTCTTTTGTTACTTCTTTGCCTTCTTTGCTTTACTTTCAGTCCCGTATGCCTTCTGGGATCACCCACAGTCAGTGATGATGGGAGGGCGAGAGAGAGGAGCAGCCCCTGTGGGTGAGATGGTGCTTTTGTAGAAGATGCAGAGGAGACCTTGCTTTGAGGAGATCATATTCTAAAAACACGCAGACCCCTTGTGACCCCGCAGAGAGAGATCCCCCTGCTGAGTCCTGGCTCAGTCTGGGCTGTCTATACCTCCACTGCACAGAGAGGATCCTCCTGCTTTTCAGGGTCCTCTCGGAGCTCAGACTCCTGAGCTCACTCTGCACACTCTCCTGCTTCCTGACACAGTCATGGCAGCTGTGAGATGCAGGCCTATACCCCCCCCCCCCATGCTAAGCCTTCAATTCATGTGTGAAGTCAGCCAGCAGCCTCAGTTTTCTAGCATAGAAAGCTTGGGACTCAGGCTGCCTCTGACACCACCTCTCCCTGTTCTCACTTGGCTTTATCTATAGCCCGACAGTTCCCTCTAAACGGCCAAATGTCTGGGAGCACTTGCCCCTGAGCAGCAGCCATGGCATGTATTCCTTGTCACACCTGACAGGTGGAGGGACCAGCAGGGCATCACTTGCAAAAGAGAGGGGATTCCAAGCCTTGACATTTTCCTGGCCAGCTCAGCAGCAGCATTATTGACTTCATGAATGAGTGGCCATTGCTGTTTGTCTGGGATGAGTCATAGTGAAGGTGGGAATGAGGGTATCCACTCTCTGGACGGCTCCCGGTGGCAGCCAGAGGCCAATCGGGGAAAATAGACAGAATGAGATGATGGATATGAAGTACTCTGTGGGCTGTAAGTCAGTGTATACGTCAAGGGTTATCGTAGGAAGGGTATTCTGTATCTTTTCTTGTTTACCTCCTCTCTCTTGGCTTGGGAAAATGAATTTCTCTTCGGTGACTGTGAATGATCTAAAAGCTTTCAGGTGCAGCCCCCTCGCTGAGTAGTGGGAGGGCAGGAAGTGAAGGCAGGGTGGTGCCCAGTAGGGACTCTGGCGACATTAGAATGAATAAATGGAGAAAAACAGAAAGGTGCTTCCTGAGAGACACAGAGGAGGGTTTGAAAGCTTTCAAATCTCTATTAGGGTAGTTGAGTTTAGAAATAAACAACCCCTAAAAGAAAAGTTTAAACCCTTAAGGTAGACCACAGGTGACCATCCTCGGCCAGTGCTGCCTGAGCCCCTCAAGGTGCCCAGCACGTGCACGAAGTGCCTCCCACAGCTCGTTTCACTAATCCTCCCAATCCCTCCAAAGATGAGGGTACTAGTTCCTACTTTATCGCTATGTTTCACTACTTACAACTATTTTAAAGATGAGAAAACTAAGCGTAGAGAGGTTCATTAGCTCACCCAAGGTGTAGCAGGTCGAGAGGGGCAGAGACCACGGTGGACTTGGGCCCGCCTTTGAGCCCCAGGGACTGGCCTTCTGCTGCGGGGACTGCGGGGCCAGCAGAGGGTTCTCCTCAGCGCTCATCATGTAACCGAATGCAATTCGTGGGCCCGGCTCACAGTGGGGCCAAACAAACCGAAGTGTTGGAGTGTGGAGCAGAGAAAGGTTTATTGCAGGACCATGCAAGGAGACAGGTGGCTCATGCCCCCCAAGCCCCAAACTCCCCTAAGCATTTCAGGAAAGCATTTTGTTTATATTTTTTTTATTTTTTTTGTGGTACGCGGGCTTCTCACTGCTGTGGCCTCTCCCGTTGCGGAGCACAGGCTCCGGACGTGCAGGCTCAGTGGCCATGGCTCACGGGCCCAGCCGCTCTGTGGTATGTGGGATCTTCCCGGACCGGGGCACGAACCCATGTCCCCTGCATCGGCAGGTGGACTCTCAACCACTGCGCCACCAGGGAAGCCCAGGCAAGCATTTTTAAAGGCCAGGTGAGGGAGAGGTGTGGTTGGTTGTTGCAGACTTCTTGGGGTCAGAATCCTTTGTTCTTGCAGCTGTCCAAATAGGTCAGGTCATGATGAATCTGTAAACCTCCAACAAGACTAATGTTATTCTCTGCTCTGCAACTTTTTATCTCTATATGAATGGAAGTGTTATACCTTTAAAGGCCAGAGTCCTCAGAAGGGGCTATTCTGTATATGTCAGGCTATAGGCAACATTCTTACGTTCTTAACTGGAAGCAAAAGCAACAGAATACAAAGTTTAAAGTAAAAGTAACAGATCTAATATAGAGTTAGGTTTGTTCTTCCCTATTACAGTTGCACCGTCCCTGGACACAGTGACCAGCTCTGGGCTGTGTATTTTCGGGGAATGTTAGATAGAGTGAATTCATATGTCCACTGAGTGACTGCACAGGCATCTCGGGGTGTGTCACCTAGACCAGTTTCTCAGCAGTGGCGTTTTGACACTTGGGGCTGCATTGTTCTTTGTTGGGGGGCCGTCCTGCGCACTGCAAGGTGTTTAGCAACATCCCTGGCTTCCACCCACCGGATGCCACAGCCTGCTTTTCCCCAGTTGTGACGACAAACAATATCTTCAGACATTGCTAAGTGTCCCCTGGGGGATGACCCCTCACTGTCACCCCTGTTTGAGAACCACTGACTTAGAGAAATGAAGGCTCAGGAGAACACACGGCCGTTAAATATTTTTAAAAGTCTCAGGGTGTGTGATCTTGCTAAGGACCCTGAACAGTCACTTGGGCTCAGAAGAGCTGGATCTCCTGAACTCTGGTGCATAGAGTTGGCTAGAAAGAGGGGAGGACTTCCCTGGATGGAAGAGGGGAAGGCCGACACCTCTGAGTCATTCGATGAACATTTTATGAAAGGTTTAGGTTAAAAGATAACCAGGAGATTCAAGCAGTTGTCTTTCCTTTGTCTCTGGCTATTTAGATGGGCTCAGGTCAGTATTTTCTTACTGTTCTTATTCAGCACACGTTTACTTAGTGTGTACCGTCTGTCATCACATGAAATGGGATTATTTCTTTCTGGGCCCAGGGCCCGGCACACAATAGATGCTCACTTAGGGCTTGTTGAGCATGATCTTGAATTGATTAAGGGGGACAATTGCCTGTGAAAATAACGTCATCTTGCAAGTGGCCCTGCTGTGGGTCTCAGGGCTGCTAAGGTATCGTTTATCAGCGGGTGATGTGATATTCTGGTTATATACACACTTATGGGTCTATAATGAAATGCGGATAGTGGATTTTTGTCTGCTAACTTATTCGTCTCCTTAATTGTCTAACTTCCTTCTGATGGCGCTCCTTGCTGTGGCAGGATTTAGTGAAAGAGACTCTGAGGAAAGCTTGCCAGCTTGGTCATAGGGATGGGGGCAGGGAGGGGAGGAAGGACAGTCGCCGTGAGGCCAGGAGGAGATGTCGTGGGCAGAGGGGGACCTCGGTGACAGACACTCAGGGGAGACGGCTCTGGAAGAGGCTTGGGAAGCAGCAAGAAGCCCAGGGACCAGAGGAAAAATCATGGGAGCAGGCCCAGGCCAGGGACATTTCTAATTGTATTGCCTTTTTTTATAAGGAAATTTTATATCTATCTATATAGATAGATATTTAGCTATAAAAATTATGCATGATCGTTGTAGGAAAAAAGAAGGAAAAGCATAGAAGAAAATAAGAATCCACTCTTATTTCAGCACCCAGTGATAGCAGCTCTTCCCCTGCAGCCTTTTTTGTACACATATGACTTCAAACTGTATTGTGGACCATTCCGCACGTCGGTAAAAGTTAAACATCCCTTCAGTGGCTGCAGAATACTTTATTGGGTATTTCATCACAGCTTATTTAACCTTTTGCTCGTTTCCTAATTTTTCTCAATTATAAATAATACTACAGTTTGGAAGACTTCTGTGCTGAGAAGGGTCTGCATGAGGTCAGAGAGACATTGGCTCTAGATGGGATGTGCCCGTAGGAGTGGAGACAAGAGGGAAAGCAATGACATCCAGCTTCCAGAAATTGCCCACACTCAGCGATGTCCTGAGAGCACTGCTGTGAGGCCGAGCTGTCTCCTGTGGGATCCTCAGTAGGGCACAGAGGGCAGGGTTCCCGTTGGCTGCATGCAGCTGGGCTCCCGGGAGGTGTGCAACAAAGGCCATGCTTCCCAGCTGCCATGGTGGAGATCTGTTACATCCCATCAACATGGGATGTGCAACAAGGGGACTGAGTTGGAGTGCGGTAAATACTGAGTGCTGTCCCAGCACCATGCTGGAAAGGATGCCCTCGCTGGCGGACAGGAGTGGTCTTGTGCCCTCGTAGTATTACAGGTGTAACAGCGTTACAGGTGTGTGGCATAATAAGAAGCGCATTTGTTTTTTGTCCTTGGTTCCGGGCACCGAGCTCCCCAAACCCTTAGAATTTCCTGATAAGAGTGCCTTTTGGGATTTGCAATGAGCTCCTTGGATCACACCCGAGCTTATGCTAATGAGGTGACTCTTGGCCCTAGGTGTGGAGGGAGACCCTAGAGCAGGGGTCCCCAACCCCCGGGGCCGCGGACCAGTAATGGGTCCGCGGCCTGCTGGGAACCAGGCCGCACAGTGAGAGGTGAATGGTGAGCGAGAAAATCTTCATCTGCCACTCACATGACCGTCTGCACCATCCCTGCCCCCGCCCCCACCGCCACCAGTCTGTACAAAAACTGTCTTCCACGAAACTGGTCCCTGGCACCAAAGATGTTGGGAACTGCTGCCCTTGAAAGCCTCTGGATGGGGGCTGGACACCAGGAGCACCAACTCCATGATTAGAGAGCTAGAACTACCAGCTTACCCCCGGGATTCCTGGGAGAGGGGCTGGAGGTTGAGTTCAGCCACTTGGAGAATGATTTCCTCAATCGTGCCCATATAATAAAACTTTAATAAAAACACTGAAACAAGGAGGCTAAGAGAGCTTGCTGGTTGGTTAAGACATCGGTGTTCTGGGAGGGTGGCATGCCGATCCCAGAAGGAGAGGACGTGGGGATCTGTGCCTGCCACCCCCATGCTTGCCTGTGTATCTTCCATTTGCCTGTTTGGGAGTTGTAGCCTTTAAATAAAACCATGGTGGTAGCACTTTCCTGAGTTCTAGGAGTCATTCTAGTGAATTATCAAAACTGCAGGGGGGTCATGGGAATCCCTCAAATTTACAGCCCATTGGGCCGATGTGCGTAGGGCCCCTGAGACCTGCAACTCGTGTCTGACATGGGGGCAGTCTTGGGAGACCGGACCTTTGACTGTGGAGTCAGTGCTGATTCCAGGTGGATGGTGTCAGAATTGAACTGAATTGTTGGACACGCAGCTGGAGTCCGAGAATTTGCTGTTGTCAGCACTACACAGGTCATCCTGCCTCTCACTTAAGATCATCCCACTTGCTTTGCTCTGATCCTGTTCTCTCCAACCAAAATTTTGATAGTAATTTGGTTTCCCAAATAGAATTTTCCATGATGGATTGATCACGTTGACTGATCAACGCATGTTTGACAATTAACTAAATTGGACGGTGGTCTCTCAGTCTCTGGTGAATTTTGCTAGAGTGTAGTAATGCTACCGTGTAGGGTGACCATATCCCAGTTTTCCTGGAACTTTCCTGGTTTTAAAACGGAAAGAACTCTGCCTCAGGAACCCCTCAGCCCTGAGAAAACTGAGACTCCTGGTCACCCTACCACCAGGACAAGAGCCTCCTGACAACCCAGGTTAAGCCCCAGATTCTGGGACAATGGCCCAGTCCCACTGACACGGGTTCATTCCCTCCACACGAGAAGCCACAGGCTGCGGGCACTTGGGTGGGGCTCACCCAAGTGGGTCGTTATTTTAACCAAAGCACATTTGAATGCTAAACATCTAGAAGGCAGATCCAGGGCCCAAAGGCTGTCATTACAACCTTGTATACAAGGAAGACGTTGCTAAAAGCAGAGGAGTTCAGCTCTGAAACTGGTCCAGGTCTGAGGCGTGGGTTTCGTGAGTGTTCCCAGCACTGGCCATTGCTGCGGACCTCAGAGAGAACACCTAGAGCAGTGTTTAGTGAGCATAACAGGATGGGGACTTGTTACAGGGCAGATCCTGGATGCTATTTCCCTGTATTCTGACTTAATATTTCCAGGGGTTAAGTCATGGATTCCGCAATTTTAATAAGATCCATCACTAGCAGTGATTTTGTCCACAGTTTGAGAACCACGACCTCAAGCAAGTGAGAAAATGAGATGCTTCCATGCACTCCCCGTCTCCATGTCCATGCAGTAACCATCTACATGATCTCCTATAAGGAGGCAGGAGAGGAGCTATTAAGCAAAGAGCTTTTGGGGGCTGTATCTGTTTGCAAGTGGCACAAAGCCTTCTATCTGTTGGTTCTGCGTTTAGAACGACTCTGCAGGGCCCCAGCCGTCCCTGGACCGCTAGGAAGGAGATCGCTGGAAGCAGGTGAGGGCAGAATCACAGCGAGCCCAGGTCACATTGCTGTTGGGGCCTCATGTGTGAGGAGCTTTCGTCTTCCTCTTCAAATCTCCTTGGATTCCTCCCACATACTTCAGGCTCTGCCTCTGCTCCACCAGCTCCCCAAAGCTGGTGCCAAGCGGCTTGCCGGGGGCAGCCTATTATCAGAGCAAAACAAACACCTTCTACCTGCACCCTGGCTGCTTCCGTGCGTGTCACAAGTTTATGAGGCCGATGGGGTTTCAGAGGGACACGCTGGAGTGCCTCTCCTCTCAGCCTCTGCGCTACAAATCAAATGACTGTTTTCTCCCAAGTGCCTTTGAGATTGTTAATTGGCCACCCTTCTGGCAGGGGAGCAGTTGGGACTAATTTTCTCCATTTTATTAAAGAGGACAGCACAGCACCCCTGCCCTGAAGAAATGAGAACACCCCAGGTTTCCATCAGCAGTTGGGGTCAAACCAGGAGTCCTTTGTCTGTGGAGGAACCCACGCAGAGGATGAGGTGCTCAGAGTGACTACGATGTGAGTTTACAGCGCAGATGGGCCTGCCCTTACTCTCCTTGCTCCCTCCCGACTAGAGAGGAGCTGGGTTGGGCTTTGTGTCTCTACCCCTGTTGTCTGTTACCATTCTCTCCAGATCTCCCAGGCTCTCTGTCGCTCCCTGGGTCCCAGATTCATACCCGCTCCCCGGCAGAGTGACGAGTGGTTCCTTTTCGTGTGTTTGTTTATAAATAGAAACACAGCAACGATTCCTGGAAAGAGCCCATCGATGCCTGATGGTGTCTATCTAGCTCTTGGCTTTTTGGATTGGACGATGCTTTGTGTCTTTAATTCACAGAGTTGGCCTCCCTTGTTTCATTCTTCAGGGATCATGTCCGGTCTGCTCAGCCTGTCAGTGCGGGGGTCCATCTGAGAGTCTGATCACTCCCTGGGGCCCCAGCTGCAGTCAGGAAGACGAGCAAATTAAGGAAGTGGGAACTGGGGGTAAAGGGACTACATGACTCAAAATACGGACGAAAATGCCAAAAGTGGGGAGAAAAAGGTAGACACTAACTAGAGATAAGAGAAGAGACCCAAGTGAGAACAAGAGCAGAGAATCCCAAGTTAAGCTTTCCTTCTTGTACCCTAAACGCAGGAAACACATTATCCCGACAGCCCTCACTTTGCATGGTCCCAGCATGCACGGGTCTCATCTGTTCATAGAGTTTAATTAAATAATACTAGTCCCTCAATAACACGCTTCAACCTGCAGTTACCACCATCTGCTAGTTACAAGAAATCGTATAAAGCAGCCCTCCACAGCTAACTACTAAGTAATAACAGACGCACATCGTGACCAGTGACCAACCATGCCATGTCTTTCAAGTCTGGGGGGCCTAGTCACCTGGTGTCTCCCATCCTTCAGCTTACACACCATCAGCAAAGGTGTCCCTGTGCTGCCTCCTTGCCTCCCAGTGACTAACCTAGGGGCCTTTTTACAGAAGTGGATGATTGAAGGAGGGGATTGGCCAACAAAGATGAAATGCAGTGAAGAAACAAAAAGCGACAATGCTGGAAATGAAGACGTTATGACTAGAAGATGTGAAAATGGTGATGGCAAAGCAGCAGTAGAAGAGACCTAGGTCTATGGTATAAACCATGTGGGAAAAGGCCAATGAATACAAATGATCTCGTGGAGAGAGCAGTGAGTGGTGGCTTGAAGCAAGATCTCCGTTCCCTGCCCAGGAATTGGAGCTGAGTAGCCTGGATGAAAACCAGGAATCCTAGCCCCCAGTCCACCAGGGACTAGAGGCTAGAAGCAAAGTTCCCCTGGCTCTTGCCCCGTGTGAAAGCAAGAATGTTTCAAAGAGGCAAAACTGTAAAATCAGGTACAAAGTTTATAATTAGAGACACAGCGCAACATGTGGGAGAGCACAGAGAGAAACCGTTTGTTTATTTAAGACAGAAGCAAGGCAGAAATACACACCCAGAGAGAAAGGGTGTGGGCATCCTCCCTAATGAGGAGGAGTGCAGTAAAGAGATGGTTAAATCATTTATACAGGGCAGTTCTTCTGGGTCTTTCTTTACCTTTGGCCAATTATCTCACTTCTTTTTCCACACCTGACCTGCCCTAGGACCCTCCCCAGTATGCGTGTGCATCACTTTGCCAAGATGGATTCCAGTGCAGAGGCCTATGGGAACATTGACAGCACCCCTTATGGGGTGGTACCCCATCCCTTTTGACCCCCGAGGAGCCTTTCTGCATGTGTTGTTGGGGAGGTCTCCTTGACCTTAAGAATGAGAAGTATGTGGTCTCTTTATCTTTTATCCAAGCAGGACTCACTCCTCCTTGATCTTGTCATTATCTTTATCTTGGAGTACCTGTCCACAGGGGACAGGCTCCAGCCGCGTGGCCTGCGGCCCTTCTATCTCCTACCTCACAAAGAACAGGAGAGTGACACCAGCAAAAAACTTGATGTTAAAGGAGCTCTCAGAGGTAGTTTGTGACATTGAAAGCATAAAGGATAAAAGATCGGAAGCTGATCCAAACTTAGAAAGGACCGTGACACTTTGCCAAGACACAGAAAAGATGCTCACTCAGTGTAGCAAGTTATATGACAAGAAGACGGCCACTGTTCCTCTTACTAAGTTTTTTACAAAGAGATGCAACGCCCTGTCAATGTTTCTAATGTTTTAAATTACAGTGTGCTAAATAATATTTGTTCACTAGTTTTTCATTTCCCTATATATTTATAACCACCAACAAAAGAGCTTTCAATGTTTGGATGAAATTTATAAAAAGTTGCTTAACGATCATAATTTTCTCAATGATTGTTAAGCTCATTTGCACGGTTTCAGCTGCCACTGTCATTTTTCCAGTCCAGCCTTAACGCTGCAAAGCAGGGAGTGCTGAATATACTAAGATCACAGGTTATGGATGACATAGGTAAAGCAAAGCTAATCATCACAATTGTAATTGTTTGTAAATTCTAAGTAATATGATCCTGTTTTTTGCAGGAAAAAAAGATGTGTGTGTGTGTGTGGTTGGGAAGTGGGTCTGTGGACTCCCCATTTGTGGAGTGGAGAAATTGTTACCGACCAGTGTTCTTGGCCTCCGTAATCAATAGACATTGATAAGATGACAGACAAGAAATTCGAGCAAGGCTTGACTGGGGCCTCTGCTGCAGCAGGGCGGAGCCAGAACAAGTAACAGGTTCCCTTGCTAACTTGCTCACTGGGGAGGGGTCGAGCTGATTCCTCATACGAGGTGAAGGTACAGGTGTGTCCAGGGGTCGGGCAGAGAGGTGCTTAGGTGATCTGCCCATCCCTTTGGTGGTGTTGAGTGCAGGGGGCATGCGTAGTGCCCTACTTTTTCTCCCAACACTCTGTTTCTGCTCCTAGCTCTTAGAAGTGGCAGTTGGGTTTTTAGTCCTTTTGTATCTTATTGTCCATAATTTGCCCCAACTGCAGATGCATGCAGTTGTGTTTAGTCCCTTATAGTTTCTTTGTATTCTGTTGCTTGAGGAGATATTTGTCCAGGTTCAAGCACTGTAGCAAAGGGTCCCAGGTCCCAGGTCCCAGCTTGTCTCCAAATTACCATGAACCCCTTAATCCTCTCCTGAGATTTCTGCTCATTCCTGGGGTACAAACTGGTCCAGGGTCTTACATCCTTCGAATCTTCTTTGCTTCTGGGGCTCCATCTTTCTCAAGGGCAGCCCAGCCTCTATTTACTGACACGCACCTGGCCCCTTGTTTCACTTCGCACCATGGAAGTCACCCACACTAGGCTTTTTTGAATTCAACAAGCTTTATTGAGGACGTGGGGGTCATGAAGAAGCCACCCCGGGGGGTGCGCAGCCATGCGCCATTTTGCCCTTCTCTTGCGCTGTTTCTCCTTCCCTCTCCCTCACCCCTCTGGGAGCAGTGCCTTCCCTGCCCTAAGGTATTTACATAAAGCAGCCTCTCCCTTGGCTCTCAGGGGTGGGATGGGATAGGACTCTCCCAACTTTTATCTACTTCAAGTTTCTATGCAAGTATCTTACCTATCAAAGCCAGTTATCTCCCTAAGAGTAATTCCGGTGCTAGCCGGTTAATGAAGTTTAATATACGTCCGCGTATATAGTACACACAAGAAAGAAGAGAATTTTATACATGAAAATACCCTTCAACGGCTACCTCTGGGTGGAGAGGAGGACAGATGACTCTTATTTTCTTCCTTTTGCTTTTCTACAGTGTATGTATTTTATAAAATGTGTACAATGTACTTATATTAAATTTTAATAAGAAAAAAATTATCCAAACAGGCTGCGAGCAAAGTCCTGACAAAGGCAAGGACACGAGGGGCTCAGAAGGGGAGGGTATGTGCTTGGCAGGGGCGGAGAGCCACAGGCAAGTTCAGGGAGGCTGGGGCGGGGCTGGGGGTGCAGAAAGAGATGGGGCAGGGGAAGGACACAATGGAACAAAGAAATGGAAAAAGAATCAGCTCACACTTTAAGGTAACAGAATTTGGCTCCATTGTGCTCCAGCCTTAGGAAGTTGACTAATAATTACAAGGATAATTATAACAATTTTAGGTTCATCTGCACACTGTTGTTTCATTATCCTCCGAATACTGTGCTTGTTCCTAACATCCTGCTACTACAAAAGAGGAAATCGAATGGATGCATCCTTAATTTCAGCTCTATTTTGTACTTGGCTCTGACACAATTCCATCTTCAAACTGCCTGCATACTTTAAAATGAGAATTGCATTGCCCGACCCCACTACAGTCCATTCGATCTTGTAGTAGTTTAAAAGAGAATCAATCCGTTGGGACCAAAACGATCAATGTGTGTTCCCCCCTGCCCTTATGCTCCATAGCCCCCACACCCCATCTCACTCTTGGGCTTTTCTTTTCCTTGCAAGTGATGCCAGCGGTACCTGAGACTTGGGGGCTGTTGTCACTAGTGTGTGGTTTTGTGCTTTTTTTTTTTTTTTACTGTTAATGAATACCATGCATTTATTAATAAAAAGTGCATAGTACAAGCCAGTACAAGCCCTTTATCCCAATCCAAGTACTCAGTAAATGATTATAATAAACGCTGGATGGCACAGGCGTGATTGGCTTGGCATGATTTAAAGTTTTAAAAATGGTAATTTTGTTTTTCTTGGGAGTTTTGATTCCAGCAGCTGGGCCCTGGAAATGGCAGGGATTCGTTGATGGGAAGGGGCCGGCCATGGAATGATGGTGATGGTGGAGGACAGTTGCACCCCTCCAGACCCACAGTCACTTAAGGGTTAATGGGCAGAGTGGGCAGTGAGCGACACGGCCATGAGCAGGGGTGACAGGAGAGTGCTGGCGATGATCCCCTGGGACTCTTTGGGGCTGTGCTCACAGCCACTTCACCTTTGTCTCACTCAAGTCCTTCCCATTCAAAGCAATAGACAAAACCCGACAAACCCTTCCTTCCTTGGTATCCTTTTTACTTTCCTCATTAAATTTCTTGGAAGAGAGATCCACACTTAACCGACTCTTACCCTCCTCCCGTTTGTTCCTCAAACCATCGCAGCCTGGATGTGACCCCTCCACCCTGTGCTCTCCTGAAGTCGGGGCTGGGTCCTGTTTTCCAGTCTCCGTCCCACTCAGCTCATCGCAGTAACTGATGTTGCTTTACGTTCTCCCCCAAACCTTCCTTCCAGCTCTCCCTGCCTCTTGATTAGTGGCTCTGACAACCCCTGGCCGCCTGACCTAGAAACTTTGGTGATACCCTCAACTCCTTCTTTGCCAACAGTGGACATACCTACAGATGCCACCTTCTTTTTTCCATCTGTGGTGCTAATTCCTTGGGTGAACCTCACACACCCTTCATCTGAACTCTGATTTCTAAGGTAATTGCGTTGTGGTCAGAAACCGCAGTTTGGTTGATGATTCTTTGAAGTTTGTTCATGATGTTTCAGGGTGTATGTTTCATGATGTACGTGATAAGTTTTTACGACTGTACCGTATATACATGGGAAAGAGTGTATATTCTTGAGTTTTGGGTGCCATGTTTCCTAGCCTGCAGCAGATCAAGCTTGTTCAAATATTCCAAAGTCTTATTGATGTTGTGTCTACTGAGAGAGGTATGTTAAAATATCCCATTATGGACTTCCCTGGTGGCACAGTGGCTAAGAATCTGCCTGCCAATGCAAGGGACATGAGTTCAATCCCTGGTCCAGGAAGATTCCACATGCTGTGGAGCAACTAAGCCCGTGTGCCCCAACTACTGAGCCCGCTTGCTGCAACTACTGAAGCCCGCACGCCTAGAGCCCATGCTCCACGACAAGAGAAGCCACAGCAATGAGAAGGCCGCACACCACCGCAACTAGAGAAAACCTGTGTGCAGCAACAAAGACCCAAAGTAGCCAAAAAACAAATTAAAAAAAAAAAAAAGTCCCATTATGATGGTATATTTGTTGACTTACTTTTGTGGTTCTGTCAATTTTTACTCTATGTATTTTGAAGCTATGTTTTGAAGGGCATACAAGTCTGGAAGTATCAAATCTTCTAGTGAACTATGCCTTCCATTTCTTTATCTTTGATGACACTTTTTGCCTTTAAGTCTGATATAACGTCACTATGCCAGCTTTCCTTTTGTTAATATTTACCTGATCTATCTGTCCTTTCACATTTCCCCTTTTGAGGCCTTCTGTAGGTGGTGGTATAATGTAGAGGTTAAAAGTATGGACTCTAGGTGGATTTTGTTTGGGTTCGAATCACCATTCTGTACAGTGGGAACTTAAATTCCAAATCTGTGGGAGTGTGGGCTGGCAGAATTTGAGTATTTCCCATCATCTTTAGGTGTTCTGTCCTGAAAGGAGCTTTAGGAAATGGAAGTTTCCGGGTGAAGCCTGCACGATGGCTCAGCTCTAGGCCACGAGGATCGATCTAGTAAACAACAGAGACAGCGACCTGCCTTCATGGAGCTTGTGTGCTAACGGGGAGGGCAGAAAAGTAAAACCATTACTAAGTAAAGATAGAGTAACAAAGAGTGATTGGTGCTCAAGAGAAAAACAAAGCAGGAACAGGGACAGAAGCATGCCAGGACCAACTTTAAAGAGATTGGCTACAGGAGGTCTTACTAAGAATGTCACCTGAGCAAACACCTGAGGAGGTGAGGGCAGGTGTGTGGAGAGCGGGGGTCACAGCAAGCTACTGCTTGAAAACTCCTTAGCACGTGCCTCTCCTTGACAGAGGAAGATTTTTCTGGGAACAGACATCCTAAGTGTTGTGAGAACACAGCGCAGCCGCGTTCACAGTGTTCTGGCCCGTCGCTGCCCGTGGCCCTGGCAGGGAGGCCTCCACGTATGTGGCGTGTCTGTCTGTCCCTGGTGGGGCGACAGATGCTTAGGTCCCGGTGTCAGCCCCTCCTTCCCACATACAGATTCTCTTTCCTTCTACACAATTTCTTCCACTGCGTTAGTCAGGGCCTTGTGTTTGTTTCAGTGAACACATCCGTCATGAACGTGGTATGACTTGGCCCTTCACACTGGTTGGTGATGAGCATGCGGTTCCTTAAGCCACAGACTTATAAACACGGCCTGGCTGCCTTGCACAGAACAGCCTGGTCCTCCTTAGACATTTCTCCAAGCAGAGCCAGCCAGCGGCTTTGCCGTCCCCTTATTTCACTCCCCATCAGAGGGGCCCCAGCACCACTCAGGAGCCCGATGTGAACATGGGAGGACATTTCTGCTGCAGGTCCCGGGCTTAGGAGCAGCCAGATGACCAGGTGGGGTCTGTGGAGAACGTCCTGGGTCTCCCGGCTGAGGTCAGGATGCACAGGCGGGACGGGCGTCCCTGGGGCTGCCCTTCTCTGTCCTTCAGGGCAGCCTGGGGGCCGGATGCTCCTTGAAGAGCATCCTTTGCTCAAATGGGCGCTGTGTTGGCAGCAGAAAGAAGCAGCCACTCTACTCCAGTCATACTCTTGACCTGCCGTGGAGGGTCAGCTAAGTGACACCCATCCTTCCAGCCCCAGGCAGCCTGGGTCATGCTGGACTTGGAGTAGGCAAGCACCTTCCCACCTGAGTCCCCTAACCAGGGATCTCCACCCCTGCAGGGCCTGGGGGTCCAGCGTACGCTGACCTCCCACGTGGCCAAAGTTTATCTGTGGAATTTGTGTAACGTTAAAATTCATGGGAGACTAACACACCACTGTAAAGCAGTTATACTCCAATAACAGTTATATACAATAAATGTTTATATATATATATATATATATATATAAAGTAAAGAAGGAGAAATTCACGGGGGCTTTTCCTTCTCCTCGACAGACCCCTGTGTTTTGCTATAATAATAGTGTTTTCCCTGAACTGTGGCGGGCAGAAATCTAGGCTCCAGAAGGTGTGGCCAGTGGCTCCTGGCTCCTTGGGAGTGTGTGCCCCATCCTAGCAGCTGGTGGGAAGAAGCAGGCCCGGGAGTTGGGGGCCCAGAGTCTGGCCCTGGCTCTGCCACACACGCCACAGGCACTGCCCGGGCAGCCGGTCTGTCTCCGTGTCTGGCCTTCTGTCTGCTCTTCCATAAAACAGGAGGGTCAGGACTTCCCTGGTGGCGCAGTGGTTAAGAACCCGCCTGCCAGTGCAGGGGACATGGGTTCGAGCCCTGGTCCGGGAAGATCCCACATGCAGCGGAGCAACTAAGCCCGTGCGCCACAACTACTGAGCCTGCGCTCTAGAGCCCGCGAGCCACAACTACTGAGCCCACGTGCCACAATTACTGAAGGCTGCACGCCTAGGGCCTGTGCTCCGCAACAAGAGAAGCCACCGCAATGAGAAGCCCGTGCACCGCAAAGAAGAGCGGCCCCCACTCGCCGCAACTAGAGAAAGCCCGCGCTCAGCAACGAAGACCCAGCGTGGCCAAAAATAAATAAATAAATAAATTTATTAAAAAAACAGGAGGGTCAGACAGGGGTTCCCCTCCCCCCGGTTGTCTGCAGCTTGAGCGTCGGGGCCCCACCACTCTACAGCACTTGGCTGCATTCTTTTAATTTGGGGGAAATCTTCCAACAGGATCAAACATTTTCTGTTTGTTTTTAGCCCAGTAATGGCGTTTTTAGTGGAGTCTGTGGAACATGGCTTTAGTTACTTGTAAACGGTGATTGGGGAAAATACTATTCTCTTACTATTTTTAAAGCCTCAGTTCTGGCAAACCCCGCGTCAGTGTCACATCATGTATGAGCACGCGTCTGCTTGAGATCTAAAGTGATGGATCCAAATCCCCTTCCTCCAAAAAGCACCCAGCAAATGACTCATGTTCACCAGCCTCTGGCCCTGTGGGAAACAGGAGTGAGAACCAAGGGTCTGCCCTGGACGCACAGAGTGGAGGAGACTTGCCAGGGCTTGAATGGGGCTGGTCTTGGAGCCCCTGGCAGGCGTGAGCGGCTCCTGAGTCCTGCCTGATACTCGTTCTCTAAGCGCAGGAATGGAAGCCGTGTCACTGAAGTGCTCTTGGTATGATGAGGTCATGTATGTGGGAGCCCTTGCAAATTGCTTAGTGCCTTACGAACATTAAGCTCCAATATCAGTAGACCTCTATGTAGAAGATGAGGCGTCTGTGTTTCTATCTTGATAACCTATAAAAAAAGCTTCCTTCCTTCCCCCAGCAACCACTTCTGTTTGTTCTGTTTGCATTCACATGCAAATTAGTCTTTTCCTCTTCAAAGGAGTCAGTTTAACCAGGGCATTAAGTATAATTAAGTAGACATGCATTAAAGCCATGCTGGCAGAAAAACAGAAAAGCGGGCCACCTGGTAGGATGTACTGCCGCTCAGAGGATGCAGGACCACTTTTACGGCTGAAGCGGGACCGTGGTGTGGTCCAGTTTCAGGGATCCTGGTTTGTGAGCGTCCAGAGAAAACTGGCTTCCTTGCCCTGAGACGTTGGCTTGTCTAAGATATTTAGTGGAAATCAGTGTTTTGCATATTTGATCAGAAGATGTGAACAAATGGGATGATGTGGCCTTCTCATGTAGCCGCCACCAGCTTCCTCTAAACGACTGTCGCCAGGTGTTGCCCTGGCCGGACTGAGCCGTTGTTCACGGCAAATGAAGCTGCAGGTGGTTAAGTATGTAACTGAGCCATTCAAGTGAAATTCCATAGAAAGTACATCCTAAAGCCCGGTATTCGGCAGAAGTCCTGGCAACAGAAGACTGCTTGTAAATAGTCTTTCATTCACTTTTGGTTCACATCTGGCCCTGTGTGCCCATCGCTGAGTGTTAAGTTTCTACGTGGTCTTCACGGGTATGGGTTTCTGACTGAGTACGCTGGGTTTTGTGCCCTTGGTTATAATGGGGGTCTGGGGTCCTCGGGAAAGGGGAGCAGTAGGGCACAGAAGAGGGGCTAGAGGAACCTCTGGACACAGGTGCCCTTGCCCAGAGTAGTGGGACAGAGGGAGGCTGGGGGTCAGAGGGCAAGGTTAATCCACCAAGAGCGGTCCAGGCAAGCTCGGTGCCAAGGTGCCCTGCAGTGGGTGGTAGGTGGCAATGTGGGGCCACTGGTCTTCCTCCCCCTCAGGCTGTCTCGAGCTGTAGTGGCCACATGGAGCTCAGGGAAGTGAACAAGATTGGCCCTGTGGGGTACTGAGCATGCCACCAAAGGTGTCCCAAGGGCAGTGCCTAGTGGCAAAGCTGGAGATGGGTCAGTAGACAAGGTCAGCAGAGGGAAGGTCTGGGCTTAGCGACAAAGGCCAGCGTGGAAGCAACAGAACGGGAGTGAGAGAACCCAGGGGGTTGGAACCAATGTTAGGGCCCTGGAGAGACTCCTGTGGTCTGGAGCAAAGCCACAGGACTGAAGCTTCCAGAGAGCCCGCAGCATTGGGCTTGGGTGGAGAGGAAGCCGTTAGGGACACTGAGCTGCTTTGGACAGTTCCAGGGGGTGCAGACCATGAGTCACTGCAGGGTGAGTCCAGAGCCCTCGGATTCCCAGCAGCCTCATGTCGGAGCCTGGGGGCCTGGGACGCAGGAGCTGGCCTCCTGCAGGGGGGCTCCAAGGGCTGAGCAGGGCACCCAGCCCCAGCCCTGACCATGAATGGCGATTGGAATGATGGGCAGATCAACAAGCAAATGAGGATTATCAACACAGTGAAGTATTACTGAGCAGTGAAAAGGAACAGCTGACACTTGCAACAACGCAGATGAGTCTCAGGGTGATCAGCCTGAGTGAGAGAAGCCAGACACGAGAGGACACACTGTATTATTCCACTTAGGGACAATTCTAGAAAATTCAAATGCAACTTTAGAGACGGAAGCAGGTTAGTGGTTGCCTGAGGTGAGGGGTGGAGAGGGGCTGGACAGTGACGGGGCAGGAGGGAATGTTCCGGAGTGAGACGGTGCAGTCTGTGTCTTTGTTAAGACAGTGGTGTCAAAGCTCATTAAATTATACACTTTAAATGAACACAGCTTACTGTACATGGATTATATCTTTAAAGAGTTGACTAATTTTTTTAAGTTTAAAAATGTTGCCAAATGTCCTAATTAATGCCAGTGGACACTCATTGCCTCCATCAAGCCTAAACCCAGAGTTGTACCCGGACCAACAACACTGGCCTGACAATAACCACCGTAGATCTGACCACGCCTCGCGCTGCACCCGGCCTGCCATGTGACTGCAGTCAGTCCGTGTGACAGCCCTCTGAGGTGGTATCTGACACTCTGCTCTTGCAGCCCTGTCTACCCTCTGCCCTGGCATCCCTGGTGTAGCTCACGTCCAGCCTTGTGGCCGGAGCCCCTTGGACCAGGGTGCACCCGGCTGTAGGGCTCAGGCATGTGCCCCGGGGCAGCCTGGTACAGCCCGGTCTCTGCAGGGCACTGAGAAGGGTGTGGGTGACGTGGACAGGAGCAGATGCTGAGCGGACTGAGCTTCCTTCTCTGAGCCGGCAGCTGCCTCGACAAAGGGGTCCGGGAGGTGCTGAAAAATGGGGAAGCACGACCGTGGCATGTGTGGGCTCCCTGGACAGTACTCACCTTACAGGATGCTCTCTGGCCCATTTTCAATGGAAAAGTATATTTAAAGTGGCCGCCATCCCGCAGACACTCATTAAACACTAGCATAAGACAATTGAAAAAGACAGAGAACCAGGGAGTTGAGGTTTAGACGGAGAGCGCCGGGGAACTAAAAATGATTCTCCAAGAAGCCTGGGCTAGCAAGCATGGAGGTAACTTAGTGGTAAAAGTGGTGTTTATCTTGATGTGAAAGCAAAAATGGTTCTAGGGCTTCCCTGGTGGCGCAGTGGTTGAGAGTCCGCCTGTTGACGCAGGGGACACGGGTTCGTGCCCCGGTCCGGAAGATCCCACGTGCCGCGGAGCAGCTGGGCCCGTGAGCCATGGCCGCTGAGCCTGCGCGTCTGGAGCCTGTGCTCCGCAACGGGAGAGGCCACGACAGTGGGAGGCCCGCGTACCGCAAAAAACAACAACAACAACAACAAAAAATGGTTCTAATTGTCCCATTAAAGGATCGCCCCATTTGGTCAAAGGAAGAAACATCTTCCTGTCATTCATTCTATTGGGGATGCGTTGTTAAGACTCCTTTTAAGTGACCGAATAACATAATGGACAAAGTGGTGTCACAAAGGATCCAGACACTGTCATACGGCCACTTAGAGCAAACCTTGATAAAAGGTTAAGCTTCTTTTCTTAGAAGGTCATGCGCACAAATTAAAAGATACGCCTGTGCTCTGTGCCCCCTCCAACCCTGAGGGCCTCTGCTGGGCTCCAGCTGGAGTTTTCTCCTAGAGTCGGATTTTTCTTCGGAGGCCATGCAGCTCCTGTCTCCCGGGAGGCTGACTCCGGTGAAAGCAATCGCATGGGCTGCCCCTCATCCTTCCCTGGAGAGGGGGTCTCCTCGCTCAGCTGAACCAAGGTCTGGCTGCCCCGGCTCATCTGTGGTGGCTGGGCAAGCGGCGCTTTTATTGGACCTATTAGTTCTGAGCCCAGGGAGCAGAACACAGCTGTCACATCATGGGGACCCCCTGGCACAGAGGCTCCTCCCACTCAGAGGCCAGCCCAGTGGGCCCTTGGTCCCCAGACTTACTTGTCATCCTCTCACTGCAATTGTCAGTGATTATTACCTGGAGGAGCTGTAATGCAAAGGTAGCGCTGGGGCCCCATTCCTAGGGATTCCGAATTAATTGGCCCGAGGAGGAGAACCAGTACCAGGAAATTTCAGTGCGCAGCCGGGGCTGAGAGCCACGCCAAAGGTGAAGGCCTAACCGCCTCCTCCACCCACTACGAGGCTGACGGTCCTTGATACAAGTAAGAGTAGGACACTGGGGAAGAAATGCTGTAAAGTCACAACCAATTTCTTCTTCTCCTCCCAGAAAAGGGAATAAACTCTGTTGGTGTTCACAAGTCACTTTCTTCTCTAAAAGGAAAAAGCACAATATTATATTTACAACCTCAATCTATCCATCCATTCATTCACCCACCACCCATCCATCTTCCACCCATCCACCCATCTGTCCATCTATTCATCTGTCCACCCACCCATCCACCTACCTACCCACCCATGCATTCATCCATCCATCCACCCATCCCTTCATCCATCCACCCATTTATCTATCCTTCCGTCTCACCCATATACACTGTGTATCCAAAGCTGAGCTGAGGGTGAAGGAAGAAGACTGGGCAAAACATGGGGTTGGGGCCTAGAGGGCTTGTGTTTCTCCTGATTCTGCACCCCCTAGACAGTTGGCTTTAGGTAAGTCCCTTAATGAAGCTGGGGCACAGGCCATCTGATCAGTAAGAACACTGGACAAAAACAGCTTAAAGTAGCTCTATTTCTAGAGGTCTGTGGATTTATAAGTCATGGGCTCTGCCATAAAAACGTTTACCACATGGTTGGAGATACAAGAAACATAAATACAACAAAAAAATAGGATGTCAAGGACCACATGCATGTCACTTAAGACAGAGATTCAGGGCAGAGTCCCTGCTGGCACGGCTGCTAACTGCTTTCCTCCAAGTTCTAGGGGTATTTTCACGCACGAAGGTGAAAAAAGAGCTGAAGAGCTCTTCTGAAGAGCTGGCACAGCGGAGTGCATGATCTGAGCTGCTTTTGCAAGGGTGGTCATAAGCTTGTGCCGTTAACAGAAAGTATCTAACCTCTGGAAACAAGGCCAAGAGGCCTGCGTGTTTCCAGTGTCGCCTGGAGGCTTTGTTTTATAGGCCTACCCAAGGCTTAGCCGCATTTTTAGGAGGATGGACCATTGTTTGACTCTGTTATTTACTATTAGTTAAGGGTTCAAACTCTGTGAAGTTCCATGTTACATTCTAGATATTTGTCCAGTAGAGTCGAAATGATTCCCTGTTCAGTGAAGAGAGAACCACCAATTTATTGCCCCACAGAACATTAAGCAGATTTGTCTGAAACATTAACAATCTATTTTAGTGAGTCTTCCTCCAGGCACTGTATAAATTCTCGTACTTCAAATGCATTTGAATCAGCGTTACCGACTTCCTGGCTCCCTCCCTAATTGATGGGCTTAATACAATCTTGGGCGTGTGTTCATTCTGTTGAGAGCCACGTTTTCAATTCTCTTCAAAATTTCCCTGGGATAGCACTGACCCAGCCCTTCTCCCCCCAACCCAGTGCCCTCCTGAGGGGACAGGACAGGGTCTCAGCTGACAGGAGAGGAGGCGCCCTGCAAGGGGTCCTGGCCCACCTGGACTGAGCCCCCAGCACCCGCCTGTGACCCTAGCTCCGGCCTCTCTCAGAAGTGTGGCTTTGCACTGGTCATCAAGCAGGGACAGGGACTGGGGGACCAGGCTGCCTGGGACAAGCTGGGCCGCTCCTCTGTTCCCTAACCTCAGCAGCCCCACCCTGGAGACTCTGGGGGCTGGTCACCAGGAGGCAGGGGAAGCGCTTGGCACTCACATTGCCATCATCCTGGCTCCCGGGTGGTTGGAAGGTGCGTCCGTAAAGAGGCCGGGGTGGGCATTTCAAGTTCATTGAGCTTATTGACTAGGGGAGTCTCACCCAGGAAGTTCAAAGCCCAGGGCAATGCACTGAGTGCACCCCACCCCCATCAGCTGACTTATACATTGATTTGGCCACAAGGTTACACAAGCAATAGCGGAGACGGTGGGAGCAAAACTTACTGAAGGCGGTTTGGTAGCTCGGGGTGAGGGGCGCGACCGCGTTCTGGGGACTTGTGCCAGTAACTCTACTCCTAAGAAGCTACGTGAAGACAAAGAATGCTGTGGAAAGATAGACATTGGAGTTACAAAATTGGGTCAGGCCTAAATGGTCAACAATAGGGAGCTAGTTAAATAAAGAATACAGCGCCATAAAGTGGAGTGACACGTAGCCACTAAAAAATAATCATTTCAGTAGAAAGATAAATACTGCCGTTAACAAAAGCCCATCAGAAAAATTCTCTCTGTCTCTCCCTCTCCCTCTCGCTCTCTCATGATCCCAATCTCCTAAAGAGAGTTTAAATGTGCATGAAAAGATGAATGGAAAAGAGAAGCCAAGCAGCTGTCTCTAGCTGGTAAGAACACAGATGATCTCTGCTTTCTCACCTGCATTTTTACATCTCTAACATGAGCACATCTTCAATTTGTAACAGCAACGAACGGGGGAGGGTCTTTGTTCCACCTGCAGCAGGCCCTCCCTCTGTATCTGGCGGCTGTTTCGTCTGTGTGCAGCGGGCAGAGGCAACGCTAGTTTGCAGAACTCTTACGACACCAGCCTGGCTGTGTCCAGCGACCCCGCCCTTTGCCGGCCTCTGGCTGCATTGACCCCTGATCACGAACTAGATCCTCAGATTCTGTAACCGCTGCCACGCAAACAGTGATGCCACACGTACATTTCAGACGGAGAACAAGGCCCAGTGTCTTCCTTCGAGCTTCCTCCATCCAGTGTCCCCAGGTAGCGGTCCTTTCCCAGCTCCTTGTCAGTTCCTGCCGCAGGGGTACGCTTGTGCTTCCAGATCTTTCCTCTCGCTCATCTGGTCCTCTGATCTCCCCTGGGCTGTCGCCCTCACCACTCAGGCCCAAGGCCGGAATCTGCGGAGAAAACGCTTTGACCTCCCCGCGCCCGACAATTCGTGTCACACAAACAAACAGAACAGCTCTCTTGGTTGCAGAGTCTGCAGTGTCTGTGTTTAGGTCAATGGTCCCTTTACAGTTTTCTCCAGGAACAGTGATTGGAACCTTCTTCAGTCAGGTTGTTTTCTAGAACAAAGGAACAGTCTAAAACCCATTCAAGCCTCCATAACAGATGAACCAAAGTCAGAGAGAGATCATAGTGACAGGAACAATTTAAGCGGTTCCTGGGTATCAGGCTAAATGCTTCACACAACTACTTCAATGTACCAGGTAATAAAGGAGCATCACCTCCATTTTCCAGATGAGCTGAGGTTTAGTCATTTGCCCAACGTTGTAAGTTATCTGGTGGCAGGGCAGGACTTTGCCCCTGGCTGTATACTCTCAACCCCACACCATGCTGGTGCCTGGGCGTGATATCTCACCAGGAGACTCGGGGATGACGGAGGATCCCCAGTGCTGCCAGGTATGACGTTAAGTCACCAGAGACGTTCCCACCCTTCGCGGCCCAGCTCCAGGGCTACCTCCGAGTGTCAGGGGACAGCCCTTCTGAATCTAGCGAGAGCCGTGAGGCTCCAAAGGGGCAGGGGCCCCCTCGCCCCCTCCTCCCTGTGTTTCTGCCTGGGCTTCTGGAAAGCAGAGCCTGAGACAAGTCCTTGGGGCCCCCGGGGGGGCAGGCGAGGAGGGGATGTGAACGGGAAGGAGGGAAGGCCACCTGGGTCGCGCCGTCCGGCTCTGCTGCTCGTGCTGTGACCCTGTGGGGCTGCCTCTCAACTGCCCACCTTGTGTTTTGCGTGTGTGTCGGGGGTTCCCTGGACCACTCCTCTCCTGGGCAGGCTGCTGGCCTAAGTGGACGCAGAAGATTCAAGCAGAGCACAGAGCCGTTGGGTCCTGCTGTACAATCTCTCTTCTCTAGGATGTGCACTTCCTTCCGAGAAAACATCCTCCTACCCCCAGGGACAGGGTCACCCTCTGTCTGCAGCAGGTTGGGCACATCCGCCATCCCCTGTAGCCAGGTTGTTTGCCTTAGATGCTCCACGTGTGGGACACTAAGGGCAGTCAGGTTAGCCCTGCTCAGCTGGGGTCTCCCCAGGCCCCAGGCCTCGGTTCCTGACTTAGGTGAGCAGCTGCTCAGAAGGGAGAATATTCATCTCCACCCAACACACAGTTCACTTCCTCTTCACCCAAAGCAGCAAAGGCTGGGGAGACAGCCCTGCCCCCATCACCCCGTTCACAGCTGCTTCACCAGATCCGCCTCTCAGGTTCCCTGCCTGAAACGTCTGCTTCCAGTGGATGGCTTGCCACCAGCTCCTGAAGGTCCTATCCCTCACCTGCTTGCAGTTTTGAGAAGCTTCTTCCAGCCCACCTGTCATTTAGACCCTTGGCTTTGACCGGCACTTCCTATGCCGGGTGTAGAACGCTTTCTTCTGGGTTTCCTGATGGAACACAGCTACGAGGTAAAGCTTTGTCCAAATCTCAACTTTCATATTTGTGTGATTAGACCTGAGGCTCTCACTACGCCATCCTGGACCCCAGTACCACTCAGTGCTTTGTGCTGCAGGCAGTCGTTTTTGAGTCCAGTTCATTCCCCCTGTGGCAGCAGGGGGATTGGGGGGAGGGGGTGGGAGGGACACAGGGTGTCATGAATCCATGAACCTCTTGGAGATTAATGCGAGGAGAGGGAAGCAGACCCCCCCCCCCGCCTGCCCCTCCTGGGCAAGGTGTCTCTAGGTGGCGGGTGCCCTCAGGACAGGGGGTCCTGCCGGTCACACGTGGATGCCCAAGCGGGTTCTCGGGGCTGACTGAAAAAGTGAACAAAATGTCGTGATCCGAGCACGGGTTGCAAAAGCATTTCCAGACACAAGGAGAATGTAAGGAAGGTAGATTTTATTAAAGAGAAGGGTCTCTGCCAGAACGGCAGGCCGACTTCCTGGTAGCCGGGGAAAGTCGACACTGAGCATGGGTTGCTTGTCTGTTTTTATAGCCAGGGAAGCTGCAAGTCATCTGCTGACTGGGCAGGGTATGTGTACTTGCAGTGTGCTGAGCGGGAGAAAATGGGAGCAAATGTCTTTCCTTCTATGGGATGGGAAAGGGGCGGGGCATGCTGCTCGGGAGGGCTCTGGGACATGGCAGTGGTCCCATTGTGACAGAGTGATGGGAGTCCTGTAACTCTTTGTTCCAGCAATATTGGCCTTTTGAGTTTATCTTTTTTGTTTGTTTGTTTTTGCGTTACGCGGGCCTCTCACTGTTGTGGCCTCTCCCGTTGCGGAGCACAGGCTCCGGACGCGCAGGCTCAGCGGCCATGGCTCACGGGCCCAGCCGCTCCACGACATGTAGGATCCTCCCGGACCGGGGCACGAACCCGTGTCCCCTGCACCGGCAGGCGGACTCTCAACCACTGCGCCACAGGGAAGCCCTTGAGTTTATCTTTCTCTTCGTCCTTGGAGCGCACCCACAAGACTTCTCCGGCAGCCGCACAGTGCTCCTTGCAGGGCTCACCTCAGCTCCATGGAAGCTGGACTAAGGGAGGTGTTCCCTTATTTTCAAATGTCAGTGATCGCAGATGTTGATCAAGCGTGTGCGTGCGCTGCTCTGCGACTTCCGGGTATTAACGCAGCTACACCTTACAGGTGTGCGTCGTTAGCACCTCTAGCCGCAGGTGAGAGAGCTGCTGCCCCGACAGGTGGGGGCACTTGGCTGCTGGAACCACTGAGAAGGGGCGGAGTGGGGCCCGGACCCCATGCAGCTCGGCCCGAGCCTGTTTCCCTCGCACTGCCACCAACTGTCCTTAGAAACATCCTTATTGCCAGTCTTTCTGTCTAACCTCTCCTGGCTGAGCTGGCCTGGCTGAGACGCAGGCAAACCAATCACTGAGACCGTGAGAAGGAGACAAAGAGTGACGCGGAGTACCTTGAGTGCAGGGACTGTGTCCCATGACTCCCTTTTTAATTTTAATTTTGAATGGTGATAAAATACACATGGCATGAAAGCCACCATTTTAACCATTCTCTAAGCGTAGGTTCAGTGGCTGGAAGAACATTCACACTGTTGTGCAACCATCACCACCATCCGTTCCCAGAACACTTTCATTTTGCAAAACTGAAACCCTGTGCCTGTTACCCAATCACTCCCCCATTTCCCCCTCCCCCAGTCCCAGCCCTGCTCTCAGTATCTCTCTATAAATAGAATCGTACAGTATTTGTTCTTTTGTGACCGGCTTACTTCACTGAGCATCGTGTCCTCAGGATCCACCCATGTTGTAGCCTGCGTCAGAGTTTCCTTCCTTTTTACGGCTGAATAATACTCCATTGTACGGATGGACCGCATTCGGTTTATCCGGTAGTCAGTTGGTGGACACTTGGGTTCTTCCACCCTTTGGCTATTGTGAATAATGCTGCTATAAACCTGAGTGTACAAACATCTGTTCAAGTCCCTGGGTTCAGTTATTTTGGGTATATGCCCAGAAGTGCGATTGCTGGATCACATGGTAGTTCAATGTTTAATTTTCTGAGGACCCTCCATACTGTTTTCCACAGTAGCTGCACCAATGTACGTTCCCACTAACAGTGTAAAAAGATTTCAATTTATCCACATCTTTGCCAATGCTTGTTATTTATTGCGCTGTTTATTTTTTTTTTAATAATAGCCATCCTAATGGGTGTAAGTTTGTGTCTTACAATTTTTGAGTTCCTTGTGACCCTCTAGCACGGTACAAGCTTACATTTGTAGGAAAATCTGTGATTTTCAAATTACACATGTATTGCCTACATGTGAAGTTGTGGGGAAGATGCGATTCCCATCTCACTGGTGAGGAAACCGAAGCTGAGACAGATGGAATGATTTATCTGAGATGAGAAGGCTTGTGCGTGACGGTGGCAGGACCAGCACCCAGCACTGCAGCTGCCCTGGCCGGCCGGCGAGGAGGACACTTCCCATGTGCCGGGCAGGGTCCAGCCCTGGGCTCTGCAAAGTAGTGTCCTCACTTTACCAACAAGGCAGCAGAAAGGGAGGCTGAAAGGAGTCCCCTGCCACGCAGCCTGGGAGGGTACCTCTGCGGCCCCGGGCCCTGGGCCACAGCCTGCTCCCTTCCCGAGCTCAGAGCTGGCTTCTGAGAGTGAAGAGGGATAAAGAAAAGCAAGAGGTCCTGACTCGACAGCAGTAAAAAGTGCTGTGGAGGGGCTTCCCTGGTGGCACAGCGGTTGAGAGTCCGCCTGCCGATGCAGGGGACACGGGTTCGTGCCCCGGTCCGGGAAGATCCCACATGCCGCGGAGTGGCTGGGCCCGTGAGCCATGGCCGCTGAGCCTGCGCGTCCGGAGCCCGTGCTCCGCAACGGGAGAGGCCACAACAGGGAGAGGCCCGTGTACCGCAAAAAAAAAAAAAAAAAAAGTGCTGGGGAAAGTAGGGCCATTGGGTCGGGGGGTACCTGGTTCCTATTAACCACGTACCAGCTGTCTTTCTTGCAAAGAAGAAGTATAACCTCTGGTCTCGTGTTCCTCATGTTCAAGACAGGGATGGCAGTGACAAAGCCCATGGGTGTTCGGAGGACCCACAGTGCATCTCCCAGCCCAGGGTGGCTCAAGGCCAGGCCAGCGAGCATCCCTCCCCTCCCAGGGCCTGAGCGTCCCTCCCCTCCCAGGGCCTGAGCAGCCCGGGCAGGTCTGCCCCACACCCGCAAGCAGCAGCTGTCCTGTTCTCTGTGGTCCAGGCCGGGAAGGGAGAAGGGACCTGTGAGAGGAGTGATTTAGCAGGCCAGCAGCCATGCTCTGAGTGTCACGGGGCCAGCCCCCATCAGACAGCGCCGGCCACTTTCCAGAGCCGTATAAATAGCTGCGAGGGTGACATTGCAGAGGCCTCTGCCTTGGAGCGCCAGGAAAGGTCATTCATATTCTAGGCAGCAATAGGACTTATGTTACTGAAAATAAAGATTTCATGTATTTGTACACATCTGTCCATGGATGTGTCCTACAAACACACTTTACAGTGACCTTCCGGGGGTCTGACCCCACAGCTCAGCCGGCACCTAATCCGTATGGGGTTATTAACAGGATCTGGGGACCAACCGTGAGCCCCTCCGAAATATAATCCTTGCCTGTCAGAGGCTTTCAGAGCTCAGCTCACTCTACCGTGGAATGATGGTGTTCCTTCAGCACGCCTGCTAAGAAATTCTTATGCTAGCAACGTACGCTGCCCTGAAGTGTTTCATGGAAATTAGATTTCGGGAGAACAAAATAGCACAGAGCTCAGAGGCTGCAAGAGGCGGGATCCCTCTTTGTTCCTCATTTGCCCAGTAATTAATTTCCTCCACAGCACAATTTGAAGGAAAAGATTGTGTTCATTAATTTATCTTCCACCTGTTCCCAAGGTTGATTTTGAATGCTTTTTAACAGGAGACTTTGTATCCAGGAGGGAGATTTAATATCATCCCAAGAGCTGTCATCTGAGTGCCATGGACCAGGCTGCCCTGAGTGATGTCCCCAGACGAAACCACTTGGGCTTGAGTGACTATCACAGTGAGGTCCTGGGTGAGGAGAGCCTCTGCCGACCCCAGAGGGCACCCTGCCCTCACTCCTCAACGGGAGTTTTGGGAAGATATTCAGGGTCTCCGGGGAGCACCAGATCCCCACGCCTCCCGTTCCCCCTTTTCCACCCAAGGCAAGTGAGTCATAAGTGTCTAGAATGTAACTGTAGAAACACCAGGACACAATTAAGCTCAAGTACAGGAAGCACACAGATACTTTCTGTGGCAAATCTGATTATCTGCAGCAAATGAGCAGGGTGGAAACTTCCACCTGAAATCTCGCCCATCACCTCATTTTCAACTGTTTATTTTTTCTTCAGACGTAGGAATTACAGAGTGGTAGAATTCAGAAAATCATATTTAACCCTCATTTAGATGCAATCCGAATCACCTGAATGAAATGTGAATACTTTTCTAGATTTACAGGGAAAATAAAAAGAAATTTAAACCAGCAAGAAAGGCATTAGATGTTTTTTTCTGTACCCAGTGCATACAATACCAGGATCTTTCTGCCAGCACTGGGGCTCTTTTCCTCAGCTATAATGGAGAAGAAAAAAGTATACAATTCCAGGAAAGCATAGTTTGGGATTCAGAAGAGCCATCCATTCTGCCATTTAGTTATTTATTCAACAGATACCTATGGAGCCTGGCATGGTGCCGGCCCCTGGAAGGTCAGTGGTAAGCAGACCGCACTCCCTCTTCCTGCCACTCGCTGTCTAGCCAGAGAAGCTGAGTTATCACAACAGCTGTGACACTTGTAACTGTGCTACGGGTGTATGAGGGAGGCTTGCCCTAGCTTGCGATGGGGGGATGGCAGGGAGGCTCCCCTGTGCACAAAATACTCAGCACAGACCAGAAGGAGGGACATCCCTGGAGGAAAGAGGGTGGGGAAGAATGTTCTGGGCAGAGAACAGCATGTGAAAAGGCCCTGTGGTCGGAGGGGACATGGACACGTGGAAAGCTTACAGAGGCTGCGGGGCTGGGTGGGAGCAGAAGTGAAGAGTGAAGGTGAATACAGCCTGGAGGGGCGAATGGGGCTAAAGGGGTAGGGGTGGGGGCCACACTGGGCAGGGAGCCACAAGCCAAGGTCAGGACTCTTGATCCGGATGAGGGGTCAATCAGAGTCTGACCTCAGGCCTCTTATAGTGCAAAGCAGGTCTCCCTGGGCTTGACCCCTGGCTCTGTTCTGCAGTATTTGAGGGGCCTGGGCTTGGCGTTTGAACATCTCTGGGGCTCCGTGTCCTCGTCTGTAAAAGGAGGTAACGATACTCCATCTTCAGAGGGTTGGTGTGAGGATTAAATGAGATTACGTGTCTGGGGGCTGAGATTCGTACATGGACCTTTCTATGCTTGAACATTACCGTCGTCTTTTGTTATTATCTTTGAGTGCCTCTCACCAGATAATCTCGAAGCGCTTTCCAGCTCTGATGTTCCAGGTTTCTAAAAATCTTTTCTGAGATTTTCACAGTAACTCTCGCCCTCATAAATGCAAGGAGTGATGATTTTAATTATCGAGCACAGGGCTGTGTTTCAGGTACATGGACCCACGGGAAGCCACGGGATGGGATGAACTGACCCAGAGAACGTGTGCCTGGAGAGAGGAGAGGAAGGCTGAGGTCAGGCCCCGAGCATCACCGATGCTGATGGAACAAAAAGAAAGAAACCAGCGAGGTGGGAGGAATTGTCAGGATGGGACTCGGGTACTCATAACCCCTAAGTTCAGGAGGAGGTGGTGCTGAAGGAAGTGGGAGCTTCCAGGAGGGCAGACCCTGGTGATGACTCCCCCAGGGGGAGGACAGAGGGCAGCACCAGTGGATCTGTTGGCCTGCAGCTCATGGGTACCTGGGGCCCTTATGGTGTCAGTATGCAGACTGGGAAGAGATGTCGTCCTCAGGAACCTGAGCTCCACTTGCAGGAAATTGTACTCACTTGTGATGTCATTGGGACCAGACCCTCCTGCTGTCGGCCTGATATCCCCCTGCGAGGGCCACCGTGTGACCTCTGGCCTTAGCCTTGGACAGAGCACACCTGCCCATCGGGGTGACCACCACACAGGCAAGCTCTGAGAACACAGCTTCGGAACGCACCTGACTGGGGGCAAAGGAACATCAAGAATTCGAGAACTCGGTGGATGGGGGTTGAGGCAGAGGCCGGAGTAATGTGAGATATTTGGAGGCTGAACGGCAGGAGCCTGTGGAAAGGCAGAGAGAGAGAACTGAGAACCCAAGGGAAGAGGCTGAATGGCGATCCTGAGGGCTGGAGCCCCAGGGGCTCCTTCCAGCTGTGGGCCCACTGCCCACCCAGCCTGGAGACAGCTGGGCCCAGGGGGCTGCAGCCCGGCCTGCACTCCCCTCACTCGCTGAGGGAGGATCTGCAAGCACGTGCTCTTTATTTGCTCTCACGACATCTGCCTGGAAACAGAAGCCCAACCACAGATGGGACTGAAAAGTGGAGACAGGACTTTTGGGCGGGCATGCTGGGAAGGGAGGCAGAGGGTGCGGCTTCACAAACCTGCCCACCGCAGACGCGTCTGGAATTCGAGGGGGGCTGTTTTTCAAAGTGAGACCCAGGATTATTTGCAGAATGGGGAATTCAGATTCCTGGGCCCTGCCTGGAATACGCTGAGGCAGAACCTACGTTTCCCCCGCCAGGGTCCCTGGGCCGTCTTAGGCAGTCTGAAATTTGGGACGCATGGATTAGGCGATTAGGTTACACAGGACACTGGTGTGTGTAGGGGGGGCGAGGGCAGAAAGGACCTGGCCCCCAGCTGGGAAAACAGTGCCCAGCCTAGAAAGGAGACGAATGACCCCGAGTGCCAAGCAAACTGCAGAGGGTGTCCAGAGATCGTGCCACTTCCACCACGTCCCGTGGCTGGGGGACACGGCCTGGGGGTGGGTGCCCGGGGCACTGTGCAGAGGAGGCCACAAGCTTGGCTCTGAGCCCCTGGGAACAGGAAGGAGGAGTGAATAAGGGCAGAGGGGAACTTAGAGGGGCTTGTTCAGGGAGTACAGAGTCTCTCAGCTTGGCAGGTCCAAGGGTTTGTGCAGGGAAAGGAAGTGGGAAATAAGGCTGAAGGGCGAGTTCGTGCTAAATGGTGCCGGGCTTTGCGGGCGATTCCGAGCAGCTCGGCCAGGAGCCCGCTCTGGGCTGTTAAGCCAAACAAGATGCGGTCTGTGTCCTCACTGAGCTCGCGGGCCTGAGGTGGAGACGGACAGACACGCGTAAGCATCGCTTGAAGCAAGGGCACAGGAGCAGAGGAAGGTGCCGGGGCCCGGGGAAGGGGCAGCGCTGACCCTCTGCAGGCGTGGGCTGGCTCCCCAGACAGGCAGATTCCTGGTCCCTGAGTCTCCACGTGGAAAGCTCTAGACGGTTGTTACCTGTAGGCAGTGGGCAGAGCCCAAGGGGTCCTCCAAGCAAAGGAGGGACATGATGAAAGCAGCAGTTCCAAAATCAGAAAAATTGACCACCAGTGTCAAAAGTGAGCCCAACCCCAGCTCCCAAGTGTCCCTCAGTGACCCCCAGTTTCTCTGCTGTGCGTTGATCATCTGGGGTCACTTCCCCCACCTCCGCCTTCCCCTTTATACTCGGTGCAGGGCCTGGCTTCTTCTACCTCCTTCTTTCCTATTGATGGGTCCGATTTAATCACTTTTTCAGGCGTTCAGGAAAACAGGAAAGTGGCTTATAGTTCACGGATGTCGAAGTCTAGGCTGACAAGGGGTGTTTTCAAGGAGGAAGAGAAGCGAGTGGGGTGGGTGTATTTTTCAGTTATAATAAGACCTTGGATACCTTATGTAGACTCTTGGGGATTAATGACACTGGTCCTCCTTTTCGTTCCCTTGCCCAAAGAATAAGAAGACATCTCCAGACATCACATCTCTGTCCTCCAAGTGCCCCCTTGTCATCAGGCGTCACGACCTTGTGGGGTCCCAGGAGGAGAGAATGAAGGAGCAGGAAAGGCGGCGGAGGGCAATGTGCCTGAATGTGTCTGCTGAGTCCAGGCCGGAGGGATGCTGTCACGGTCTCCCGCTTGGGGAGCTGTCATCATTTTACCTACCGGAGCCCAGGTGTCCTTCCTGCTGGAGGCGCTGAGACTCAGCTGCAAGACCGTTGCTGGCTCATGGCCGCCAGAGACATGGTTCTGACCCAGAGCCTCCCCGAGGCCCTGGTTTTATGTCTCCTTTTGCCCAGAAGGAGAACAGGTTTGTGATGCCCTTGGTCATACATTTGTGGAGGCTTCTGGCCAGACCCAGAAAAGCAGTGAGAGGACGGGAAGGAGGATGAGGCTCTGTGCACGGGGAGGCGCCAGGCTGGGCGCTAGAGGTGGGCGCTGGTCTCGGCCACTGAGCACAGGCTCCTGGGAAGCACACGTGGCTGGGAGCCGGGACCCTGGTCTGGCCTTGCCTCTGACTCTTCCTGCCTCACCCTCAGAGGATGAGCTGGGCTGTAGACTCAGTCCAGGGGGTTGCATTAGATGACCCCTCAGATCTTGTTCCATCAGCTAATGCTTAACAACCTTGCAGAAGCCCCAGAAGCTTTGGCTAAAGGCTGCCTCTTTGCATTCCCACGGCCCGTGAGCTATCACCACACCAACTTGGTGTACGGAGCACCCTGCCAGCCCCCCGGTGAGCCCCCAGGTGGCCAGGGTCATGACCTTCACCTTTGTAACCCCTGCATCTTTGCTGGTGGACCAGCTGCCTTCAGATCTTCCCCCTCGTTGCTGTGACCCACACGGCAGACGGGGGTCTTGCAGCAGCAGTAGCTAAGCGAGGTAAGGGAGCGAATGGTAGCAGTGCCCATGAGGCTTGACACCAAGTCAGGCGTGACTTTGTGTGCTAATAGCAAGGCGGGAGGGGACCTCGGGGAAGACCCCAGCAGCCTCCACCTCCCCCACTGGAGGCTTGAGGAGAACGAAGTCTCCTTCTTCATGGCACGGTGATGGGCCCTTAAGTCTGTCCTTTGCGTCATGAGAGCAGAGGGCACCCTGTAAAGGGAAATTCGATGGATTCCTTTATTAGTTAATTCAACAGGTGCCCCCTGAATGCTCATCACACGTCACTTTCCTGTGCTGGGCACTGTGGACCCAGCCTCACAGTCCAAGGGTGCGGCCGTGATGAAGCGCCGTGGGCGGAGCAGCTCGATCAGCAGAGATAACTGTCTCACAGCTCTGGAGCCTGCAGGTCCAAGATCGGGGTGTCAGCAGGGCTGCTCCCTCTGAGGCTGTGAGGGCGATTGTGGTCCAGGCCTCTCTCCTCGGCTTGCAGATGGCCATCTTCATCCTTGCGTGGCGTCCTCCCTGTGTGTCCGTCTCCAAATTTCCCAGACGTATTGGAGTAGGACTCGCCCTAATGACCCCATTTTACCTTGAGTATCTCTGTAAAGACCCTGTCTTCAAGTGCTATGGTCTCAGTGTTTGTGTCCCCACCCAAACTCGTATGTTGAAATCCTAACCCCAAAGGTGATGGTATTTGGAGGCAGGGCCTTTAAGAGGTGCTTAGATCGTGAGAGTCCCACCCTCCTGATGGGATTGGTGCTTTTATAAAAGAGACCTCACAGAGACCCCTTCCACTGTGTGAAGACACAGTGAAAAGGTACCCACTGTGACCCAGGAGGATGGCTGTCACCAGAATGTGACCATGCCGGCGCCCTGATCTCGAACTTCCCACTGTCCAGAGCTGTGAGGAATACATTTCTGTTGTTTATAAACCAGCCAGTCTGTGGCATTTTGTTATAGCAGCTGAAACAGACGAAAACACCAAATAAGGTCACATTTGGAGGTGCTGAGTTAGGGCTTCAACATAGGAATTTGGGAGGAACACAAGTCAAACCATAACAGAGAAGGCAATTTCAGCCCCGAACATCACTCTGAGATTAGCCCAAATCGCCTGGCAGAATCCAAGGGGCCTGGAGGCGGGAGAATCATCGCTGGGAGAGAGAAGGAAGCACCTGCATGGGGTGCTTGTCCAAAAGGTTGGGCCCCGGGGGAACCCTGTGGTGGTGCAGGGGCATGGAGACCAGGGGCAGTGCAAGGCCTTGGGGGTCAGAGGAGGGGGGTGAGCAGAGGAGGAGGAAGGAGATGCTGAAATGTCCCTGCCTGGCCTGCTCTCCCCCAGCCCAGCTCCGAGCAGGACAGATGAGATTTCTCTCTGGAGAATCGCACCCCCTCGGGAAGGCTCACGTGGAGGGAAGCTCGTGTCCGGTAGTGCAGGAGCTCTCAGGCCTGGCTGCCCATTAGATCAGAATGTCTGAGGTTCTGTCTGGGCGTCTGCAGATTCCAGAAGTTCACTCCTCAGCTGAGAGCAGAGACTCGCCTGGGCCAGTGCAGGGCACAGATGGTGCTGGCTCTCGACTTCCACTCACCGCCTGCTGCCCGGGCTGTCACCTAATACGGGGCCCCACCCAAACCTGCCAGCTGCCTCCTTCTAGAAACACTCACCAGCATCGCCTGGGAGCCGGCCCCCTCTGTGGATGCTTTCCCGTTACCACGATGACTGTCCCTGCTCTGGCATCATGAATACGGGATGCTGCGGTTAGGATGCCCTCTCGGAGGACAGGTGATTCTCTAGGCAAGATGTGGGTCCACTCACAGAGCTCGGCCTGCTGAGCAAAGCACGAGGTGAGTACTTAATGTCACAGGGCAGGTGAAACCTGGGGGTGGTGACCGCCGGCAGGAGGAGGGCCAGCCAGCACACACAGAAGGGGCCATATCGCACGTGGGGCTATCAGGGGAAGGTGGGACACAGCCTCCCCTTGGAATGCTGGCAGACACGCTCTGGGTGGGGGAGAAAGGGCACATCTCACCTTGGGAGGAGGTGGACCAGGTGGAAGCCCTTGCTCCTGGGAGGGTGCAGAGCCAGGCCCAAGCAGGAAGTGACCGGTGCTGAGTGACGCCTGGGACCCACCTCGTGCGTTCTCGCCAGTGACGTCCAGGAAGCTTCAGTCTCCACTCTCCTTGCCCTCCAAAACCATTCTGACTGCAGGGCTGAGAAACACGTGCCAGTGTGTGTGAGCAGTTGCCCCTGAAATGGTAACCTCTGGAGGGTTTGCTGAGAAAATCCAGACCCTGAGAGTGACAGCCAGGAAGCAGAGCTGCAGCTGTGGACACTATTGGTGCACGTGGTGGCAGTGTTCATGGTGACAGTGCCCGTGACGGCTCCTGCAGAGCCCCCGTTGCAAACAGCAGTCCCAGCAGAGACATGGCACTCTCCAGGTCAAGCTCCAGGCAACCAACGGAAATGGTAAAGAAACACCCCTTGAGAGAGGGGGAAGATGGTGGAAGAGTAAGACGCGGAGATCACCTTCCTCCCCACGAATACATCAGAAATACATCTACACGTGGGATAACTCCTACAGAACACCCACTGACTGCTGGCAGAAGACCTCAGACCTCCCAAAAGGCAAGAAAGTCCCCACGTACCTGGGTAGCACAAAAGAAAAAACAGAACCAAAAGAATAGGGATGGGACCTGCACCAGTGGGAGGGAGCCGTGAACGAGGAAAGGTTTCCACACGCTAGAAGCACCTTCGTGGGCAGAGACTGCGGGTGGTGGAGGGGGGAAGCTTCAGAGCCACGGAGGAGAGCACAGCAACAGGGGTGCGGAGGGCAAAGCGGAGAGATTCCCGCACAGAGGATTGGTGCCGACTGGCACTCACCAGCCCTAGAGGCTTGTCTGCTCCCCCGCCAGGGTGGGCGGGGCTGGGAGCCGAGGCTCGGGCTTTGGTCGGAGAGCAGGGAGAGGACTGGGGTTGGCGGCGTGAACACAGCCTGCAGGGGGTTAGTGCGCCACGGCTAGCCGGGAGGGAGTCCGGGAAAAGTCTGGACCTGCCGAAGAGGCAAGAGACCTTTTCTTCCCTCTTTGTTTCCTGGGGCGCAAGGAGAGGGGATTAAGAGCGCTGTTTAAAGGAGCTCCAGAGACGAGCGTGAGCCGCGGCTAAAAGCGCGGACCCCAGAGACGGGCATGAGATGCTAAGGTTGCTGCTGCCGCCACCAAGAAGCCTGTGTGCGAGCACAGGTCACTCTCCACACCTCCCCTCCCGGGAGCTTCTGCAGCCCGCCACTGCCAGGGTCCTGGGATCCAGGGACAACTTCCCCGGGAGAACGCATGGCAGGCCTCAGGCTGGTGCAACATCACGCTGGCCTCTGCTGCCACAGGCCCGCCCTGCATCTGTACCCCTCCCTCCCCCTGGCCTGAGTTAGCCAGAGCCCCCAAATCAGCCGCTCCTTTAACCCCGTTCTGTCTGAGTGAAGAACAGACACCCTCCGGCGACCTACACGCAGAGGCGGGGCCAAATCCAAAGCTGAGCCCCTGGGAGCTGTGAGAACAAAGAAGAGAAAGGGAAATCTCTCCCAGCAGCTTCAGGAGCAGCGGATTAAATCTCCACAATCAACTTGATGTTCCCTGCATCTGTGGAACACCTGAATAGACAATGAACCATCCCAAATTGAGGAGGTGGACTTTGGGAGCAAGATTTATTATTTTTTCCCCTTTTTCTCTTTTTGTGAGTGTGTATGTGTATGCTTCAGTGTGAGATTTTGTCTGTTTAGCTTTGCTTCCACCATTTGTCCTAGGGTTCTATCTGTCCATTTGTTTGTTTGTTTACTTTAAAAAAAGTATTTTTCTTAATAATTTTTTTTATTTTAATAACTTTATTTTATTTTACCTTACTTTATTTTAGTTTCTTTTATCCTCTTTCATTCTTTCTACTTTTTTTCCTTTTATTCTGAGCTGTGTGTATGAAAGGCTCTTGGTGCTGCAGCCAGGAGTCAGTGCTGTGCCTCTGAGGTGGGAGAGCCAACTTCAGGACACTGGTCCACAAGAGACCTCTCACCTCCACGTAATATCAAATGGCAAAAATCTCCCAGAGATCTCCATCTCAACACCACACCCAGCTTCACTCAACGACCATCAAGCTACAGTGCTGGACACCCTACGCCAAACAACTAGCAAGAAAGGAACACAACCGCACCCATTAGCAGAGAGGCTGCCTAAAATCTTAAGTCCACAGACGCCCCAAAACACACCACCAGACGTGGACCTGCCCACCAGAAAGACAAGATCCAGCCTCATCCACCAGAACACAGGCACTAGTCCCCTCCATCAGGAAGCCTACACAACCCACTGAACCAACTTTAGCCACAGGGGACAGACACCAAAAACAATGGGAACTACGAACCTGCAGCCTGCAAAAAGGAGACCCCAAACACAGTAAGATAAGCAAAATGAGAAGACAGAAAATCACACAGCAGATGAAGGAGCAAGAAAAAAACGCACCAGACCTAACAAATGAAGAGGAAATAGGCAGTCTACCTGAAAAAGAATTCAGAATAATGATAGTAAAGATGATCCAAAATCTTGGAGATAGAATGGAGAAAATGCAAGAAACATTTAACAAGGACCTAGAAGAACTAAAGATGAAACAAGCAATGATGAACAACACAATAAATGAAATGAAAAATACTCTAGAAGAGATCAATAGCAGAATAACTGAGGCAGAAGAACGGATAAGTGACCTGGAAGATAAAATAGTGGAAATAACTACTGCAGAGCAGAATAAAGGAAAAAGAATGAAAAGAACTGAGGACAGTCTCAGAGACCTCTGGGACAACATTAAATGCACCAACATTCGAATTATAGGGGTTCCAGAAGAAGAAGAGAAAAAGAAAGGGACTGAGAAAATATTTGAAGAGATTATAGTTGAAAATTTCCCTAATATGGGAAAGGAAATAGTTAATCAAGTCCAGGAAGTGCAGAGAGTCCCATACAGGATAAATCCAAGGAGAAACACGCCAAGACACATATTAATCAAACTGTCAAAAATTAAATACAAAGAAAAAATATTAAAAG
Organism: Aethalodelphis obliquidens; assembly: GCF_003676395.1. NCBI lineage: Eukaryota > Metazoa > Chordata > Mammalia > Artiodactyla > Delphinidae > Aethalodelphis > Aethalodelphis obliquidens. Next base: position 1,626,704 of record NW_020838031.1, read on the forward strand.
CAGCAAGGGAAAAACAACAAATAACACACAGGGAATTCCCATAAGCTTAACAGCTGATCTTTCAGCAGAAACTCTGCAAGCCAGAAGGGACTGGCAGGACATATTTAAAGTGATGAAGGAGAAAAACCTACAACCAAGATTACTCTACCCAGCAAGGATCTCATTCAAAATGACGGAGAAATTAAAACCTTTACAGACAAGCAAAAGCTGAGAGAGTTCGGCACCACCAAACCAGCCTTACAACAAATGCTAAAGGATCTTCACTAGGCAAGAAACACAAGAGAAGGAAAAGACCTATAATAACAAACCCAAAACAATTAAGAAAATGGGAACAGGAACATACATATCGATAATTACCTTAAACGTAAATGGATTAAATGCTCCCACCAAAAGACACAGACTGGCTGAATGGATACAAAAACAAGACCCATATATATGCTGTCTACAAGAGACCCACTTCAGACCTAGAGACACATACAGACTGAAAGTGAGGGGATGGAAAAAGGTATTCCATGCAAATGGAAACCAAAAGAAAGCTGGAGTAGCAATTCTCATATCAGACAAAATAGACTTTAAAATAAAGACTATTAGAAGAGACAAAGAAGGACACTACATAATGATCAAGGGATTGATCCAAGAAGAAGAAATAACTATTGTAAATATTTATGTACCCAACAGAAGAGCACCTCGATACATAAGGCAAATATTAACAGCCAGAAAAGGGGAAATTGACAGTAACACATTCATAGTAGGGGACTTTAACACCCCACTTTCACCAATGGACAGATCATCCAAAATGAAAATAAATAAGGAAACACAAGCTTTAAATGATACATTAAACAAGATGGACTTAATTGATATTTACGGGACATTCCATCCAAAAACAACAGAATACACATTTTTCTCAAGTGCTCATGGAACATTCTTCAGGATAGATCATATCTTGGGTCACAAATCAAGCCTTGATAAATTTAAGAAAATTGAAATTGTATCAAGTATCTTTTCCAACCACAACGCTATGAAACTAGATATCAATTACAGGAAAAGATCTGTAAAAAATACAAACACATGGAGGCTAAACAATACACTACTTAATAACGAAGTGATCACTGAAGAAATCAAAAAGGAAATCAAAAAATACCTAGAAACAAATGACAATGGAGACACGACAACCCAAAACCTATGGGATGCAGCAAAAACAGTTCTAAGAGGGAAGTTTATAGCAATACAATCCTACCTTAAGAAACAGGAAACATCTCGAATAAACAACCTAACCTTGCACCTAAAACAATTAGAGAAAGAAGAACAAAAAAACCCCCAAAGTTAGCAGAACGAAAGAAATCATAAAGATCAGATCAGAAATAAATGAAAAAGAAATGAAAGAAATGATAGCAAAGATCAATAAAACTAAAAGCTGGTTCTTTGAGAAGATAAACAAAATTGATAAACCATTAGCCAGACACATCAAGAAAAAAAGGGAGAAGACTCATACCAATAGAATTAGAAATGAAAAAGGAGAAGTAACAACTGACACTGCAGAAATACAAAGGATCATGAGAGATTTTTACAAGCAACTCTATGCCAATAAAATGGACAACTGGGAAGAAATGGCCAAATTCTTAGAAATGCACAACCTGCTAAGACTGAATCAGGAAGAAATAGAAAACATGAACAGACCAATCACAAGCACTGAAGTTGAAACTGTGCTTAAAAGTCTTCCAACAAACAAAAGCCCAGGCCCAGAAGGCTTCACAGGCGAATTCTATCAAACATTTAGAGAAGAGCTAACACCTATCCTTCTCAAATTCTTCCAAAATATAGCAGAGGGAGGAACACTCCCAAACTCATTCTACGAGGCCACCATCACCCTGATACCAAAGCCAGACAAGGATGTCACAAAGAAAGAAAATTACAGGCCAATATCACTGATGAGCATAGATGCAAAAATCCTCAACAAAATACTAGCAAACAGAATCCAACAACACATCAAAAGGATCATACACCATGATCAAGTGGGGTTTATTCCAGGAATGCAAGGATTCTTCAATATACGCAAATCAATCAATGTGATACACCATATTAAAAAATTGAAGGAGAGAAAACAATATGGTCATCTCAATAGATGCAGAGAAAGCTTTTGACAAAATTCAACACTGATTTATGATAAAAACCATCCAGAAAGTAGGCATAGAGGGAACTTTCCTCAATATAATAAAGGCCACATATGACAAATCCACAGCCAACCTTGTCCTCAATGGTGAAAAACTGAAAGCATTTCCACTAAGATCAGGAACAAGACAAGGTTGCCCACTCTCACCACTCTTATTTAACATAGTTTTAGCCACAGCAATCAGAGAAGAAATGGAAATAAAAGGAATCAAAATCGGAAAAGAAGAAGTAAAGCTGTCACTGTTTGCAGATGACATGATACTATGCATAGAGAATCTTAAAGATGCTACCAGAAAACTACTAGAGCTAATCAATGAATTTGATAAAGTAGCAGGATACAAAATTAATGCACAGAAATCTCTTGCATTCCTATACACTAATGATGAAAAATCTGAAAGTGAAATCAAGAAAACACTCCCATTTACCATTGCAACAAAAAGAATAAAATATCTAGGAATAAACCTACCTAAGGAGACAAAAGACCTGTATGCAGAAAATTATAAGATACTGATGAAAGAAATTAAGGATGATACAAATAGGTGGAGAGATATACCATGTTCTTGGATTGGAAGAATCAACATTGTGAAAATGACTATACTACCCAAAGCAATCTACAGATTCAATGCAATCCCTATCAAACTACCAATGGCATTTTTCACAGTACTAGAACAATAAATTTCACAATTTGTATGGAAACACAAAAGACCCCGAATAACCAAAGCAACCTTGAGAATGAAAAACGGAGCTGGAAGAATCAGATTCCCTGACTTCAGACTATACTACAAAGCTACAGTAATCAAGACAGTATGGTACTGGCACAAAAACAGAAATATAGATCAATGGAACAGGATAGAAAGCCCAGAGATGAACCCACGCACATATGGTCACCTTATCTTTGATAAAGGAGGCAGGAATGTACAGTGGAGAAAGGACAGCCTCTTCAATAAGTGGTGCTGGGAAAACTGGTCAGGTACATGTAAAAGTATGAGATTAGAACACTCGCTAACACCACACACAAAAATTAGCTCAAAATGGATTAAAGACCTAAATGTAAGGCCAGAAACTATCAAACTCTTAGAGGAAAACATAGGCAGAACACTCTATGACATAAATCACAGCAAGATCCTTTTTGACCCACCTCCTAGAGAAATGGAAACAAAAACAAAAATAAACAACTGGGACCTAATGAAACTTCAAATCTTTTGCACAGCAAAGGAAACCATAAACAAGACCAAAAGACAACCCTCAGAATGGGAGAAAATATTTGCAAATGAAGCAACTGACAAAGGATTAATCTCCAAAATTTACAATCAGCTCATGCAGCTTAATAACAAAAAACAAACAACCCAATCCAAAAATGGGCAGAAGACCTAAATAGACATTTCTCCAAAGAAACTGTACAGAGTGCCAACAAACACATGAAAGAACGCTCAACATCACTAATCATTACAAAAATGCAAATCCAAACTACAATGAGATATCATCTCACACCAGTCAGAAAGGCCATCATCAAAAAATCTAGAAACAATAAATGCTGGAGAGGGTGTGGAGAAAACGGAACACTCTTGCACTGCTGGTGGGAATATGAATTGGTACAGCCACTATGGAGAACAATATGGAGGTTCCTTAAAAAACTACAAATAGAACTACCATATGACCCAGCAATCCCACTACTGAGCATATACCCTGAGAAAACCATAATTCAAAAAGAGTCATGTACTGAAATGTTCATTGCAGCTCTATTTACAATAGCCAGGACATGGAAACAACCTAAGTGTCCATCATCGGATGAATGGATAAAGAAGATGTGGCCCATATATATAATGGAATATTGCTCAGCCATAAAAAGAAACGAAATTGAGTTATTTGTAGTGAGGTGGATGGACCTAGAGTCTGTCATACAGAGTGAAGTAAGTCAGAAAGAGACAAATACCATATGCTAACACATATATATGGAATCTATGAAAAAACATGTCATGAAGAACCTAGGGGTAAGACAGGAATAAAGACACAGACCTACTAGAGAATGAACTTGAGGATACGGGGAGGGGGAAGGGTAAGCTGGGACGAAGTGAGAGAGTGTCATGGACATATATACACTACCAAACATAAAATAGATAGCTAGTGGGAAGCAGCCGCATAGCACAGGGAGATCAGCTCGGTGCTTTGTGACCACCTACAGGGGTGGGATAGGGAGGGTGGGAGGGAGACGCAAGAGGGAGGGGATATGGGGATATATGTATACATACAGCTGATTCACTTTGTTATAGAGTGGAAACTAACACACCGTTGTAAAGCAATTATACTCCAATAAAGATGTAAAAAAAAAAGACGGACCCCGTGCTGGGAGCACCCACTGTGGATCGGGCTGCTCCTGAACGTTATTTCCTGATAGCCATGAACTCATCGATGGGCTCCTCTATTTGCTCACTTACTTAGTTATGCGTTCACTGAATGCATTCTTGCGGAGTGGTTACTTTGTGTGTGAGACGCTGTTGTAGGCGTTCCATCTGCCCCCTCTGTGTGTGCATGCCAAACAAAGAAGGCTTCCTCTCTCACTGGGCTTCTCTGCCAGAGGAGAGAGACAGACAGCACGCGGGAAACGAGGAAAATCTATAGCACAGCAGTAGTGGTGTCAGGAGCAAAACCAAGCAAGGAGAGGCAGTGGGAAGTGCAGGGTGTGGGACCTCTTAGGTGGGGCGGCCAGGAGGCGAATTTGAGAAAAGATGGGAAGGGATGCGGGAGGACCCAGTGGGGTCTCCGGGGGTGGAGAGCAGGGCAGGCAGAGTCCGCAGGTGGAGGGCAAAGGGCCTGAGAGGTGTGTGCTCTCCACGGAAGCCGCGCCTGGAGCGGATGAAGGAGGGGCTGGGGTCCAAGGGCTAAGGGGGTGGGGGGCGGTCATTGTGAGAGTGTGGGCTCACCCTGCGTGAGACGGGGGCTCACTGGACATCTCCCCAGGGCCGCTTTCCGCGGTGCTGACGTCGTGCGGCGGGTGGACGAGGGCAGGGGCAGGGAGCCTGCCTCCTGTGCCCTCGCAGGCACCAGGGCGAGGGCCAGGCTTCAGGATGACGGGCGTGGCGCTCGCGGGAAGTGCTTCAGTGCCGCATCCATCCTGCAGGTGGAGAAAAAGCGTTTGCCGCTGGACCAGATGGAGGACGGATCAGAAGACAGGGCTGGAGAGAGGTTCCAGAGCTTCTGTCCGAGCGGCTGGGAGCCTCACACTGTCCTTCTCTGAGAGGCAGGGCTGCCGGGGAGGGACGGTCAGGGTGTCGGTTTGGGTCATGTGAAATGTGAGGGTGCCTGGAGCCATCCGAGGGCAGAGGTGGGGCGGGCAGCTTGATCAGTGGGTCAGACTTGGAGGTCAGGGAGGAGGTCTGGAGGGAGGAAATACTTGGGGGTCAGCAGCAGAGAGACAGTGTCAGAAACCACAGTCCTGCCAGAGGTCATCTGGGCAGCAAAGAGAAAGGCCAGGGTCTGAAACCCCGGCAACACCTGGGGTTTGGGGAGAGGAGACTGAACCACCAAAATAGTCTGAGAAGGGATGGCAGGAGAACTCAGAGGACAGCAGGTCCGCGACGTCATGGAAACTGAGAGAAGTCAGCATCCACCCCACCTGCTGCAGAGCTCCCAAAAGAAGGGCGGCTCGGGGGTGACCGAGAGGCTGGACAGTATGCTCAGTGCTGAGGACAGAGGCCTGGGTGGGAGAGTTTGAGACGGAGTGGAAGCAGAGACGTGGGGGACGGGGTGTGTTGATGCCTCTTTTTTTTTTTTAAGGTTTATTTTTATTATTTATTTATTTTGTTTATTTTTTGGCTGCGTCGGGTGTTGGTTGCGGCGTGCGGGATCTTTCGTTGAGGCATGAGGGCTCTTCGTTGCAGCACGCGGGCTCCTCTCTAGTTGTGACGTGCGGGGTTTTCTCTTCTCTAGTTGTGGTGCACACGCTCCAGAGCGCATGGGCTCTGCTGTTTGCAGCACGCGGGCTCTCTAGTTGAGGCGTGCGAGCTCAGTAGTTGTGGTGCGTGGGCTTAGTTGCCCCGCGGCTTGTGGGATCATAGTTCCCCAACCAGGGATCAAACCCGCGTCCCCTGCATTGTAAGGCGGATTCTTTACCACTGGACCCCCAGGGAAGTCCCAACGCCTCTTTTAAGTAGCTCTGCTGGGAAAGGAAGGGGCGAGATGGGTCAGGAGCGGGTTCCTTTGCAGGGACGCCCTGAAAAGGACGCCCTACTCATCAGTGAGGAAAAACTCCACAGATGGGCATCTGGACCAAGATCTCAGGCCAGCGAGAGGGGAGGCGGGACCTCAATTCAGATCTGTCCAGCTCCACATTGCTCTCTCCACGGTATCTTGGTGGATTTCTTTAGAAACCTTCTTATAACGCTATGACCCAGAAATTCTACTCCTAGGGACCTAATCAAGAGATGTGTATCGTTAGGCACACCAAGAAATAGCAAAAAGTAACAGTATTTATAAAAGCACTAAACTGGGGCTTCCCTGGTGGCGCAGTGGTTGAGAGTCCGCCTGCCGATGCAGGGGACAAGGGTTCGTGCCCCGGTCCGGGAAGATCCCACATGCCGCAGAGCAGCTGGGCCCGTGAGCCATGGCCGCTGAGCCTGCGCGTCCGGAGCCTGTGCTCCGCAACGGGAGAGGCCACAACAGTGAGAGGCCCGCATATTGCAAAAAAAAAAAAAAAAAAGCACTAAACCGGAAAAAACACAAACTTCCATCAGTAGTAAAATGGATAAAGAAATTGTGATACATTCTTATATTGAGAAGGAACTAATTATTGCTACTCACACAACAGGGATTACAGCCCACAAATTATAAGGTTGAGTTAAAGAAACTAGACACAAACAGTACACACCGTATTTTTCAATTTATACACAAGTTGAAAAACAGCCAAAAGAAACCAGTGGTGACAGAAGCCAGAAGGATGGTTCCTTTGGGTAGTGGTGGTGACTCCGAGAGTGAGCGGAGGGGCTGGGGCATTTGTAATGTTCTGTTTCTTCATCTTCATGATGGTTACACGGTGATTCACTTTATAAAATACATTGAGATGTACAGTTATAACCTGTGTCTATTTTTATAATATTTTAAAACTAATAAATGTTTTTTAATTTAAAAAAGGAAATCTTTTTAGAAGAGCTTGCCCTTCTCTCTTCTAGATCTGTTGGAAGTTCTTGTCTAGGAGGTCCCTGCAGATGCACTGGCTGGGTGACAAGTGCTCACACGCACCAGGCCCACAGAACCGTCGCAGGCCCAGCCCGCCAGGTGTCCTACACGCACTCAAGTCATCTCCCGCATGCAGCACCTGGATGGGAGCACCTGGAAGGCAGAGGAGTGTTTGCTACTTTGCTGTTTTCTTTTATCTCCGGGAGATACCCGGCTCCTTTCCTCCGCTCCTTCAAGCGAGTGCACACAGACACACACACACACACACACACACACACACACACACATACACACATTCTGCCCACACTGCACACAGATGTTTAAAGTGTGTCTTGGGCTTGAAGACAGAAATCAGCATTCAGAACCTCATTTCCATGGGAAAGGCCCTTGAGGGCAGGCAAAAAGAGGCTGGGCTTGAGGCCCGCACTGCAGTGGGGACGGTGGATGCCCGGCTGTCTTGCTCTGCGTCCCCTTTCCTGATCCCTGCAAACAGTCGGGGACGCCCCAGGAAGCCTGGACTTGCACACACTCGTGTCCTTTCTAGCTCAAAAATCAGATGAGCGGGGCTTCCCTGGTGGCGCAGTGGCTGAGAGTCCGCCTGCCGATGCAGGGGACGCGGGTTCGTGCCCCGGTCCGGGAAGATCCCACATGCCGCGGAGCGGCTGGGCCTGTGAGCCATGGCCGCTGAGCCTGTGCATCCGGAGCCTGTGCTCCGCAACGGGAGAGGCCACAACAGTGAGAGGCCCGCGTACCGAAAAAAAAAAAAAATCAGACGAGCTATCTATCTTGCCTTTTGTTTCTTTCTCTTTCATTATTTTTCTTCTTCATAAATGATGAGTTGTTTGCCCTGAAAGCAATTTCTCATGTTTTTGTCAAAAGCGTTCCAAGGTAGAACAACATAAACCATCAACTCCAGTCTGCTCAAGAGGGCATATTCCCATTTCACAGGTGGCAAGTCTGAGGACCGCGACAGGTTATACCCTCTTGTTGGGTGACGTACCCCAATGTCAAACCATAAGCCGGACACAGGATGGAAAACTGAGAGGATGGAAGATTCTCGACTTCTGCTGGACCCACTCAAAGGTTTTGGGCTTTAAGAAAGGAAAGCAGAGATCCGTGCAGGTCGATTCCTGCTCTTCACCCCCCAGCCTCACCTCCTCGCTGGGATTTCTGTTTCTCTCTTGTAATTCTTCCTACATCCCCGTGATTAACCTTCTATCCAATTTAATATTTCAGCTGAAATAGTCGGGAACGTACTGTGGTTCCCATGTTTAAAGGCTACACATAGTCTGCTCCTCTCTAAAAGGTACTTGTAATGTGAAATTAAGGACAGGACTCCAGCTCTAAGGCAACTGATAAAGGAACAAGCAATGGAAAGCTGCCTCCACATTTCAGTCACTTTAAACACATCCTAATTAACTCTGCCGGAAAAATAATTGGCTTAGATCGGGTCGGTCTGATCGAGGACCTGAATAACCTCGCTTGAGTGGTATTTATATTTCAGCTTCTGGTCTTGGGCGACATTAGTGTGTGGCTTGAATGCTAATCGTATGCTGCATGGGAACAAAAATAACACCGAGGCCCATCAAGTGATATCTATTTACCCCCAATCTCCTTGTAATAGGCACAGAGAGAGTTTTACAAAAATTCATTTAGCACCGGTGACTTCTCCAAAGTTCACTTTAAGTTGGTTGTTTGGAACTTGCATTACTTCCCTAAAGAAATAATGTTATGCTTAGTGGTTAACTTCACTGGTCACAGTAATAATAATAGCGAAATAAGCTCTAATGTAGCTCAGGTAAGGTATTTAGAGAACCAGCCAGAGTCATTGGTCCTGGGTGACAGATGGCATCTAGTTTGGGAAAAACGACGACAAGAAGAGGACCCCCACCTACACACACACACACACACACACACACACACACACACACACACTCCCTGGGGCAGGGACCACCTGAGGAAGCACAGGTGAAGGGCAATGCCCAGGACACATACTGACCTGGACAGACGGACCATCGGCACCGGGGGGGTGACCCAGCCCAGCTGACTCCCGTGGCTGCCAGTGGTTGAGAAAGACTGGTGGAAGGAGAGTAAACAGATGAGCGAGATGAGGTCCAGGTATGAAGATGGGCGGGTGAGTCAGCCTCTGAGAACTGACTTAGGGACCAGGGCAGACTCTGAAGCTGACCCTAGTAACTAAAGAGCATGAAAACCCCACAGGTGAGCAGACTAATAGGGAGCGGGCTTCAAACAGGGGTGAGGAAGGGCTGGGGGCAGTTCGAAGGGGGCACAGGGTGGAGGGAGCACAGACAGGAATCCAGATGGACCAGTTACAATCTTTCCTTCCATGAGAAGTCCTTTCTTTTCCTATTCTTTGAGGGAACCATGTTTCACGCAACACTTTGAAGTTGAAGACGTTTGTCTTTGGCCTCTGCTCTCCTTGCCGTTCTACCCTCCTCTCCCCATCCTGGCTGCCCTCTCCAGGGGCTCTGGGTGCTGTGACCTTGTCTGTGCTGCCATCCGCCCCTGATGCTCTCCCTTCCTGCGGGTCAAACTCCGGGCTTTCAGCATGAATGAGCTTAACACCCTTGAGGAGGGAAGGATGCACATTGTGAAAGAAATGATCAATCATTCCTGGCAGCCCTTCCAGAAGGACTTGACCTGTGTGGGTTCACTTATATGCAGATTTTTTTCAGTAGTAAATACTAAAATACTACACGATCTGAAGTTGGTTGATTCCACAGATTTGGAATCACAGATACAGAGCAACTGTGGTTATGAGGGCTGACTATAAGTTATTTCCACCTGCATGACAGAGGGGTGCCCCTAACCCCTCCGTTGTTCAAGAGTCAACTCCATGTATCTACCTACCCATCTTCATCATCATTATCTATCTACCTATCTATCATCTATCTATCTATCATCTATCGATCTATCCATCCATCTATCTATCTACCTATCTATCATCTATCTACCTATCTACCTATCTATCCATCCATCTATCTATCTACCTATCATCTATCTATCTATCTTTCTATCTATCTATCATCTATGAGAGAGACCACTATTCTAGGAGCTTTGCATCCCTTTGTTGTCATCAACCTTCACAACAAGCTGTGCGTTGGTTTCATTATGCTCCCATCTTACTAATGGGAATACTGAGGCACTGTGTCGGATACTAATGGGAATACTGAGGCACTGTGTCTGATCCCACGGATCCACTTGTCTTCCTCCCTCCGCCATGCTCTCTGCCCTAGGAGCCACGTCTATATGGGCTACATCAACAGGCTTCCATATTCCATGGCCTGTGGTTGAGTTTAGCCGGTGAGGACCGTCATCAGGAGAGCAGAGAGTGGAGGGAGCGAGGTCACAGGCAAGTCCCCAGGCCCCTCCCTGCGTGCGAGGTGGCCATGGCTGTCTGTGCCCCCAGCCTGAGGACACTGCTGCTTTCAGGGCTGACTCTCCATCTGGGCTGCAGTAACGTCTCTCTGCCTTTGTTCCCTCTGTCCTAAGGCGGTGACAGCTCCACTGCTGCCAGCCCTGAGTCCCTGCACTAGCCCTGGGGGTCCCCTTGGTAAATAGACCCTGCAAGGATGCTAATTTGGGTGTGTCATCCATTTCCTACTGGAACCCCGACTGATATAGACCCCATGAGGGTTAGTCTGCCCAAGACCGTGCAGCCCAAGGGGGCAGAGCTGGCGTGTGAGCTTAGGCAGGTTGCCTCCTATGGCCATGCTTCCTACCACCCATCAACGCCTCTCGGTGGAACAAGCTCTGGTGAGGACCCGAGATGCTGCTTTGTGCTCATCTGCCAACCAGCTCTGGGGCTCCAAGCAAGTAACACTGTCCTTTTAGCTTCTGTTTTTCAGGTATAAATGAGGTTGCAGTTCTTTTTAGCTCTCATGTGCGATGATTTCCAAATTCCCACTGAAGGTAAGTCTCTCCCAGACCTGTACTTCCCAGACCTCCCCTTGCTACTTGTTGTCATGGTGAAAGCTTGCATTTTTCTCCAAACACCAGCTGAGAACACAATGTGCAGGCGTGACACTGCACAGAATGAAGCTGTGCTCCACTGTACAAGGTGTTCTGCCTCAGGAAATCATGCCTCCCTCATTCTGATTCAAACGTGGGTCCCAGCTTGCTTGTCTGATTTCTCTGTTTTCCTTCCCCCTGGACCCCGTTTAATTAAATAACACCCCCCTTCCCCCAAAAGAGCTTTATGTATTGTAAATTTCATTTTCATTCAGAAAAATGCTGAGCTCACCAAAAGCAAGTAAAGTTCTTGTTCTTGCAATTCAGCGAAGCCTGCTTTCTTTTTCGTGAACGCTGAGTCACTGAATGTCAACCACGGAAATTAAGGATTTGGTTTGGTCAAAAAAGTGGTCAGCAATGTGGACCAAAAGCTGTTTTAATATAAGCCCAAGAATTTTGTGGATTGAAGACCACCATTCAGGGGCAGGTCTGGTCCTTCCGGTTCCCAAGGAACTGGGAAGCGGGGGTTGGAGTAAACAGAGTGAGGGATGCTACAAAGGGACTGAAGGGGACACAGTGGTGAGGCTGGTGGGGGATAGAGCTTGGGGGATGGAGAGTGCAAGTTGGGGAGATTTTTGTAGACACCACCACCGTACAGTAGGAGAGTTCACAAGTAACCCAGCCCTCATCCTTACCCCCAAACCAGGACAAGGGAAGGCTGAGGGACACTAGATTTGGTAGCATTTATTTAATGTGAAAAATATCAGAGGGTCTTAGTGGACCACAAGTTCACAGAGGTGGCAATTCTTCAAGACAAAGAGTCTAGGGTCAGAAAATTTAAAGTTTTCACTCGAAATTACATAGCTTGGGCAAAGCCAGGACTCAAACTATGACTTTCTCACTATAAAGGCCCATGCTAATTTTTTTAACCCTATAGGTCCCCAAACCTGAGGAATTGAAAAAATCATATCAATTCTCAGACCCCACTCCTGACTTATTGAATCAGAAAATTCAGGGGAAGTAGCTTAGGAGTCAATATCTTTAGAAGAGTGTCAAAATGATATGGTGTTCAGAGTAACTCTTAAATAATCCGAGTATGGGGAGAGTTGGGGGGGAAACAAGAGTGGTCGTTAGCTGACAGTGGCCAGAGCCCAGTGATGAGGTCCTGGGGGTTAATTTTACTGTTCTCTCTGCTTTTGTGTATGTTTTAGTGATTCCATAATAGACCATTAAGAAAAGAAGAAAACCAAAAGAATCATGAAGCATTCTCTAGATCAACCAGGTTGGAGAACGCCCATTCTGTGTTATACACTGGGTGGCCTCGGGCCAATTTGTAAACAGGTATTGAGGGAGGGACTGAAATAAGTTGTCTGCTCTCCCCCGACAATCAGTAGAGTGAACACCATCAGACACTATAGAATATAGGAATTACGGAGCCCAAGGAATCGTGCAGCGGTGACTCTCCCCCTGCATCCTGGCATCATCGCTATAAACCTCCCCCAGCAAGAAGGCAGTCTGATTCGGGGGTAGGATTTGCCCTTTTCCTGGGCTTGCTACGTGCCCAGAGAAGGTAAGCTCACAAGACCCTGGTGTTTTGCGCTCAGCACAGCCAGCTCCACCTGCCTGGAGGCATTGAGGAGATACTGTACCACAGCCTCGCCGGGGGCAGAGCCCCTGCCCCGCACGCCTGGCGCCCGGGGGAGACAGAGGCGCGCATGTCCAACAGCCCAAGTCGGTCCAGGGGGGCGGCAGCAGGAGCACAGCTCTTGAACCTGGGACCAAGTCTGCTTTCGTCACTGCTGTGGGCAAGTTGTCAAACCTCTTGGAGCCTCGGTGTTCTTATCTGTAAAATGCAAGTAATAATAATCCACATGCCACGGCTTGTGAGGATTACCGGAGGTGGCACGTGCAGAGCATCCGGGGAGCCTGGGCTCGGGGGGTGGGAGTTACTCTCCTCACAGAGACTGTCCCTTCTCTTTGCCTCTGCCGGCAGCCACTCCAGGGTGCTCCAGCTGCCAGCATCTGCGTCTTTGCCTGAGGTCTTTTTCTGCAGCTGCAAACGGTCCCGTTGCCCCAGGGAGGGCAGGCCGGGAGCGGGCCTCAATGCCGCAGCCCCTCCCCCAGGGAGTTTCTAAGTCCCCGTCTCCGTGTGCAACCAACTTGTCACCCCGGGGCTGCGGGCGTACCCCCGTGCTGGCAGCCCTCCCTTCCCGGCTCCCTTCACTGCTCCCCGAGGGATGTGTCCCTTCACCTCCCAAACAGACCACTTGGGTTTGCGTCTTCTCAGGGGCTCTTCTAGGGTCACCTGAACCACGACACGGCCCCGCCCCCTGCCATGTTCTCTTTATTTACCCAGCCGCCCGGGCGCCTCACTCTGGCGACCACAGACCTCACGTGTTTCTCCCCCGCCTCTTTGGTGGTGGCCACTGTGTGCCACAGCACGGCACCACAATTGTGGTCCTGCAGCAGGCATCGTGCCCCTCTGCTTGGTGTGACCTGCCTGGGACGCCTCCCCGGGCTCGAGGGCCCAGGAGGGGCTCGCTGCGGCCCTGGAAGTGAGAGCTTCCCTGCACTCACCCACGTGGGCTCTGCCTGATGACACGCGCTTTGCTTCCCTCTAACCTCCCAGACAAACCACTCACTCAGATCCTTGCCTTGGGGTCAGCTTCTGGAGAGCCCAGACTAAGAGAGTTAGTATGAGAAGTGGTCCAGGCAGCAAACCCTCAACGTTGCATCATTTGCTGCTCGGATGGCAACAGGACCTGGTTCCTGGTGGTGAGTGGGGGACGATCACACGCGGTTGCTGTGACACACAGCTGTTCATCTTCTCCTGTAAATCCCTGGGATGCACAGAGCCAGCCTAGTAACCCCACACCGTGTGCCAAGGTGTAACCGGCTCTTCCATGCCCGGCCCCATGATGCTGCGGCTGGGATCTGGACACCACATTCCTCCTCCGCCAGCTCCTCCCAGTTAGGCTCTGGGAGCTAGTGGGAGGGCTGGAGGGAAACTGGAGGCTGGAGAGGCGAGAAGGCACTTGCTCCCTCCTGCTTGCTTCCCATGGGTGTCAGGGTGACTCTGGCAGTGGTTCTTCACTCTGGCGGTGAACTTGGTTCTGAAAGCAGCAGCTGGTCCCAGTTAATGGCTTTTCCCAGAACGAGTTTCATGGCATCCCCCAGGGATACCAGTACCAGCTAACTGGTACCCTCTACTCGGGTAGAACTCCCCAGTCCTGGGGTCTTAGATGCTTCCTGCAACTACTACTTCTGTGGTGCCTCAGTCAGGATGGCCAACAGGCCTGGTTTGCCTGGGACTAAGCACTGTCCCAGAATGCAGGACTCTCAGCGCTAAAAGTAGCATAATTCCGGGCAAAGCAGGACGGTTGGTCTCAGTGTTCCCCTTTTACCTGTCCAGTTCTTCGATACCTGGTTTTAGATTCTCTAAATTAAATTCTCTCTGTAGAAACCACTGGTGTGGTTTATGACCTCTGACTGGGCCTGACTGGTACAGGACGGGAGGCAGGCAGAAGATGCAGTATCACCAGCACTTGAGAGGTGTGGTGGCCATGGTAACGATGAGGGCTGTGGAGATGGCTGGGGACCGTCAGGGGCACGGATGCACTGGGGAAGAAATGGCAGCTCAAGTCAGCCAGGCATCCACGTAGGCACAAAATTAGAAGCCGGAAGTCCTCGGAGGCAGCACCTCAAAGGACTGTGTGCTGTGGCTGGCTGACACGTCCCGCTGATAAAAGCGCAGAGGAGCCTGGATCGATGGCCCGAGCAAATATTCCATGCCGAAGTCAAGGGCCTGACAAGAAGGCGTGGGCCCCGAGGACCCAGAATGGGGACGCCAGGGCAGATGTGCTTGAGAACCCTCAGTCCTCAGAATCCCTGGGCCTCTCTGGGCTTGAAGGTGAGACCCGCTCCTCCTGCGGACAGCGGCAACATTCTTTTGCCCCGAGACCACGCGCGGTGCTCAGCCGGGGCAGACGCCTTGGGGGCGATACTTGCCCTCTCCCCCGCCAGCCCTCACAGCCTCGAGGTCTGTAAACTTGGTTTGTAAAGGGACACACGGGAGATAGTTTAGGCCTCGCAGACCATACAGTCTCTGTCATAACTGCTCAATTCTCCCACCGTGCCCAAAAGCAGCCCAGGTAATATGTAAACAAATGGGTGTGGCTGGATTCCAATAAGACTCTGTTTACAAAAACAGGCTGTATTTGACCCAAGGGCCATAGTGTGCCCTCCTGCTCCAGGCCAACCCTAAGGCCTCTCATAGTTCGGCACAGCGGGTGAGAGAGGGGCTGCCTGCTCCAGAAAGGGCCGCGGAACCTTGCTCACATGCACCCACATAACCCAGGATGTCACGTCTGGGAGCGAATCTTGAGCAGACTGGACTAGAGGAGAAGATAGAAGCCTGGATAAAAGGAGGCCATTGTTATTCAGGCGCTCTCCCAGGACTCAGGATTTGCATCCCGGCAGGGACACCGAGAGCCAGTCCCGACCTGCTGCTCAGATCGCACCCTGCAGCTCGGAAATGATGCTGCCTCAAGAAAATAAGACTCAGATGTAAGGAACGGACTTGAGGACCCAGTGGGGGAAGGGGAAGCTGGGGCAAAGTGAGAGAGTGGCATGGACATATATACACTACCAAACGTAAAATAGATAGCTAGTGGGAAGCAGCCGCATAGCACAGGGAGATCAGCTCGGTGCTTTGTGACCACCTAGAGGGGTGGGATAGGGAGGGTGGGAGGGAGACGCAAGAGGGAGGGGATATGAGGATATACGTGTAGCTGATTCACTTTGTTATACAGCAGAAACTAACACACCATTGTAAAGAAATTATACTCCAGTAAAGATAACAAATAAATAAACTTCAGGATATACTGTACGGCACAGGGAATATAGCCAATATCAAAAGAAAAAGGAAAACAAAATAACAAAACAAAAAAGTAAAAAAGAAAGAAAATGTGATGCGGATGCCAGAACTGCTCGGAGAGAAGCAGGGGTAGAATGTTCAGTGAGAGAGGCACAGAAGATAGATTTATTCCTTAAGACCAGAGAGTCTAGCAACTAACCAGTCTCTGGGAGAGCCCAGGGGGCACGGTTTTCACTAGTAAGATAAAGAATATGCCGGTGAGGGGCTGCCAGCGTGGCTGAGAATCTCCTGATGGTTGGTCTTTCTAGGCTGCTGTGGATCTGGGCTCCCTGGTGTCTTTGGGGAGGACAGGCTTTGAGAAGAACACAGCAGAGTTGGCAACACTTAACCATCACAGGCAAGGCGGACAATAATTGTAACAGTAGGAAAGTTGCAGTGGCACGCCGAACCGTTACTTGCAAGACTGAAGGAGCCGTGACTCAGAGGCCGAGGGGTTCCCACCAGCGAGATTGGAATGTGCTGCTTGAACTATGTAACCAAAGATCAAGAGCAGGTGAGCCAGGGGCTGACGTCAGCTGCTGCAATGGAAAATCATGATCCTTTGCCCAGTTTCCAGACCTGAGCCACTTGTCAGACCAGGAGCCAACCTACTGACGGGGAGCTTGGGTGTCCTTGGGGAATAACGCTGTGATGTCACAGCAAGCTTACACAGTAGTGATTGTTCTCGTCTAGGACCAAGAGGCCCTAGGGACACTTCTCCTGAGGAAAGGGAATTGTACCCTTGAAGACCTGTGGGTACAATATCGGAGCTGAAACCAATACCACAGGATCCAAAATACCATCACAGCCCTCCTGTCGATGTGGGGAAATGCTGGCCCCAAATCCGTCTCGTAGAGGTCCAATGGATCACACCCCACCTGGTGCTCATTTCCCTGAGTTTCTAATTGGAATGGACATACTTAGCAGCTTGAAGAACCCTCTTACAGAGTAAGAACCACGATGCCAAGAAAAGCCAAGTGGAAACTCCTGTAACTTCCCCATCCTGGCTAAGATAGAAAATCAGAATGTCTCTTTCTGGGCTAGATGCCACCTCAAAGACTTAAAGACGGCAGAGGGCTACTTAGTTGCCCTGTGATGTTTGTTCTTTGGTGAATCCAAGAAAAGTTATCATTTTGTTTTGACGTATTGTTAGGGAAGGAGTGAAGCTGCATTTCTCTGCGTTCTAGGTGAAGTGGAAATCATTCTCAGATTTTTAACAACAACAACAAAAGTAAGGCATCTTAAAATTTGGGTTCTAATTACAAATGGAGTTATTGAACTCCTTCAGACATTTAAAATAGGATTTATAAATGTAATATATTTTATTTCCTTTTTAAGGTACCTTAATGATCTAATGGATAAATCAAACCTTTCTGGGGTCTTTAGGTAATTTTCATAAAATCTAATTAATTACAATTATAAACAGGATTCTTCTAGATCTTCTTAAATGTTCCTATACTGTTTACTCTTACAGTAAATTTCAAATTAAAAACCATAAGTATAAATCACTTAATTTTAATATGGAATCACCAAGCTGCTCTCTTACTTGCAGAGGCCAAAATCTCTTAAGTACTGCAAGAACTTAAATACTAAATAGCAACAGAGTGCTTATTTCAAGAATTGTGGGGAGTCTGAGATTGTAGCCTACTTTCAAAATCACAGGTTTGGTGGGTGCCGGTGAAAGACACGAGACCCCTGGGTCAGAGGCAGAGGGCTCTGTCACTCACAGCAGGAGTAGTAGGCAGAGTACCAGCCTTGACTCGGTTCCCCGAGTCCCAGTCCCCACAGGGTGGTGTGAAGAGGGCCGGGTGACACCAGCCCACACGATGGGTAACAGGGCAGGAGCCCCGAGCTTAGGGAGCCCAAACATTTTCTAGTGGGCAGCAAGCCTGTTGGACTTTTGCTGTAGAGGAAGACATTGTCTTTATTGTACTGGACGGTAAGCAAAGCTGCCCTTTACTCTGGGGAGAGAGTGTTTTCCTAAGCTGCTCACCAGACAGCCTTGAAAAGGCGGTCCAGAGCAGAGGCAGTCGTGCTTCTGTCCACAAATGTGCAGAAGTACGAGAAACTGATGGAAGACTATCCCTCAACCCCTTAACTGCAAGACGGTCTTCCTATGGGTTGGTTCTCTCCAGCATTTCTAAATTTAAATCTAAATCTTTCTGTGGTTGAAAGATGTACTCCTACTAAGGTGTCGATTCCAAACGACGTTTGGGTTATCTTTTCACACGATTTTTGTTGTTGCCACTCAGCTGGCTGAGGGGTCTTAATGGCCAGTGGCTCTCTGGCTGGAATACTGCCTGGGTTTTGTTGGTGACCTTGATGGCCAAGATGATCCCAGCTTCATAGTCACTGTTCCAATACTCTCCAAAGAGGGTGGTCTCCCCACCTGACATACCCACACTTTCCTTGTCCATGACCTCATCCTGCTGACCCCTCTCAGACAGCCAGACCTCCAGCTGCCACATGCTTTGGTTGGATCTAGCACGTCTATTTACACCTTCGTTCTTTTCGTATCATCCCTGTGCTTTCTACCACAAACCTCAGAGCTGTGTCTGACTTCATGGTCTCCATGCTGAAGAGCATTTTGCTGGGTTCTTTGATGGGCCAGAAAAGGGTGTTTTCTCACTCGATTCTCTCCACTTCTAGAAGGTGCCGAGTGTGCCCTTTGGGCTGAGGGCAAAGGAAATCCTTCCCAGGGAGGTCCTCCAGAGACATAAGGGTTATGGCGGCAGCCCCTGAGCCATGGCTGCTCGTTGGGTGACTCCACTCTCCACAGAAGAACTCTGGGCCCCTGGCCGGCACCCCAGCTCCAGCTGTTCTGCTGGTTGGTGGAAGCCCCATCCCTATCCCAGGAGGACCCCCTGCCAGGAGGCTGAGTCCAACAAGATGATCAATCCGGCACCTGAGCGTTCCCCTTCATGGCACAGAGGCAGCACCCGGAGACGGGGGAGCTCTGGCTACAGGTCCCCGCATCCTCCCACCAACAGGTCACTCATCTCCTGGCACATAAGCTGTACACTAATGGCTCTAATAATGGGAATGGGTCAGGGAGAAGGGCTGCCATGGTGGGATGGAGCTGACTTCATAGAAACATGGTTTTTGATGGGACTGTGAGAAGAAATCACTGCCCCGAGGCAGCCTCTGGCTTGAACAGCTTGAAACAAACAAGGGGGACTTCCCTGGTGGCACAGCAGTTAGGAATCCACCTACCAATGCAGGGGACACGGGTTCGAGCCCTGGTCCAGGAAGATCCCACATGCCGCTGAGCAACTAAGCCCCTGTGCCACAACTACTGAGCCTGCACTCTAGAGCCTGCGAGCCACAACTACTGAGCCCATGTACCACAACTACTGTAGCCTGTGCGCCTAGAGCCCGTGCTCCGCAATAACAGAAGCCACTGTAATGAGAAGTCTGCACACCGCAATGAAGAGTAGCCCCCGCTCACCGCAACTAGAGAAAGCCTGTGCGCAGCAAAGAAGACCCAACACAGCCAAAAAATAAATTAAATAAATAAATAAATTTGAATCAAACAAGGTTTCTCCCCATTTCAAATTCTAAATTAATTATGGCCTAAGTGGAGTATCTCAGTCAGGCTTTGTCGTCTATTCAGTTTTAAGGCCCTCCCAGCCACAGGGCACCTGCCCCCCACTGCCAGCAGCAGCGTGTCTGGACTCTGGACCCCTGAGGAAATCTCCAGCTGATAACTCATTTCCTCCTCTTAGCAAAGATCACCCTTATGGAAAAGGGGTAGGATGTCCTCCTGCTGCAGGCTACCCTGGCATAGACCACGGATGGATGGAGGTATGGCCCACGCTGGGCGTGTCCAGAGGGACTTACCTGAGCTGAGCGCCAGGGCAACATTGACCAGCCCTGTGACGTTTGCTTGGGCCCACAGTGTTTTCTTTTCCAGAATGCGCAGCAAACCAAGATGCTCAGGAGACATTAGCTGTAGTCCTGTCTCCACCCCTTACTGCTGCTGTCACTCACCAAGCCACCCAATCTTTTAGTTACCTGATTCATAAACGGGTGTAACTGTACCGGCCATGCCTGTATCCCAGGGTTATCATGGGAATCAAAGCAAATGATGGGATACTAGATATGAAGGTACTCTGTGAGACATTGTCCTCCCGATCCTAAATGGGAGTCCAGGGCCCAGTTCTGTTCTCAGGACAGGACAGAGCTGTCCTGACCCGCCCAGGGACTGAGAACAAGAGACCCAAGTTCTTGGCTTGAAATCATGTCCAGCAGAGAGAAGGATGGTCGTGGCGCTCCACCTGAGGTGTCAGAATGTGGCCCAGAGCTGGAAGAAGAGGGGAGAGCTGCCCTGCCTGACTGTGGGAACTTAGGCAGCCCCCTGATAAAAGAAATGCTCACATACTGACGTCTGGGGAAGTCGTTTTGGCTTATATGTGAATGAACTTGAATTTGATGCTAACTAGAACAGCCTGTTTGTGGCCTATGAAACCTACGTTGTCCATCTGCTTTAATTATTAAAGAAAAGGGTGCACTGACCAGAATTAAAGAAAGTCCATGTTAAAAATAAAGATTAAATGCCTCCCTTCCTGGGACGTCGATGTTGGACCTCCTTCCATGATAAGACTCCCTTCCCAGGCGCCAAGGCCATTCTGACTCACTGTGTACGTGCTGGTCTGTTTTTTCTGAGACCTTGAAGGACTGTATCCCTGACTTGTTTGATGTTCTTTGTTCTGATAAGACTTGAAACCCCTGCTTCTCTGGAGCAGTTCCTCAGAGTTATCTGAGAGGCTGTCTACCAGACTATAGTCCTCAGTGTATCTCAGAAAAACTCTTTCCTATTCCTATTATAGATTTTTGATTATTTTCATTGGCACGTCTAAGCGGGCAAATTCGCCAAGGGATATTGTGCAGAGAGAGAGACCAGGACAGAGAGATGGCAGCAAAGCACTGAGCGTGACGGCCGGGCTCTGCCCTCAAGCTGAATCTGGAGTCCAGGCACGTCTCACTTCCCCCACTACCCTGCACATTCATCACCTGCGAGGCTGCCCACAGGCCTCCCTGCTTCTGCCGGAACACCCTCTCCCGTCTGTCCCGTCTCACCTCCTCTCCGAGCCCTTGGGGGCTCTGGGGACCACCCAAAGGAAGAGCCCAATCTTCACAGCCTGCACAGCCCACCCCCTCGGGCTTCAGCTCCCACTGCCTTCCCGGTCACCTGGCCATCCAGGCTTCCGGGCCGTGCCTCTGCACCAGCGGTTGCTCTGCCTGGACCACTCTTTCCCCGAGTCCCCCAGTGGTGCTCCGTGATTCTCCTCACCACGCTCAAGTCTTCGTTCGAATGTTATGTTCACGGTGAGGTTTCCCCACCAGCCTGCTAGAACCACCGCAGACTGCCTAGCACCTCCCTAACCTGGGTTTGTTTTTCCCCACAGAACTTATCACCGACAAGATCATATAACTTAATTCATTTATTACGCTTATTGTTTATTTTGTCTCATTCTTCCTCCTCCCTCCCCCGTCAGAACATAAACTTCATGAGGAAGAGGGTTTTTGCCTGTTTCTTTTCATCGATGTATCCCAGCGACTTGGAGCACTGCCTGCACAGGTCAAGTATTCAATAAATATCTGTAGGAAAACAAGTAATTCTGTGGGAGGAAAGGAAGGAGACCATCTCAAGAAAGAGGGAGAATTTAACAATGTCAGCATTTCCGTACACTTTGGGGAGGCCAAGGGGAGAGCAGAGACTAGATGGCAGATGCAGTGCCTGCAGGGAGTGGGATCCGTAGTCTGTTTAAACTGGAAACAGAGAGTGAACAAAGACCAGATGAACGAACAGCGCTAAACGCAGGAACAGTAAGCGTCGATAACGCATTCAAGGAATGCAGGGGTGAAGGGGCAGTAACAACTCGAGAGGGATGCCGGGTTCAGAAGAGAAAGGCTCTCTGTTGTTTTAATTAACATATTGCTTTTGTTTCTAAAATTAATTTGTGCCCATTTTAGAAGATTCAGAAGTCACTGAAACGCCAAAGACGGAAATAATCTCATCACCCAGATAAAACCACAACTAACTGTATCTCGTGCTTTTTTTCTAGGCATAGGCATTTATAGTAGTTCTGTTGCTTGTGAGATTGACAAAAACGTAGAGCTGTACACGATACAACTACTTTGTTGTTATATGTCTGTTTTATAGCTTTTTTAATTTAAAATTTTATTAGGAATTTCTTTCCTGTCTTCATATATTTCTGGTGATGTAATTTTTAGTGGCTGCCAATGATTTTACTCAATAAGGTGTATACCCAATTTTCTATTTGGACATTTAAGCCTTATCCATCTCTTTACTATTATAAACAGCACTGTAGCAAGCATGATGTTTCTTTTTCTCGTTTAATAGAAGGAGAAAGTAGGTAGAGGAGAAGTTGAGAAAAATGAGTGAAAATGGAAACAAATCATGGAAAAAGGTACTGAAGAACTCTGGACAAGGTGAGATTAAAGGCACAGGTGCACATAAAACGTGCCATTGGTGGGTTCGGCCTGTCACCACCTGGACCCAGGGTCAGTATCAGTGTCACTGAAGTTGGACAGTGAGACGTGTGTCTCGCTGGAACATGACAGGAGCACAAGCATCCCTTGTGGCCCCGGAACCAGAGAGCCCAGAACGACCAGTGAAGCAGAGACCCAGCCTCAAGGTGAGGGCCCGGGAAGTGGACTTCTACCAAGTTCCCTCTGTGAGTTTGAGCCTCTTCAAACTTTTGGTCTATAGAAAATACGGGGGCAGAGAAGAATGAGTTAAAATGACACTGCGAGGAATCAGACAAATCCAGAAAGTGGAGCATTCTAGAGGACGTCCTAACTGTCCCTGCCACCCGGCAACGGCCTGCGGAAAGAAATCGGCGGCTGGGGATGGGGTGGTGCTGAGCAGCTTAAGATTTAAAAAACGTTTAAGAGACATAAAAACCAATGCACAGTGTGGCCCTTGTGTGAATTCTGTCTCAAGCCAATCAGTTGTAACAGTTGTGGGGGACAATAAGGGAAGTTTGTATGTAGACTGGTGCTAGATGATGGTAAAGAATCGCCGTTAATTTTGTTGTGTATAGTGTGGTATTACAGCTGGGTAAGAAAACGTCTTAACATTTTAGTGTCACAGACCAAAGCATTTAGAGCCAATGTGATATGTAGCCTTTGCTTTGTAACATTTCAGCAAGGAAAATGGGAACAAACAAATATGGGAAATATTGACAGATAAATCGAGGTCCTGGGAATAGGGGGACTCATTTTAATATTCTAGTTACTTTTATATGTATGAAATTTTTAATAATTAAATGTTACAAAGGCATGTGGGAGATTAGCCTTGGCAAGTTGGAGAGACCGTTTTTCCTCAGAAACTGACCTGAAGGAGACCCAGAGGAAGAGGAGAGATTTCCAGGTTGGGGGAAAATCTGAGGACACTCATGTTAGAGAGGCTGGTTACCCGGTAGGCAGGGGGGTGGGGGGAGAGAAGAGGCAGGGGCTTGCCTTGAAGAGGTTTCCAACACAGCCGTGCTGCAGGTGGGATGCTGTGAGGGGTCCCCTCGCCCTGGCCGAGGTGAGAGTCCCCATCCCAGGCCTGTGGTTTTCTCTGGCCCAGTTTGCCAGCCGGGGAGCAGTGTCGAGACAGAGGGGAGTGGAGGCTGGCAAACACAGACCTTCAACAGCAAAGATGGGAAGGGAGAGACTCTGTTCTGTGGCTCGTTTTCTGGGCCATGTCTGGTCACTTCCTGGAGCTGCTGGGCACCTGGACAGTCCTGCTCTGTGGGAGGATTTGGGGAGGGGCTTCGGGGGTGCCGTGGCCGGTCAGGCTTGTGTGTCTACCCGGGTGAGGGGCTGGGGGATGTCCGTAGGTTGCTAAAGTACCTTTCATCCTGGAAAAGGTTGAGATCCGTGCCTTCCAAGTCCTGTGGGCCCAGCCTTTGCAACAGCCGAGAGTCGTGACTTACCCAGTCCTGATCTAACAGACACTCAGGGAGCACGATCTTCTGGGCCATGCCCCAGCGGCATCACCTGTGCGGTTTCTCTGGGTCAGCAGGGTGGCAGGCCTAGGACAGTTCATCACAACACACCGCACACTATCAGTGTTATATATCGTAGTAGAGTCACGTTCACGTTTTTCTTTTTTTTTTAATTTTTATGAGACTGGTAAACCGTTTATTGTATTATGGTTTTTAGCAGTGAATAGTGCATATGTCTTTTTTTAACATCAGAGTATGATTGCTTTACAATGCTGTGTTACTGCTGCCGTTAACAGTGAAGCAGCTCTGCGTATACATAGATCCCCATACCCCCTCCCTGTTGCATCTCACATTTCTCTTAAATGGTTTTAAGGCACAGACCTCTCTGAAACCTGCAAAAAGTTATTAATTTTTTCCCAGAAAAAATGGTACACATGGCTAAGTACAAAAGTCTGCACCAAACTTCAGGAAATTCACAAATTCCCTGAGGCCGCCTGGCGGCTGTCCGTTGTAGAGGTTTTTTACAAACATGTTGGGAGAAGGAAGTGACAGGCTCACCCTGGGAGGCTGAGGCAGCCTCTGGAGGGGTCAGCTGGGCCAGGCCTCGGAGGGTGGCCAGGACTTAGGTTTCCGACCCAGCTGCTGAGCTGGGGACGGGAAGCTGGAATGAGGATGATCCGGGGAATGAGAGCTGACTGTCCCTGAATGGGCCCTTTCACTGATGACTTCAGGTGGGGAGTGGTCTGGGCTCCCTGGCACGCAAATAATGGGTGCCAGGAGGCTCGGGCTCTGGAGACCCCGGGAGTCCCCGATGGCAGTACACGATTTTCATCACCTGACCGGACCCCTGGTGGAGAGAGACTGCGGGGGACAGAGGTCCCCGCTGTTTAAGCACATCTGTTTCGATCTGGTTCTCAGGCTGTGGACATCAGGCACCCATCTGGCTTGCAGGGATGTGGGTCTTTCAACATGGCTCCCTTCGGCAGGTGGTTTGGGGAGGGGCCGGGGATGACCACAGCCTGGTAAATAGCTGCTTGGCTCTTCCCATCTTTGTTCCTCTTTCTCATTACTCTACTGACAGCTGCAGGCCCCCAGGGACGGCTGAGAACGTTAGAACAATTGAGTTTCTCTGCTTCAGGCCCATCAGCGTCCAATAAGCTTAGGACTCCGTCTCGCTCTACTGCAGCCACTGTGGGATGAGCTGCTGGCCACGGGGATGGCTGGGGTAGAGCTGTTCAAGAGATACTTCTTTCTCTTTTCAGCAAGCAAATCCTGCGTGTATGCCCGTGTGCATGTGCCCAGGTACATACACTCCTTGTAATTTGACTTCTGCTCTTCCCATTTTAAACAAGAAGGTTCGGGAATTTTCTGATAAGTGGCATTCATTAATAATCCTTCTATTCCCACTGCACTTTATCATTTTTAAAGTACTTTCACAGGTGTGGTTTTATAATGGCCCTGGAAGCAGGCACAGCAGGCATTGTAATAACCTTGTTTTGCAGATAAGCACACTGAGATGCCTGGGTATGATTTGTCATTATCATACTACTAAAAAATGCCATTCGAGAATGATTCCTCTGCAACCTAAGACATACACTTTGAGGAAAGAGTTTCATCTTCTCTGCCTGTCTGTGGTTTAGATATTTAATCTTCAAAATCAGAGTCTCTTACTACACAAGCTGCCACTGGTTTTCACCTGGTCTGGAAACAAAAGAAGTTGAGGTCATACTTTAAGCCATGTTATCCCCAGGTTAATCAGGTAAAGAATATTAGAAGCTAATTTGTTTTGACCTTCTACAATATGCCAGATAATAATCTAATTATGTTAATAACATACTTATTTAGTTCTCATAGCAACATTATTATATATGTTTTGCAAGTGATGAAAAGAAGGAATAAAGGAGTTAAGTAACTTGCCCAAGGACACACGGCTAATGAGAATCCAGATTTGATCCCAAGCAATTTGAGTTCAGAGTCCAAGACAGCTCAGTATTTGGGTTCATCCAGCAAACCAATAATTCAGAAAAGTGGGACTAAGAATAATCCAGTCTGTTCGGGACCTGGGTCAGAGTGTTTGGCCTGTTTCTTCCTCCGAGAGTGAGGATGGACTTTTACTTCCAGTGGTGACAGATGGAAATTTGGAGAATCTTTTTCCATTGAGACCAACTACAAAAGCTGGAAAAACATGTAGTATACATAATTTGAAGGCAATGGAGAGCTACCAGAGCTATGAGAAGTTACTTGGTTAACATTCGAAAGAAGGGAAACCAGAGAAGAGAGCAAGGTGTTCAGGACCCTGTTTGCCTAGGGGACATCTGTGGTTCCACAAGAGGAGGCTGAGAGCTGACCAGGGGCTAGGAGGACAAATTCAAGTTTCAGCTCACCGACAGAGGTGCCATGATAAATCCCTTAGGTTCTGAGTTGGGTTGTGTCCTAGGAGCAAGGGTGAACCAGAAATAGATCTGTTCTTACAGGTTCTGAAGCCCAACTTTGAATCATCTCAACCTATGCTTGAATTAAGCTCATCTGGGATTGATAGCACCCCTACCTACCTGCCAGAAGCAAACGTGAAACCTCCTTAGAAAAGCTAACATCATCCAGAGCCTCAAATTTTCTTATAAAAATTTCATGTCAATGTCAGGAATATAAATTTTTAAGTAGCATGAATTCAAACAGAGGGGCCAACATGATTTCTATAAAAAACAAGGGAAACCACAGATAATAGCAGCAGACCCACAGATGATCCAGATAATGAGGTTAACTAACATGACTTTTATTTTGTTTTATTTTATTTTATTTTTGTGGTATGCGGGCCTCCCACTGTTGTGGCCTCTCCCGTTGCGGAGCACAGGCTCCGGACGCACAGGCTCAGCAGCCATGGCTCACGGGCCCAGCCACTCAGCGGCATGTGGGATCTTCCCAGACGGGGGCATGAACCCGTGTCCCCTGCATTGGCAGGCGGACTCTCAACCACTGCGCCACCAGGGAAGCCCCTCTAACATGAATTTTAAACTAACTCTGTTCAAGAAAAGGAAAGACAATTTTGGGGATTTCGGCAGAGATCTGGAAGCTATAAAAATAACTTTACAAAAAGTTCTAGAATTGAAAAACACAACTGAAATGAAGTAGTCAAAGGATGGATTCAGAAATATATTAGAGCTTAATAGAGGATTAGTGAACTTGAACATAGGTTGTTAAGGGATAAATCAGTCAACAAAATCAGACAAGAAATGACCCAGATGTTAGAATTATCAAACAGGCCTTTATAGTGGTTATGACCACTATGTTAAATGATGTGCCGGAAAAAGTGCACAACATGCATGAACAGAAGGAGAATTTTTTTTTTTTTTTTTTTGTGGTACACGGGCCTCTCACTGTTGTGGCCTCTCCTGCTGCGGAGCACAGGCTCTGGACCCGCAGGCTCAGTGGTCACGGCTCACGGGCCTAGCCGTTCTGCAGCATGTGAGATCTTCCACGAACCGTGTCCCCTGCATCAGCAGGCGGACTCTCAACCACTGCGCCACCAGGGAAGCCCCAGAAGGAGAATTTTAGCAGAGAGGTGGAGATGATTTTTTTTTAGGTCAAATGGAAATGCTAGGTATGAAAAAAAAAAACAATATCAAAGATGAATTCTTACCCCAGGTTTAAAAGAGACTGGTGAAGAAGGAATCAGTAAAACTTGAAGACAAGTCAACAGAAATGATTAAAACAGGCCGAAGAAGGGAAAAAAATGAAAAACAAAACAAAACCCATAGCATCAAGAACTGTGAGAAACATCAAATGAAATAAAAAAGAAACAAAAAAGAGAGTCCTAGAAGGAGGGGGAGAGGGAGAGAGGGAGATACATTGAGACAACAACTGAGAATTTTCTAAAAACAGTTTAAAAACAACAAAGCACAGATACAAGAAATTCGAAGAACCTCAAATAGGATAACACATACACATATTATAATCAAATTTCTGAAAACCAAAGATAAAGGGAAATGTTTTAAAGCAACCAGAGGAAAAGGTAACATTAAATACAGTGGAACAAGAAAGAGAAAAACAACCATGTTCTTGGATTGGAAGAATCAACATTGTGAAAATGACTATACTACCCAAAGCAATCTATAGATTCAATGCAATCCCTATCAAACTACCAATGGCATTTTTCACAGAACTAGAACAAAAAATTTCACAATTTGTATGGAAACACAAAAGACCCCAAATAGCCAAAGCAATCTTTAGAAAGAAAAACGGAGCTGGAGGAATCAGGCTCCCTGACTTCAGACTATATTATAAAGCTACAGTAATCAAGACAGTATGGTACTGTCACAAAAACAGAAATATAGATCAATGGAACAGGATAGAAAGCCCAGAGGTAAACCCACGCACATGTGGTCACCTTATTTTTGATAAAGGAGGCAAGGATATACAATGGAGAAAAGACAGCCTCTTCAATAAGTGGTGCTGGGAAAACTGGACAGCTACATGTAAAAGAATGAAATTAGAACACTCCCTAACACCATACACAAAAATAAACTCAAAATGAATTAAAGGCCTAAATGTAAGGCCAGAAACTATCAAACTCTTAGAGGAAAACATAGGCAGAACACCCTATGACGTAAATCACAGCAAGATCCTTTTTGACCCACCTCCTAGAGAAATGGAAATAAAAACAAAAATAAACAAATGGGACCTAATGAAACTAAAACCTTTTGCACAGAAAAGGAAACCATAAACAAGATGAAAAGACAGCCCTCAGAATGGGAGAAAATATTTGCAAATGAAGCAACTGACAAAGGATTAATCTCCATAATTTACAACCAGCTCATGAAGTTCTATATCAAAAACACAAAAAACCCAATCCAAAAATGGGCAGAAGACCTAAATAGACATTTCTCCAAAGAAGATATACAGAGTGCCAACAAACACATGAAAGGATGCTCAACATCACTAATCATTAGAGAAATGCAAATCAAAACTACAATGACGTATCACCTCACACCAGTCAGAATGGCCATCACCAAAAAATCTACAAACAATAAATGCTGGAGAGAGTGTGGAGAAAAGGGAACTCTCTTGCACTGTTGGTGGGAATGTAAATTGATACAGCTACTATGGAGAACTGTATGGAGGTTCCTTAAAAAACTAAGAATTACCATATGACCCAGCAATCCCACTACTGGGCATATACCCTGAGAAAACCATAATTCAAAAAGCGTCATGTACCACAGTGTTCATTGCAGCTCTATTTACAATAGCCAGGACATGGAAGCAACCTAAGTGTCCATTGACAGATGAATGCATAAAGAAGATGTGGCACATATATACAATGGAATAGTACTCAGCCATAAAAAGAAACGAAATTGAGTTATTTGTAGTGAGGTGGATGGACCTAGAGAGTGTCATACAGAGTGAAGTAAGTCAGAAAGAGAAAAATAAATACCGTACTCTAACACATATATACGGAATAGAAGAAAAAAAAAGGTTCTGATGAACCTAGGGCCAGGAGAGGAATAAAGACCCAGACGTAGAGAATGGACTTGAGGACATGAAGAGAGGGAAGGGTAAGCTGGAACGAAGTGAGAGAGTGGCATGGACTTATATATACTACCAAATGTAAAATAGATAGCTAGTGGGAAGCAGCTGCATGGCACAGGGAGATCAGCTAGGTGCTTTGTGCCCACATAGAGGGGTGGGATAGGGAGGGCGGGAGGGAGATACAAGAGGGAGGAGATACGGGGATATGTGTATATGTATAGCTGATTCACTTTGTTATAAAGCAGAAACTAACACACCATTGTAAAGCAATTATACTCCAATAAAGATGTTGAAAGAAAGAAAGAAAGAGAAAACAAATACCATATACTGACACATATATATGGAATCTAAAAAAAAAAAAAGTTTCTGAAGGACCTAATGGCAGGACAGGAATAAAGATTCAGACAGAGAATGACTTGAGGACACAGGGAGGGGGAAGGGTAAGCTGGGATGAAGTGAGAGAGTAGCATGGACTTATATATACACTACCAGATGTAAAACAGATAGCTAGTGGGAAGCAGCCGCATAGCACAGGGAGATCAGCTCGGTGCTTCATGACCATCTAGAGGGGTGGGATAGGGAGGGTGGGAGGGAAACGCAAGAGGGAGGAGATATTGGGATATATGTATATGTATAGCTGATCCACTTTGTTATAAAGCAAAAACTAACACACCATTGTAAAGCAATTATACTCCAATAAAGAAGTTTTTTTAAAAATTCAGTGGAACAAAGATAAGAATATCAAGCAGACTTTTTTTGTCAGAAAGTAGGCAAACCAGAAAATAATAGAGCCACATCCTTATAGTACTAAGAGAATAAAAAGTCAACTCAGGACTCTGTATCCAGTGAAAATGTCTTTCAAATATGAAGGTTAAATTAAAAAAATTTTCAGATAACAGAAGCTAAGGAATTCATTGCCAGGAGACCTGACAACAAGAACTGTTAAAGTTCTTGAGGCAGCAGAACGCTACCAGATGGAAATGAAGTACTCTAGTATTACATACACCCCCAAAAATGTAGAGCTCTAGAAATAATAAAAATAAAGGTAAATATAAAATAATTTTTCTGGGCTTCCCTGGTGGCACAGTGGTTGAGAGTCTGCCTGCCGATGCAGGGGACGCAGGTTCGTGCCCCGTTCCAGGAAGATCCCACATGCCGCGGAGCGGCTGGGCCCGTGAGCCGTGGCTGCTGAGCCTGCGCATCCGTAGCCTGTGCTCCGCAACGGGAGAGGCCACAACAGTGAGAGGCCCGCGTACCGCAAAAAAAAAAAAAAAATTCTTATTTTGTATTATTTTATAAGGAAAGTCACTGTCTAAAGCAAAATAATAGCAATGAAGTTTGGAGTTTATAACATGTGTAGAAGTTAAATCTATGACAAAAAATAGCTCAAAGCATGGGAGGGAGAAAAAGTAAATATAATGTTGCAGGGTTCTCACACTATACCTGAAGTGGCCTAATATTATTTGAAAGTAGACTCTGATAAATTAATGCCAGATACGGTAATCCCTAGAGTAAGAATGAAACCAATTATAAAAAGAGGTATGACTAATAAGCCAATAGTGAATATAAACTGAACATACAATATAATTTGTTTTCCTTTTTTTCCCTTTATAAAAATTGTATTGGAGTATAGTTGATTTACAATGTTGTGTTAATTTCTGCTGTATAGCAAAGTGAATCAGTTATACATATACATATATTCACTCCTTTTCAGATTCTTTTCCCATATAGGTCATTACAGAGTATTGAGACAAGTTCCCTGTGAATAATTTTAATACAAAAAAAGGGAGAAAAACAGAACAAAAGGGGACAAAACACAAATGGGACAATATGAGTAATATAGTTGATTTAAATCCAATTATATTAATAATGACATTAGATATAGAGAGACTAAATACCCCAAATTAAAAGGCAAAGATTGTCTGATTAGATAAGAAAAGAAGAGCCAGTGATATGCTGTCTAGAAGAAACAAATTTAAATATAAATAAATATGTAAGTTAAAAGTAAAAAGAGAGAAAAATATATGCTATGCAAACACTAATCAAAAAGACAAATGGGACAATATGAATAATATAGTTTATTTAAATCCAACTATATTAATAATTACATTAGGTATAGGTAGACTAAATACCCCAAATTAAAAGGCAAAGATTGTCTGATTGGGTAAGAAAACCAAGACCCAATGATACGCTGTCTATAAGAAACAAATTTAAATATAAATAAATATGTAAGTTAAAGGTAAAAGGATAGAAAAAGATATGTTATGCAAACACTAATCAAAAAACTAGGAGTGGGGCTTCCCTGGTGGCGCAGTGGTTGAGAGTCCGCCTGCCGATGCAGGGGACACGGGTTCGTGTCCTGATCTGGGAAGATCCCACATGCCGTGGACCAGCTGGGCCCGTGAGCCATGGCTGCTGAGCCTGTGTGTCTGGAGCCTGTGCTCCGCAACATACGGCAAAAACAAAAACAAACAAACAAAACTAGGAGTGGCTATACTAATATTAATAGAGAAAAATTAGATTTCAGAACAATGAATATTACCATGAGTAAGGACATTACATAATGACATTGGGGACAGTTGATCAAAAAGACATAATCCTAACTGTGTATGCACATAATAACAATACATGAAGGAAAACCTGGTAGAAGGAAAAATCATATTTGGAGAGTTTAACACTTCTCTCTGCTTAATTAAAAGAACAAGAGGGCTTCCCTGGTGGCACAGTGGTTAAGAATCCACCTGCCAATGGAAGGTACACGGGTTCGAGCCCTGGTCCGGGAAGATCCCACATGCTGCGGAGCAACTAAGCCCGTGCGCCACAACTACTGAAGCCTGTGCGCCTAGAGCCCGTGCTCGCAACTAGAGAAACCACCGTAATGAGAAAGCCCGTGCACCTCAACAAAGAGTAGCCCCCGCTCGCCGCAACAAGAGAAAGCCCGCACGCAGCAACGAAGACCCAACATAGCCAAAAATAAATAAATAAAAATTAAAAAAAAAAAGGACAAGAAAACATAACATTAATAAGAATGTAGAGGAGCTGAACAAGACTATCGACCAACATGAGCTAAGTGACATTTATAGAATGTTCAACCTGACAACAGCAGAATACACGTTCTTTTCAAGCGTGTGGATTCGTTTCAAATGTATGCATGGAGCATTCACCAAGAGAGATCATATGCTGAGCCATGAACAAATCTCAAAACTTTAAAAGAATTGAAATCTAATAGGTATCTTTTTTCACAACAGAATTCAGCAAAGAATCAGTAACAGAAATATATCTGAGAATCCCTGAAGGGTTTGAAATTAAACAACATACTTCTAGATAGCATACAAAACAAGGGAGAACTCAAAAGCAAAGTCAGAAAAATTTAAATCAAATGAAAAGGAAACTAGAACCTATCAAAACTTGTGAGACACAAGCTAAACCCATGTCAAGAGGGAGATCAGTAGCATTAAATACTTGTATTAAAAAACAACAAAGATTTCAAACCAAGGATCTAAGTTTCTACCTTCAGAAACTGGATAAAGAAAAGCAAATTACCCAAGTAAGCAGAGGAAGGAAATAATAATAACAATAAGAACAGAAATAAATGAATTTGAAAACACAAAAACAAAGTAAAAATCAATAAAAGCAAAGCTTGATTCTTTGAAGAAAGTAATATTGTTAAATCTCTATGCAGATTGATCAGAGGGGGAAAAAAGATATACAGAGAGGACACAATTATCAATATCAAGAAGGAAAGAGATGACGTAACTACAGATCCAACAGACTGTCAAGCGTTGGTAAGGGGACAATATGGAGTTGCTACTCAATGGATATAAAGTTTCAGTTCTGCAGGATGGATACCTTTTAAAGATCTGCTGTACAACGTGGTGCCTACGGTTAACATTAGTGTACTGTGCACTTAAACATTTGTCAAGAGGGTAAATCTCATGTTAAATGTCCTTACTACAATAAAAAATATATACGGGAGTATGAGTATGAGCTACAACTATATGAAAATAAATTCAACACACTTAAGTGAAGTGGATAAATCCTTTTGAAATCACCAAATTACCAGAGCTCAGTCAAGTAAACATAAATACATAACCTGAATAGCACTATATATATTAAAGAAAAAGAATTCATATTTAAAACCTTTCTGATAGGAAAACTCCATATCCATGCTTCACTGGTGAATCCTACCAACTAAGAAAGAAATAATACTGATTCTCCATAAAAATTTTCTAGAAAATAAAAGAACAGGGAACACTTCCCAACTCGTTCTATGAGGCCAGCATTACCCTGACACCCAAATCAGACAAAGATATTATGAGAAAAGAAAGCCACAGACTAATGTCCATGATGAAAAGAAATGCAAAAATACGCAATAAAATATTACCAAATTGATTCTACAATATATCAAAAAAAGATCAAGTTGGGTTTATCCTAGGAATTCTTGGTTCAACATGTAATAACCAATCATTGCAATTCACCCAATCTACAGATTTAAAAAGAAAAGAATCCCACATGGGGCTTCCCTGGTGGCGCAGTGGTTGGGAGTCCGCCTGCCGATGCAGGGGACACGGGTTCGTGCCCCGGTCCGGGAGGATCCCACGTGCCGCGGAGCGGCTGGGCCCGTGGGCCATGGCCGCTGGGCCTGCGCGTCCGGAGCCTGTGCTCCGCATTGGGAGAGGCCACAGCAGTGAGAGGCCCGCGTACAGAAAAAAAAAAAAAAAAAAAAAAGAATCCCACATGATCAGCTCAACAGATGCAGAAAAAACATTGGAAAAAATTCAACTTCCATTCATAATTAAAACTCTCAGAAAACTAGGAATAGGTGAGAACTTCTTCAACCTGACAAAGGGAATCTATAAGAAACCTACAGCTAACCTCATACATATTTAATGATGAAAGACTGAATGCTTTACCCCTAAGATAGAACAGGAGAATGATATTTGCTGTCACTAATTCTATACAGCCTTGAACTAGAGTCCTTTGCCCGTACAACGAGCTAAAGATGTGAAACAAAAGGAAGAAATAAACCTGTCTTTAATCACAGACAACACTCTCTTTTATGTAGGAAGCTCAAAGAATCTACAAAAGAGTTGGAATTAATAAGTGGATTTCACAAGGTCGTAAGACAAAAAGTCAATATAAAAATCAATTTTGTTTCTGTGTTCTTGCAACAAACCATCAAAAATTGAAATTTAAAACACCCTTTATAATAGTATTAAACTATATAATATTTAGGGATAAATCCAACAAGATGGGCAAAACTTGGATGCTGAAAATTATAAACACTGCTGCTAGAAATTAAAGAAGATCTAAATAAATGTATAGGTATATCATGTTTATAATATTGAGGAAAACTCAATATTATCAGGATGTCAGTTCTCCCCAAACTGATCTACATATTCAGTGCAAACTCAATCAAAACCCCAGCAGGCCTTTTTTATTCCCCTGTAGAAATTGATAAGGTGATTGTAAAATATATTTGAAATACAGAAGTTCTGAAAAAAGAACGACAAAGTTAGAGGATCCCCAACATTTGATTTCAAGTTTTACTATGAAGGTACAGTAATCAAAAGAATGGGGTTTTGGCGTAAGGACAGACATGTAGGAACAGAGTGTCTAGAAATAGACCCACACATATACAGGCCATTGGATTTTGACAAAGGTGCCATGATAATCCAATGGAGAAATGATAGTCTTTCCCACAAACTTTTAAAAGATCCTGAACACATACAAGATATACAAAAATTAACTCAAAATCATAGACCTAAATGGAAGAGCTAAACTATAAAATTTATAGAAGAAAACATAGGAAAACCTTTGTCACTTGGGTTAGGCAAAGTAGTTTTAGACAAGACACTAAAAACATGAACCACAAAAGAAAAAAATGGTAAAAACAGCACATCAAAATTTTTAATTTCTGCTCTTTAACATGAAAAAAACAAGCTATAGTCTTAAGAGAAAATATTTCTATAACACATATCTGAGAAAAGACTTGTATCCAAAATAAATAAATGAATCTTCCAATTAAATTATAAGAAGGCAACCCTACAACAACTGAACCAAAGATTTGAATAGATGTTTCACTAAAGTTATATGTATAGCAAATAAGCACATGAAAATAAGCTTAGTATTAGTTTTCATTACAAAAGTGCATATTAAAACCCCCAATTCAGGGGAGGGATAAATTAGGAGGTTGGGATTAACAGATACACACCACTATACATAAAATAGATAATCAACAGGGACCTACTGTATAGCACAGGGAACTCTACTCAATATTCTGAAATAACCTATACAGGAAAAGAATCTGAAAAAGAATAGATACTTGTATATGTATAACGGAATCACTTTGCTGTACACCTGAAACACAACATTGTAAAGCAACTCTACCCCAGTATAAAATTAAATTAAAAAAATAAATAAAACTTACTAGTTGTTTAAAAAAAAAAACAAACCCCAAAACAAAAGTGGTTGTTTTGGTTTTTTTCAAACTTACAATATCAAATATTGGTGAGGATGCCGGTGAGGATGAGCCGGTAGAGCCACTCTGGGCAAGTTTGGTCATTTCTAGTAAGTGTAACATGCACTTCCCGTAGGACCCGGCAACCCCACGCCTAGGGATTTACCCCTCCTAGCTATTTACTCCTAGGTATGTCCACAGCAAGACCTGTACAGGAATGTTTTTAGCCACCTTTTCATAACAGCCCAAACTGGATAAACAAACTAGGGTGCTTCCATTTGCCTGACCAGTGACACAGCGGGAAAGAGGAATAAAGTCCAGACAGGCCACAACCAGGTGACTCTCACAGGCTTTGCGCTCCGTGAAGGAGCCAGGCTCAGAAGGTGCGCTTTGTGATGTCATCGGTACCGACGCATCCCGGAAAAGGCAAAGAGACAGGGACAGAAAGCTGAGCAGTGGTTGCCTGGGACCGGGATGCAAGGGAAGGAACTGACTACAAAAAAGGGATAAGGGAACTTTCTGGCCTGACAGGAAGGTTCTGTGTACTCACTCTGGTGGTGGTTTCACAACCGTATATATTTGTGAAAACTCATTGAACTATATACACCTAAAAAGCGTGAGTGGGGCTTCCCTGGTGGCGCAGTGGTTGAGAGTCTGCCTGCCTATGCAGGGGACACGGGTTCGTGCCCCGGTCCGGGAAGATCCTATATGCCGTGGACCGGCTGGGCCCGTGGGCCATGGCCGCTGAGACTGCGCGTCCGGAGGCTGTGCTCCGCAACGGGAGAGGCCACAACAGTGAGAGGCCCGCGTACCGCAAAAAAAAAAAAAAAAAAAGAGTGAATGTTACTGTTTGTAAATTATACCTCAAAAAATATTTTTAAAACACTTTGAAATATTCTTTCCACAAACAAAAATGCAGTCCTGGATGACTTCACTTTGCCAAATTATAGCAAATATCTAAGTAAAAGTAATGCCTATCTAAAGGGAATAAAGGCTCTTGCAAAAAATAGAAAAAGAGGGAACTTCTCTTCACTTGTTTTATCAGGCCGGTGTGACTTTGATTCCAAAACCCACAAAAACAGTTATATATACAAACTTATAGACCAATCTCACTCATGAAATGTCCAACAATCCTAAATAAAATACCAGCAAACCAAATCCAGCAATATACATAAAAAGTATAGCACAGCATCACCAAGTTGGGTGTATTCTAAGAATGCAAGACAAGCTTTACATTTGAAAACCAATCAGTGTTATTCACTTCACAGAATAAAAAAGAAAAATCATACAAGTATCTCAATATATGCAGAAAAAGCACTTGATAGCATTCTGTATCCATTTATAATTTTTTAAAGCTCTTCAGCAAATATTATATTTAATGGTGAAATATGAAAATCTTTCCCTCTTAGGTCAGGATAAGGATGTCTACTATCACCACCACTATTTAACATTTTATTGGTGGTTCAAACCAATGCAATAACGCAATGAAAATAAATATTGGGTATAAAAGTTGGAAGGTAAAAATTACAACTGGCTTTTTTCTCAAATAATGTAATTGTGTATGCAGAAAAAAAAATTTAATTTACAGATTACTGCAGGAAATTGCCAGGTAGAAGATCAATACAGAAAGTACAAAAATAATTGTATTCTTATATAGCAGCAATAAATATAAAATAAACTTTAAAATTGATATTATATACAATAGCATATTAAATTATATAGAACCAAATCTAATGAAAGATATTCAAAGCAAGGAAACAATATTCAGAGAAACTCAAAAAGATGTAAATAAGTGGAAGAAGGTACAATGATCATGGATTAAAATATACCAAGAGATAGAAAAAGCCAAAGAATGGAGGAAACTTGTAGAGATATTATCCTCTAATTGATTGATTCAATAAAATCCCAATAAAAATCCCTGATGTGTGAGTGTGTGTTTGTGTAGAAATTGACAAACTGATTCTAAAATTTATGGGGAAATGCAAAAGCCAAGGCATTCTACAGAAGCACAATGGGAAGGACTGACTTTATCATTCTTACTTATTATAAAGTTGGAAAGAGTGAGATTAGAGGAAGAACAGACAAATGAACCAATGGAAGAGAATATGGTCCAAAAACAGATTCATGAATACACGTGTGCAGGAGTAGCACCGCAAAACAGCACGGAAAAAACAGACTTTCAATAAATGATGCTGCATGGTTAAGTATCCAAATGCGGATAAGATGAGACTTGACCCTCCCTACCACCTCACACCATATACAAAAATAAATTCCAAGTGGATTATAGATTTAAGTGTGAAAAGTTAAACAGTAGATCTTCATGAACATACACAGGAGAATTTTTTTGTGAGTCTGAAGTAGGTAAGGATTTTTAAATAAGACACAGAAACCACTAACCATAAGGGAAAGGATGATAATAATACCACATGAAAATTAAGTGGAGCTGGTTATTGACTTAAGTGTGAGGAACAATTAATACCTGTGCAATCATTGTATAAGCAGTGTAAAGATAAAGAGTATTGCCTTACATCAAAACTACAATGAGGCGGCTTCCCTGGTGGTGCAGTGGTTGAGAGTCTGCCTGCCGATGCAGGGGACACGGGTTCGTGCCCCAGTCTGGGAGGATCCCACATGCCGCGGAGTGGCTGGGCCCGTGAGCCATGGCCGCTGAGCCGGCACGTCCGGAGCCTGTGCTCCGTAACGGGAGAGGCCACAACAGTGAGAGGCCCGCGTACCGCAAAAAAAAAAGTAATAATACAATGAGGTATCACCTCACACCAGTCAGAATGGCCATCATCAAAAAGTCTACAAATAATCAAGGCTGGAGAGGGTGTGGGGAAAAGAGGGAGAACTCTCCTGCACTGTTGGTGGGAATGTAAATTGGTGAAACCACAATAGAAAACAGTATGGGGGTTCCTCAAAAAACTAGAAATAGAACTACCATATGATCCAGCAATCCCACTCATGGGCATATATCCAGGGAAAACTCTAATTTGCAAAGACACATGCACCCCATAGCAGCACAGTTTACGATAGCCAGGACATGGGAGCAACCTAATTGCGGCAGGGCAAGGCTGGTCACCCAGGTCTGGCTCCTCGTGTGCTCTGTGCCACCACCCTGCCTCATTCTGCCCCATACACACTCATCCCTGTTGAGTTCCCTGGTGTGTGTGTGTGTGTATGTGTGTGTGTGTGTGTGTGTGTGTGTTGGGGGGGTGGTCTTGGGATTCCCTTAGGTGTCTGAAGCCCCCATAGTTCCCATCCTCAGCCACCTTGTGTTTCCCTCTCTAGGCCATCAACCAACTAAGCCAGCTGCAGCTTCTTGGCCCCCAGCCCCGGGATCCTTCAGTGACAGAAGGCAGCCTCCAGGAGGAGGGGTCTCCAAGGGCAATAAAACGTCTCCAGTCGCCCTGTGCTGTTCTGTTTATTCACAGATGTCACTCACACTATGGTGGGTGGGGCCAGACCCCCTCCCCTTCTCCCTCCCCTATTGACAGAGGAATGGGTAAAGAAGATGCACTATATATATATACAATGGAATACTACTCAGCCATAAAAAAGAATGAAATAATGCCATTTGCAGCAACACGGATGGACCTAGAGATTGTCATTCTGAGTGAAGTCAGACAAAGACAAATATCATATGCTATCACTTGCATGTGGAATCTAAAAAGCATGATATAAATGAACTTATTTATAAAAGAGAAATAGACTCACAGACATAGAAAAATGTATGGTTACCAAAGTGGATAGTGGGGCAGGGGAGATAAATTAGGAGTTTGGGATCAATATATTCACACGACTATATATAAAATAGATAAACAACAAGGACCTACTGTATAGCACAGGGAACTATACTCAATATCTTGTAATAACCTATAATGGAAAAGAATCTGAAAAATATTTTATATACATATATTATATATATATAATTGAATCACTTTGCAGTACACTTGAAATTAATACATTGCAAATTAACTATACCTCAATTTTTTTAAAAAGCGTATTGCCTTTTTTTTTTTTTTTTTTGCAGTGTTTGTAATTCAGATTCCACAAGGAAACATGTAAGATAAATTTTCCAGACTTTAGGGACCAGTGCAGGAGTGACAGGAGATAAGGATCGTAAGACGTGTATGTCATCTGGGTAACCCCACATTCCAGGTTTTTCTGGCCCCAAGCTGAGCAGCTTGCCTTTCCATAAACCTCTCCTCATCAAATTGATCAAGGTTTCTGCCCCATGGTCATGGGCCATGGGTCTCCTGAAATAGCAAACATTTCAAATAGCAACCTGAACAAGTTGAGGACACAGAGGGTGAGCCAGCAGTTAGGACTGAAGAAGCCGGGGCAAGTGCTGGGTGTCACACTTCAGTAACTTCCAGCGCCCAGTCCCTGAACTTGTGTAGTACAAATGGCAGGTTGAATCCAGCCAGGATTTAGATCAATGAAGTCATTATCTAAGCAACCTTGAGAACATAACAGGGGACATGCAGACTTCAGGAGTGAAGCCCAGGAATTTTCTCTAACTTCAGAGACAGTGAATGGTGGTCACATCGCTACCTTGACAAATAACATTTCCAGGTAATTTTAATCCTCCCTCAATATGCACCACTTTGTTTCTTTTCTCCTCTCTCACTATATCTTCCTTTTCTCTTTTACATTTTATTTCTCATTTCCTCCCTACCTTTCTATCTCTTGACTCCTAATTCTTTTTATATTTCTAGCTCTTTCTCTTTAGA
The DNA here is from genome assembly GCF_003676395.1 of Aethalodelphis obliquidens. Lineage (NCBI taxonomy): Eukaryota > Metazoa > Chordata > Mammalia > Artiodactyla > Delphinidae > Aethalodelphis > Aethalodelphis obliquidens. Next base: position 1,667,612 of record NW_020838031.1, read on the forward strand.
GTAATTATTTTCCACATTCTAACAGTCTTTCTCTTCCACTCTACCTAGGTATCTTTCCCCTCTATCTTTTTTTTTTTTAATATCTTTATTGGGGTATAATTGCTTTACAATGGTGTGTTAGTTTCTGCTTTATAACAAAGTGAATCAGCTATAAGTATACATATGTTCCCATATCTCTTCCCTCTTGCATCTCCCTCCCTCCCACCCTCCTTATCCCACCCCTCCAGGCGGTCACAAAGCACCGAGCTGATATCCCTGTGCTATGCGGCTGCTTCCCACTAGCTATCTACCTTACGTTTGGTACTGTATATATGTCCATGCCTCATTTTCTCTCTCTTATGAGCACTTCCTTTGTGCCTCTCTCTCACCCTCCCCCCACTTCCTGTTCTGTAAGATCCAGGATAAAATTAGGGGTGGTCACATCAGAGCGGCTATCCACCCGGTTCTCACTTTGCTCACCTCTGCAGACACACGAGCCTATAAACCTCCCACGACCCCCTCTGGATCCTTTCGGAAAGACACATGGCAACAGGTATACGGGGAGGGGTATGGAGTCAGGCAGGTATGATGACAGCTTATCAATGTGCAAGAGACCTGGCATCATCCAGCAGCAGGAGAGAGTTTACTGTCAGGCTGTAAACCACCCCCTGGAATTGTGTGGCTTGTAGACTTTGTGCATAAGAGTGATGGGCTTGCACAGGTTTATTGACTTCTGAGCTGCTGCATCTCCATGTCACAGTCTTCAAGCGGAGTGTGTGAGATGTAGCAAGAGGGAAAGAAGAGGAAAGGGAAGAATTCCAGCTTTTGCTGTGACTTTAAAACCCTGGGCCAGGGCAAGACAGCTGCTGTGTGGATCCATTTTTCCATCTCACACATTCCCTTGATTATTTTTTTCACATATTCATGCACCTTTCTCTTGTTGATAGAAAAATAAATAAGCGATACAGAATCCAACTGCAGCATGGTTCATTAAAACAATTTTAAAAAGCACTTAGGCAATTAACCTAGAAGAGACCTTCTGAGTTAAAGGCATGCCTGAACAATTTATGAGTTGTAGAAGTCTTCATTAAATCAGTTAATCAGGTGTTCACTGTTTTAGCAGCCAGCCCTGACTGAGATGACTGCTGCTGTCACGTGAAACCGCTGACAGCTTGCTGTGAGAGTCCAGTGTGATGTATCGTCTTGGTCAGGGACCCACATGCCCATGAGAGTAAGGAGCTCCTGGAAATGCGCTCAGAACCTGTCCGTGTGGGAACACAGTAGTCCATGAGAACAGTGAGCTATCACGACAGAACCAGGACAGGGCTTAGGTCAGGCAGGCAGGGTCCACAGAGCAGAAATGGTGGGATGGAGAAGCGGCAGCATGAGGAAGGGGAGAAGGAAGGGCCAACAGCCAGGCAGCTGCCATCTCTATGAACACTGTTCACCTGGTCCATACACCCTCTCAGTCACAGAGCTCAAAGGTCCTGAAGAGTGACTGTTAATTCCCATTCCACAGGTGAGGAAACTGAGTATCCTAGCACTTCAGAGAGCACACACCTCACACTTCATGTACTTCATGAATCTTATCTCTTCTAATCACCACAACCACCTTTGAAAGCTTTTACACATGGGAAAATGGAATAACTTGGAGTTTTTGAAGAACTTCCCTAGGATCAAAGAGCTGGACAATGCAGAGTGTGGCTGAACACATCTGCGGACACCACCACCACACAGCCCTCCTTGCTTTCCTGGGAAACAGAGGCCAGCGGAGGGAAAACCTCACCTACCTCACGGTCTACCAAGTACCAGCCCTGATTTATAGCCACAAAGGTATTGCTCAAGACCAGGCTTCCGTCAGTGGCTTCCTGGACGCTTAGCTGTGGTGAAGAATCTTGATGCCGATAAGGTTAAGTTTAAATTCTGCTTTTAGAATTTTCTGTCCTTTTGGCTTTGGGTGAGTCTCTTACCTTCCCTGAGCTTCAACTTCCTCAAGAGTGTAGCTTGGAGACTGTTGGGGGGGGCAGGGGTGCCGTTAAGAGCTGGGAGAGGTCAAGCATCTAGTCCATGATAGGGTCTCAACCAAGGGCTCATTTTATTATTATAACCAGTGTATGGGCTGAATTGTGTTCCCCACAATTCTTATATCGAAGCCCTAACCCCTAGGACCTCAGAATGTGACTGTATGTGGAGATAGGGCCTTTACAGAAGTAATTAAGTTAAAATGAATGCATCAGGGTGGGCCCGGATCCAATCTGACTGGAGAATAGGACACAGACAAGCACAGAGGGAGGATGGTGTGAAGACACAGGGACAAGATGGCTGTCTGTACACCAAAGAGAGAGGCCCTAGAAGGAGCCATCCCTGCTGACACCTTGACCTTGGACTTCCAGCTTCCAGAACCATGAGACAATAAATGTCTGTTGTTGAAGGCACCTTGTCTGTAGTCCTTTGTCAAGGCAGCCCCAGCAAACTTACACAACTAGAAAAACAGAACTCTAGAAGTCACCCAGTTTCCCCAGTATCTTTTCCATAGGTGGATGTCTCCAGAGAGGCCTTGTGTCACACCACACTAGGGCAGCTCCCACCCCAATTACCCTCTAGCATCTCCCCCTTGTTGGTTGGCTGTCTTCTCCACTAGAACGTGGGTTCCCTGAAGGAGGAGGACCTTGCTGGTACCTCCAGAGCTCCCCCAGTGCCTGGCCCAGGCAGGCTCTACCAAATAGATCCACTAAGTAACTAATTCGCCTCTTTAAAGTATTCAGAGAATAAGTGTGGAAACGACCCCACTGCTCAGAGACGTTCTGAGGACCTGGCTTCTGCCGCTCCGTCTCTTTATCCATCACCCCCTATTTTGTGGAATGTCCCTGAATAAAGAGCTGTCATCTCTGCAAAACACATCTTCTCCTCCCACACACACGGACCTAATGCTTCAGTCTGTTTCCTTCTAAGAGTGACCTATGTGAGTCCAGAGAATCACCGGGAATGTTATTTTCACGTCACCCTCCCCGTGGGAGCGCCCAAAGGCTGCCTTCGTGTCACATGAGGACCGAGGAATATAGCATCCAGGGTGAAATGTGAGGCAGAGCAACACCCATGCAATCTTCTTTTACTTATGAATTTCCCCTTCTCTGAGAAAAAATAGGAGATTGTCCATAAGGATACAATAAATAATATTTTAAAATGTATTATGAGGTCATCTAAGTAGGAATTTCTCCTTATTTTAAGAAAAATATAGGAAGTTGTCCATAAGGAAACAAGAACTATTTTAAAATGTCTTAGGAGGTTGAGTAAGTGGTGGCAGAGAGGAAACACCTCCTCTTAACTGAATCCTAGGGTGACACGTATTTCTTCCTGTGCTCCTAGGGGTTCCAGGGTTCTTAGCAGTTACTGGAGCACATGATTAACTAGAGAAAAAGTGGATGGGGCGGCTAAGTGGAAGCTCTTGCCCAGACTTTGTGCCCTGGTGATCTCGTTGCCCCTCCTCCCTTGGTTGGCACTAACACTGACCCCCCAGAGATACCCGCCATGCCCATGGGCCACCGCACCCCTGCCCGTCTTCCCCCTGGACTCTGAGACCTTAAGGGATGGGGCCATGCTTTACTTCCCTTTACACGCTCACCACCTACTTCAGCACTCAGCACATCCGTGGACCACTGAACTGAAATCAAGCAAATGTGAAAGCTGCTTAAAGAGAAGGAATTTTCTGGAGCCCTTAAAGGGTGAAGGAGTAAAGGGGTGATTTAAAGGCAGAATACTGGCAAATGGAAAGGAGATAAAGAGGGGATAGACTGCAGACTCCTGTCAGTGGTAAGTGGTTAAATTGGCTCACATGGTATAATCCAAGGCTCGTAAGGACTCCTTTATCTTATGCTTTATTTTGCTTTGGTGGAATTTCACAGCACATAGTCCAAATCATGGGTATGAGACGTTTCACAGATGTCAGACTTCATTTGCTGCATGATTTGGCTCCAATAAAAAGGAAAATCTAGAGAGAAGTAAGAGAACAAGAACTTAAGCAGCGACAGTGATGAATGAATGTTTTGTTTATTGGACAATGCCCCTCCCAAGGTGCTATGCATGTACTATAGCAAAAACACATGCTACGAATACCAAAATAGCAATTTAATAAGGCCACCCTCATAAGACTGCCAAGATAGATGGAACACTGCAGGAGTGGACAGGACTGTTTATAAATATGGGTAAAAATAGTTGTAGCTAACAGATTTTTCTCTCTGTGTGTCTGTGCTGTGTATGGCGTGTATGTATTTGTATATATGTCTGAATGTGCTTGAATGTGGATATGTGTGTGATGGGAGAGACCAGAGTGGGAGGCTCTTGTGGGTGCTCAAACTTTCAGGTCTTTCAAACGTGCTAACCAAGGATCTGGGGGAGGAAGAACCAAAGGGCCACAGAGATAAGATGCCATGCCCTGGACAGAGGCTACCCCACAGCTGCCTGAGCCTGGCTGCATGTGCAGACACACAACCTGTGAGTGGCTCTCACTTACCTTTCTCCACAAGAGCCACGTGTGACCTCTCCTCTATAAAAGATGCTGTCTGTTCCACACTGTTGTTTCCACACAGGAGAGCATAGAAAGAGTAGTGGGTGTCAATGGCATTATAAATTGTAGTTACAACCTTTCAGAAAAGCAATGTGAGAATGTTTAAGAGCCTTAAAAATGCTTCTACTATTTATTCTAGTCATTTCCCTCCTAGGTAATCTAACCTAGGAAAACAATACAAATCAGTATTTCTGTACAAGATTTTGACCAAAAACTCATTTATTATATAGAAAAATTATGAACAACCTAAATTTCCAGTATAGTACAGCCACTGCACGAAACGTTGTGGGTTCTCAAAAAGGATACTTACATAGAACTTTTTTTTTTAAATTTTATTTATTTATTTTATTTAGTTATTTTTGGCTGTGTTGGGTCTTCGTTTCTGTGCGAGGGCTTTCTCCAGTTGCGGCGAGCGGGGGCCACTCCTCATCGGGGTGCGTGGGCCCATCACCGTCGCGGCCTCTCTCGTTGCGGAGCACAAGCTCCAGACGCGCAGCCTCAGCAGTTGTGGCTCACGGGCCCATTTGCTCCGTGGCATGTGGGATCTTCCCAGACCAGGGCTCGAACCTGTGTCCCCTGCATTGACAGGCAGACTCCCAACCACTGCGCCACCAGGGAAGCCCCACAGAACTTTTAAACATGTGAAATTCTTAAGAGACAGTTGGATTTAAGAAGGATTTCTGAAGCTATTATGGGACGACAAGCATAGAAAAATGTAAAGAAAAAATCTAAAAGGAAAAAAAATCAAAATGTGAGTTGTGATGGCTTCTCATTGATGAGATACTAAAATGTCTGCTTTTTCAAATTTTACTCTACATTTCTAATCTTCTATAATGAGCTTGTGTTATTTTGTAATCTTACAAAAATAAAAATAAACGGGTGAGTATTCACGGTCAGCTTGCTCTCCAAGGGAGGTCCTCTTTGCCTCTATTCGGGCATCCTAGCGCTGTGTAATTATGATTGGAACCCTGCCAGTGATAGGGAGATAGCAACTTTCTGTTTCTCCCCTTATATCCAATGCCTTAAAAAAATAAAAAAAAAAGAAACCTGAAAACTGCACACAACAAAAATTGTACAGCTCAATAAATCACTTGCAGCACCCAGATTCACCCTTCATGCCTTTGCCCAATCATTGTATTTTCCCTCCAAACCTAACCGCTATATCACTTCTAGCACTATTCTTAAATTTCCTATTTGTTAAACTATACAGATAGAATCGTACAGTTTTACTCTCTTGCATCTGATTTCCTATGCTCAACATTGTTTGTGAGATTTCTTCGTGTCTCAGGTAACTGTGGTTTGCTCTGTTTCACTGCTGTGCTATGAATTCATTTTGTGGTAGGAATATTCAGCCATTCTATTAACTGTTCCTCTACCCTACTGATGTCCATTTTGACTGTTTCCAGGTTTTGGCTATTATAAGTATAATGCTATGAACATTTTTGTGTACTCTCTTGCTGTACCTATGCATGCATTTCTGTTGTGTATATAACTAGGAGAGGAAATGCCAGGTCAAAGGCTGAGCATACACTTAACTTTTATAGATAATGATTTGTTTTCCAAAGTTGTACTGATTTACACTCACTAGCAGTAGTAGGGGTGCCTGATGCTACACATCCTCATCAACATTTGGTGTTATCTCTTTTTAATTTTAGGCATGCAGGAGGGTGGCTGGAAGTCTATTATTGTACGTTTCAACTGCATTTCCTGATTACCAATGAGGCTGAAGATATGTTTATTGGCCATTCAGATATCCTCTCTTGTGACTTGTCCTTTCAAGTCACTTGCCCATTTTTTCTATTGGGTTATATGTCCTTTACTCATTGACATATAGAAATATTTCATGTCTTTTAGATATGTGCCCTTTATTGGTTACACAAGTGTTGAAATATCTTTTCACATTCTGTGGCTTGCATTTTTAGTCTTTTTACAGTGTCTTCTAATAAACAGAGGTTATTAAATGTAATGGAATCCAGTTTATCAATATTTTCCTTTATGGCTAGTGCTTTTAGTGTTTCCTGTAAGTTTTCCCTACTATAAATTCATGAAGATATCTTCATAGATTATTGTATAAAAGCCTTGTAGACGTTCACATCTAGAGCTTCCATCAAAGTAGAATTAATTTTTATTTATGTTTTATGGAAGGGATCATTTTCCAAAATAGATATTCAATTATCCTGGCCCCATTTATAAAGACACTGTTCTTTTCCATTTCTCTTGCAGTGCCAAAATAGTCATAAGTCAAGTGTCCATATATAAGTTGGGCAGTTTCTGGGTTCTTTTTTCCATCACAATGGGTTGTCTATCTTTGAGGCAATATCACACTTTCTTATTTACTATAGTTTTATGATAAGTCTTAACATCTCATGGAACAAGTCCATATACCTTGTTTTGGCCCTTTGAATTTCCATACACATTATAGATTAATTATAACAAGGTGGGGCATTAGGGGTTGGGAGAAACTGTAGAGATTCTGATTGGAATCTCATTGAATCTACTAATTTATTTGGGGATGATTTATATCTTGACAATATTGAATCTTCCAATCCATCAACTCTGTATTCTGTTTATTTAGGCCTTCTTTATTTTCTTAATTTCTGTTTCTGATAGTTTGTTATTAGCGTATAGAAACACCACAGATTTATGAGTATTAATTTTGTATCCTGCAACTTGACTGAATTCATTTATTAATTCTAATAGTTTTCTGGTAGCATCTTTAGGATTCTCTATCATATCATCTGCAAACAGTGACAGTTTTACTTCTTTCTTTCCAATTTGGATTCCTTTTATTATTTTTTTCTTGTCTTGTTGCTGTGGCTAGGACTTCCAATACTATATTTAATAAAAGTTGCAAGAGTCAGCATCCTTGTCCTGTTCCTGATCTTAAAGAAAAAGCTTCCAGCTTTTCACCATTAAGTAGAATGTTGCCTGTGGGTTTGTCACATATGGTCTTCATTATGTTGAATTATGTTCCCCCATACCCACTTTGTCTGAATGTTGAATTTTGTCAAAACCTTTTTCTGTATCTATTGAGATGATCATATGATCATTACCTTTCAATCTATTAATGTGGTGTATCATGTTCATTAATTTGTGTTATTGGACCATCCTTGTATCCCAGGGATGAATCCCACTTGATTATGGTGTAAATGTATTGTGGAATTCAGTTTGCTAATATTTTGTTGAGAATTTTTCATCTATATTCATCAAGACGTTGTCTTATAATTTTCTTTTCTTGTAGTATCCTCATCTGGCTTGGTATCAGGGTAATGCTGGCCTTGTGTTCACTCCTATGTTTTGAAAAAGTTTTAGAAGAATTGGCATTAATTCTTTAAATGTTTAGTAGAATTCACCAGGAGACAATCTAGTTCTGAGATTTTCTTTGTTGGTTGTTTCTTGATTTTTGATTCAATATCCTTACTCATTAATACTCTGTTCAGATTTTCTATCCATGATTTAGTCTTGGTAGGTTGTATGTTTCTAGAGATATATCCATTTCATATAGATTATACAATTTGTTGGCATGTAAATGGTCATAGGGGTCTCTTATAATCATTTGTATTTCTGTGGTTCAATTATAATGTCTCTTCTTTCATTTCTTCCTTTTTTTCTCTCATTTCTGATTTTATCTATTTGAATCTTTTTCTTTTTTTTCTTAGTATAGTTAAAGGTTTGTCAATTTTGTTTATTTCCAAAAAAAAAAAAGGTTAGTTTCATTGATCTTTTTTTATTATTTTTCTGGTCTCTATTTCATTTGTTCCTGCTCTAATCTTAATTATTTCCTTCTTTTTGCTAACTTTGGGTTTAGTTTGTTCTTCTTTTTCTAGTGCCTTGAGTCAGATTATTTATTTGAGATCTTTCTCTTTTTTTCAATTTAGGCATTTATTGCAATAAACTTCCCTTTTAGGACTGCTTTTGCTTCATCCCATGAATTTTGGCATGTTGTGTTTGCATTTTTGTTTGTTTCAAGATACACTAGTACCCTCTTATATGTAGTTTCACTTTCCACAGTTTCACTTACCCCTGGTCAACCACGGTCTGAAAATATTACATGGAAAGTCCCAGAAATAAATAATTCATAAGTTTTTAAATGTGTGCCATTTTAGTAGTGTGATGAAATTTTGCACTGTCCTGCTCTGTCCTGTCTGGGATGTAAATCATCCCTTTGTTCAGCATATCCCTCCTGTTAGTCACTTAGTAGTTGTTTTGGTTAGCAGATCGACTGTTGCAATATTGCAGGGTTTGTGTCCAAGTAACCCTTATTTTACTTAATAATGGCCTCCAAACACAAGAGTAGTGATGCCAGAAAGTGCTTCCTTTAAGTGAAAAGGTGAAAGTTTTCAAGATAATAAAAAAGAAAAAGAATTGTATGCTGAGTTTGCTAAGTTCTACAGAAGAATGAATTTTCTATGGTGAGATTGTGATGAAAGAAAAAGAAATTCATGCCAGTTTTGCTGTCACACCTAAAACTGCAAAAGCTAACTGCCACAGTGCATGAAAACTGCTTAGTTAGAGGGAGAAGGCATTAAATTTGTGCAATGAGCTATTTTTAGAGAGACAGAGAGAGAGAGACAGCACACACATTCACATAAATTTTATTACAGTATATTGTTATAATTGTTCCATTTTATTATTAGTTATTGTTGTTAACCTCTTACTGTGCCTAATTTATAAATTAAACCTTATCATAGGTATATATATATATATGGAAAAAAACATAGTATATAAAGGGTTTAGTACTCTCTGTGGTTTTAGGCATCAACTGGGGGGTCTTGGAAAATATCTCCCATGGATAAAAGGGGATTACTCTACTTTTTAACTTCCTTTTTAATTTGTTTTTTGACACATTGGTTGTTCAGGAGTGTGCTGTTTGATTTGCACATATTAGTGAATTTTCCAGTTTTCCTCCCATTATTAATTTGTAGTTTCATAACATTGTGGTTATGATTGGTATCTAATTGGTACGATTTCAGTTTTCTGAAAATTGCTTGGACTTGTTTCATGACATAATATATGATCTATCTTGGGGAATGTTTCATGTGCACTTGAGTGTGTTTTCTGCTGCTGTTGGTTGTATATGTCTATTAGGTCAATTTGACCTAAAGTATGGTTGAACTCCAATATTCTTTATTGATTTTCTGTCTGAATGATCTATCCATTGTTGAAAGTGATGTATTGAAGTCCTCTACTATTACTGTATTGTTATCTATTTCTCCCTTTGCACTTGTTAGTATTTGCTTAATATCTTTAGGTACTCCAATGTTGAGTGCATATATATTTGCAATTGTGATAGCCTTTTGATGAATTGACTGCTTTATCATCATATAATGACCTTCCCTGTCTCTTGTTGCAGTTTTTGACTTATACCAAATCTCTTTTATCTAATATAAGTATAGCTACCCCTGCTCTCTTTTACTTCCATTTGCATGCAATATTTTTCCATCCCTTTACTTTGGGTCTATTTGTTTCCTTAAAGCTGATATGAGTCTCTTGTGGGCAGCTTATAGTTGGATATTGTTTTTTTATCCATTCACTCTATTCCTTTTGATTCATTTATATTTAAGGTATTATTGATAGGTAAGTACTTACTAATGTCCTCATATTAATTGTTTTATGGCTATTTTGTCATTCCTTTCTTCCTTCCTTTGTGTCTTCCTGCATGAATTGGTGATTTTTCATAGTGGTATGCTTTCATTCCCTTCTCTTTATCTCTTTTGTATGTACTGTAGAGTTTTGGTTTGCAGTTACCATGAAGCTTACATAAAACATGTTATGGATATAACAGCTCATTTTAAGCTGATAATTCAACTTCAGTCACACACAAAACCCTTACCCTTTTATTCCCCCTTCCACATTTTATGTTTTTATGCCACAATTTTCATTTTTTAAAATTAACTTATTTATTATTTATTTATTTATTGGCTGCGTTGGGTCTTCGTTGTTACGCGCGGGCTTTCTCAAGTTGTGGCGAGCGGGGGTTACTCTTTGTTGTAGTGCACAGGCTACTCATTGTGGTGCCTTCTCTTGTTGAGGAGCACAGGCTGTAGGTGCATGGGCTTCAGTAGTTGTGGCACACGGGCTCAGTGGTTGTGGCTCATGGGCTTAGTTGCTCTGTGGCATGTGGGATCTTCCTGGGCCAGGGCTCAAACCTGTGTCCCCTGCATTGGCAGGTGGATTCTTTACCACTGTGCCACGAGGGAAGTCCCAATTTTCACGTTTTTATGTTGTGTGTTCGTTATCAAATTATTGTAGTTATAGTTATTTTAATACTTTTGTCCTTTAACCTTTAAACGAGTTAAGTGATGAACACACCACTGCATTATATTATTAGAGTATTTCTACTTCGGCTGTACATTTACCTTTACCAGTGTGTTTTATATTTTCATGTTACTAATTGCATCCTTTCATTTCAGCTTGAGGAACTCCTTTCAGCATTTCTTATAAGGCTGGTTTAGTGGTGATGAACCACCTCAGCTGTTGTTTATCTGGGAAAGTTTCTCTCTCTATTATTTCTAAAAGAAAACTTTGGTAAGATATTCTTGGTTGGCAGTTTTTTCTTTCAGCACTTTGAATATATCATCCCATCTCTCCTGGCCTGCAAGGTTTCTGCTGAGCAATTCATTGATCGCCTTGTAGGAGTTCTCTTGAATGTGAGGAAATACTTTTTTCTCTTGTGGCTTTTAAAATTGTCTTATCCTCTTTGATTTTAGACAGTTTTGTTCTAGTGTGTCTTTTTTTAAATTAATTAATTAATTTTTGGCTGCACTGGGTCTTTGTTTCTGCATGTGGGCTTTCTCTAGTTGTAGCCAGCAGGGGTTACTCTTTGTTGTGGTGCATGGGCTTCTCATTGCGGTGGCTTCTCTTGTTGCACAGCATGGGCTGTGGCACATGGGCTTCAGTAGTTGTGGCTCGCAGGCTCCAGAGCACAGGCTCAGCAGCTGTGGCGCATGGGCCTAGTCGCTCTGCGGCATGTGGGATCCTCCGGGACCAGGGTTCAAACCCGTGTCCCCTGCATTGGCAGGCGGACTCCCAACCACTGCACCACCAGGGAAGCCCCTCAGTCTACTTTTGATGCTCTGTATTACATTTTTCATTTCATACGCTGTAGTCTTCTGCTCCAGAATTTCTCTTTGGTTCTTTTTTACAATTTCTACCTCTGTGTTAAACTTGTGTTGTTTGTGTATTTCATTGAATTGTCTTTCTGTGTTTTCTTGTAACTCACTGAGCTTCCTTAAGACTATTTTAAACTCTTTATTGGGCAAATTGCTCATCTCCATTTCGTTGGGGTCAGTTACTGGAAAAGTATTTTGTTCCTTTGGTGGGGTCATTTTTCATTGATTTCTCATGTTCCTTAACGTTTTGTACTGCTGTCTTCACATGTAAAGAAGCAGTCAACTCCTCTGATCTTTACCGTCTGGCCTCTTCAGTGTGTCCTATCTCAGATTTTTTTCTCCAGTAGTATGCTGAAACTTCTCCACTGGACTCCCAGGCTTCCTCAAAGGCACTCTCATCCATGGATGACTGTCAGAAGCAGTGTTCTTCTGGTTTATGCCTATTGAAATTATGTGTCGTCCTACTTAGCACTTTTTCCATGTTTAATATAGTATTTGTATTGATTATATTAAAATAAGCCAGGACATAATTGACAAGTCTCTATAGTTCACTTTCTGCCATGGACTTTAACAATGTGAGAGGTTCATAAGAATTTAAGAGAATTCTCACTTTACTAGGTGGTTCAATTTGAAAGAGGAACAGCAACAACCTATCTATTTCCTTGACCCTTTTCCAAATGTGATTCAATAAACTCTTTCCTTTTAAGAACAATATTCAGGGGAATTTGGGTGGGGAAAAATGTGTGCTCCATTCCAAGGAGCTAGGGTCAGCTAACTCTCTTCGGTCTCTAGAGGTGATGGCAAAAGTAGTTGATGTCCTTATACTAGTTGGTTACTTGGTGCATTGACCAGTTGAGCCGTTTTCCGTGCGATGGCCTGTTGAAGACACAAACCTGTCAGGCTCCAGTCAGAGGACTCAGTGGGAATGTGTAAAATTATACGTTAGACGCATGTGATGGATGCGTGAGGACTAAGCAGGCCGGCCATCAAGCAGCAGAGCATAATCTGAATGCCGTTTCTGCTGTGGTTTTGTCTGATTGCATGGTGTAAGTTAGAAGTGCTTACTTTACTGTTCGGCAGTGCTTTTTTATTTTACAGTAAGCTCTTTTGTCAGGAATGAGGTAAAACAATAGTAAGTGTATATTTAATAAACTTAAGTAGCAAATTTCCATTTCTCAAGCCAGTTGATGATGAACAGTAACACATCCAAAGTGTCTGTCAATATTTAACATCCACTATAGGGGCTGTATCACTGACCACATGGAATTCAGAGGACTAAACCAGCTGAAAGGGCATCAGCATCTACTTTGAAAGTTAATCATTACTTTAAGAAGACTGTTCCAAAATGACAATTTAATACGTACAGGAGCAGAAGTTCTGTTTATATATATTCTATGAAGCAAGACTTCCATTTAGATCAAATAACAGACCTTCTAAGTTAATTTTACTTATTTACAATTCTAAGTTTTTTGATATGGTTCCTGTTGCTTTGGCAGAAGAGAAACTTGGAAAACAGATAAATAATACCAGTATTGTTACAGTGTCATCAGATTCTTCAAACGGAAAACCTCAACAATGATGTGATTTTTCATACTCTTCCGAGCATCAAAGTAAAGTTTTTGGAAATTCACTCTGTCAGTTTGATGAAACATCTGACATTATTGTAAATGCCATTGTAAATTCAGTAAAAAAACAATTCAACATTAAAAAAAAAACCAATTGTTTGTGAGGTGATTATACAGATACAAATTTTGATTAAGCACAGTATTTTCTTACAAACCATCCTCTTACTAATTAAGATAACTATAGAAACCATATTTGGCACTACTTGTGGTTCACACATATTTCATAATTATGTCTGTAAAAGCTGTGCTATTCTACCAATGAAAGAGAAATGATAGGCATTAAAATTTTTAAATAATCTTATATAAGAGGAACTAAACTATAGAATTTAATTATACAAAGCTGATATAGATCCTTCAGCAGGGCAGTATGAGTAGAAATAGTTAAACCTTTAAAGAATTAATTTGTAAGATCATCTATGTGTTTGGCAATGATATTGAAGTCTTTGTAAGTCCTCTAAATTTGAGATGCAATTTTTTTTCAAAATCACTTGGAAATCTTTACTCTCAGAAATCAATGCATGGAGCACCAAAAAATTTCTTTTAGAGCTTTAGATATTCTCAGAAAATTGCACTTATTCAAAACAAGACTTGCAAATAGGAAGGCAATAAATTTACCTCCCCAGAAGTGAGGAAGGCCCTCAATAAATGAAAAGATAAGAGCTCAAACAGTGAACAAGATTTAATTTTGAAATTGTTTGCTCAAACTTTGGAATATTTAGAGTCTTTTGATGGAGCTCTTATTTTTATCTAGATAAATTTAATATTATCAGAATGGAGTGAAATTGAGAAAGGCTTTGATTTTTGTAGCAATTAAATTTAGCAAAACATAAAAGAATCATAGCAGAGGTAACTTACTTGGCAAATCTGGTCTTGTAAAAATGTTGTCAAAGAAAGACCCTCTGAATAGAAGCAGAAAGAGCACCTGTGTAACTATTTGGCTGACATTTACATATTTAATGAAAAGTGATTGGAATTGAGAATATCCTCCATTTAGCAGAAAATTATCTGAGCTTACCAGGGACGTGAGCACTTGAGAGTTAAGAGTATTTTCTTAATTAAAGATTTTATGGTCTTCAGAAAAGTGTCAAAGATGTCAATCATTTAGAATTAATTGACCTTCAAATACAAATTTGAAAATCGTGGATAATACTGTGAAAAGAATTTTAAATTAAAAGACCACACTAAAAGAAAATCTTCAGAAAAGTAAGCATGACACAGATAATTGTGGTTAAGAAACTGATTCATGTATATGAACATGTGCCAGGAATAATTACTCTGTTTAGATTATTTTTAATGTTCAAATCAGCATAGAGAAATTCTTTAAAACGCCATATGATCATATTCTGCATCTCAATAGATGCAGAAAAAGTTTTTGACAAAGTTCAACACCCATTTATGGTAAAAACTCTCCAGAAAGTGGGCATAGAGGGAATATACCTTAACATAATAAAAGCCATATATGACAAACCTACAGCAAACATCATTCTCAACAGTGAAAAGCTGAAGGTATTTCCTCTAAGATCAGGAATAAGACAAAGATTTCCACTCCCACCACTATTATTCAACATGGAAATTCTAGTTATGGCAATCAGAGAATAAAAAGAAATAAAAGGAATACAAATTGGAAAAGAAGAAGTAAAACTGTCACTCTTTGTAGATGACATGATACTATACATAGAAAATCCTAAAGACGTTACCAGAAAACTAGTAGAACTCATCAATGAATTTGGTAAAGTTGCAGATTACAAAATTAATACACAGAAATCTGTTGCATTTGTATACACTAACAACAAAAGATCAGAAAGAGAAATTAAGGAGACAATACCATTTATCATTGCATCAGAAAGAATAAAATACCTAGGAATAAAGCTACCTAAGGAGACAAAAGACCTGTACTCCAACAACTATAAGACGCTGATGAAAGAAATCGAAGACGACACAAACAGATAGAAAGACACAACATGTTCTTGGACTGAAAGAATCAATATTGTCAAAAGAGAAAGAGAAATATTGTATGATATCGCTTACATGCAGAATCTTAAAAAAAAATGATACAAATGAACTTATTCACAAAACAGAAACAGACTCACAGACTTAGAGAACAAACTTATGGTTACCAGGGGCACGGGTAGGGGGGAGGGATAGTTAGGGAGTTTGGGATTGACATGTGCACACTGCTATGTTTAAAATGGATAACCAACAAGGTCCTACTGTATAGCCCAGGGAACTCTGCTTAATGTTATGTAACAACCTAAATGGGAAAAGAATTTGAAAAAGAAGAGATACATGTATATGTATAACTGAATCACTTTCCTGTACACCTGAAACTAACACAGCATTGTTAATCAACTCTACTCCAATATAAAATAAAAAATTCTTAAAAATAATAAAATAAAATTTTGTTTCAATGTACATTTTTAATTTTTAAGAAGCATTTTCTCGGTAACAGAGTTTTTAAAATAAAACTATGTTGTGTATCTTCAATGTCAGAAACCAGTTTTCAGTCCATAATTTTAATCATTACAATTTACTCTCAAAATTGTATTGAATTAGCAGATAAATTATACAGTCACATCTACAGGTCTCTGATGCTTCCTGCGGCATTTTCCATCCTCAGCCGCTGGGGTTCTGGGCTCTAAACCCCCTCGTCTTCTCCCTCCCCATTAACAACTTGCTTCAAAGAACATTTCAGGGATAAACTTATTTACACGTGCTGGTATCAAAAGATAGTTTTACGCCTTTTTTCCCCCTTTTTACTCTCTGAGGTGCAGGAAGTCAGCAGATTCATCACCCACTCTGATTCACTCAGATCGCGCTCCCGGGTTGCAGGTGCTAACGGCACTGAGGAGAGTGAGGCGCGGCCCCCGCCCTTGAGAAAGGTACTCTGTGCAATGAGGGAGGAACTAAGGGCTTTTCCCGCTGCCCTGAAGCAGGCAGTTCTTCACCTCCAGCCAAACCGGCCCAGCAGACTGCACGGCGAGCGTTCCTGCAGGAAGCATCGCTGCAGTTCACTCACCCACAGGAAAGAAGAAAACCAGTCACAGACCCTCACCCACCTTTTCCCAGGGTCACTGAAGCGGCAGAGCCGCAAATTCTCTCTGGCCCACGTCCCAGGGGCCTGGGGGTGTCGCCCCACGCGGGCACGTCCTCCTTTGCCACTCTGTCCCCGGCTTCCCCGCCGTCCTTAGTGTCCCCGCCAGCAGAGTGCTTTGTGCCTCTCTGCCCAAACTCTGCACGCGCTCTTTGAGCGAGCATCACGGTGTCACCCCCGGACGCTGAGAAGCCAAAGTCCTCGTCGCAGGGCCTGCCCTTGGGCGGGGGTATTTCTCCCCGGCCGGAGGTTGGAGTGTCACGGCCCCCAGGGTGAGGGGCGGACGCGGAATACGCTCCCATTCACTTCAGGTGCTTCATCAGAGACCCCGTAACACCCGTCCTCACCCTTCCCAACCCAAGCCAGACAGCCCACTGGGTGACCCTCCTTCCTGCTGGCCTGAACTCGGCGCCCACCTAGAATCCCAAAACTCAGGTCTGGTTCCTTTCCCTCCCCACAGGCTGAGGGGTTTGTTTCACAAACTCACTTTGGTTCCTGCGCCCCCTGTTTTCTTTTTCCTTTTCGGTAATTTTGGGGGGTGGTATGGTTGTTTTACAACGTTGCGTTAGTTTCTACTGTACAGCAAAGTGGAGCTCCCTGAGCTATACAGCAGCTTCTTATGAGTTACCCATTTTATACATATTAGTGTATACATGTCAATCCCAATCTCCCAATTCATCCACCTCCCACCCCACGCCCTCCACTGTGCCCCCTGTTTGTGAAAGTCTGGTGCTCTGTTTTGTTTACTAGGGATGTTTGTCAATACCATAATGGGAAGCATGTAAAAAACCCAGCAACGCTAGCTACAAAAAAAAAAAAAAAAAAAAAAAAGTGAATTAGAGCATCAAAGTCTGCATTAGGAATTTTAAAAGAAAAAAAAGGAAATGGTGGAATAGAGAACAAAAGCCAACAGACCTCCCCCTGCGGAAAGTCTGGCACCAGGAGAGCAAAAGAGATGTAGGTGATGGAAAGGGGGTGGGCTAGTCTCCCACTGGGAGAGGTCCAGCACACCTGCTGATCCCTGCCCCTGAGAGTAAAAGTGGGGGTGAGAACACATTTGCCGGGTCTGCAGTGAGGCTCTGTGTGCGTGTGAACCTACAGCTTCCTTCGTGTAGCTCCTTGGGCACCGCAGTAACCTCAGCGCAGAGCAGGACCCCTGTTCTAATGCACTGATCCCCGCGCTGGCGCAGGTCCCGGGGCCGTGCTGACCCCCAAAGCCACAGTCAAGCCCCTGGTGGGCCCTGAGGCTCAGCAGTTATGAGCCCTGGCCAAGGGTCCTCGGAGCCTCTGGGATTGTGTATTGCTTTTACACGTTTTCTGACTTCTGTACAGAGGATATATGTTATATGAAATTTTTTTAACGTTATTTTTGAGGGTGAACTTTCTTTTGATTTTATTTATCACATACTTAAATGTTACTAATTATATTCCTGGCCCCATTCCAAGCACATTTCACATATTAACTCGCTCTTCGGAACAGCACTATGAAAAAGCTATTATTACTATTACTCCCGTTTTCAGATGAGGAAAATGAGGCACAGAGAGAATAAGTGATTTGCCCAAGGTCACACAGCTAGTAAGTGGCAGAGGCAGAATATGAAGCAGGTGGTCTGGTTCCAGAGTCCTTGCTGGGCAAAAATGGTGGAAGAGAGAAGAGAACATGGCCAAGTGAACTACTGTTTGCCAAGAAAAGACAAGGATGAAAGGACCCGTCAAGATGTGGGCCTTGAAACCATTGTGGGTGTGTTCGGTAACCATCTGGGGGACGCGGGCTGACTGTGAGGGAAAACACGATGGAAAAGAAGGGACAGTAAAAAGAGAAGATAATGATAGTGTGTAGGAGAAACAGATGCAGCCACAGTGAAAAGCATTTTCTTTTATCTGGGAGTTGTTTATAATCACACGCTACTTCCCAGCACCTTTATGATTAGACTCCATAAGAATTACTGAGCTCACCACTGCAGGGTCCCTCTAGCTCTCTAGAAAATGCTCTGGTGTCTCTGTCAAGCCTGGCACGAAAGTTACGAAGCCAGAGGCATGTCCTTCCTTAACTCTTCCCAGGAGACAATGTCTGATGCCCTTAAAGTCACCTCGTGGGCCCGACCGGGCGAGGAATTAGAGCGCCCACTAACACGCACAGGAACAACGTTCTCGTGCTACTGCCCTCATGGACCATTATTCGTGGCCGCTGTGTTCTTTCCTCTCCGCTCTAGGCTCGAGGCACTACAGGACATGAACCACTAATTCTTTTCCAGAAGGAAATTAAAGTAATAATCGTTTCTTCGTTTTCACTCACCAAAGGAAGTTATTGTATAAGGGCCAAATGTGGGCGTCTGCAGTGCTTTTCTAATGCCTTCATCTAAAACTCAATTTTTTGCTGTTAGCAGTTCTTTTTTTTTTTTTCTGGAGTTTTTCTTCCTTTGTCCCTGCTGACTTCTATTTATTCCCTTTTATTCTTTGTCATATTACAGCTGACTTTGGGGACTTATGTTATTCATATATATTTTTAAATCAATATGTGGTTTTCTTCTCTGAACAATATCAAAAAATAGATTTTTCTTTTGGCAAGAAAGAAAAATGTGATTTATTACTAGAGCTTGATAACCTATGTCTGTTTGACCATAAAGGATAACATCTGTGGTGTTCTAGACTAATAACTTGTCTCAAGTGTAATTCATAGCTTTTGATAAATTAATGATCTTGTTTGACAGTTTAATTATGTTACCATCGTGAGCTCACAGAAAAGCAGGTTTAGCCAAATGCCTCCAGTATCCTTTGTAGTTCTTAGAAGCCAACAATTTCCTTTTCCTTTTTATAGAAGAAAAAGCAAATTCTTAGAGCAGGCAATAGATAGCTCTGACCTGAATCCTGACAGCCTTTACACTTAAGAAAAACAGAGTGGCCACATGGCTGATGGGCACAGGCTGGGTTATAATAGTGAGCATCGGAGACTGATGGGGAGTCTCTGCAATTCTATGAGCAGGTTCGGTCAGGAGGCCCCTGCTGCTCCCATGCCACATCCGCAGGAGAGAAAAAAAGAAAAAGAATAGAAGAAAACAACATCATAGCCTCCATCAGACAAATGCTCTGTTAATTCAGTGGTCTGTTAGACCGCTGAGTTAGTTCAGCATTTTTAAAAATTGAAGTATAGTTGATTTACTATGTTGTGTTAATTTCTGCTGTACAGCAAAGTGACTCAGTTATACATATATATATATTCTTTTTCATATTCTTTTCCATTACGGTTTATCACAGGATATTGAATATAGCTCCCTGTGCTATACTGTAGGACCCTGTTGTTTATCCATTCTATATATAATAGTTTGCACCTGCTAATCGCAACTTCCCACTCCAACCCTCCCCCAACCCCCTCCCCACTGGCAACCACAGCTCTGTTCTCTATGTCTGCGGGTCTGTTTCTCTTTCGTAGATACGTTCACTTGTGTCGTATTTTAGGTTCCACATATAAGTGATATCTTATGGTATTTGTCTTTCTCTTTCTGACTTCACTTAGTATGATGATCTTTAGTAGCACCCATGTTGCTGCAAATGGCATTCTTTTGTTCTTTTTATGGCTGAGTCATATTCCATCGTATGTGTGTACCACATCGTCCTTATCCATTCCTCTGTTGATGGACATTTAGGTTGTTTCCATGTTAGTTCAGCATCGAGAAGTGGTTCTGGGGAGGATGCCCCAAACCACTGTCATATTGGAGAGTAGGCAAAAAAACAAATGCCCGGGCAGGCAGCACATGGGTCTTTACCAGATACCTTCATTGTCACAGAACTGCTGTGACTGCCACCACATCCCCCAACACTCGCCCTCAAGTGTCACTGCAACCTAGAAACCCCGAAGAATAAAGAGCCCATGAAAAGAGAGCCACTGGCCTGTCTGGGAGGCATGCTTAGCTTAGAGGAGGGGTTATACATAAATACTCAGGAAAGGCAGCGTGGCTGGATATAATTACGATCCCATTTAATTCAAGAAGAGAGCATCTCACGGGGCCCCTGCAACATGCCAGGCAGTTGGGGGTCCAGGGGAACTAGATGAGGAACACAGGTGTTTGCCCTCAAAACGATGACAGTCACCGTGGGCTGCGACTGACGGGCTGCTGGTCTGCTCCTCTACTTCACCATTGAAGGGGTGTTAGGGGGTCCAAGCAGCATTGATCAGAGGCTCCCTGAGCTTTCAGAGGGGCAACGTCAATCCCTTCTGACCCACAGGGTAAGAATAAAGGTGCAGCTGTCGGGGGATGGCATTCCCAGCACAAGAAGAGACACCTGTCATGTAAAGCCCAAAGGGGGGATGGGGGAAATGAGAGCGATGGGGAGAGAAAGCCCGTTTTGGCCTCTGGATCAAGCCTTTCCAAGCCCTTCCACACCTCTGGATTTGCCGGTTCCTTGAGCTAGTTTGAGTGGAGTTTCTGAAAGTGTTATCAGCTGGGTCTGGCTCTTGTAGCTCCTGAGACTTGAGAGGCAGAGAAGAGTACTGTGAACGCCGTGGCTCCCAGTGTGTGTCGTCCGTGGAAACGCCCTGGGCTTTCGGGAAAGAGAGGGGAGCAGGGGATCTCCCCTGAGGGACAGTGAGCTCGGGAAAGAAAGACTGGATCCAGGAGCAACCCGCATATCCCACCTAAGACACCGGTGCCCTCATGCCGACGCCCTGCTGGGAGCACCCCACCCCGCGCTGTCACCTCAGAATACTTCTGACTTTACATAACCTCAGACGTAAACTCTGACTCACGGTGCACGATTCCGGTGACACGATTGAAAAGTCTGGCCAGGGCGGCCAATACACGTGGCCAGGCCTGAGTGTCAGTTCAGTGGAAGAAGCATACTGGGGGTTTAACTCAATTGACCTTTTGGTGGTATGGCATTATTGCTGCAGACAATCCAGTTGCACATATTGATACGGCCTATAATGAACTCTATTGTCTGTAGGTAGGTAGAATTTCAAATAGGTTACTCAACTTCTCTCACCTCTACTTTTTCCTAGATCTTAAGGAGCCAATGGAAAATATCTGGCACAATCAGGAATGTGTATAAGGATCTCCCCTGTAGCATTCTGAATAATAGCAAAACATTGCTAAATATGCATCCAAAGGGTTAAAGTATAGTACCTTCAGATACAGCATTGAAAAAGATAGAGTCTGTGTATCGGCATGGAAAGCTGCTTATGTTATATTTGTGAAATGGGAATAAAACTAGGTTGCGTGACACCACGAGCCCATTTTATGCGTATATTCGTACATACATGTTTACAAATGCATAGACGCATTCATCCACTTGTTAATGAGTTATCTCTGGTAAAATATCTCTGGTAAATGAGGGGTGGGAAGAGATCAACTACAAGAGGATCTTTACCTTGTATTTACATATATTTTTGTTTTACAACCAGCATGGTTTTTGTTTGTTTGTTTGTTTGTTTTTTGCGGTACGCGGGCCTCTCACTGTTGTGGCCTCTCCCGTTGTGCGTGGGCCTCTCACTGTTGTGGCCTCTCCCGTTGCGGAGCACAGGCTCCGGACGCGCAGGCTCAGCGGCCATGGCTCACGGGCCCAGCCGCTCCGCGGCATGTGGGATCTTCCTGCACCGGGGCACGAACCCACGTCCCCTGCATCGGCAGGCGGACTCTCAACCACTGCACCACCAGGGAAGCCCAGCATGGTTTTTTTTTAATAATTTAAGAAACACGATAAATATAGTTACGTTTTAGGAAAAAAATAACTTCCGCATTTTTGTGTGTGAAGATAGTACACATAAAGCCCTTACAAAGGCCTGGACCTTAGAAGGTGTTTCGTTGATGGTACCTATTGCTGTCACTACTATAAGATACCAGACACCACCTTCCTTCATGTTTCACTCCCTAAACTTCTCCATGTCTTTAGGTAAATGTTACCTTCTTAGTGGAGCTTTCCCTGAACTCCCCATCTGAACTGCCACCCCTTTCACCACACACACACACACACACACACACACACACACACACACGTTCTGCACCTCTTCCCTGTTTGACCTCGTCCTTGGAACATCACTGTGTTACGTGCTCTATTATTTACTTTTCACTTTGTGTACTCTCTCTTTCCTCCTGTGGGAATGTTAGCCCTAAGAGGGCAGGGGGCTTGAGTCAACTTTGCTCAAGCCTTCAGCTCCAGCACCTAGAACAGGCCCAGCATGTAGGAAGCCCTCAACAAATATTTGTAAAATGACTCACCATGCCTGCCTTAGAATGCTATTGCAAACATGGGATCAGGTCATCTACATAGAGCATGCGGACCACAGAAGCAGTAGAGCACAGTGATTCTTAATAACATGGCTCTGGCATTGGACTGCCCATATATGAATGTGAGTTTCCTGGTTGCAAGCTGGCCTACCCTGGGCAAATTCCTTAATCCCTCTAAGTTTCAGATTCCTTACCTATAAAATGGGGATACAAAGTCGAAGAGAGACTTCTGTTTCCAGCCAAGATAGAGTGACGGAAACCGGATCTACACAGAGGACAAAATATATGAGACAATGGTGTTTAAGACACTGGCCACCAGGCAATAAAGGGCAGTGATCCCTGAAGATGGGACGCAAATGAGGGGAGCCCTGTGGTTGCCTGGCTTAGAGCCATGATAGATTTCCCAGGCTGTGGCACGTGGAAGTGGAATCCAGACAGAGCCTGGAGGGCTTTCTGAATTGAGAAGATGGGGTTGAGAGGAGGGGGAGACAGAGGCAGCCAGAGTTGCGGGACAGAGAACCAGAGAGAGAGCCACATAGAGGGAAAACCCTGGGAGGACCCTGCAGAGGGTCTCCCTCAAGTATTCAGCAGAGTGCTGACAGGTAAGTACCAGTCAGAGCAGAGTACTGATCATGTAAGGAAAGCAACCGAGGCAGAGGGGAGCAGTCACCTGACAAGATCAGCAGCAGGGGTGCCCATGCTCACGTGGGGCTGGATATGGTGCCTCTTCCTCCCAGTCAAACTGGAAAACTTCACGAATCATAAGGCATCACGTGCACAACACAGTTTTTCCCTAGAAGTGGGGAAATTAGGCCCAGATTGAGCACTCCTCCAGTCCTGCCTAGAAAATATTAAAAGCAAGACCTGAAAGGATCAGACTATTTCCAAGTAACTTACGTACATCCCAGAAAACAGCTCAGAAATACTTCTAAAAATAAAAAATTATCCAGTATCCAACAAGGTGAAATTCACAGTATCTAGCATTCAGTAAAAGATGACCAAATATACAAAGAAGAGGGAAAATATGACCCAAAACAAAAAGAAAAATCAATCAAAACTGAGCCAGAAGTGACACAGATATTAGAAATGGCAGATAAGGACATTAAAATAGCCATTATAACTTTATTCCATATGTTCAAAGAGTTAAGTAGAGACATGAAAGATATTAAAACTATCAAATAAAACTTCATTGTATTTTTCAACAAGCTAAATCCCAAGTGCAAGAAAAATGACTCCAAGATACATCATAGTCAATTGCCTAAAACCAGTAATAAAAAGAAAATCTTAAAAGCAGTCAAGTTATTAAAACAGAATTCTATACCCAGCAAAAGTAGCTTTCAAAAATGAAAGCAAAATAGAGACTTTTTCAGAACTACAAAAGCTGAAAAAATTTATAACCAGCAGACTTGCATGACAAAAAATAGTGAAAGAGTCATTCAGGCTTAAAGAGATAATACCGAATGGAAATACAGACCTATGCAACGGATTGAAGAGCAGTGGAAAGTGTAATATGAGTGATGACATAAGGACTTTAAAATTATTTAAATGTCCTTAAATGATAACTGATTGTTCAAAGATAATGACAATGTAGCATGGGGTTTAAAACATATGACAAGGTAAAATACACAACAACAATAGCGTAAAGATTGGGAGGAGAGATATAGAAGAATACTGCTTGCTGTAAGATACTATAGGTAAACTGAATAACGTCACTTGAAGTTAAGCTGTAATAAGTTAGAAATGTATACTTTGAACTCTAAATTCATCACTAAAATAAAACAAAGAGTAACTGTAAATAAGCCAAAAATGAGCTAAAAAGGAATAATAGAATTATTCAATTAATTCAAAAGAAGCCAGGAACAGAGAAAAAGAGGAACATAGAATCAATGGGCCACATAACAAGCAAAAAGCAAGATGACAGATTTAAAGCTAACCATATAAATAATTACATTAAATATAATGCAAATGTTCTTAACATCCCAATTAACAGGTCGAGATTGTCAGAATGACCCAACTATGTGCTGCCTACAAGAAACTCACTTCAAATACTAATAACAATTAGGTCAAAAGGATGGAGAAAGATCAATGGTGCTCACACTGATGGAAAGAAAGCTAGATTACTTATATCAATATCACACAAAGTAGATTCCAGAAGAAGTAATATTATCAGGGATAAAAGGTTTATTTCATAATATAGAGGAATCAATTCATCCAGAGGAAATAACAATGCTAAATGTGCATGCACCTAGTAAAAGAGCTTTAAAGCATATGAATCAAAGATTGCTGGAGCTACAAGGAGAAACAGATAAATCCACGGTGACAGAGATTTCAACATCCCATTCTTGAAAAGTGAGAGAGCTAGTAGAGAGGAAATCAGCCAGGATATAGAAGATTTAAGCAACGCTATCAGCCAACTTGACCTAATTGACATTTATATACACTCCATCCAAGAACAGCAGAATACACATTCTCTTCCAATGCACACAGAACATTGACCAAGACAGGTAAATGGGCCATAAAACAAATCTCAACAAATGTAAAAGGATTTTCATACAAATGGAGTCTCTGACCACAGTGGAATTAAAACTTCAATCAATTACTGAAAGATCGGGCTTCCCTGGTGGCGCAGTGGTTGAGAGTCCGCCTGCCGATGCAGGGGACACGGGTTCGTGCCCCGGTCCGGGAAGATCCCACATGCCGCAGAGCGGCTGGGCCCGTGAGCCATGGCCGCTGAGCCTGCGCGTGCGGAGCCTGTGCTCCGCAACGGGAGAGGCCACAGCGGTGAGAGGTCCGCGTACCGCGCAAAAAAAAAAAATACTGAAAGATCACTGTCAAATCTCCAAATATTTGGAAACTAAACAACATACGAAATAACCCAGGGGACTAATTTCATACAGAAACTTACAAAGCATTTTGAACTGAATTAAAATGAAAGCATAACATATCGAAATGTGCGGGATGCTGCTGAACAGTACTGAGGAGGAATTTTATTGCACGAAAATATTAGAAGAGAAGAAAGGTCTCAAATCAATGATGCCTGATTTTACATTAAGAAACTATAGCGGGAAATGCAAATTAAACACACAGTAGTAGAAGAAAGGAAATAATAAGCATTAGAGTAGAAGTCAATGGAATAGAAAACAGACAAGCAATAGAGAAAAGCCAGTCAAACCAAAGCTGGGTCCTTGAGAAGATCAATAAAACTGATGAGGAAGAATGAAAGAGAAGACGTAAATTACTAACATCAGGAAGAGTGGTGACATCCTACAGAGTCCACAGATTTTAAGAGGATAATGAGGGGTTATTGTATTCATTTCCTAGGGCTGCCATAAAAAAGTACCAGAAACTGGATGACTTAAAACAACAGAAATGTATTCTTTCATGGTTCTGGAGGCTAGAAGTCCAAAGTCAAGGTGTGAGCAGGGCCGTTTTCCTCTGAGACTGAGTAGAATCCTTCCCGGCCTCTTTCAGCTGCTAGTGGTGGCCAGCAATTCTTGGCATTCCTAGGCTTGCAGTGTTGCCACTCCAGCCTCTGCCTATGTCATCACATGGCATTTCCCCTCTGTCCCCGTATCCAAATTTCCTTCTTCTTCCAAGGACACTAGTCATATTAGATTTAAGGATCACCCTAATCCATTGTGACCCCTTCTTAGTTAATTACATCTGCAAAGAATCTCATTTCCAAATAAGGTCACAGTGGACATGAATTTCAACCCAGTACAATTATGAACAACCTTATGCCAATAAATTCAACAACTCAGATGAGATGGTCAAATTCCTTAAAAGACACAAACTATCAAATGTCACTGAAGAAGAAACAGATAACTTGAATAGCCTTATATGTATTAGAGAAATTAAAGTTACAGTTAAACAATCCCCCCCCCCCCCCCCACAAAAGAAACCGAGAACAGAAAACAAAAATCCTTCCAGGACCAGATGGTTCATCAGTAAATTCTACCAAACATTTAAGAAAGAAATAACACCACTTCTACAAACTCCTCCAGAACACCAAGTCTATAAATGAAGAGGAAGGAATTCTCCCTCCACTCATTCTGTGAAGCCAGCCTTGATACCAAGCCCTAATAGCAAAACCAGGCAAAGAAAACTACCTACAAACATCTCTCATGAATACAGATGCAAGTTTCTCAAGAAAATTTTAGTTAATTGAATCCAAAACGCCTAGAAAGGATAATTCATTGTGACCATGGGGATTATCCCAAGACTGTAAAATTAATTTAAAATTTGAAAATTAACAAACTAAAAAAGAAAAGCCATATGGAAATACCAAGAATCTTAAATAGCCTAAACAGTGCTAACAAAGTAGAACAGAGCTGGCAATGGCGTGAAGATGAACAAATACATCAATGGACCAGAATAGAGGATCCAGAAATAGAATCACACATGGTAAACTGATTTGTGATCGAATGCAACGGCAATTCAGTGCCACACTCTTCAACAAGAAGTGCAAGAACCATGCATATGCAAAAAACACCCCTCGATCCATATTTTGTGCTATACGTGAAAAGTAATTCAAAATACTCCATAAACCTAAATGTAAAGCCTATAACTGTAAAAATTCTAGAAGACAACAGAGGAGAAAACTTTGATACATTGGGTAAGACGAAGATATTTTTAGTTGCGACACCAAAAACACAGACCATAAAAGAAAATTAATAAACTAGACTTCAACAAAAATCAAAAACTTCTGTTCTTCAAAAGGCATCATGAACTAGAATAAACTGTTTGCAAATAATATATGTGATAAAGGACTAGGATGCAGAATATATTAAGAATTCTCGGGCTTCCCTGGTGGCGCAGTGGTTGAGAGTCCACCTGCCGATGCAGGGGACACGGGTTCGTGCCCCGGTCCTGGAGGATCCCACATGCCGCGGAGCGGCTGGGCCCGTGAGCCATGGCCGCTGAGCCTGCGCGTCCGGAGCCTGTGCTCCGCAACGGGAGAGGCCACAACAGTGAGAGGCCCGCGTACCGCAAAAAAAAAAAAGAATTATCTTGGTGCTCTGTAATGACCTATATGGGAATGGAGTCTAGAAGAGAGTGGATATATGTATATGTGTGGCTGATTCACTTTGCTGTACAGTAGAAACTAACACAACACTGAAAATCAACAATACTCCAATAAAAAATTAATTAAAAAAAGAATTCTCAATAATCAGAAAACAAACAATATTGGGGCTTCCCTGGTGGCGCAGTGGTTGGGAGTCCGCCTGCCGATGCAGGGGACACGGGTTCGAGCCCCGATCTGGGAGGATCCCACATGCCGCAGAGCGGCTGGGCCCGTGAGCCGTGGCCACTGGGCCTGCACGTCCGGAGCCTGTGCTCTGCAGCGGGAGAGGCCACAGCAGTGAGAGGCGCACGTACCGCAAAAGAAAAAAAGAAAGAAAGAAAACAAACAACATTAACACTTAAAATGGGCAGAAGATTTTAATAGACACCTCACCAAAGAATATACACTTGTGGCAAAGTGAAAAGATGCTCAACATCATTAGTCATTAGGAAAATGCAAATTAGAACCACAATGGGAAAACACTACACACGCATTAGAATGGTTAGAGATTGAGTCTGCAAGTGTTGGTAAAGTTGAGCAGGAACTAGGACTCCCATACCCTGCTGTCAGAAATGTGAGATATACATCCAACTTGGAAACAAATTTTGCAGTTTCTTAAAAGGTTCACCTTATGATCCAGCCATTCTCCTCCTAGGTATTCACGCAAGAGAAATGCATGTATTCACATAGAGATGTGTACAAGAAAAGTTCTCAGCAGTTTTATTTATAACCACCCCAAACTGGAAACAGCCCAACTGTCCACCAACAGGTGAGAAGACAGAGTACGCCATTGAATACTCTTCAACAGTGAAAAGGAATGAAGTATGACTCTAATTATGTAAAATTATGTAAGATTTCAGAAAGTGCAAACTAATGAGTAGTGACAGAAAGCAGACCAGTGGCTGCCTGGGAGTGAGGGAGGGGGAGGGAAGGGGCAGGGAGGGATGGGCATGGGAGGCGGGTTGCCAAGGGGCGTGAGAAAGCTTGGGGTGGTAGATGTGCTCAACCTCTTGATGGTTGTCATGATTACATAGGTGTTTACATAGATCAAAACTTAATAAATTATATTAGTTAAATATATGCAGTTTCTTTTGTCAATTATATCTCAATGAAGCTGTTTTTTAAAGTCTCAGAACCTTAACCACAGGATTATTATAGGCAATACACACATATATATAATTCCTAGCATGTATTTTTTTAATTTTTATTTATTTATTTATTTTTAAATTACTACTCTTACTTTGTTTTTTTTATTTGTTTGTTTATTTATGACTGTGTTGGGTCTTCGTTGCTGCGCGCAGGCTTTCTCCAGCTGTGGCAAGTGGGGCTACTCTTCTTTGTAGTGCATGGGCTTCTCATGGCGGTGGCTTCTCTTGTTGCAGAGCATGGGCTCCAGGCGCATGGGCTTCAGTAGTTGTGGCACACAGGCCCTAGAGTGCAGGCTCAGTAGTTGTGGTGCACAGGCTTAGATGCTCCGCAGCATGTGGGATCTTCCCAGACCAGGGATCGAACCCGTGTCCCCTGCATTGGCAGGTGGATTCCAAACCACTGTGCCACCAAGGAAGTCCCAGCATGTATTTTTTAAATGCTAGTTATTATGTCATTAGATAGTAAATATTGTTTTTTCCCCCATCTTTCTATTTATTTACCTATTTTGTGGATTAACTAATGACATGTAAATTGCATAGATATTAAATGTACAGCTTGATACATTTTTGCATATGTTTCCAGAACCCCAAGAAGTCCTTCATGCCCCCTTCCAGTTAATACTCCCCACAATGCAGCCATTATCCCGACATCTAGCACCAGAGGTTAGTTTTACCTATTTCTGAGCTTCAAATAAGTGGAATCACAGGATGTACTTGTACCAACCTTCTTTCATTCAACGTTACGGCTATGAGATTCATCCACGTCGTTACACGCAGTCATTGCTAAGTCTTTTTCCTCACTTTCTCATATTCCTCTGTATGGATGAATATACCACAGTTCATTCATCTATTCTGCTGGTGGATGTTTAGGCGGTTTCCAGTTTGTGGCCATCCTGCTGCTGTAAATAATCTCACATGTGTCTTTGGTACACAAGCCTGGGCCCTTCTCCCCACCTTAATTGCACATTTTCAGTTTCATGAGGAGAAGGCGGGCTCTGCTTCTCCCCAAGACTCATTAAGTGAGGGTTCCTCCAGCTCCAGGGGGTTCAGAAGCTGGGCAACCGGAACCAATGGCAAACACTCCCTACCCCTGGTGGCTTATTACTCCAGAGTTTATAAGAAGCAATAATTGGAAGGACTCACACCCTTCTAACAATCTGCCCACTCTCCTCCTCAAAATAAAGTCAGCAAAATCCACCTGCTGCGATGTTGCCTTCACTTGCATTCCACGGGGGTTCATTTCAAACTCTGCTCCTTGAAAAAGAAACAGCCTCAAGGTCCGATAAATTTGGGATTAATGCAATTTCCATCCCTCCTATTGGAGTTGCATGACCTACCTTAGCATGTTAGGGAGTCAGAGAAATCCCACAGAACATAACCTGTTTTGTTCTAGCGTTTCCTGAACTAATTTTCAGCCTGCAGCCACAGATTTCTGTGGAGCCAGTGTATCTGGGAACATGCCTTAGGAAACAGTTCTGTGATCCTGGACACCCTTTTCTATGCTCTTCTTCAGAAGTTCCCTCTTACGTACATACGTGATACATACGTACATAATAGCCAGACCATCTCACCCAGCAGCAGTGCAGAGGGCAGCCCATGAGTAGAAAGTGAGGAATTTAGGAAAGACTTTGCCCCAAATGCTTGGCATCTGAAAACCTACCTTCAAGGACTGGTCTGATTTAAAAAGCATAGCTTTCACTCTGGGGGGCTTTTCATAAAAGCCAGTATTTTTTGTTAGGGTAACTCATGGAATCTCAGTTCCGTAGTTCTGAGACACTGTAGCAGGCAGATGGAGAGTAAAGAACCCAGAGAGGGAAGATTCGGACAGAGGGAACAGGGAGTAAGACAAACTGCCTGTCCCAGGTAGACACACCAGCCACGACAAAGAGGAACAGAGCCCTTGGCAGCCTTGATCAAAGGCACCGGGACCTGGGGTGGCCCAAGGAGAAGTGGTGGGAAAATCAAGTCTGCAGAGGAGCTTACTTGTGGTGGGTGGGGCTGAAGAATTCTGGTTACAGGTGCATTTGCCATTGACCTAGGTCCCTGAATCATCACAGCCCACAGTTACCCTGCTGTCTTCCAAGACTGGTTATAATTTTATCATCCTCTGCACTGCATTCTTTTTCTTATAGAGGATACATGAACTTTATTTTTTAATATTTTTTATTATTATTTTTATACTTTTAAAAAAATTTATTGAAATATAGTTGATTTACGATATTGTGTTAGTTTCAGGTGTACAGCAAAGTAATTCAGAAATATATATATATATATATATTCTTTTTTAGCTTCTTTTGCATTATAGGTTATTACAAGATATTGAGTATATTTCCCTGTGCTGTATAGTAAGTCCTTGTTGGTTTCCTGTTTTATATATAGCAGTGTATATAAATTCCCAAATTTAACCCCCAAATCCTAATTTATCCCTCCCCCCTCTTTCCCCCTTTGGTAACCATAAGTTTGTTTTCTATGTCTGTGAATCTATTTCTGTTTTGTAAGTTCACTTGTATCACTTTTTTAGATTCCACATATAAGAGATACCATATGATATTTGTCTTTCCCTGTCCAACTTACTTCACTTAGTATGATAATCTCTAGGTCCATCCATGTTGCTGCAAATGGCATTATTTCATTATTTTTTATGGCTGAGTAATATTCCATTGTATATATGTACCATATCTTCTTTATCCATTCTTCTGTCAATGGACATTTATGTTGTTTCTATGTCTTGGCTATTGTAAAAACTGCTACTATGAACATAGGGGTGCACCTATCTTTTCAAATTGGAGTTTTCTCTGGATATATGCCCAGGAGTGGGATCAAGCCACAAACATCAAAACAGTATGGTACTGGCACAGAAACAGACATATAGATCAATGGAACAGGACAGAGGACACATCAACTTTAGATCCACCCCTCTCTGGGTATTTGTACTGAAGACATTGTTTTCTTGAAAGGTTCTTTCCTATATACCTTTCCCTTTTTCTCCTTCCCTGTCTGACCTTTGTGTTCATATCCATTTGGACAAACGGTTGTGTGTTTGAGTGTGTATGTGCACATGTGCATTTGTGTATGCATGAGTATATGTGTGTGCATACGTGCTCATGTACGTGTTTTGTGTGCACACACGTGAACTCATGTGTGTGTGTGAGGCCATGCACGTGTGTACCAGGAATACCAGAGGGTTTGTGTTTTCATTGAAATTGCACACATTTCAGGATTTCACACTGTTATTCTGAATGCATTTTCTTCCAACTCAAGAAAGTCCAGCCATACAGCACATAGCTCTCAGCTCATTTCCCCAGAACAGTCCAAACCTATTTCAGTCTCCCTGAAAATGGCTCAAAACATAATTAAGGCACTTTTTTTCCCAGCTCCCTGAGCATTTTTCTCTCTCCAGCTAATGTCTTGGAAACGGCCCAGAAGTCCGTGGAGTCATAAAGGGAACAGGAACCTTGGCATGGTCACATTCCGAAGATGCCTACATAGGCTTATAATCTCAAGGGGAAAAAGGGAAGCCAGCGTGGTTTCCGCAGCGCCCCCTCCCTGTCTCCAGCCCCTCCGTGGAAGCCGCGGGCAAACCTGGAATGAATCCTGGGCCAACTCCAGCGGCGCGGGTGCCCTTTCCCCAGGCAAGGTCACATTCATTTGGGGCAACATCTTAAATAATGTTTCCTCCCACAGCGAAGTCACCTGGCATTTCCGGTAGGCTGAAACACAGCTTCATCCCACGGTATCTTCTAGGAAAGTGAACTGTGTTCTGAGAGCTGATGGAGGGTGTTTCACAACGGTAAATGAAAGGGTGTTTCTGTTTGGAGGCCCCTCTCAGCCCTTTGTTGCTGGGGTAATGGAAGCTCAGCCTCTTGATCCAGGATTAACTCCCCTGTTGCTTGGAGAGGGGCAGACAGGGCCAGGGGGGCGGGGCAGAGTCGGGAGGGCGGGGCCAACAGGAGAGCAAGGGGCTCCCTGTCATCTCCTCATTTTCTCTGACTGCCACCAAAAAGGATTTGAAAAGGCTTCCGGTACAATGTGGCACCGTTTGCAAAACAGGGATTATATTATCCCCAAATCTACAACAGGGAAAGCTACCGAAACTAACAACAAACTTCAGCTCTGAGCGTCCAGAAATTCCAGCCGCGGAGGGAAGCATCCTGTGTCGGATGATCTTCTTTGTTTCCTAGGACGCCGTGGGAGCGAGGCCCCTACCTGAGCCCCCAGCGGCCGGCACCGTGCCCGGCATACAGTACGCTCCTGCTAAGTGTGTGTTGATTGAAGAGTTGGGCTAAGAAGCCTGCAGTTTTTGCCTCCGGGGAGCTTGCCAAAATTGTTACTTATGGCTGGCGAACAAAGCCATGTCTGGA
Organism: Aethalodelphis obliquidens; assembly: GCF_003676395.1. NCBI lineage: Eukaryota > Metazoa > Chordata > Mammalia > Artiodactyla > Delphinidae > Aethalodelphis > Aethalodelphis obliquidens. The sequence goes on from NW_020838031.1 coordinate 1,700,778, forward strand.
ACCCTCCCTCGAAAGGACTGCTTGCAGAATTTTAACTTGTACGTCTTTAAAAAACCTTTTTTTTAAAGTTATGAAATAGAGCATAGAAAATGAAAAGTGCACAAGACATATGTGGACAATTTAGTTAATAAATATAAAGCCAACCCTTGTAACCACCTGCCAGGTGAAGAAACAGAACATTATCACCCCCGCCAGCCCCATGGGTCCCTCCCCTCCAGGGGTGATTCACTATTTTATTTCGCCTAATCATTTCCTTGTTTTTAAAAAAAAAATAGTTTTACCACCCGTGTAGTTAAAACCTAAGAAATATGGTTCTGTTTTTTTTTTTTTTTTTTTTTTTTTTGCGGTATGCGGGCCTCTCACTGTTGTGGCCTCTCCCGCCGCGGAGCACAGGCTCCGGACGCGCAGGCTCAGCGGCCATGGCTCACGGGCCCAGCCGCTCCGCGGCATGTGGGATCTTCCCAAACTGGGGCACGAACCCACATCCCCTGCATTGGCAGGCGGACTCTCAACCACTGCGCCACCAGGGAAGCCCTATGGTTCTGTTTTGCCTGGTTTTTAATGAACGGAATTGCGTGGATGTATTCTTTCGTGTTCTCACTCTTTTTCTCGACAGCACGTTTGCAAGGACCTGCCACGTTTTCACAGCTGTACGTCGGTCATTTTGTTGCAGCACTGTGTGAACCACACAGTGGTTCCACACACCCTCTTGTCAAAGGACATTTGGGTTTTCTGCTAGTCCTTGGCAGTCTGCCTGGGTTTTCAAGCCAACTCTGAACTCTCACTTCTGGTTGATACTCACTTGCTCAATCCCTCTTGGCCACCGGGTCAGGGCTGCTCCATGGAAAACACCGTTGGTTTCTGCCCAGCAGCTCTAGGGCTCTCCTGAGGCTCTGTCTCCCAGCCCAGCCCTCAATCCCCATGTTCTGGGTAGCAGTGACTGGCCTGTGACCTCATATCTGGGGCTGTCTTGCTGGCTCTGACACTTCAGCTTTGACTCAAGTTTTACTGTATTTTCTTATCCTAGTTTCTCTCTGCTCCCGGCTTTCTAGCTCCTGGGCTAAGGCTGTCCAGCCCACCCTACAACTGTGGCCAGGCCTGGCTTCCCATAATTGAGACAAGGAATTTGAACCCTTTGTCTGTTGTTGTCCTTTCCCTGAGCCCCACTCTCTGCCTGGGAATTGTATCACATAGGTTTATTGATTCTGAGGACGTGAACTGAAAAATGATCAATTGACCAGCCTCGATCAATTCCAAAGTTAGAAGATATAAATGTAAAACTTGCCCACTATTTCATGCAGCCACCATCTCTTAATTATTTCATTAAGCAAGTTACAAATACTGTTTTATCTCTCATCAAAATTGAATAACGAGGGGCTTCCCTGGTGGCACAGTGGTTGAGAGTCCGCCTGCCGATGCAGGGGACACGGATTCATGCCCCGGTCCGGGAAGATCCCACATGCCGCGGAGCAGCTGGGCCCGTGAGCCACGGCCGCTGAGCCTGCGCGTCCGGAGCCTGTGCTCCACAGCGGGAGAGGCCGCAACAGTGAGAGGCCCGCGTACCGCAAAAAAAAAAAAAAAATGAATAATGAAGGAAATTAGGTTCATCAATTCAATCAACCAACATCATTGTACACTTAGCCTGTCCCAGACACCCTTGTTAAGTGCTCTGAATTTAATAAGGCGAAGAAAAGACAAGATGGGAAGTGTAGCTTTTAAACTGCAGTCAGGCCCTGTATTCTAAGGATGGTACTAGAATTCGTATTTGCAATATCCATTAAGTGGTCTCGCTCCTGCAAAGGTACGACAGGGGGCGGGTGGGAGAGGTGCAGACCGCTCAGCGCACTCTAGAGAGAGGCCATCGTCCTAGTGGGGGGGTAGTGCAGTGACGGGAAGAGACCACAGGGTCTGGAGCGTCAGGGGAGGGAGGATTTAAGGGGAGACTCTTGTCTGGGCTGGAGCGGATCCCGGGAAGGATGGCTGCCAGCCAGAATCAGGAAGATTGATGGCTGGAGGAAGCCTCCCGGAGACAAGGAGCCGGGTGGAAGATGTCAGGAGCGTCAGTATCTGATCTTGAGAGGCTAGCTTTCTGCACCTTTCTGCTCCTAGGTTTTCATTAACCTAGTGTTACCCTCGGCCTTTCATAAAGCTCCCCGAGACAATCTGGCTTATTGTTAGCTGGGCTGTGCAGAAGCAAAGGCTGCGGGTGGGGTGGGGGGAAGGGAGGGGGCAGCGGGTCCACTGGTACCAACTCACCCAGAGCAGCAGCTGGAGCAGAAGGGAGGGGCTGGTGGGAGACGCGGAGCATCTGGGGGTCCTGCCTTCCTCCAGGCCTGCACTGTGGGGGCCTGGGTTACAGCCATGTGACTCAGGAGTGTGGAGAACTTGGGCTTCTGGGCTAAATAGAAATAGATATGGTGGAGGCCTTGCCCTCAGGAGCTTATGCTACGTGCCTGGAGCAGGGAGGACGGCGTATCTGGGAAGCCTTCCTGGAAGAGGCAAGGCCTGGCAGGTGGTGTGCCGGTGGTTGTGACCGGGTCCGGGTGATGGGCTGCTGGGGAACAGCAGAGGAGAGGGCGAGGTCAGCATTTAAGTGCCGAGGCACCAGTCCCTTTATTACGTGGATTCTGTACGCTGCTTTCTCTCTCTTTCTTTCTCTTTCTTTCTCTCCCGGCTCCAAGGCTCCCGATGGTGCTTCCGCAGGGGATGGGCACAAGAAACCAAACCCGAATTCCTCAGATCTGCACCATGAGCAGTTCGAGTAAGAAGCTGAATGGTGCAAGAGGCCAACATCTTAGCCTGGGAGACCCTTCTAGGTCAGTAGTGGAGCCACGTGTCCGTCTAACCCCTGATGCAGTGACCGTGCGGCTGCCTGCGCACCCTGGGCTGCATCGCGCGGTGCTGGCAGCACGGTGGGCCCGCCCGCAGTGCCCTGCCTTTCCCAGGCTGAGCTTACCACAGTCCCTTCCCTGTCCTTCCCCTGCCTTCCAGGGGCTCCCAGAGGACGCCCCTGGTGGTACCTGCCTTAGGGTCCTGACCAAATTGGCACCATCTGCTGGGCCGGCACCGGCTTGGTGCTCCAGGGTCACTGCTCGAAGCTGCTCCTCCCAGAACTGGTGAATGACCTCCAGATGCCACAATCCCTCATGCCTTTACTGCTTTCTTGAAAGACAAGTCTCCCCTTGCCATGGGCAGGGCTGTGCCGTAGCTGAAGCACTTTCGAAGGGAGAAGACAGTGAAATACACCTTCAGGGCCATCCTACTTTGAGAGGAAACCAATGGAGCCCTTGAAGCTGGCCATCCAGTCCCTGCTGGGATGGGCACTGGGGTCCTCGTCCTGCACACTCTCTGGGTTTTCATCTTGGACGGGTTGGCTTCTCTTTGTTTGCCTTAATTTTCCCATTTATAAACTAGAGACAATAGTGTAGCTCCCAACCTCTTTTTCCCTAAAAGCGTGTTAAAGTCCAAACTTTTGGTCAGCCTCACTGCCCCAGTTCCCCATTGCTTGACCTACAGATTTCTGACAATGACGCTCTGACTCACCCACGCACCGGACTGATGTCCATCTGTGACTCTTTCCCGTCTCCTGTCACCCAAGTGATCAGCCTCTGAGCCCTGCCTACGCTTCGCTGTGAGACCTCCCGTACTGCCCACCAGCCGTCCTGCCCCCGGGGTTCCAGCTACACTCGCTCCTGTCCCTGCACCTGCTTCCTCTCCCGTCACCTCCTGGATCTCCACCCACTGCCTCACAGAGGGCTGCCAGAGTCATCTTCCTAAAGTGTCCTTCTTCACAGATTGTCCTCTGCACCAGTGGCTTTCCCCCAGGGAGATTCTGCCCCCAGGGAACATGTGGCGATGTCTGCAGACATTTGTGGATGTCACACTGGCATGGGGGTGCTACAGGCCAGGGACGCTGCTCACCCTCCCACAATGCCCCCCTCAACCAAGAATCATCTGGCCCCAAACGTCAGTAGCGCCAAAGTTGAGGAGCCCTGTTTTCATCTATGTGAAAAAACTTTAGTGGCTTCTTAGAACCTTTAAGAAAAAGTCCGAACTTGCCCTGGATTCCGGTGATTGGAAGGAGCCTATGGGAGCATCTGGGGTGTTAGTATGTTCTCTTTCTTATTGTGGGCATTGGTTACAAGGGCGTGCTCAACTTGTGATAATCCATTGAGCTGTATACTTAGGATTTGTGCATTTTTCTAAGTGCATGTTTATTAACAATAATTCCTATTTAAACTTTTCCGCAGAGTATCTCCTTAAAAGCATGGTCCGATTTACCTAAAGTCAGGAGCCAGCAGTGGTCCTCTGAGTGAGCAAAGGGAACTCTAACATCTGGAACTTGTTAAAACAAAGTAATGTGCGATGGTGATTGCAGTCGCTCCTACAGCCCCTCAGTGAGTCAGTCTGTCAACAAGTGTTTATTAAAGGCACCCCGTTCTCATGAACTTTGGGTCCAGTCAGCGATGAGACAGCAACCTAGCCAAGCAGCTGGGTAAAGAACTTGCAGCTGCTGAAGCCAGACAAGAAACTTGGAGCCTCTCGTTGACATCTGTTCAGGGGTTTCCTCCTCCACCCCTCCACCCTGAAATGTACTCTAAGGTAAAGCAGAGAGTCTGCGGAAAGGAACAACCGGGGCAAAATATCTGGAGGAGAGGTGCGAGCCTAGGGAAGCACTCATAAGATTATCACAGTAAAGACAAGGGATTTATGAAGGAAGAGTTTCAGATGGGCAGGAGGTTTCTCACTTTGCCCAGAAACTAGAATATGGTACTTTAACACCCATAGGCTATGAAGAGAACAAACTTGCAACCCAAGAATCCTCTTCTCAGCCAGTGTGCGAGAAATATATTTGTAAATATGCAAGAATTTGGGAGTATGTCCCCCACGCACCTAGGGCTGCTACGTGGTACACCTCCAAAGGGCAAACCCTTACAGACTCCATCCAGTAAGAAGCACCTCAGAGTCTCAACCAAATAAAAACTGAATCAAACCAAAGACCTCAAGACAGACAAACAAGCAAACAAAACCCCCCAAAGACCTCAATTTTGGAAATACAAAGGCAAAAGTAATCAAGATATGCCAAAATGTGTCTTTTCTGACTTGGCTGCTATAGAATCCTTAAAGTAAAAAAGAAAAAGTAGAAGTTTTAAAAGCTATTTTATCTAGTCACAAGTCAATAAAGCTAGGAAAAAACAAGAAAAAGAAGGACATTAAAAAACCTTAACTATTATGAAGTTAAGAGCCCACCCATGGATCAAAGAAGAAATCAAAAGTGAAATTATAAATGGTCCAGAGAGCAACGTAAAGAAGTACCTTTTATGTCAAAATCTATGTGCATAGCAAAAGCTATTTATGACTTTAAATACCTTCTTTTTTAAAGAAAAAAAAAATCTAAAAATGGATGTTGTGTTTGTCTATAAAAAGGAGAAAAAAATTATAGCAAAATAATCCACAACAGCAAGAAGGAATTAAATAGAAAACAAAAAAATTTTGACCAGATAAATCGTTCCCAAAGCTGGTCTTTGAAAAGAACAACAAATGCCTAATCCTCATGAACCTGGTTTACGAGGGAAAAAGGAAGGAAGGGAGGGAGGGAGGAAGAAAAGAAGGGAAAAAAGCAAATAAACAATTCTAAGGTAATACTTTGGCAACAAATTTAAATCTCCAGGGAGAATAGATGATTTTCAATGAAATATATATTAACAAAATTAAGAAGAAATGGAAAATTTGAATAGACCAGTTACTGTAGCAGAGATGGGAAAAGTGAATAAAAATCTACCTCTAAAAAGGTTACTGGAAACAAATGGCTTTAGAGCTTGGTTCTAGCCAACCTCTAAAGAACAGATCATTCCAATAACAGTTACATTATTGCAAGCTATAGAAAAGACTAAAGGTTCTCTAATTTATTTTATACAGTTAATACAGAAACCTAAAATAGTACAGAAGGAAAAACTACAGCCTAATCTCATTTTGAAAACAAAAATTAAAAATTTGATACAATATTGGCAAATAAAATATAGCAATGTATCAGAAGAAATACACTATGACCAAGTAAAATTTCTTCTAGAAATTCAGCAGTGGTTCAAATCTCAGGAAATCTGTACATAAAATTGATTGCAACAAGATTAAAAGAAAAAATTCGTAGTCATATCAATAGATGTTTAAAAGGCACTTAATGAAGTTCAGCAGCTATTTTTCAAAAGAATTCTGAACAAGGTAAGAATAAGAATCAACTTCAATATGTTACAAGCTGTTTACAGTTTCATTAGCCAATAACATCCTAAATAGCAAATCACTAAAACCATTTCAGTTACAATCAGAAGCCAGAGAAGAATGCCAGCTCTGTCATTTTTCTTGAACAGTGTCTTGGAGGTTTTAGCAAATGCAATTAGGCCAGAAAATGAAACAACTGGCATAAATTTTAAGTAAGACAAAATAAAATTTTCTTTTACTGATGACATTTTTTATCCAGGAAAGGAATTTAGCAAAGTTACTAGATGTAAGAATTAATAGCTTTTCCCTATGCTGCTTTGCATACAGAAAAAGAAATGATAAAAAGTACTCTGTTCATAATGGTGACAAATGGTGTAAAATTCATGGAAATAAATATGGGGAAAGCATGGTATCTATATAGAGAAAAATTTTAAATGTATTTGAAAGATATAAAATGAGTTCTGAATGAAGGAAAAGATATGTCTTTTGTGGATGGGAAGACCTAACATGATAAAAATTAATTCCCCCAAAATTGTTATGTAAAGTTAATGTAATCTCAACTGAAATGTTGACACAGTTTTCATCATTCTAAAACTGGATAAAATTGTCTTAAATTTCATTTGGAAGAATAAATAGGTGAAAGTAACCAAGAGAAATTTTGAAGAAAAACATGAGGACTTGTTTTTCCAACTATCCAAACATAGTTAAAAGTTACTATACTCAAACCAGTATTATATTGGCATGGGAATAAGCAAATAGATCTGTTAGGCAGAAAAAATGGTCCAGAAATTGATTTGCATTTCAAATGAGAATTTCATGTATGACAAAGTTGGTATGTCAATGAGCATGGAGTCTTTTTAAAACAATACTCTAGAGCTGTACACATGAGTTATCCTTAAAGGGTTGGGGAGGGTAAAGTACGTCACACAGCTGAAGGCGGTGGGGGGGCAGCGGGGGAACAGGAGAGAGGGGTGAGGCACGCACATATAACAACCACCACCACAATAATAACAGCACTTACATAGCTCTCTCCAGGTGTCAGACACTGTTCCATGGATGCAGATAGATACAGACATAGATAGAGATGCTACAGACGTAGGTGAAAATAGATATAGATGACATAGATGTAGATACACACATATGTGTGCAGCTCTTCCTTGACTAATGATGGGGTTACATCCTAATAAACCCACAGTAAGTTGAAAATAGCCTGAGTTGAAAATTCAATACACCAAGCCTATCGAACATCATAGCTTAGCCTCGCCTACCTTAAACGTACTCAGAACACTTACGCTAGTCTACAGCTGGGAAAAATCGTCTAACACGAAGCCTATTTTATAATAAAGTTGAATGTCTCATGTAATTTGTTGAATAATGTACTGAAAGTGAAAAGCAGAATTGTTGTGTAGGTTCAGAATGGCTGTGTGTCGATGGTTTCCCTGCGTGATGGCAGAGCTCACAGCCCAGCATCACGAGAGAAGATGGTACTACATACCACTCCCAGGAAAAGATCGAAATTCAAAATTCCACGTACACTCAATGCTCTGTGATGACCTAAATGGGAAGGAAATCCAAAAAAGAGGGGATATATGTATACGTATGGCTGATTCACGTTGCTGTACAGCAGAAACTAACACAACATTGTAAAGCAACTATACTCCAATAAAAATTGATTTAAAAATCAAAACAACACAAAACTCTACTTACACTTTCTACTGAATGCATATCACTTTCACAGCATCGTAAAATCAAGAACCCTTAAGTAGAACCATCGTAAGTTGGTTACTATTGGTATATATATTTTATATAAATGTATAAACACACACATATATGTATATATATTCTGACTATATATTACACACACACACACACAAATATATATTCTATCTATATATATACATACACATAGGATATATATTCTCTCTAAATTACATATATATGTACATTCATATAGCAAAACAACAGTATAGATATTTTCAGATTCTATAATATTACTGACCCATTTTACCAGATGCTGAAACTGAAGCACAGAAAGTCAGGTTGCCCGAGTTCGCAATCTGGTTCCAGAGTCCATGCTCTTACCTCCTCACAGGTTGCCTCCTACAAGTAAAAGGACTGCCTGAAGGACAAAAGTGTGATTCAACCTCACTCACCAGGAGTGACGCCGGCATGGGCACCTCCCTAGATTTTGCTCCCTCGGCACCTTGCCTGCCCTACCCTAGTCCCAGCCCTGTCGTTCACATAATAGATGCATCTGCGCAGAAGAAATTTCAAAAAAGATAGAGGTATATCTATGTTTATGGACCTGTAGGGATATAAGTGATATTGACAAATGAAAAGGGCAAGTTATAGTATAGTAATTCAATTTCACTGAAAACAAACAAATACACGTAACAAAATGTTAAATGGGGAGCTGTGTCACAAACTCTCAAATGAGAGCTATCAGAGCTCAAGAATCAGTTAAATGAAAACCTCACAAGGAATAATCTTAAAAAGTTACAAAATTGGGGAGGATTTATGAAGAAGGAGAGGGTCTGTAAAGTGATTTCTTTGGAGGGAGCTGCTGCCTTTCTGTGAGCCCCCGCTTCCATCTCAAGGGGAGGGCGCTGAAAGTGTCACCTCGCTCCCCTACACCTGAGGACAGCCAGCTTCAACGGAGCCTCGGGGGGCCTGATCCCCTGCCCCCCCAGACATGGAGAAGCATGTGGACCAGCCCCAGCACACCCCCGAGCCGTCTGGCTGCTGGGCACGGCAGCAGGGAACACTACTCCCGTCACATTTCCTGTGGGCAGTTCTCCCTCCACTTGAGTTACTACTTGAGTAATAATTCCCCAGGACAGGGGCGAGGGACCAGATGGGGAACCAGCAAGAGGAATATTGCCTGGAATTATTATTTTTTTTTAAGTTAATTAATTAATTTTTTGTCTGTGTTGGGTCTTCGTTTCTGTGCGAGGGCTTTCTCTAGCTGCGGCAAGCAGGGGCCACTCTTCATCGCAGTGCGCGGGCCTCTCACTGTTGCAGCCTCTCTTGTTGCGGGGCACAGGCTCCAGACGCGCAGGTTCAGTAGTTGTGGCTCACGGGCCTAGTCGCTCTGTGGCATGTGGGATCTTCCCAGACCAGGGCTCGAACCCGTGTCCCCTGCATCGGCAGGCAGATTCCCAACCACTGCGCCACCAGGGAAGCCCTGCCTGGAATTCTTAAAGGGAAATCCTGTGTCCAAGAGGTATTTCCAAAGTAAGTAACCCCTTGTTGCAGACTCAGGGTGGACAGATGGCTAGCAAGCCTACACCGAGGGGGTGGGCAGTAGCCCACCCAGGGAAGAGGGAGCTGGAAGCCCTCCCAGGAACCCAGAGGAATGCTCTAGGGAGTAAGAGGTCACTTTTTTTTTTTCATTTATACTGGGTGATTTTTTTAATTGGAGTATAGTTGACTTACAATGTTGTGTTATTTCTGCTGTACAGCAAAGTGATTCAGTCATACCGAGACATGCATTCTTTTTCATATTCTTTTCCATGATGGTTTATCACAGGATACTGAATATAGTTCCCTGTGCTGTACAGTAGGACCTTGTTGTTTATCTGTTCTCTATATAATAGTTTGCACCTGCTGACCCCAAACTCCCAATCCTTCCCTCCCCCATCCCCCTCCCCCTTGGCAACCACAAGTCTGTTCCCTATGTCTGTGAGTCTGTTCCTGTTTCGTAGATACGTTCATTTGCGTTATATTTTAGATCCCACATATAAGAAACACCAGCCCAAGCAAGAGAGCATGGGGCTATCGGCACCAGCACCTGCCAAGGAAGAACTCCTCTGCCCCTCTTTGCCCTGCCGCCTCCGACCCTAGAACCATTGGGGGTGGGTGAAAGAATGAATAGAAATCTGAGCTTTGAATGAACAGTGCACAGCGCCCTGAAGCTGTAGCTATGTGCACATGTTTTATGAACAAGGAGGGACCACGGGAGGATACAGGCCGGGATGTAAGACTGGTGGCCTTTGGGAGCTGGGGGGTAGGGGAGAAAGCAAGAGAGCAAGACAGAGAAGTGCTGAGGTGAGGATGGGACGGAGAGCAAAGACGGGGGCTGAGCACCCCAGCAGGCACGTGGAAACCCCTTCGCAGTTTTGCCCAGGGCCTGACTGTCGTATTTACAGAACTGTGGGCAGTCCCAAAGGCTTGTGGAGAAGCCAGGAGCCCTGAGGTTTGCCCTCCAGCTCCCCAGTCAGCCTTAGCCCTACGAGGACTCCTGGGCCCTGGAGGGCTCAGCCCCTACTGGGTAGGCTGACTGCGCTGGACGTGGCCGCACTGGACTCCAGTCTTCCTGTCTGTGTCACAGAGCTGGCCAGAATCCTGGAAAGCGAGGACAGGGAAAGGCTTATCTCTGTGTCCTCTATACCCCCCAGTGCCTGATTCTATCACAGATAGCACTTTCCATATTTCATTAAAATGTTATGTCTTGTGTCTGCTTCTTAGAAGCAGAAAATAAGTTCTTTAGGCGAGGGATTATCATAGTCATCTTTGCACGTTCAATAGTTGGCTCACAGGTACTAGTAACTGTTGTTTGCCCTGAAATACAGCCATACAGTTTCCTTGTTGGAAGATTCTGAACTAACTCGGTGACAGATGACAGCGGGAACCCTTGTTTATGGCTGATCTTTGTGGGACCAGCAGCCAGAGCACAGCACTCTGCTCCACCAGGACCTCAGAGGATCCTGGGCGCTTGCCCAGAGCCGATGTGATTTGTTTTGGCATGTCTCTCTCCTCCTCTAGAACCTAAGTTCACAAACATAGTCTAATTTGTCTCCTGTTATTGCCAGTACCCAGAAGGGTGCATAATAGGATTGAATGAATGAACAAACGAATGGATGGATTTTTTTTTCAGATGAAGCTTCATTCATTGCCAGCCCTGACTACCAGGGTCTGGGTCTGGTGCTGGGGATTCAGAGAAAGACAAGATGCAGCCCTTACCCTCAAGAATGCCTGCTTTGGGGTCGGGGGAGAAAGGATGGGAGCAAACAGGTAAATAAATAATTATGGAACAGAGTGGAGGTTTTGAGATGGGCAGGTGAGCGCCTTTGCCTCTAGGGTGACAGGGTGGGCAGGGCAGGAGAGGTTTCAGGTGGGAGACGTCTGGCAGCTGTCAAGTCCTCTAGTTCTATGTCCAGAGTCATGCAGACTTGAGGGCCTGCCCTAGACAGAGAGGGCAGCCCTGTGCTGTGATATGAGGGGCTACAAAATCCAGAGCGTCTCACCTCCGCACTGTCACGTGGTCACAGATCCCTGCCCTACTTGCCCATTCCTGTGGCCAAGACAGGGAGAACCCCACTGGAACAGTAACTCCCCTGGACTAGGCAACTAGATTGTAGTCAAATTCTGCAAGATTAGAAGCCCAAACCAACAAAAATATTGGTAATTTCTGAGAATACTGCTGAGGAGCAATGTTAGGACTCCCCAACCCATAGTGGTCTTGTTCTTTTCTTATATAATATGAAAAATATAAAACATATCTTTTAATCTTCATGCTCAATGGGTTGTTTGGCTAATACAAAATTCTAGGTTAAAATGATTTTCCTCCAAACTGTGAAAGCACTGCCTTTCTGTTCCTGTAGCTTCTGCTGTGGCTATAGAGATGTCTGGGTCATTCTGATTCCCAATCTTCTGGATGTGCCCAGAGTACCCCCTGCCCCCTGAAAGGGTATAGAATCACCTGTTTGCCTGTGGTGCTCTGAAATTTCACACTAACACGCTGGCATGAGTGTTTACTTCCATTCACTGTGATGGGTACTCAGTGGGTCCTTTTAATCCAGACTTTGCATTTTCCATTTCTCTGTTTCTCTACCTTCTGTTGATGTCTCCACAAGTCTATCTTCAAATCGTTCTACTGAGTTTTCAATTTCTGGTACATTTGTCTTTGTTTGCTTAAAATTTTTATTTCCTGATTATTTGGGGTTTTTGGGGGGGAGGTCATCTTGTTTTTGCCTCACAGTTTCAATATCATCTCTAATATCTCTAAGGATATTAAAGATAGCTTTTGGAAGACTTCCTTTTCTTGAAGTCTGTCTCCTTCAGGTTGTGCTGTATTTATTTGCTCGTTTGCAGATTTGCTTGTCTTTTGTGTTGCAAGATTTCCCCAGGTGTCTGGTACTCCTTGTCTGCTTGCTGGCATTGAAGAATGAGGACCGCAAGTACGATTGGCAGCTCTGAGCATGTGGGTGGGCTTGTCCATGATGGGCTCACTCTGGCTTAGTCATTTCATTAGGGAAGACATTTTGTTGGTAAATGACACGCCTAGCTTTGTGCTAACACTGAAGAGGGCAGTTATCTGAATGATTAGAGTTAGAAAGGGCGTTTAGGACTATAATTGCTTCTTAAAGACATGCTCAGGCACTACACCTTATTTTAGCATCCTGCGTTAGTCACACCACCAGGGGTACCTGGTACCTCCAATTCCAAGCCTTTGAGGTTTCTGTAGTCTAAGCCAGTCACCTTCTCAGCTCTCCCCATGGTTGGTTTAAGACTTGCCCTTTTCCAGACCTTTAAACATTTTATTCCTTCCAGCTTCCAAGTTTTATTTTCATTGCTTTATCTACAGCATTCTCTCTCCTTCTGGGTAATTATGTTTATTTTATAATCCCAGACTTCTGCTTTCCAACTGTAGTTAGCAAAATAATGCTCCCCAAACATCTACGTCCTAATCCCCAGAACCTGTGATCTTGTAGGTTACATGGCAAAGGGAAATTATGGTTTCAGATAGCATTAACTTTGCAAATCAGCTGACCTTAAAATAGGGAAATTATCCTGGATTATCCAGGTGGGCCCCAATAATCCCAAGGATCCTACAAAGTAGAAGAGGGAGATAGACAAGAAGGTGAGACTGATGCGATGTGAGGAGGACTCAAGCTGCCATCGCTGGCCTTAAGGATGGAGAAAGGGGCCCAGATCCATCGCTGGCTTTAAGGATGGAGAAAGGGGCCCAGAGGGAATATAGGGGGCCTCTAGAACCCAGAAAAGGCAGAAAACGATTTCTTACCAGAGCTTCCAGGAAGAAATGCAGTCTTATGAACACGTTGATTTTTGCCCAATGAGATCCACGTTGGACGTCTAACCCACAGAACTGCTAAGGTAATTCTTTCGTGGTGTTGTGTGTTTAAACCACTAAGTTTGTGGTCATTTGTTACAACAGCAGTTGGAAACCAATACACAAACCATAAAAAATTAACTGCTAGGTGTCTTACCCTCCATCCATAAATAACTAGGAAATTGGACAAAATATATGAAACAACTCCTTTTAGACATTGGCAACAGTAGTGCCGACCGTGATTCCCCAAGACATGAAACTCAAAGCGAGCCTGCCTGGAGAAACTTTGCAGACCACAGTGCAAAGGGGGATCCAGCAGAGCCCAGCAGGCTTACAGAATTGAAGAGTTTGGGAGGCCAAGGAGGCTAGAATGAGGGACACAGTACCAGGGATCTTGGAAGCTACACAGAGAAAGGGGGCCGGAGTCTGCATAGGAATCCCCCTGCAGTGCCTGTAAGAATACCAATCTGCACTCATACAGGGCTGGCTAAACTCCTTTAGGCTATGCAAAAGCAACTTTGGAAGAAAGAAAAATTCTGGGAAGCTGTCAATTGAGCAATTCCCAGAATTCATAATGGAATCACACAAGCAGAAAATCGTTGAGTTCCCACAAGTGGAGAACCTAAAAGAATACATGGGGCACTGAAAATGCTTTACAAGAGAAACTAAACTGGACTTGGAATAAAAGAAACTATAGACTAACTCAAAAATAAAACCTTAAAACGAGACTCAGAAGGATCAAATACCTTACCTATGGGGCAGATCTAAGTCCAAAGCATAAAATTCACAAGGTACGGCATCCAATAACAAACCATTGGACATATAAAGAGTCAGGAATATATGACCTAAAACCAGGAGAAAAATCAGTCAGTAGAAACGGTCAACAGAAATGACAGAGAGGAAATAGCAAAGATTTTAATCACTTATTTATATGTTACAAACACATTTAAGGATTTTTTAAAACACATGAACACAATGAAGAGAGAATTTGAAGATATAATAAAAATAGACTGAACTTTTTAAGGTTAAAAAAATAGAATGTCTGAAATGAAAAAACTACTGATGCAATTAATGGCAGATTAGTCTCTGCAGAAAAAAAATGATCCGTGAACTTGAAGTCATAACAATAGAAGACCACCCAATGAAATACAGGGATAGAAAGAATTGAAAACAAAGAACAAAGTGTTAGCGACCTGTTGGAAAATTAGTGTAACATACAAGTAATTGGGGTCCCATTTAGAATAAAAAATGTGAAGTTTTTCCAAATCTAATGAAAATTATAAACCCATAGATCTGAGAAAAGCAAGAAAACCCAAGCAAGACAAACACAAAGAAAACCACACCAAAGCACACCATAATCAAACGTCTGAAACCAGTGATAAAGAGAAAACATTAAAAGCATTCAGAGAGAATGACACATTACATATTGAGGAATAAAGACAAGAATTATTTCAGACTTCTTGTCAGAAAGTATGCAGATCAGAAGAAAATGAAATAATGTGTGTAGAGTGCTGAAAGAAAAAAGATGTCAAACAGAATTCTCTACGCAGAAAAAAACATTTAAAATTTGCAGGTGAAGTAATGAAACAAAATCAATTAAACGAAATCTGCAAGAATACTTTGCCAGTAGACCTGCACAATAAGAAATGTAAACGTTGGCCCTTCAAGTAGAAAAAAAGCCATACCATGTTAAAATTTGGATCAATAAAAGAGAACAGGAGGGATGCATTAAAAAGTGTCCTAAGGAAACACTGGACTTTGAAGGGTGATGGATATGTCCATTTGATGGTGGTGATGGCTTCATGAGTGTACACGTATGTCAAAACTCATCAGATTGTAATTTTAAATATGTGGAGTTTGGTGCATATCCATTATACCTCAATAAAGCTGTAAAAAAACAAACTTGGAGAAAGTATTTGTAACACTCCATAGACTTGGAAAAAATATTTATAACATATATATTTGAAAAGGAATTATGTGATTTGTACATATATCCTTACAACTGAATAATAAGACGATCAAACAACTCTTTGCAAATGGGCAAAAGTCAAACAGACATTTCACAAAAGAAGATACAGAGGTGGTAAATAAGCATATGAAGAAATGTTCAACATCATTCATCATCAGGGAAATGATCATTAAAACCACAATGAGATACCACTACACACCCACTGAAATTGGAGAGACTGGCCTCACCAAGTATTAGTGATCATGTAGAAGCATTAGAATCCCTGTACAATGCTGGTACAGCAAACCTGGGGAAACTGTTTTGCTGTTTCTTTAAACATTAACATATACTCACCATATGACGCAGGATTTCCACTCACTTAAGAGAATGAAAGCACATATCCTCACAAATACTTGTACATAAATGTCTTAGTCCTAAGAGCCAAGAACTTCAACAACAGGTGAAGGGTTTGAACAAGTGGTCCTCAATCCAGACCATAATATACCACTCAGCAATAAAAGACAAGGAACTACTGGTGTTTGCAACAACTTGTACGAATCTCAAAACATGCTGAGCGGAAGAAGCCAGACCCAGAAGACTTCACACTGTACGATTCCTTTGACAGAAAGTTCTCAAAAAGGCAACACTAACCTATAGTGACAGAGGCAGACTACTGGTTCCCTGGGGACAGACTTATTAGTGGACTGCCTGTCAAGGGGCATAAGGGAACTTTCCGCATGATAGAAACGTTCAATATTTTGATTGTGGTGGTCACAGCAATATACACGTTAATGAAAACTCATCTAACTCTATAAAATGGGTGCGTTTGATTGTATTTAAATTATAGCTCAACAAAGGTTTCTTTTTTTAATCTTTTTATTACCTCTTTAGTAAGGTTTATGGAGGGAAAGAAATTATATGTGTGTTTTTCATCTATTATCTTTGTCTAACAATTTTTTGGTAATTTTTGAAGTATCTGTATAGGGCTTGGCTTCATGTCGGGCACTTGAGTACTTACATAACTGCTAATATTTTTATACTGCTTCATAGTTTACAAGGACTTTCACACGTATTTCATGGTATCTTCAAAAATATCTTGAGAGATTTGGCATTGATTTCTTGGCTATGACACCAGAATCACAAGAATCAAAATTAAAAAAAGTAAATTGGACTACATCAAAAGGAAAAGCTTCTGTGCATCAAAAGACACAATCAACAGAGGGAAAAGGCAACGTATGGAATGGGAGAAAATACTTGCAAATCATATATCTGATAAGGCGTTAATATCCAGAACATATAAAGAGCACCTACAGCTCAACAACAAAAAGACAAATAACCTGATTTTAAAATGGGTAAAACACTTGAACAGACATTTCTCCAAAGATATACAGATGGGCAAGCAGCATAGTCATGCTCAACTGGAACAACCACTAAGGAAGCTCAAATCAAAACCACAATCAGCGGGACTTCCCTGGTGGTGCAATAGGTAAGAATCCGCCTGCCAATGCAGAAGACATGGCTTCGTAGCCCTGGTCTGGGAAGATCCCACGTGCCGTGGGGCAACTAAGCCCGTGCGCCACAATTACTGACAGCCCGCAAGCCACAACTACTGAGCCTGTGTGCCACAACTACTGAAGCCCGTGCACCTAGAGCCCGTGCTCTGCAACAAGAGAAGCCACCCAATGAGAAGCCTGCGCACCACAACGAAGAGTAGCCTCCGCTTGCCGCAACTAGAGAAAAGCCTGTGCACAGCAACAAAGACCCAACGCAGCCAAAAATTAATTAATTAATTTTTTTAAATGCACTTGATTAGCTGCAGTGGGAACATGTCCTCATGTCCCCCCCAACGGAGGTCCTGGCCTTCTGCTCTCTCGTGCACCAAGTGGTGCTGAATTGTTCTGGGTGCTATCTCGTAGAGCATCACTCTTCCTCAACTGCAGATCATCTTCCCAGGTGACACACCATACGGCCAAGGGGTCTGGATCAGCTCCCCAAACGGGATGGCCCCGCTGACTTGCCCTGTTGAGAAAAGCGAGGGGAGGGAGGCTCAAGACCTGCCTGGTTTCCAGGTGCTCTCTTCCCTCTGGTCTGAGTCAGAGTGGTTCCCTTCCGTGGGGACCTTATTAAAAAGCCCTAAGACACACTTCTTTGCCACAGAGATTCTTCAGGTTCCAATCTGAGCCCCTTCCCCTGCATCTCAGTGTGTAAATCCCACACAGAGCCCCTGCCTCCCCACCTTGGCCAACCCCAAGGGCTCCGTGCAATTGTTCTAGCATCTGTGTGGCCAGGTCTCCAGCTTAACCCTGGACCTTTCTGATTCTGCCGTCAGCCGCTGCACTGTGCGAGCCGAGGCCAAGCCTAGGCGCCCTGTGCTCCTGTCACCCACACTGACCCAGTCTGCAGGCCACGGGTCCTTCTTGCCCAGGAAGGAAGATGGCATCTCCTGTCCCGGCCAGCCTTCCCAGGGGTCACAGCCAGCTCTCTTTTCTGCCCTCCTCCTCCTTGGGTTTCCTCCCAACACTCCCCCTCAAGGATCTTGGAAAATGATAAGACCCTCTGAGGTAGGAGATAAATGGACACCAAGCTGAACAGCTGTAACTGGTCTCCAGTTGGCATTTTGAGATAAGATAATAGCAGGAGTGGAAACCTGACTGAGTTAAAGACAAAGTGAACAGGTTTTTCTCATTCTTGTGGTCAAGGGGATTTCCCAGCCTGACACAGTGCAGAGAAGGCGTCAGTCTGGGGAGGGGCCAATGGAGGGAGGGGGCGCCAGCCCATAATATGTCCTGCCAACCCCCAGAAACCCTCACTCTGGAATCCATCTAGGCTGAGAGATGTACCCGCCACCAGGGAGGACCCTGAGTCAGACCTGATATGGGCACAAGCAAGATGACTGGGCAAAGGAAACACAGAAAACCGTCCCCATATAAGCAATTTAAACCACGCCTATTGCAGGCAGCTCACTCCGAGTTTGCCCATGTGTTCTTCCACATGCACTTGGCTTCTAATAAACACTTTATCCATCGCACAATCTTGTTCCTTTTGCTGAATTCTTTCTTCAAAGAAGACAAGAACCGAGGTCCCCCTTCTTCCCACCAGAATCATCTCCTGCTCGTAAAATGCTGATACACTTTCCCCAGAACTCAGAGGCTCCCTTCCTGCATCTTCAGTGACAGCCACAGGATGCTACCCTCTCTGTGTCAGAACACACGCAGCCTCTCACCCCATCACCCGCTAGCGTGGGACCTCGTCAGAACCTCCCCCCGACAGGAACTTGCGCAGCTGCCGTCACTCGCCTTCTCTCTGTCCCCACAGTGACCGCCCAGCCTGAGGGCTCAGGCCTAAATCAGTAGCTCACATTTCAAAAACACCCCAGTCTCCACCAGGAGAAAGTAGGAAGTGGACATTTTTATTACCGTAGCCCATATTTGAAGGGGGCTCTACAGAGCTCACAGCCAATACACAGCCAGGCTGTGGTCACAGAGGCCCGCAGCTAGGGCAACACTGGGCCACACCCACCACTTGAATCTGAGCACCTGGCGATAACTCAAAGCTCTCTGGAACAAACTGGTCCAGGCCTGCCAACCCACTGTGTCTCCTGAAGGGAAATTGTTATGCTTTGTCCCCAGTGAATGAAACCCAAACTCTCCCCTCCCCTGGGAAATCAAAATTGGTAAACAGAGGGGACTGGGACTGCAAGCTGTACAATCTTCCAGAGCTTCTCTGGCTCAAGGGTCAGCATCAGCTGCTGGCCACTTCCTGCAGTGGGCAGCTGTCCTGCCCCACAAGTCTTCCAGGCTGGGCCTCCGTAGCCCAGCGGGGGACCCCCGAGGCTGCAGGCTCCGCACCTGTGCCAAAGCAGCACCCACATCCCCGAAGGTGTGCCTGTGCTGTGTCCCCAGGAAGCTCTGACGCCTTCTGGTCCGCTTACAGTAAGGAAGAAATCCAGCGTCACAGCCCACACTGCCTGGCCCCGCTGCATCCCCAGCTCCACAGCAGGGCAGCCTCCTTGTTTACCGAGCTCTGCCTCCCCCCACACCCGCACCCCCGGGCTCCCAGGATGACTGCACAATCTGCAGATTCCTCTTGACGACCCCCCTCCGTCCTCCTGTCCCCCAGCCCCTCCCTCACCAAGGACACCCGATGCACGTGCAGTCAGGGCCCTGCCAGAGCTGGCTTTTCAGAGGGCCCCCGAGCCCAAGGCCACTGGAGCCCAGAGCGCACCACCTCCCGGGGCACCGGCAAGCTGACTCCGGAGGGACGCCAGCCAGAGGGCTACGGCAGACAGCACTCTTCCCTCAGCCCATGGGCTGTTGCGGCTTTCCTTTTTCTTTTCTTTTCCGGAATTAGCATAAGATCATTTAAGACACACATTTTAAATATTCCAGCGCCTTGCTAACAACACACAGAGCAACAGTTCCAAAATAACTCAGCATCTGTAATCCATAATTTATCATCCAAATTTGTTGTGTTCAGTTATTCACATCCTGCAACAGTGTGTCCCCAGATAAGCAAACGAACTCAAAAGAAAACTCACAAGATGAAAAAAATAACCCGAGCGTTGCAATGAAGGTTTCAGGTTGGGGTGGGAAAGTACAGGTTGCTGGATAGGGAAGTACAGTCAGAAAGAATTTTCATAGAAGACTTTCCTTCAAGACCTGACAATGACGTCATTTGCTGCCGTCTTCTCTTTTGGGAGACAGGGGTCATGGTAGTGGTCATACACCATTTTTTTACTCCTAGTACAGAGAGCACCAAATGTTTCTTCCAGCTATTTGGGGGGCACAGAATTCAATCAACATTTTGACAGATAATGATTACCCATCTGTGATGCGCCAGGTACTGTGCTTGGTATAAAAAGGGGAATAAGGTGCAGCTGTTGACCCTGAGGAACCTGCCTGATAGACAGGGACCAGAGGACTTTGAGAGGAATCTGATTCATTCTGAGTCCCGTGAGAGCAAAAAGGTGGCATATTCTTAAGTTTTTCAAAGGTCCTTCTAGACACTGTTAGGAGATTTGATTGTCGAGGCCATGAGTAGAACGATGGAGAAGAGTTTGCAATCTTCCTGGCGTCTAGGTAGGGGCTGGTAGTCACGTGGACGGTGGGGCGGGGGAGGGGTAACACGTGATCAGATGCAAGCTACAGAGCCTCCAGCACTTGCTGCTGGTGTGAACGTGGCGTGTGAGAGAGAGAGGGGTCAGCGTGACTCCTGGATCTGGGCCCGGGCATTGTGGTGAATGATGGTGCCGTTTACTGAAAAGGAAACCACGGAGGAGGATTCGTTTCAGGCGTGAAACGAAGAGGTCTGCTTTGGACATGTTGACTTGTGCTGCTTCTTATTCATACACGGGGAGGTACTGAGGTAGCCACTGTGTCTACAGATCTGAGGCTCCGGAGAGAGGTCAGGGCTGGAGAGAGACATTGCAAGTGGCCCGTTTACAGATGGCATTTAAAGTCCTGTGACTGGACGAGAGGACCCGGGAATCGAAAGTATTAGAGAAGAGGTGTGAGGAGTGACCCTTAGACGTGCCCCTATGTGTACAGGAAATAAAGACCAGGCAACCCCAGGGAGTTGGCAGCTCCCTTTAAAGATCTGCTGAAAGTGCTATCCAATACTCAACAACTTACAGCTTAATCTCATCTGGGGTCACACTCAGCTGAGCCTGTTGCTGCTCTGAATAACCAGGAAGGCAGAGCGGGAGAACGCCTCCATCCTGCGCAGAACTCTGCGCATCCCTGTTCCCACGCATTCTCCCACCTGTCGCTCGCCCCATAGGAGGCAAGTACGGTGACCTGGGAGGCAAGGGAAGAAAGCACTCCGAGAAGACTACCCAGTGCTCCCAAAAGACAAGACCATGACCGACTATATCCAGCCCTGGCACGTCGTGGGACCTCAACGAACAGCTGAGGAAGCACGGAAAGAAGAAAGCGGGAGGGGGAGAAAGGATCTAGGCAACCGTGTAATTTTCATAAATTTTCTTAGCAAAAGAGCACAGGGCCAGGAGTCAGGAGACTGGAATGCACGTACCGGCCACAGGCCAGTCACCCAATCAACCTGAGCCTCTTGTAACCAATCCACAGTGCGGAACATTTCTCATAAGGTTCTGCAGTAAAGCGAGAACTCTGCCATTGCCAGTGACACTGTGACTCGGTACGTCCAGCTGGAAAAAAAGTGCATCGATGAATCAAGAGTCCACAAAAACATGCATGTTTTAATCCACTTCTGAGTTTCTAGTCCAAGAAAATAATTCCAAATATTTTCAAAAGCGTTTGTACCAATATTAAAATAGCCTGGGTCCCTGATGACACTGTGGGAAGATAAAGCATTAATTGTTTAACCACTGTGGTCTGGTCTCTATCACCAGCAGCTGGACACGGTGCCTACCTGATTCCAAGGCTGGGGAGTCTGGCTGATTTGGGCTAATCTGGAAGTCAGGGACTTCTTGTGGTGACAGGGGAAAATAGGAAAATAGCATGTAACGAGTGATGAAATTATTCCTTCTGATCTTTTAGGGGAAAGTGAATAATCAGCTCTAATTTTAGTTTCCAGTGTGCGAATGATACAGAGAGCCGGGGGATGTGGGGATGTTGGGGAATGGGTTTCTTCCCTGGGACTGCGGTGGTTTTAAGTGCTGCCGCAGCCACTGCTGAGGACTCTGTGGGGTGACACTGTGAATGGGAAAGGCAGGTCTCTGTGTATTATATTCATTCTGAGTTTTGTGACGAATGCATACAGTCACGTAACCACTACCACAATCAAGATACAGCACTGTTCCCTCACCCCAAAGTGTTCCTTCATATACTATTGCAGTCAATTCTTTCCCCTGACCCCACCCAGGCAAAGACTGATCTGTTTTCTGTCTCTATAGCTTTGTCCACATCATCATACAAAGGGAATCCTACAATATATAGCCTTTGGAGCCTGGCTTTTCTCACTTAGCATAAGGCTCACCCATGTTACTGTACGTTGGTTCCTTTTATTTCTGTGTAGTGTCCATTGGATGGATGGACTACAGTTGGTTCATCCATTTACCAGTGAAGACATGTGTATTGTTTCCAGTCTGGGCAGTGAATAAGGAATAAACTTTTGTGTACACGTTTTGTCTTTGGTTAAGTGTATGTTTAACTTTAAAAGAAATGTGCCAAACTGTTTTTCAGAATGGCTGCCCCATTTGGCACTCCCACCCGCAAGGGATGAGAGTTCCAGTGGCTCCACAGCCTCACCAATGCTTACTGTTGCCTTTTTGTTGTTCTTGTCGTTGTTTCGGCCATTCTAAAAGTTGGGGGTGGTATCTCATTCACTGTTAATTTGCATTTCCTTAATGACTAATGACGTTGAGTATCTTTTCATGTGCTTACTTGTCATCTGTATACCTTCTGCAGCGAATTGTCTGTTCAGATCTTTTCCCCATTCCTTTCTTTCTTATTATTGAATTTTGAGTGTTCTCTATATATTCTATGTCCTATATACCTTTATCAGGTATTGAATCTGCAAATATTTTAGCCCAGTCTGTGGTTTGTCTATGTATATTTTAAAAACTGAGGAGGAAAATTCAACACTGTAAACCCCAGTCCTGGTCTCAGCTCTTCAGAATGAGCCTTCAGCTATAAATTCTTTTACCACCGTCCTACGCAAGGGCAACCCAGGATAACATCACGTCTTCCCCCATATCGGTGGGACTTGGAAATAATAATTGCTCCCCTACTCCCCACCCTACAACACAAAAGTCTGTGGAGCTTCTGAGGCTCTGAATGTCTACAAGGATTAGAATTGCCTCCTACCTGGGTGTTGTGGGCTGCCAGGAGGTGCTTGGTCTCCTGTTCAACTCCTGGGCACAGGGCAAACCCTGGGAGCATGTACCCCGTGCTCAAGTTAGGGAAACACCATCCTGAATTTTCCTTAATCATTCCCTCTTGATATTCTCTTTTGAATCACCTCTATTTACATGTATCCCTATAAGTACATTCTGCCACTTTGGAGCTACTCGTGCCTGGAATCACACTGTAACATTCTTTTTGATTTGCTTCTTCAACTCTACATTATGGTTTCAAGACTGACCCCCATGGACACAGGTAACAATAATTTTTTCACTTTTCCAACTATGTAATGGTTCTTTGTATAAAATAGCACAATTTCGTTATCCATTCTACTCTTGACGAATACATGATTTAATCTTTATGGGTAAACTTTATGTCCTGCTCCTTCAAGGTTTTCGTTTTCTTTATTTTCATGATCTTTTCTTCTCTCTCACAAAAACCTGAGTCTCTGCATATCCAAAGTTTTAGCTTTCCAAGCTACTGCATTTGAAATTAGCTTCAAATGCCTGCTTTGGCAGTTAAGGTGACCATTGACTCTGGCTTTCACATTTTGTTGCCTTGTAACAATTCTGAATCTTCAGAGGCAATGGTTGCCTTTGCACAAGGAGAGGGGCACTTATGAGGTAGTGTATACAAGAATAGTACATCCATACTGCTTTGCCTTACTTCTATAATTTAAAAAAAAATAATCAAAATACAGCGTCTGGAGTGTAAATCTCTAGGAACAAGTGCCAGAGTAGAAAAACCTGAACAGTAGCTGACAAATTTCTGGAGGCTCAGTGTGGACAAGTCTGAGAGTTAAAAACTCCAGGGGGGCCCATTTTCTTTGGAGAGGTCCCCACACTTTTGTGTTTTACCTCCGGGAGCCTATGAGGTTCTCACAGTATCAGGGGGAAATATCTAATGCTTCTGGGAGGGGGAAGAGAAAAGTAACCACTTTGAAATACATAGAACTTTCCGTTGCTCTTAACAAGGCCTACCCTCAAGAGAAACTACTTTACCAGAGCCTAACCTGCTCTTAGGGTTTTCTCAAAGCCTAAGTAACCTGAGCAAAGACAGATACTCAACTCCAGCCCTCCTAACAGCCTTCCATGTGTGAGAGGGGAGATATACAACTCCAGCCCCTCTAGCCACCTTGTCTCACCTAAGGTGCTGAGAAGCACTTGTGAAGGACACAGCCCAGGGACATGGGGGACAGGGGAGGATTGGATGAAGGCAGTCAAAAAAGTACAAACTTCCAGTTATAAGGTAAATAAGTACTAGGGATGTAATGTACAACATGATAAATAGAATTAGCACTGCTCTGTGTTATGCATGAAAGTTGTTAAGAGAGTAATCTTAAGAGTTCTCATCACAAGGAAAAGCACTTTTTTCTATTTCTTTAACTTTTTATCTGTATGAGATGATGGATGTTCCCTGAACGTGTGATAATCATTTCATGATGTAAGTCAAAGCATTATGTTGTGCACCTTAAACTTATACAGTGATGTATGTCAGTTATATCTCAGTGAAACTGGAAGAAATAAAAGTTCAAAAAAGAGACAGAGACTGTCAGAGTACATAAAAAACCAAATATATTTTGTCTGCAGAAATCCATTTTAAATATAAAACACAGACTTAAATTAAAAGGATGCAGGAAGATATACCATGCTAATACTAATCAAAAGAAAGTGGGAATAGCTATATTAATTTAAAACTAGGCAGACTTCAGAGTAAAGAAAGTTATCGGAGGTAAAGAGGGGCACTGTGTAATGATAAAGTGGTCAGTTATCCAAGAAGACAAAATAATTCTTAATGTTTTTGCACCTAAAAACAGAGCTTCAAAATATGTAAGGCAAAAACTGATAGAACTACAAGGGGTCATAGACAAATCTACTCTTATAATTAGAGACCTCAACATCCCTCTTTCACTAATAGACAGACTCAGCTGGTGGAAAATCAGTAAGATATAATTGAACTGAGCAACACCATCAATCAACTGATTTAGCTGACATGTATAGAATACATCCTCCAACAATAGCAGAGTACATTCTTCTCAAGCTCACACGGAACATTTACCAAGACAGATCACAATCTGGGCCATAAAACACACCTTAGTGAATTTAAAAGAGTAGGAATTATATGAAGTATTCTCTCAGACCACAGTGGAATTAAATTAGAAATCAATAACAGAAAGATAGCTGGAAAACCCAAAATTAGAGATGACAACACATGTCCAAATAAATGTGGGTCAAGAAGTCTCAAAAAATGTTTAAATATTTCAAGCTAAATGGAACTGAAAATGCAACTTAACAAGTTCTATGGGATTAAGTAAAAGCAATCCTTAGAGGGAAATTGATAGCATTGAATGCATATATTAAAAAGAGAAGAAAGATTTTAAATTAATAAACTAAGCTTCCACCACAGGAAACAAGAAAGGGAAGAAGAGAAGAGAAAATTAAATCCAAAAATCAATGAATGTGGAACAGGAAATTAAGAGAGAAAGTCAACAAAACCAAAACTGGTTCTTTGAAAAGATTAATAAAATTGACAAGTCTCTATCCAGGTCAACAATCAAACAAATAAAAAAGTGCAAAGACTCAAATTACTACTATCAGAATTAAAAAGATGGCCATCACTACTGATCCCATGGATGTTTAAAAAATAATAAAGGAATATTATGAACGACTCTGTGACCACAAATTTAATAACCTAGATGAAACTTGCCAATTCCTTAGAAGACACAATCTGCCGAAACTCAGACAAGGAGAAATAGATCATGTGAATAGGCCTGTATCTATGTACAAAATTGAATCAATAATTAATAACCTTCAAAACCAGAAAGCACTAGGCACAAATGAGTTAACTGATTGAGTTCTACCAAATAGTTAAGGAACTAATGACACCAAATCTCCACAATCTTTTCAATAAAACAGAAGCAGAGCAAATACATCCTAACTCATTCTATGAGGCTAGCATTACTCTAATGCCCAAGCCAGATAAAGACATTATAAAAAATGAAACGTACAGACCAGTATCTCTCATGAACATAGACATGAAAATCGTCAACAAAAAGTTAACAAATCAAGTCCAACAATGTATAAAAAGAATTATATACCACGACCATGTGGGATTTATTCCAAGTATGCAAGCCTGGTTCACTATTCAAAAATCAATGTAATTCATTCAATACAATGTAATCCATTACATCAACAGGCTAAAAAAGAAAATTCACATGAACATATCAATAGATACAGGAAAAGCATTTGACAAAGTGCAACACCTATTTATGATTTTAAAAAAACCCTCTCAGCAAACTAGGAATAGTGAGGGGAGCTTGCTCAACTTGATAAAGAACATCTATCAAAAAACCTACATCTAACAACTTAATAATAGAAACTAGAAGCTCTCCTACTAAGATTAGAAATAAATCAAGATGTTCACTCTCACTACTCCTGTTTAACATCATACTGGAATTTCTAGCCAATGCAGTAAGATAAGAAAAGGAAATAAAATGTATACAGATCAGGAAGAAAGAAATAAAATTATATTTCTTCTCAAATGACAAGATTGTCATGTAGAAAATCCAAAAATAAATAAATAAACAAAAAACAACAACAAAAATGGAACTAATAAGCAATTATAGTAAGGTTTCAGTATATAAGATTGCTTTCTTATATACTAGCAATGAACAATTTGAATTTGAAATTTAAAACACAATACCATTGACAGCAACACCCCAAAATGAAATATTTAGGTATAAATATAACAAAATATTATAATATCTATGGGGAAAAAACTACAAAACTCTGATGAATGAAACCAAAGAAGAACTAAATAAGTTGAGAAATATTCCATGTTCACAGACAAGAAGACTCAGTATAGTCAAGATGTCAGTGCTTCCAAACATGATCAGTAGATTCAATGCAGCCCCAGTCAAAATCCAAGCAAGTTATTTTGTGCATATCATCAACAAACTAAGTCTAAAGTTTCTACGGAAAGACAAAAGACCCAGAATTTCCAGCACAATATTGAAGGAGAACAAAGCTGGAGGACTGACACTCGCTGACTTCAAGACTTACTATAAAGCTACTGTAATCAAGACAGTGTGGTATTGGTGAAAGGACAGACAAATTCATCAAAGGCATAGAGTAGAGAGCTCAGAAATAGACCCACACAAATACAGTCAACTGATCTTTGACAAAGGAGCAAAGGCATTTCAATGGAGAAAGGGTAATCTTTTTATCAAATTGTGCTGAAATAACTAGACATTCACATGGAAAAAAATGAATCTAGACACAGACTTTACACCTTTCACAAAAATTAACTCAAAATGAATCATAAACCGAAATGTAAAATGCAAAACTATAAAACTTCTAGAAGATAATGTAAGAGAAAAATCTAGGTGACCTTAGGTTTGGTGATGACTTTTTTAGATACAACATCAAAAGCGTGATCTATGATAGAAAGAATTGATAAGCTGGATTTCATTAAAATTGAGAACTACTGCTCTGTTAATGACACTGTTAAGAGAATGAACAGACAAACCACAGGCTATAAGAAAATCTTTGCAAAACATATCTGATAAAGGACTGTTAATCAAAATACACAAAGAATTTTTAAAACTCAGCAATAAGAAACCAAACAATCCAATTTTAAAATAGGCAAAATACCTGAACAGACACCTTACCAAAGAAGATATACTGATGGCAAATAATCATATTAGAAGGTGCTCAACATCATATGTCATTAGGGAATTGCAAATTAAAATGACCGTGAGAAACCACTACACACCTACAATAATGGTTAAAATCCAAAACTCTGACAACACCAAATGCTTTCAGCATGTGGAGCAATGGGAACTCTCATTCATTGCTGGTGGGAATGCAGAATGATACAGCCACTTTGGAACACAGTCTAGTGGTTTGTTATAAAACTAAACATACTCTTACGATATGATCCAACAATCATGTTCCTTAGTATTCACCCAAAGGAGTTGAAAATTTATGTCCACACAAAAACATGCACGTGGATGTTTGTATCAGCTTTATTCATAACTGCCAAAACTTAGGAGCAAACAAGATGTCCTTCGGTAGGTGAATGGATAAACAAATTGTGGTACATCCAGACAATGAACTATTATTAAGCAATAAAAAGAAATGAACTATCACACCCCCAAAAGATAGGCAGGAAACTTCAATGCATATTACTAAGTAAAGGAAGTCAATTTGACAAAGTTGCATACTGTATAGTTCCAACAATATGGCGGTCTGTAAAAAACCAAACTATGGGGACAGGAATAAGATCTGTGGTTGCCGGGAGTTTGGGAGCAGTAGGGACGAACAGGTAGAGCACAGGGGATTTTTAGAGCAGGGACACTATTCTGTAGGATACTGTAATAGCAGATACATGTAAACCTAAAACTGAAACTGCTCTAAACAATAAAATCCATTAATTTTTTAAAAATGGAATGATCTACTGAAACAAATTCCCTTAAAAGAGAAACCCCTCCCTAACTTTGCTTAGCCATAAGACCTCAAATAGCATCTAATTCATCACCTTTGTTTTGCTTATGGAAAACAATAATTTTATGAATGAGTGGATTGTTTTCTCCTGGATTACATAATGGGTTAGAGGCAGAGCTAGGTTCAGAATCCAACTGTTCTGGCTCTTAGCCTAGTTCTTTTTCCATAAAACTTTAAAAAATTGCACATTTAATGTTTGGTTGCTTCTTTAAGACCTACACCCGAATTCGGGATTACAAGTTGCAAGGACTAGTGGTTGCCCCATAGGTTCCGCCTACCTCACATCTTGTCACTTCAACAGCTCAAGGGCCATCTGAATGCTGGGAGGCCTGGTGTGGATTTGGCCAGAAGTCCTCCCTGTACCAAGGATGCCAACATTTGACAAATCCAGTGATGCCTGTCTCTGCCACTGTAGCCCAAGGCCAGGGTCCCCACTGACTTGCAAGACTACGTGAAATAGGATTTGATAAACTAAATCAGAAATAACTCCTGACATTTTTGAAGAGCCCCCAAGATGAATTCAGAGGAGTTGTGGAGATGGGCTAGACTGGGAAGAGGATGCTCCATTCTCATCTTGGCTCAACCACTGTCTGGCTGCGGGCCTTGGGCTTTGACACCAGAATCTAATTGAAGGACTCCATTTATGCTAACTCAAGAGCCCTGTGCTTTCTCTGGGGAGGTCATCTTCTCCAACCAAGGCGTGTGGACATGACGCAAAGAGGGTGTCCGTGGGGAAAGCGGGCCTCCCACTGTTGTGGCGTCTCCCGTTGCAGAGCACAGGCTCCAGACGCGCAGCCTCAGCAGCCATGGCCCACGGGCCCAGCCGCTCCGCGGCGTGTGGGATCCTCCCGGACCGGGGCACGAACCTGCGTCCCCCACATCAGCAGGCGGACTCCCAACCACTGCGCCACCAGGGAAGCCCGCATTCTTTTGTTTACTAAATATTTATAGAGATCTAGGGATACATTATATCTGAGTCTGTGGGGAATTCTAAATAGTTCTCAAACATGTATAATTGAGATCATGATGGTAACCGTCCACGGCGCTGGCCCAGCAGGACGCATGTTGTTGATCCCTCAGGAAGCAGGCGCTGAATGGAAATTCAGCATGCAGGGTGTGTCTTAAGGAATGCCCTCGGTATCAGCACTACGGATGACAGGGAGGGAGGCAAGACTGGGCCGAGGGAGAAAGTAAACTGGATTCAGGCCCAACGACAGACTCAACCAAACCCACGGGGAACTCTGCAACTAAACCGACCCTTCTTCAGGCGTGTTCCACATTGGGCCAAGATGGCCAGGCCCCTATACCCCCAAATCAGTCACTGTGCTGAAAAAGAGTCTGATGTGGGGTGAGACACCTCCTGCAGTGAGGCAACCCCGAAGGGGCTGACAGGTGATGGTGTCTGCTGACAGTACCCCCAGCACCTGGGTCACAGACCCTTCATGAAACCAGGTCTGGGTGCACATCCCAGTGCCAGCCACATAGGCGCTCAGTAGGTGTATGCTGAAGGAATGACAAACACTTTGAAAATCCTATTATTTTAATCAGAGTTTCCATAATTCAGAGTAATTCTCAAAATTTAGTCACTATGCCTGCCACCCACTGTCTAAAACAGAAGTCCTTTTCTAACCCCTAAAGATGCCTCTATCCGTCCTTAGGAGGGCTTGTTAGGGGGTTACTGAATCTCCCAACTAGATGCACAGTTCTCTCTTTGTGTGCTCTTTGCCTAGAGGCCAGTGGGCCAACCCATCACATCAGCTATCACACAACACTCTCCGTTCTGACTTATTCACCAAGAAAACTGACCCCCAGTGATCATCTGGCAGCATTTAGTTCAGGGGTCCCCAACCCCCAGGCCACAGACCCGTATCGGTCCGCCGCCTGTTAGGAACAGGGCCGCACAGCAGGAGGGGAGCGGCTGACCAACGAGCGAAACTTCATTTGCCGCTCCCCATGGCTCCCCATCGCTCACGTTACCGCCTGAACCATCCCTGCCCCCGTCCATGGAAAAACAGTCCTCCACGAAACCAGTCCCTGGTGCCAAAAAGGTTGGGGACCGCTGATTTAGTTGATCTCTAGGCCTTACCTGCTTGACCTCCAAGCCAAAACCATTGTCAGGTCCATTCCCTGGGTCCCCTGGAGACTCCCAAAGAGAAGGAAGCAGGCCCGTAGTTGGAAACTTGTTGGTCTCCAGGCCCCTCCCCTCCCCTCCACTCCTGGTTAAGGATTTTGGGGAATCGGGAGAACTCTATGGAAGATTCTGATGTCTGCCTGAATTGAGGTGGCGTTTGAAGGGGTGGGGGGATTTGCAGTGGGCAGTGGGGCTTTCCAAGCAGAGGAAGAGCTTGAGCAAGGCTGTGAGGACAGAAACTATGGGGCAGGTGGGAGAAGGGCATCCGTTCAGCGGGTTTAGGGCGTGTGTAGAGTGGGGAGCATTGATGTAGAGTGGGAAGTGCCCCGCTGAGAACATTTAAATTGGAGTCAATGGCACACACGCGCCAGACGGCTGAAGAGGGCAAAGGGCATGCCCTAGAGTCCTGCACACTGCAGATGACAGGCTGCCCAGAGAGCACTTGGCAATGAACTCCACGGCCAGCAAGGGCTGGGACTCCCTCTGGTAAAATGAGGGCAGAAGGTCAACAGGAAGACAAGCCAGCGTACTTCCTAAGCAGAAGGATTATCATCAGCAGAACGGATCAATGCCGAGCTACAGAGCCAGCCCTCCAGTCTAGACCAGCTGCCCCTCCTCCTGGTCTCTGCTTATATCCCTGCCTCAGGAGGGCTGTCTAAGATCTCTGTGTGGTGCGAGCCTCCCCCTTGGGACTCCATGGGCTTCACCCGGCCGAGGCCAGCCCTGCCAAGATCTCTGCCCCAGAGCAAACCCAGCGGGCCGCTGGAGGAACCAAGCCTCTCTTCTATCAGCTGCACAGTGAGCGCCGCTTGTCCCTGTGATTTCAACACAAGCGGTGTGTCCCTGTGTTTATTCAGAGCCGGTTGCACTTGAGGGTGCCTTGCTCCCGTTTTTTCAAATCGATTTGAAGAACAGACGCTCAGCAGAGGTCGGCCTTGCTGGGCGCGGTTCCCACTGCCGTCTGCGCGGCCCCGCCAGGTCTCTCCGCGCTCTTCTTGCCTCGGTCCCGTCCCGGTCCCCGCACCCCAGCCGGCCCAAGGGTGGGTGAGCAATTCAGAGCACAGGCCTGTCTGCGAGCAGAAGCCAGATCACCAGCACAGCGGCTGGGCCTGGGGAGGGACCGGGAGACTCAGCTCTCAAACCCGCGGCCGGGCAGGCGCGGCCGCTGGGGAGC
Source organism: Aethalodelphis obliquidens (assembly GCF_003676395.1). Lineage (NCBI taxonomy): Eukaryota > Metazoa > Chordata > Mammalia > Artiodactyla > Delphinidae > Aethalodelphis > Aethalodelphis obliquidens. The sequence continues at coordinate 1,732,643 of NW_020838031.1, forward strand.
CGGGCGCCCCGATGCCCAGGCTGAGCGCACGCCAGCCCGCTCCCAGGCAGCGCCAGGGCCCATGCTGCGAGGCGCGGGCTAATACAGGTTTGCGAGTACGCTTGAGAAAAAGCTATCTTACTTTTGCAAACTTTGCCAATCATACAGCGCTACGAACACGTCGTTAGGCTCCCTTCCGCGGCCAGTGAGGGCCTGAGGCCCAGGCTAGGTTCACAGCAGGGCCCCCCTCTCCTCAGAGCACTGGGCCCCCCGCTTGTGCTTGGCGGGGACGGGGGTTCATGGAAGGGGAAAGGCGGACCCCGCCGTTGTCACTGGACCAAGAGCCCGATGACTTCGCTAACGGTTCATTTGCTGACTGGAGCCCCACGCAGCCAGCCCGTGAGATGATCCGTGCAAGCACCCTGCACACACAGTGCCCGCGGGGAACGGCCCCCGTGGGTGCCTTCACGGCAGCAAGCGCCACTGGGCCCCCAGCCATAGTGGAGCTCAGCCGCGCCCCGCCCCCTCCCAATACAGACGCGCCGCCAGACGCCCTCCCCGGATCGTACCGCCCTGGCAAACGCTTTCAAGACTGGGGCCAACCCTGCCTTCTTCCAGGAGGTTTCTCTGAGCGACCCTAGCGGTTCCCATCACGTCTGCGCGTGTCCTGTGCGTGCTCACCTCCCTCCCCCGCTCCCCCGCGTGCTGCACCGCTCCTGTCATGTCCCCTTCTGCTCCCACCTGCTCTTGCACACCTGGACTTACGCATGCACTCGTCCAGAAGTCCCTGTTGAGCATTTACTGTGTCAGAAACTTCTAGGGTTCTGTCCAGCATCCCACATGTGCTGGGACTGAACTGGGCTGGGCTACTTGTGCGTTCCTGCCTGTGAGAACTGGCCCGGACCTGGGGCAGACTGAGGCTGCGCTGAGTGACGGCGTGTGGGGCAGGCAGAGGCAGGGCTGGGCGGGGCCTGATGTGCACTTGTCCCTTCCCACTTGCTGCTTCCCATGACCTGCCCTTCCACCTGCTCCTTGCAGGCAGTGTGATGACCGTATCTCACAACTCATTGCACACATTTCAATAAACAGCATGGGCCTCGCACACTGTGGTCGGTAAATATTTGCTGCATGCTCCGTTGTTACAAGGCAACAGCAGGCAGCATCATAGAATCACACAGTGAGAATTCTCCTTGCCCGTCTTCTCCTGTTCAAGCAGCCACATGAAGGTGATTCACTTCGGCCTTCAAGGAAGACGCCCCATCATTCATCAGCGCTCCATCTCCCCACGAGATAGTCACCCACAGACCTTCCCGAATGAAATGATCAATGCAGCCCAGTATCTGCAACCTTCTATTTCAAAATCAAGCATTCGGCCTCATGCTTTAACTTACCAAAAAATATGACACAAGTAATGCTTGATTCTAATAACCATATACCACTCCACAGCTTCCTTCAACCCATAAACTGCAAGAACAAGATGAAAAGCACTTGGAATTGAACATTAAAAGAAATGTACGTGCACTTTGTAAAACGTGCCTTCAGAGCGATTATGCTTTAATAAAGAAAACACAGGGGTGAGTTTTAGTACGGTTTCCATTGCTAGTTGGAAATGTCACATTTGGCAGGTTGATGAACTGCTGTTTCTTTATATACATATTAACTGGCAAGTGGTAAATTCAGTTAACTTGGTTAAAAAAAAAAAAAAACTTGGTAAAACAGGACGCTAAGTACCATCTTTTACGTGGTCCTCTCACTGTCGTGGTTTCTCCCATTGCGGAGCACAGGCTCCGGACGCGCAGGCCTAGCGGCCATGGCTCACGAGCCCAGCCGCTCCGCAGCATGTGGGATCTTCCCGGACCGGGGCACGAACCTGTGTCCCCTGCATTAGCAGGCGGACTCTCAACCACTGCGCCACCAGGGAAGCCCTAAGCACCATCTTCTTTGTAAACATTTTCTTTGTCCTCCCGTTGGTAGTTAAGATGCCTCCTGATAATTTCCATATCATTAAGGATCTTTCTTGTGTCTCCCTGTCCTTCACCTTAGATTCATTCAACAAATGCAAGGTGAATATCCGTTACTGCTTGCAACTGTTCCGGGTGTTTGCCACACACCAGGGAACAAGTCAGTGATTCCTGTCCTCTGGGAACTCACACCCCATTGAGGGAGACACACCAGAGGCAGGTACAAGAGGCTGCCTCTTCTGCCCCAGGCGACTGCAAACACCTTGAGGGTGGGAAGCATGCCTGAGGAAGCCAAAAACAATGAAATAATAGAAAAGTCTTTGAAAGCTCGGCTCCTACTACACGGACAGCATTCCCGGAATTTGCAAATTCTAATAGCTGAGGAGACCTGCACCTGCAGCTACATCACTCACCCCAGGACCCCTGGGCCCCAGGACTCAGGCATCAAAGGCACCAGGCAGCCAGAGCCCTTCCCAGCACATAAGCTGCTCCCTTGCTCTAAGAGGCGAACATCAAAGGCTGAATTAACAGGTCAGAGAGAAAGGAGCTTGAGAACGGCAATGTAATTTCGTTCATTGACCTATTCTTATCTAAAGTCTTCCTGTGATTTACATGAAAATAATTAAGGCTTGGGATGAATATCAATGAGCTTGAAACTCACCAAAAGGGTCTTCACCACCTCTGAAGGCACCAGGAATAAGACGGGCCCTCCCTTCCCCACCCCACCTTTGTCAACTTCCTCTCTTATGCAAGTTTGGGAAACTGACCCCAAGATGGATGGCAGCTCACAGCCCCATGGAGAAGATGGGAACCAAACGGGAGGGCAGGGGTGGGCTTTGCTTCCTAAATGTCCCCTTAGTGCTGTTGAGGGTCCTTTCCTCCCTGAGCCCCTGGTCTCCAGAGAAGAAGGAAGGAAGAAGATGGACTGGGGGTGATTTCCCAGCACAGCACCCACCCCCCACCATGGACCTCCCAGAAAAGGGTGTCATAAGTGTCTCACCTGGAGATCGCAGAGGGGGCTGGGAATTAAGAGCTGTTCAACCCTCTGACTTTCTCAGTACAGTCTTCTATTTCCTATACACTTTTGCTGAAGACATTAGGATCCAGTTTTCCAGATGTCCTCCTTCCTAGCTGACTGAAACCCTTGAGGTCCAGGACACCATGATATATTGTTTCATTTATAAATTTTTTTCTCACTCTTGTCTGGATCCCAGTCTCAACTGGCAGTGAGTTTGGGGCCTCAGATGGGTTGTCTTTTCTTTTGGACAGCATAAAAAGTGGACTCTCCTCTGCTCAGGGCTTGTTACTGGAGGGAACTTGGGTCCACTCGCCTGCCGTGCAGCAAAGCCAATCTGCTGACACCAGTTTGTGGGGAAGGAAAGTACAGCGTTTATTTATAGGGCACCAAGCAAGGAGAATGGGCAGCTCGTGCTCAAAAGACCTGAACTCCTCAATGGCTTTCAGGGAAGGGCCTTTAAAGCAACATTTGGGGTGAGGGTTGGAGGAGGCATGAATTTCTTCTGATTAGTTGGTGGTGAGGTGATAAGGTGATGTTCTGGGGATCTTAATCATCAACCTCTGGTTCCAACCAGTCTGGGGTCCACGTGCTTGTGGTCACCATCCTCCACCTGGGTGGGGTCTTAGTTTCTGCAGAACAACTCAGAGATATGTGTCAGATTATTACGTATATTCCTGGAGGAGGAACTAGATCTCTGTTTTATCCCTGAACTATTTTTTCTTGACTGCTTTTCTTTCATTTCTGCATTCCTTCACTTCCCTAATTAGTAAGTGCTTGAGTCAGCTTGTTGGAACTCAGGAAAGGCCTAGGAGACTGCAGCCTTTTTCTACAAACAAGAAACAGGGGACAATTATTAGAGAAATGGAAATCAAAACTACAGTGAGATATCAGCTCACACTGGTCAGAATGGCCATCATCAAAAAATCCACAAACAATAAATGCTGGAGAGGGTATGGAGAGAAAGGAACTCTCTTACACTGTTGGTGGGAATGTAAATTGGTACGACCACTATGGAGAATAGTATGGAAGTTCCTTAAAAAACTAAAAATAGAGCTACCATATTATCCTGCAATCCCACTCATGGTCATATATCCAGAGGAAAACATGGTCTGAAAGGATACATGCACCCCAATGTTCATTGCAGCACTGTTTATAATAGCCAAGACATGTAAGCAACCTAAATGTCCATCGACAGAGGAATGGATAAAGAAGATGTGATATATATATATATATATATACACACAATGGAAAATTACTCAGCCATTAAAAAGAATGAAATAATGCTGTTTGCAGCAAGATGGATGGACCTAGAGATTGTCATACTGAGTAAAGTAAGTCAGAGAAAGAGATATCGTATGATATCACTTTTATGCGGAATCTAAAAAGAAATTATACAAATGAACTTATTTACAAAACAGAAACAGACTTAGAGAACAAACTTATGGTTACCGGGGGGGAAGGGTAGGGGGAAGGGATAGTTAGGGAGTTTGGGATTGAAATGTACACACTGATATATTTAAAATAGATAACCAACAAGGACCTACTGTATAGCCCAGGGAACTCTGCTCAATATTATGTAACAACCTAAATGGGAAAAGAATTTGAAAAAGAATATATACATGTATATATATAACTGAATCAGTTTGCTATACACTTGAAACTATCACAACATTGTTAATCAACTATACTCCAATATAAAATAAAATGTTAAAAATAAAAAAGAACTGACTTAAACGAATCATGTTAGAAATGTGGGGTCCTCAAATAAAAACTCTTGTAAATTGGAAAAAAAAGAAACAGGGGACATGCAGTGGCTTTTGTACCCAGGAAGGCCTGCAGGGTCCTGCTCAGTTTCAGGCATCCTCCAGAAACTTCTAGAGCCAAATCCCTTCACAGAATGCAGAACTCCAGCCATAAAGAATGCTGTCTCTGGCCATCTCCCAGTCTCCCAGTGCCTTCAGGAAAACCCTGCATTGCCTCAGTTAGCATACCTGGGGCAATAGTGTAGTTTCTAACTTGTGGATCTTGTGGGAATTAAAGGACATGATTCATCTGAAGCTCTTGGCCAGAGCTTGACATAAGTTCTTAAAGAATGTTCACTGTTACTTTTATTGCTGCTACTTGCTCACAAGTGGTGTTGGCTTGCAGATGTGCCACCCATATAGGTTTGTTTCTGTGAAGCAAGGAGATGCCAACAAAGGTTCCCAAGGTACTCCCAGGTGTTCCCTGGAGAATATTCTTGACTCTAACTTAGATCGTGCGAGACGTGTATGAAACACAGAGCTATATGTGCCTTGTAAACGGACATTGTCTACTTTCCTGGTAGATTTTCATGCATTCTTTTTTTGAGGTATTTTATCTCCTCTTTTAAATTCTAAAAGAGCTGGATACACAAAATATATTTTGGAGTTCACATATCTGAAGAAAACCCATCATAACATAGCATTCCTTTTGCTATTATTAATACAGATGTTAATAAAGGAAATAGCACTTGGCACTTATGTAACTGTGCTTTCCATCTTCAGAAGGACTTGCAAGCATTAACCAGTTCTTCCAAGCGTTGCTTCTAGAAAGTCGTAAAGCAAGGTCTCTCCTCCATGGGTCAAAATATCTCAACCCTCCACTCAGTGAACCTCATGCTTTGTTGTTCTTTTTTTGGATTAGTTTGTTTTTAACAGGGGAGAGAGAGGGCTACTTCTTGGCTTTGCATATATTCAATATTTGATGACTTTTAACCACTGAGTCTCCTTACTGAGGAAATATTAACCGAATCTTGAGTCAGAAAATTCTGACTCTAGTGTCTTGCTCCGTTGTCGGGGGAGGTGTTTTGTTCTGTTTGTTTTCACACAAAAAGGACCAGCAACACTGAGCCCGAGGTGACCAATAGAACTTTCCACGTGGTGGAACTGTTCTACAATCTGCAGTCTTGAGTACAGCAGCCACCAGCCATACGCGGCTCCCGAACACTTGAAATGTGGCTGGTGTGTCATCGAGGGACTGAATTTTTTATTTAGTTTCATACGAATACTTTGAACTTAGATTTAAATAGACACACATGGTTAGTGGCTACCACATCGTACAGCATGGCTCTAACACCTGAGCAAGAAGTTGTCTACGTGGAAACAACCTAAGTGTCCGCTGACAGATGAATGAATAAAGAAGATGTGGTCCATATACACAAGGGAATATGACTCAGCCATAAAAAAGAATGAAATAATGCCATTTGCAGCAACATGGATGGGCCTAGAGATGATCCTACTAAGTGGAGTAAATCAGAAGACAAATACCACATGATATCACTTACACGTGGAATCTAAAATACGACACAAATGAACTTATCTATGAAAAAGAAACAGACTCCAGACATAGAGAACAGACTTGTGGTTGCCAAGGGGGAGGGGGGTGGGGGAGGGGTGGGTTGGGAGGTTGGGATTAGCAGATGCAAACGATTATATATAGGATGGATAAACAGCAAGGTCCTACTGTAGAGCACAGGGAACTCTATTCAATATCCTGGGATAAACCATAATGGAAAAGAATATCTACATATGTATAACTGAATCACTTTGCTATACAGCAGAAATGAACGCAAGAAAATCAACTATACATCAATTAAAAAAAAAAAGTCGTCCACACACGTAGGAGGGATTGTGGCCACAAGGAAAGTAATTATATGTCCCTGTTTTAAACTTGGCTTTTAAAATGAGTTTTAGGTCTTTAATAGACATATCTGGTCACTTTAAAAAGTCTCTAGAAAAGTCAGGCTTGAAAACTACTGGACCCCTGCAGGGGGCTTCATGCTCTGTTCAAAGTGACCCTGTGTCCTGGTTGCCTCTGGGTGCGGGGAGTGTATTTGTTGACAAGCAGGCTGCCACAGGCTGGCTAGGTGCCCTGGGAGAACATTCCCTTTCTTCAGGCTCTTCCATAACTGTGTTGCTTTTTTAAACTGTAAAATCTACTGATTTCCTGTTCACCATCAATTTGTTGTTAAGCTGTACTCATAAGTATAAAATATAGAGGATGCCTCAGGGAAGAAAAGCCCAGAGATGCTGTGGGTCTCGGGCTGGAAAGGTAGATCGGACAGAAACAAAACAATACAAAATCTTTGTCCCAGTTGGAAAGGAAACAGCCACAAGCAATTTGGGCCACCGCCAGAATGCAGAACCGCTTGTACCTGAAATGCAAGTCCCATGGAGCAGATGTCAGGAACCCTCAGGAGAGGGGGCACGATGGGGGGGTGACGTGTACCCTCTCAGTAGCATCGTCACAACTGAAGAGGCAAACCGACGCCTGCTGTCAGGTCAGGGGAAATCGGGCTGACAATTCTGACCCCCACCTCCTGGGAAGGTAGAGGCCAGCTCGGAGGCCAGGAGAGAGATGTTGCGCCTGTGCCACTCGGAGAGGGTAAGCAGGCACGCTGTAATTTCTCCTTAAAGCAGGATTCGGGACCAAGCAATTGTGAACAACAGCTAAAGCTGAGATAGAAAGTACTGATTTATGTCAAGGTGTGAGAATTTATAGCTCGCTCTCTATTGAGCCATTATAAGAAATATGCTAAGAGGTAGCAGTTATGCGTTGCACACTCAGTGAATACGGTAGTCACCTTCTGCTGTGTAATAAATCACTCCATTTATTCTCTCTCACCGTTTCTGAAAGCACGTTTCTGAAAGCATCCTTCTGATGCAGGAGGCCTCATCCGGGTGGTTCCGGCCCAGGATTTCTCCTGAGGCTGCAGTGAGATGCCAGCTGAGGCCACAGTCCTCTGACGGTTTGATCGCGGCTGGAGAATCCACTGTGAAGGTGACTGGCTCACAAGCCGGGCACGCTTGGTTTTGTCCACGTCAGCCTCAGTGCACTGCAGCTGGCTTCCCCCAGAGCAAGCCACCCAGAGGCTGCGAGGAAGGGGCAACACGTTTCATGACCTGGTCCTAGAGTCACACATGTTGCAGCTGCTGTGTTCCATCAGGTGAGCAGGCAGCCCTGATTCATGGGAGGGGAACCTCCAGGGGGCGAGGACCATTAGGGGTCATCGTGGAACCACAACGCTACCGCAATGGAAAATGTATTTTTAAGATAAAAGTATAATTGGTGACAACTTGAAGCTACAATGAAATGCCATTTTTTTATACTTCAGATAAGTAAAAATTAAAAGAATAATACTATTCTGAGCTGGCGTGTTGGGGGAGGGAAGGAATTAGGGAGGAAGGGTCTTCTCCCTCAAGGTTGGCGATAAATTAGCACAGTCAACTTGGAGAACAAGGCAGACACCAAAATCTCCATGTGTGTCCCTTCAATCCTGTTACTTGTCCGTCCTCAGCTTCTTGCCCTAGTGAAGCACCCAAGCGTGTGTACAAAGAGGTGCAAACCTGAATGCTCCTGCAGCTTTTTTTTGTAATAGTTACAGATTAGAAATAGGTAGTTTCTTCATAGGTGACTGGTTGAAAAGCTATGGTACTGTGTGGAGATCATACATCTCTGAATATACTAAAAATCCCTTATTTATAGACTCTAAACAGTTCATGGTATGTGAATCATATCTCAGTAAAACTGTTAAAAAAAAATAGTAGATCAACAGAAGGGACTACACACAATGCAGCTGTAAGAAAAAAACTATTGAAGATGATGAAGAATCTGCCTGGGACCTCATAAATGAAAAGACAAAATGGAGAGTGTGGTATGTTTAATATGCTGCCTTTGGGGCAAAGGGGGTAGAAAATAACAAGATGTATTCATATTTGCTTATACCTGCATGAAGAAATACTGGAAGGAGACACAAGAAACAAAAATGAAGTCGGAACAGATGGGAGAAGAAAGAGGGAGACCGGGATGGGGTCATAAAAAGGCATCATGACATATATCTTTGTTCTGTCGTTTTGATTTTGAACCAAGTGTATGTGTGACCTAATGAAAAACACAATAAAATAATAAACTACCATAAAATTCCTGCAAGTTCTATTTCTGATTCAGTTACATGCTCTGCAGTCTTAGAAATACTATGGTACTTTCTTGATTTTCAGTTTTTTCTTCTGTAAAGTGGTCTCTGATCCCTTGGCTGTCACTGAGAATGTCTCCTTAGGGCACATACACCTGGCAAAATGTTTGCCTGGCTGTCCCCCCAGCCATACTCCACCTGTTACCTGGATCGCAGGTCTGGTGTCTAGAGAGCACGGAAGCCTCCGAGCACTTGATCCACAGAATGTCCCACCACATGACTGCGGGGGGTGAGGGACCTCGGTGACTGAGAGCAAGGGTCCGTCTGGTCCCACAGATAAAATCAGTAAAACTGGAAATGGGAGGAAACACAACTTTGCAACAGCAAGAGGTGGCTAGAAAAGGGCGGGAGTCAAGACAGCTGGGGTACGAGGGTGACAAGGCAGAGACACGCAGATAACTCACGCCATCATCTCAGATTCAGGGTTGACTGTGGACCTGGACAGGATAACAGAGCAGCAGAGACCCTCCCGGGGCTCTCCCTGCGGCCGGTGCCCTGCCCCTGCCTGCACATCGCCTGCATCCCTGACTCCCCTGCACTGCAGCACCCACTGGATCACGGCTGCGCCTCCAAAGGACTCCTGTTCACAGCAGACATGTAGCGGAGGGACAGGGCACTCTCGCGTGCATCAGCACGGTGACAGCAGAGTCCTTAGTTAGCGCCGATGCGGAAGGAAGCAGGGCCGTGAATGGAAAGAGGAAAGAGGTGTGGGGAGGCCTGGGGGGCACCCCTGAGAGGGCAGCTGAGAGGCAGGAAGAAGGCCTGGTGCCCGAGAGGAGCTCGGAGGCCAGCAAAGGCTACATTTGCCTGGTTGACACTTAATACTTGGAAAGCTGTTGAGTTTCATTTTCCAGAAGGCGTGCTGAACTGGAATTAAAAGGAGGAGGCGCACGGGTGCCTGGAAAGAACGTTCTACGGGGGCTGCGACACCAGACAGGCTGGCTCCTGGTGCAGGGGGCTTCCCGCCACTTGGCACAAGCAAGCCGGGACGTCAGCCTGCTGTCAAGGAGGCCCAGCTGCAGTGTCCACCCCCGGATGCAAATAAGCATCGCCAGAGGAGCTCATCACACATCAGCTTCCCGAACCTCATCCCTGGGGACCCAGGAGGCTTTGGTGCAGTGGTGCGGGAGCTGGCACTCGGGAGACACTTCGATAAATAATCTAAAAACGGTTCACTTCAAGGTATTATTTTCTCTAGAGTTTGCCCTGTCCCGTGGAGAGGTCAATTCTAATAATCCTTTCTATCTCTTTCCAGGGGAGAAAAGGACTTGGTCCTGCCACCTTTGTTTGTCTCCGTGCCATTTCTCATTGACTTCTGTATGTCATCCCAGCCCCACAGGAGGACACAGGGCACCAGAGCACTCTGCAGGGGAGCCCTGCGGTCACCCGGGCACAGGCTCTGCTGTGGTGCAGTGCCCTCCCTCGAAAGGACGCCTGTCCTCCTCCAAGGCGGCTTGTCATTGCCCCTGGCAGCTGGACACAGTGCTGGGACCAGGGGACCAGGGCCTGCATCTTTTGTGACCTGACCCCTGGGCACATCGCCAGACTTCCCTGAGCCCCCGTTTTCCACCTGCAAACGAAAGCAGTTGCAGGAGGTGATTTTTCAGAAGCAATTCAATTAAATCTGAAACGATAGTAACTACCATTTTCCGAGTACTTACCATATACAAGGCACACAAGGGGTCTTTCTCTAAAATGCGTGTGAATATATTTATATGCACGTGTGTGTACACAATGTGTGCGCACATCCATGCATGCGTACATGCACACGCATGTGTGCTGTGTGTATACATACCATATTGGGGTAGATACACACACCTGTGTATGTAAGTATATATGCATATATATGTGTGTGAAATAAAATTCACATTTTATGGCAAGGCAAGAAAAATTTAAACATACAAAATCTTCCTTGCCCTTTGGCCTCCTCTCTCCCCATGCTGTGCCTTGTGTGTCTGCATTAGGCATCGACCAAACCTCCCCCACGGGCAGAAATCAATGTTAGGACCAACCTTCTCCCAGGGCCGAGACAACTCCTTAAAGATAACGTTCCTTCTTGATCTCGTAAGGGGCCACGATGACACTTAGATCTGGACTGTGTAAACTGTCAATAATATGTCATTGGCTGTCCAGCCCTCTGTCTCAAAAAACGTATATAACTGTGCTTGGACTGCAAACAGGCGGGACGATTCATGGGACTTTCTGAGATGCTGTTCCCAGGTTAGAAGCCTCAAACGTGGCATGAATAAAATTTTCCATTTTTTCTTAAATCAATAGATTAATTTTTCATCGACATATGTAGACACACATGCGTATAAGTATATACACACCAAGATACTGGTGCACGTGGACATACACCTATGGCTGTGTGTACATGTCTATTTATTTCTCTTCCTTACAGTAGCCCCCAAGTCGTCATTATTCTTGTTTTGTGGCTCGGAAGGTGAAGCCCCAAGCCCGCGGGCCTCTTCAGGAAGGTCTCACGGCTGGTGAGCAGCTGAGCTCCTAGTTTGGAATCACCTGCCCTGGACTCCCTTCCTTCCAGGCTCCCTTGCACTGTCCTCCTTTGACAGCCGGGTCGAACTGTGGGGCTCCTTAGAAAGCGCCGGGGTCTGCACCCCGCTGTCTCAGGGGCTCCCGGGCTCAGCCTCACAGACACACACCCTGCAGCCCATCTCTTGCAGCTGGCTTCAGACTGCTCTGTCCTCCCCTTGTCCTCAAGGAGACAGCAGAGGACCCCTTTTTTTGTGCCCACCTGCCCTTGGACCACTGACTTTAGTCTCCCTTGGCTAGACACCTCCCGGCCCCAGGCTCCCCTGCCTGACCTTCCCTACCCACCTGTCACTGCACAGGAAGAGAAGTTGAGCTGTCACTCTAGTCTGTCTGACAGTGGCAGCACCCAGGAGAGCTCTGGAGTTTTCCACGAGGAACCTCTCCCTCCCCAAAACAACTCCAACTAGACACCGAATCTAAATTGAAGCAGTGGTCTTGCTACAGAAGTGCAAGTTCAAGGCAATCTCTATATCTAATTGGCAAAGATCAGAGTTTGATTACATACTGGATGGACGAAGATGTGAGGAACAGCCCCTCATACACAACTGGTGAGATTGCAAATTGATTACACCTCCAAGGAGAACGATTTGACAGGATCTATCTAAATGTCAGAAGCACATACCCTCTGAGCCACCTATTCTACTTGTAGATATTCAGCAGCGTAGTCATTTCCAACTGCTTCTGTAACAGATGACCACAAATGTGGTGTCAAAAATAACGCAGATGTATCATCTCACAGTTCTGTAGCTCAGAGAGTCAGAAGGCTCAGCTCATGTATCTGCTCCGGGTCCCACGAGGCTTAGATCAAGGGGGTGGCGGCCTGACCTCTTACGCAGAGGCTGTCGGGGGGAATCCAGCGCCAGGCTCACCCAGATTGTCAGCAGAATTCAGTTCCACGCGACCGTGGTGCCGAGGGCCCCGCATCCTTGCTAGCAGTGGGCCAGGGTACATTCTCGGCTTCTAGAGGCTGCCCGCGTTCCCCAGCTCAAGGTCCCCGCCACCTTTACAGCCAACAGTGGTGGGCGGAGTCCTTCTCACGATTCACATGTCTCTGGCATCTCCTCATCTCTACCACCTCCAGCTGGAAAAAAATCTGTGCCTTTAAAAGGCTGATGTGATTAGGCTGTGCACCCAGGGAATTCAGGACCATCTCCCTTTCTTAAGGTCTAGACCATAATTCCATCTGCAAAGTCCTTTTGCTGTGGAATGTAACGTATTCACAAGTACCAGGGATTAGAGCACGAGCATCTTGGGGGATAGGAGTGGGGGGGACCGTCTGCCTACCACAGCCTCACTTGTGCAAAATGGTGTATCTACCAGAATATTCTTTGCAATAACAAAACAATGGAAACAACCTAAGTGTGAAGCGGTAGACGGCAGTTTATAAATTGCAGTTTATACAGTGGAATACTATGCAGTTGTTAAAAAAATGAAAATATCCCATTTTTGTATTTGGTGCAAAAAGGAAACATATAAAGGCTGCTAGTTGTCTGAAGGAAGAATATATAACTGTGTTATATATTTAACATACTATGCATGTTCCTGTGTGTATATAAATGTATAAATGCCACACAATATTTTTTGGAAAAGATCCACAAGAACTGTTGACAGTGGTTGCCTAGAGAGAGAGGAGCTGGGATCCTGGAGGACAGAGCTGTCAGGACCTCAAGGTGAAGGGCCCGGAGCAGGGGGTGGGGCACAGGGAGGCTCTGCCCCCGCTCACGGAGTTTGGGAAGCTCATCTCTCTGTGCCTTAACCTCTTAACCTGTTCATCTTCTAACCTTCATCTCTCTGGCCTCATAGCCTCCCTCTGTGAGTCGGGATGATAACAGCATTTCCCTCTGGAGTGGTTGGAAGGCTTAGATGAATGAATGCGTGTAAAGGTTTGGAGCAGGACCCGGCACAGAGTAGATGCCATACACGTGTTTGCTACCATGACCTGTTCACATAAATGAATGAAACGTGGAGGGTGTGGGGAGACCACGGCTACACCCAGCAGCTTCCCTGCGGAATTTTGGGCCCTCCTGCTGACGTGCCACCTCAGGGTGAGGCTCAGAGAAGGGGGTGACTCACCTAAGTCACTGGGGGACATAGGAATGTGGGTCGCCGTGGGCCAGGCCAAGTAGGGTCTCCTAGCTTTGGATCTGATGGCCCGTCCCCTCCCCCATCAGTAGCAGGAACAGGTACCCGAGAGGCAGTGAGCCTCTGCGCTCTTCTCATCGGCGAGGGCTTCCCTGGGGTTTTAGTAGCCGTAATAGCAATTTTCAGGAGAGGACAGGTCAACCCAGGGTCTCTTTCCTGCTTCTCCTCACGTACTCCTCTTGAATGGCTCTGGGTCTCAGGGTGTGTGGGCCAGATCTACCTGAACGGGTTCTTTAACGTCCCTCCGTCCGGCGTGGCAGCCTTGCAGTGGGAGGATCCGCACAGCCCGAGCCTGAGGCTCTCAGGTTCTGTACAATTTTCTGAAGCTCTGAGAAATGGCCTCAGAGAAATACAAGAACCTTTTTAGAAGCAGTTATAACTGCCTGCCAAGGAAAGTTCTGGGCCATGATCCTTTAGGCGGAAAATCCAGACATTCCCATGATTAACCAAAAGGGAAGTAAGGGAAACGGAAATAAGGAATTTGTACTAAATCACTCTGCTTGGAGCAGATGCTTCAGTCTTGGCAATGGTTTCTCGGCACTAGTTCTACCAAAGGAAAAAAAGAAATAACGTGCTGAACATTTTCTTCACCTTTTCTCTCTTTCTCCTTATTTCTTAGTTTTTCTCCTAAAGGCCAAACATATCATCCAAGCTGCCTCGGGAAATACCTGCCTTGCCCGCAGAAGCTGACACGGCCTTGCTGAAAACGAAGCAAGTTGGTGGAAGAGGAAAGACCTCGGCCGACGGGCATCCTGGTGACCAGCCCAGAAGGGACGCACGCCCCCTGGAGGCCCCATGACGGTCTGTGCAGAAGCAGACGCCGTCGCCAAGCCTGAAGGACTCTGCTCCTTTGTTTTCTCTCTTTGGCTGCACATTTTACTGCAGCCTGTGCTGAATTATTTACCTGGGGTGGACGCAGGAAAAATATGGAGAATTCCGCACCTTGGGGGCACTGAGGACATAAGAGGACATGCACCGCAGTGCACTTTCCAGCTGGGAAGCAGGAGACAGGGTCTCTTCTTAAAATCTTACCGAGGCACGGGTACAGTCAATGGGTATTTGTGGAAGTGGGGCTCTTGTCACACTGTCAACATGTAGTAGCCATCCGCCAGGATGTGCCCAAGCCCTGGGGACCCACGGCAGGCCAGGCAGAGGGGCCACTCCATCTCCCTACGGGGTGTGAGTTCCTCCATGGCAGAACCCACTTGGTAAAGAAAGGGCCTGGATTTTGCCCACAAAGTTGCTAAACAGAATGAGACATGGCCTCTGAACAGTGCTCCATGGGAACGAGACATGAACCCCGGGGCCCCTGTGCTCAAAACGCCCTGTTGTTTCTAATTAAGTCGACTTACCTGCGCCCAGATGCCCACCACTGGTGGATCAGGGGTGCCTGAAAAGCTCTGTTCTGGAAAACTTAACACAGCTTCCAAAGACTCATCAGCCTCGCCAGCCGTGAGACGCTGCTTCCTTTTGACTGATGAACAGCAGCTGGTGCTATTTTTGGTCCCATTTCCAATGTTTGCCCGACGTGAGCTAAATCACTAATGTTATGCTGGGGTTTTGAGTTATTTTCTCTGGAAGCTCTGTGCTGTGGGCTGGATGGGAGGTGCTAGCGGACGGGGTCCGGGGGGGTGCCTCGGGGGATGCAGAGAGTTGAAGGGCGCAGCAGACGGGACCCCCGCTCCTCTGCTCGATAGCCAAAGAAAAGTCAAGTCCTGCTAAGAGTTACGTCCAGAGGGCAATGCTAGTTTTCATCCTACATCTCACAACATTCTTTTTTATTTTTCACTGTGCCAATAAGGAATATTTATTGTGTGCTTATTACATGTCAGACATTGCTGGCATTATTTTTAGAATTTTTATTGGAGAATAGTTGCTTTATTTATTTAGTCTGTTAGTTTAGCATATATGTGGAACCTAGAAAAATGGTACAGATGCACCATTTTGCAAGGCAGAAATAGAGATACAGATGTAGAGAACAAATGTATGGACACCAAGGGGGGAAAAGCAGGGGGAGGGTGGTGGTGGGATGAATTGGGAGATTGGGATTGATATATATACGCTAATATGTATAAAATAGATAACTAATAAGAACCTGCTGTATAAAAAATAAGTAAATAGGGCTTCCCTGGTGGCACAGTGGTAGAGAGTCTGCCTGCCGATGCAGGGGACACAGGTTTGTGCCCCGTTCTAGGAAGATCCCGCATGCCGTGGAGCGGCTGGGCCCGTGAGCCGTGGCCACTGAGCCTGCGCGTCCGGAGCCTGTGCTCCGCAATGAGAGAGGCCACAACAGTGAGAGGCCGGCGTACCACACAAAAAAAAAAAAGTAAGTAAAATTCAAAAAAATATATAAATGCAAAAAAAATATTCTGTTACTTTATACTTTACATACAGCATTCATTTTTCTTTAATTTTTTAAAAATTTATTTTATTTAATTATTTTTGGCTGCATTGGGTCTTTGGTGGTGCGCGCGGGCTTTCTCTAGTTGCGGCGAGTGGAGGCTACTCTTCGTGGCGGTGCACAGGCTTCTCACTGCGGTGGCTTTTCTCGTTGTGGAGCACAGGCTCTAGGAGCACGGGCTTCAGTAGTTGTGGCACGTGGGCTCAGTAGTTGTGGTGCATGGGCTTAGTTGCTCCACAGCATGTGTGACCTTCCCGGACCAGGGCTCTAACCCGTGTCCCCTGCATTGGCAGGCAGATTCTTAACCACTGCCCCACCAGGGAACTCCCAGCATTCAGTTTTGACTGAATGGAGATAAGGGAGATAAGGTTTATGATGAAAAATACGGACTTGCCATAGAGTTATTCTTGTTGCCTTTATTTAGAATCAGACTACCTGTGTTTGAATCCCTGCCTGCACGTTCGCCATCTCTGTGGCCTTCAGCACTTAACGTACACAAACTCTCCAGACCTCATAGCAGGTGCTCTAAGTATCCTCATTGTACAGACTGAACAACAAAGGCTTAGGAAAAGTAGATGATTTGTTCAGGATCACAGAGTTAGTGAAGAATTTGATCCCAGGCCGTCTGAGTCTGAAAAGAATGTAACCAGCATGGGTCCTGGAACAGTTACAGTTACAGACACGCCCTGTCTTAGTCCCCTGGGGCTGCCATGACAAAGTACTGGCTGGGGGGCTTAAAAAATAGAAATTTATTTCTCACTCCTCTGGAGGCTGCAAGTCCGAGATGAAGGTGTCAGCAGCGTAGCTCCTCCTGAGGCCTCCCTCTTTGCTGTGCAGACGGCTGCTCTCTTAATGTGTCTTCACATGACCTTCCTCCTGTGGCTGCACTTCCCTGATGACTCTCTGTGTGTTCAAATTTCCTCTTCTTATGAGGACGCCAGTCAGATTGGATTAGGACCCACCCTGATGGCCTCATTTTAACTTAATTACCACTTTAAAACCCTGTCTCCAAATATAGTCACATCCTGAGGCACTGGGGGCTAGGGCTTCAACATATGAATTTTGGGAGGACACAACTTAGCCCCATTTCTCCGATGAGGAAACCAAGGCACAGATCAGTTAAGTCACACAGAGAGCAGCGGTGGGAGCAGCATTTGGATGCGGGCAGAACAGTTCCAGTGTCGCACTGTTACCTCCACACCAGCCCCTCGTGCTGGGTCAGACCATCCCTTTACGTCTTTGAGGCCACGACACTGGACGTTAGAAAAAGAGGATGCTGGGACTTAGGAGGGCTGGTAGAGTCTAGCATCGGCACCCTATACCCAAGGCAAGAACAAGAAGGTGCCTCAGGAGATTAAGTGCCTGATCCAAGTCTGACAAGAAGGTCTGCAGGGAGAAGAGAGGTTTCCAGAAAGCAAGCCCTCCGGGTCAGCTTCTTCCAAGGGGCCCAGGTATTCAGACCTTAAAACCTGGTCCTGCTGAGAGCTTAGGCTGGAGTCAGACGGGGTTTCTACCAGCCTCGGGGCTGACGGTGAGTGTGGCCTGAGCTAACGAGGTTCCAAGCCCTGTGCGCGATGCCCGTCGACCACGGTGCGCTCTCGTGACAGTGAGCCCACGTCCCAGGCCCCCTTCCGGTGCAGCCGAAGGAGCTGGGAGAGCGGCGATGCCCAGGCTGTGAGGAAGTGGCTTCAGGCTGCGGCCTCGAGCCTTGATCTGAATCACAGCCTCCCCGGGAGTGAGGAACCCGAGGCTGACTCTCCTGCTTCCAACCTTCCCGGGCTGCAGGCAGAGCCAGATCTGCTGAGAAGCTTAAAATTCCAGATGGCTTTCTTCTCTCCAGTGGTTTGCAAAAGCTGTGAGTTTGAAAAGAAACAAACCCAAACTCTGAGAGCGAGAGGGGGCAGTGGGCCGTGGCGGGGAGGTGTGGGGGGAGGAGGTTGATGGAATTTTCTCAACAAAGAAACAAGTGGCTCAGGCAGTGTCCCAGCCTTACTCTTGCACTGAGGGGACAGCAAGATTGCTTTGGCCTGGAGCCGAACTAATCCTCGTTTCCTGCCTTGGAATCGCAGTGGGCCGGAGCAAGATGCTGGTCCACGCAAGAGAAGGAGGCAGCCCCCTGGGGGCTGTCCCCGAGGGCCGTGAATTGCGATGGGACCTCCCTGTGCCCCGGACTGAACAAGAGGCGTCCCGCCTGGGCTCTAGGCAGAGCGGGGTCTCCAGATGATTGCCTCGTGGCCCAGGGGAGGCCCTGTATCTCCTTCCCCGGAGGAGCACCTCCTCATCTAGGAAGCCAGGCTGACGAGACCAGCACTGCCCACGCTTCCTGACACTGGCAGCTCTAAATAGGATGGAGTGAGTGCAAGAGACTCATGAAAATAACGCAAAGGTGTTCCACAAGATGCTCCTGTGACATGGTGCACATCCTCCAGGAATGCAGCACCGCCATCTGGGCCTCCCCACGTACCCGGTGCAAGCTGCAGGGCCCTAAACAGTTTATGCTGCCTGAAATAGTCAGCAAATACTATTGTCGCGAGCTCAGGGCCGTGCATTTTCCTTTATTCTCTCCCATAGGAAGTGGGTAAAAATAATGACACAGAATAAGATTATTATAATCACAAGCTCCATCAAACCAACAAACATTTATTGAGAAGCAACAAGATATAAGATCAGGCTATTTACTGCAGAAGACTCCAGAATAGAAGTGGCTTGCGCTACACCCATTTGTCCATTCTTCCTTTATTCAGTCCATAAGCATCTGTTTATTACCCACTGTCAAGCACAGTGCCGAGTTCTGGGGCCTCACACACTGTGATACAATCATACGTGAACATGATAAATGATTTGATAGATGAACAAAGTACCAAGGAAGAATACAGAAGGGAGTTAATCCTGACTTAGGAAATCAGAGAAAACTTCCTGGAGGAGGCAACACTTGAGCTGGTCTTAAGTGATGCTGGACTTTTAACACCTAGAGACAGAGAAGAGCTGTGCAGACAGAGGGAAGTGTCAACACGAGCAATGAGTCAGGAGGGCCCCTGGTGCCTGTCGGGGAAGAGCAGGAGATAAGACAAGAGCTCAGGGCTTCCCTGGTGGTGCAGTGGTTGAGAGTCCGCCTGCCGATGCAGGGGACACGGGTTCGTGCCCCGGTCCGGGAAGATCCCACGTGCCGCGGAGCGGCTGGGCCCGTGAGCCATGGCCGCTGAGCCTGCGCGTCCGGAGCCTGTGCTCCACAACAGGAGAGGCCACAACAGTGAGAGGCCCGCATACAGCAAAAAAAAAAAAAGACAAGAGCTCAGGGTTTTCAGTCTGCCTCAGCTCCCCCCATCCTCCAGCCCCTCGCTGGACCCTCCTTCTCTCTTTCCCCAGATTCAGCTCTGCCCCAGTTCCCGCCACAGGCAAGAGGTGAAGAAAGGAATCGTTCACCCCACTGCCCTCCACGGGCCCTCACCTGACTTTGCATCACTACCTCCCCAGAAACTGAGGGGCCACGTGGGTGCCCCTCGGCTCCCAAAACTTGTCCCGGCTTTCTGGACGCCCCAGCCCTGGGCCTGCCTGGGTCCAATTTGCTGTTCCCTCTCTGCCACTGCTTCAGGCCTCTCAGAGTGGAGCAGGTGAGAGCCTGATCTTGGAGAGATGGCAGTGGGTGGTCCTGAAGCAGATTCTACTTCCCTGGCCAGGAATTGAACCTGGGCAGCCTGAGTGAAAACCAGGAATCCTAGCCGCCAGTCCACCGGAGGCTAGAGGTGAGAAGCAGAGCCGCCCTGGCTCTTGTGTCCTTATGAAAACAAGAATTTTTCAAGGAGACAGAAGCTGTAAAAACAGGTACAAAGTTCATTATTAGAGACACAGTACAACATGCGGGAGAGCACACAGAGAAGTAGTTTATTTATTTAAGACAGGAATACACACTCAAAGAAGGATGCGGGCATCCTCCCTAATGAGGAGGAGAGCAGTAAAGCCATGGTTAAGTCACTTATATGGGGCGGGTCTTCCAGTCTCTGTTCTCCCCTGGCCAATCATCTCACTTCCTTTCCCACATCTGACCTGCCCTAGGGCCCTCCCCTATATGCGTGCGCATCTTTTTGCCAAGCTGGATGCCAGTGCAGAGGCCTGTGGGAGGTTTGACATCACCTATTATGGGGTGGCACTCCCTCCTTTTTGACCCCTGAGGAGCCTTCCTGCGCATGTGCAGTTGGGGAGGTTTCCCTGACCTCAGGAGTGGTAGATGTGGTCGTCTAATCTCTTTGCTCCGGCAGAGCTCAGCTCCTGCCATTAACTTGGTCCTGGGAGTGTCGTTGGAACACAAAGCTTCACTTTCCTCTGCTTGACGAGCTCCAGCTGCCTAGCCCGGGGGGCCCGTCTCCCTCCTACCTCAAGCCCACCTGTGCCCCTCCTTAGAGCACAGACCTGGGGCAGTGTTATGCTAACGGAGGAGCAGTTTCTTTCCTCCCTTTTGCCAAGTCCCCCACAAGGGACAGGTGAGGGAAAAAGCCCTGTGCTCCCCACACATGCCATGCTGATCTCCATCCCAGATTGACAGCATCTCATAGACAGATCTTAGGAGCCATGGAGGGGATCTGGGCAGGGCAGGTGCACTTTCTGAAGATGACTTGGAGTCCAGGGCCAATAGATCAGGGTCGGGGAAGGAGGGAGCAGGCAGTAAGGCAGTCTGGAGGCTTCCGCGTTATCCAAGGGAGACGTGGTGAAGAGCTGTACTCAGAAAAGCCAAATGGCACGGAAAGAAATGAAGACGTGAGAGAGGCGTCCTGGCATTGCCACGGCCTGCGACTGGCAGATTCGGGGGAGGCAAGGGTTACAGACCAAGCTGAGGTTTTTGAGGCTGGAGGATGTTTGTACTAATAACTGAGTAAGGAAAGAAAGGGAAGGAGGAAAGCCTGAGTGTGTGTGTTGTGGGGAGAGGGGGCGAGGCAGCAGGCAGTTTGGCTGGGGCCCAGCTGAGGTGGAGCGGGTCTCGGCCGTGCTCTGGAAGAGGCTGCAAGGTTGGTTGGATGGCCCACCTGGGGCCATTGGTTCTCCACACTCCGTACAAGGTCGAGCCACAGGCCGGGCAGGAGGAATGGGGGAGGCCAAGGTCGCTGGGCTTCAGCACTGGCGGTACCACGTCCCTGCCCTCGGCCTACCACTCAGAGGGAGCTCCCAGCAAAGTCTGGTGTCCGAGAAGGCTGCCCAGAGCTCTGTGACCCCAGACCAGACCAGAGCCATTTCTGCCCATCACGGATGTCTGTCTTGCAGAGTCACATTCAGCACTCTGGGATTTTCCTATGGACTCCAGTGTGAAACTACAATTCTGGATAATGAAACCTCTTTCAGGGAGACTCTGGAAAAATGGTGAGTCACCATTGGGTTGGTCCACATGGCATGAGGGCCAAAATTCCTCAGCAAATCCTAAAAGACGGCAGGTTAGAAGCAGACAGAGTACTGAGTTTTGCTGAAAGTGGGCTGGATGGGACAGGCGTTCTTATTTCTTCCCGGGGCTGGTTGTCGCCCATAGTGTTTGTCGCCATTCGGCCTCAGACAGCAATGAGTCATCTGAACTTCCTGCTTCTCGGCCTGAGCACATGGCCTGAGGGAGATGGGAGGACCTTAGCTTTCCTTTCCATCTTGAACACGTGCCCATGGGTGAACGTCCAGCTCAGAATTGAAGGTAGGGGAGGCGAACTTTCTCCCCACTCCCTGCCCTGGCCCCTGACTGTCCCCCAGGACTGCGTGCTTTCACCAGTCACCAGCCTGGAACAGTCTGCCCTGTGGCCCCAGCTCCCCAGGTGTGGTCTTTGTCCTCCCATGTGCCCCGTCCCCCCACCCCCGGGGTCCATATCCCTTGTATTATTAGTCAGCTAGGGTAACAGGGAAGAACAAACCTGACTCCACATTGGACTTTTCTTTTACATTAACCTTTGTGTTCTATTGCTTTTGCTATAAGTTAAGAATGTTGCCTGTAGCCTGAAATATACAGGGTAGCCCATTCTCAAGGCCCTGACCTTTAAAGGTGTAACACTTTCCATTCATATAGAGATATAAAGCTGCAGAACAGAGAATAACATTTGCCTTGTTGGAGGTTTACAGGGACATGGTGACCTGACCCACGTGGCTGAAGATTCCCGCACCAAGAATACCGCACCAACGAACCCAACCACACTTCCCCTGCTTTTAGTATAAAAGGATCCTGAATTATTTCTCAAGTAAGATGGTTCTTCGGGACACTAGTC
Source organism: Aethalodelphis obliquidens (assembly GCF_003676395.1). Classification (NCBI taxonomy): domain Eukaryota; kingdom Metazoa; phylum Chordata; class Mammalia; order Artiodactyla; family Delphinidae; genus Aethalodelphis; species Aethalodelphis obliquidens. The sequence continues at coordinate 1,754,916 of NW_020838031.1, forward strand.
CAGCATCTTCTCCGACTGCTGTCTTTTTGAATAAAGTCACTCTTCCCTGCCCCAAGGACTCATCTCCTGATTTACTGGCCTGTCGAGCGGTAAGCACTGCAAGCTTGGACTTGGTAGCGCAAGGTGTTGGTAACAGAGAACCCCAGACCGGGTGACAACAGAAATTGACTCTCTCACAGGTTGCGACACAGAAGTCGGAGACCAAGGTGTCGGCAGGGTTGGCTTCTCCCCGGGGCTGAGAGGGAAGTCTACCTCGGGGCTCTCCCGTAGTTTCCGGGGATTTGCTGACCATCCTTGGTGCTCCTTGGCTGTGGAAGTAACACCCTGATCTCTGCTTTCATCCTCATGTGGTGTTTTCCCTGTGTGCATGCCTGTGTCCAAATTTCCCCTTTTTATAAGGACACCAGTCATACTGGATTAGGGGCCCAGCCTCGTCTTAATGAATGACATCTGCAACAGCCCTACCTCTGATTAAGGTCACATTCTGAGGTACTGGGCGGAATTCAACATGTGAATTTGGGGGCTCACAATTCAACCCATAACAGCTCTCCTCTCTCTCTTTCAAAACCTTTTCTCAAAGCCCTCATTCCCAGCAGGAATAAAGGGTTGCTAACAGCCACAGTGCCCCAGTCCTTCCCAGTATTTGCACACTAAAGGGGGACCAGAACTTTCCAGCTGCTGGAGGAAGCTCCAGGTTGGAAACTTAGGCACCTGTCAGGGCTTATCTGAGCTTTGGGGAGCGCCAGAAACCTTAATGCACCAGCACGTTGCTACACCAGCTGTGCTTCCCTTCTCTGGAGACCTTAGAGGCAGGACCCACATCCAGGATTATTTCCCCTGAGAGAATTTCAGCCAATCCTGGGTTCAGATGTTTGCTGGTCTATCCACTTAAAATATCCCTTTGAGTAAATATGATTCAAAGAAGTCTTGGAGCTTTGGTCAGTGTAAAAGAACAAATAATCTGTTCCTGGAGTTTTCTGCTAATAAAACAGTTTCCCCTTCTTCTTCTAAACTGCCTTCCTGCTCGGTACCCTTCTCGGACCCCCTCAACCATGAGATTTCAGAAGGACACCCTGTGGTTCGGGGCAAGGAACTTGCATCTAGCAGCAGCTGTCATCTTAACTCAGAAGGCCGTCTTCGGAGACATGGCTTGTGTGATGCCTGCGGAGAGCCCAGCCCCAGAGGGCCTTGCTAGAATTTCTACGCGGACCAAGACCAGTTTGCTGAGCACCCCCCGCCATCTCCAAAGGAAGGTCCAAATTCTCTATGGGGAGGGGGGATTTGGGGTGGCATCAGTGCTGGAAGGCACAGCTGGGGATTCATCTTGAAGCCACATTTGCATAGCAAACACAATGGTTTTGCGTGCAGAATATTCTTCTTTGTCTGACAGGTGTTTATGGAGGGAGTTCAAGGCCACAAGAGCTTTGGTGGAGCGGTGGACCCCTCTTCAAACTGGGCTTTCTTCTCAGTCTCCAGCTCTTCCCTGAGAGCCTGAGACCCAGAGTCACAGCTGCCTCTCACAGTCAGACCGATCGACTGTTCCCACGCCGTTCTCCCCTGCCCTTCACCACCTTTTGCAGGCCACAGCCAGGCCCATGCCTAAGAGTGTGGACACGGCGTAAAGGGCTGGTCCCTTGGACCCCCGCTGAAGGCATTCCTCCACAGGTCACCTTCCTGCTTCCTGGGAAGAAATGCATTCTAGATCTCTACCCTCTGTTCTCAAACTGCGTGTCTCTGGCATCTTAAACTGGCTTTGCCCAGTTTAGGTTTGCCAGTCAGCTTCTTATTTCCACTGACTAGGAGCCCCACAGGACGTGGCCTGTAAGCCCCTTACTCTGCAAGCAAGAGCCCAAGGAGCACGAGGCAACCCATCTAAAGCTGGGACACTGCTCACCGGTCCGTCCCAGCTCTCTGAGACTTGGACTCGGTGACTGCAGCCACCCCAGTTTTCTCAAGTGTAAAATGGGGATCAGAATAGCATCCACCCTGCAGGTCGTAGGGATGATGAAATGGGGGCAGCCCCGGAGAGCCCCCGGTGGAGGGCCTGCTGTGACACCGACGCTGAGTCATCATCACTGAATGCCACCGCTGCTGTCAGGGCGGTTCACACGCTCGACACGGCCGTGCCAGAGCCTTAGGGACGGGGACCTCCAAGAGCATGCAGTTCTGACCGGGTTCCCTGCAAGGCAGACCCTGAGCCAGGTTCCTGGGCACGGTTGTTTGTTTGGGTGTCGACCCAGAGCAGGAGTGTGGGAAGGAAGGCACATGGCGGGGGGGCCCTCTGGGAAGCTGAGGCTCCACCCACCCACTTCCCCATCAGCGTGGCTCCTGGGGGCTTTGAATCCCCCAGACTTCAAACTCAGGGCATCAGTCAGGGTCTGGGGTAGAAAGCAGAAGCACACAGGCCTGCGGCAAAACTCCAGGGTGGGCCGGTGGGCGCTCCAGGGGCGACCGCTGCAGGGCCTGAGACCCGGAAATGAGGCCACCATCCCCACAGCCACTGAGTGTGTACATGGGTGAGCCCTTACTTCCTTATTTTAGTTTATTTGCCTTATCTTGTTTTACGAAAGAAATACACGATCATAGTAAAATTCAAATCATTATAAGATTGTCAGATGTAAACCAGGTACAAGATGCCTCTCTTATCCAAACCTTTCTTCCCACTCTCTGAAGGACCTCCATTTCACAGTTTCTTGCATTCCTTTCTCAGTGCTCTATGCACATAAAAACACAAATACCTATGTCTACCCGCTTTTGTTTTACCCCAAATGAATTCCAACCATACATACTGCTCTTCTCGTGAGATAGCATCTCCAGACCCTATTTCACGTCAGCACCTAGAGATCTGGTTCATTCTTCTTAACAGTTGAATTATTATTCCTCCGTCGTGTGGTTCTACCATAACGGGTGTAAGTGTTGCCTATTAAAAGACATTGGGGTGGGCTCCAGATCTTGCTATGATAAACAACGCTGTGAGGACCATTCTTATGCGTATATGCTTGGCTTGCTTCTTCAAATATCTGTATATTTGAGTAAAATCTTGGAAATTGCTTCATGAAAGCTACTTTTATTTAAGATCTCGACATTCATTTAAAAGCTCTCTAAACAGGGACTTCCCTGGTGGCACAGTGGTTAAGAATCTGCCTGCCGTTGTGCTTTCATTGTTACTTGTTTGTGGGTATGTTTTGATTTCCTCTTTGATTTCTTCAGTGATCTCTTGGTTATTAAGTAGTGTATTGTTTAGCCTCCATGCATTTGTATTTTTTTATAGATTTCTTCCTGTAATTTATTATCTAGTCTCTTAGCATTGTGGTCAGAAAAGATATTTGATATGATTTCAATTTTCTTAAATTTACCAAGACTTAATTTGTGACCCAAGATATGATCTATCCTGGAGAATGTTCCATGAGCACTTGAGAAGAAAGTGTATTCTGTTGTTTTTGGATGGAACGTCCTATAAATATCAATTAAGTCCATCTTGTTTAATGTATCCTTTAAAGCTTGTGTTTCCTTATTTATTTTCATTTTGGATGATCTGTCCATTGATACAGCCACTGTGGAGAACAGTATGGAGGTTCCTTAAAAAACTAAAAATAGAACTACCATACGACCCAGCAATCCCACTACTGGGCATATACCCTGAGAAAACCATAATTCAAAAAGCGTCATGTACCACAATGTTCATTGCAGCTCTATTTACAATAGCCCGGAGATGGAAGCAACCTAAATGTCCATTGACAGATGAATGGATAAAGAAGATGTGCATACAATGGAATATTACTCAGCCATAAAAAGAAACGAAACTGAGTTATTTGTAGTGAGGTGGATGGACCTAGAGACTGTCATAGAGTGAAGTAAGTCAGAAAGAGAAAGACAAATACCATATGCTAACACATATATATGGAATCTAAGAAAAAAAAAAGTTCTGAAGAACATAGGGTCAGGACAGGAATAAAGATGCAGACGTAGAGAATGACTTGAGGACACAGGGAAGGGGAAGGGGAAGCTGGGACGAAGTGAGAGAGAGGCATGGACATATATACACTACCAAACGTAAAATAGATAGCTAGTGGGAAGCAGCTGCATAGCACAAGGAGATCAGCTCGGTGCCTTGTGACCACCTAGAGGGGTGGGATAGGGAGGGTGGGAGGGAGGGAGACACAAGAGGGAAGAGATATGGGAACATATGTATATGTATAACTGATTCACTTTGTTACACAGCAGAAACTAACACACCATTGTAAAGTAATTAAACTCCAGTAAAGATGTTTAAAAAAATATATACCTTTCTTCCCAAACGCTTCCAAATGCTGAATTCTAATAATGCTCCAACTTACCAGGACCCTCTCAGTCCCGTGGGGTTCTGCCCAGTTAGGTTGTTGCATTTTCCCTAAAGCTGGGAAGAACCGATTGGCTGCAGACAATCTCCACTCCCCAACTGCCCGAGGGTGACTGCCTTTACTTCCTGCGACTTTGCCACTTGCACTGATCGTCACAGATTGCCCCTTTGCGAGGAGGTCAAGGTGGCTGCTTGCAGTGACCTTTTCTTTTTTTAAGTCACTTTGGATGAGGAAAAAAAATGGCAGTCTTGCCTCTAAGATGGTGAAGGCAGAGACAGGAACAAAGTTTCTTACACTCAACTTTCAGGTAGCTTCTTACAGCTCTGCACGTGACCTTTTAGTTGACGGGACTCCAAAGTGAGGATGGAGCCTTGTTTATCCCTGTCCTCCTTTCCAACATTCCGCCGCCCTCCCCCTGCCCCAGCTTAACTTTTCTCCATTGCATGTATCATCCTGGAGCATACTGGACATTTTATCTAGTTATTTATAATCTTCGTGAGGACAGGCATTTTTGGTCTGTTTTATTCACCATTATTTTACCAACACTTAAAAGAGTTGCTGGCACAATTTACACGCTCCATAAATATTTATTGAATGAACAAATGTTGAGAATATTGCTCAAGCTCTCTCTGTGTTTGTTTCACATGGAGTATTTCTGTAGATTTACTTCTTTGCTGATAAATTTCCTTCTTCCGCATCCTTTGTGGCAACTTGCTCTTTCCCTGTGGGTTCAGTTTCCTTGCTCCTGAAACATATATTTAGTCATTCTTTCAGCGAGTTTCTGTTAACAGAAAACCATTTTAGGGCGTCCCTAGTGGCGCAGTGGTTGAGAGTCCGCCTGCCGATGCAGGGGACATGGGTTCGTGCCCCAGTCCGAGAGGATCCCACATGCCGCGGAGTGGCTGGGCCCGTGAGCCATGGCCGCTGAGCCTGCGCGTCCGGAGCCTGTGCTACACAGTGGGAGAGGCCACAACAGTGAGAGGCCCGCGTACAGCAAAAAAAAAAAAAAAAAAAAAATCATTTTGGTCCTTGTTTGTCTGGAAATATCTTTGTTTACCCTGATTCTTAAATAATGTTTATATTGACATAGATTTCTAGGATATCAGTTATTTTCTTTTAGTACTTTGAAATGAAATTCCAATGTATTCTATCTTCTGCTGTTGCTATCGAGAATTGTACTGTCAATCTAATAGTATTTACTTTTTATACTAGGTGTCTTTTTTCTCTTGTTTTTTAGAGCTTTGTATTGGGTATTCTGTAGGTTCTGTATGACGAGTCAGCACGTGAATTTACTTCTCCTGATCTTGCATGGGACACATTGTACGTCATGAATCTGAAGATGTGTGTCTTAAATCAATTCTGGAAAATTCTCAGCCACTTTTCTTCAAACATCAATCTTTCCCTCTTCTCTCTTGAAAGTCCTATTAGAGTTAATTCTTGTTATTTGCAGTAGTCACATTCTGCAAAGTCGAGAATCACTGCATTAGTGAATACTGAATCATTGCTCCCAGGGAAAATACAATTAGGTTCCTGCGAGCCTCTGGTCACATTTTCATCAACTGATCAACACATAATTTTGTTGTCTGTGTGTGTGTGTGTTTAAGGATAGTTTACTAAATATTTTTGTGTATTCACTAAAGTTGAATTCACAGCCAACAGTTCCATAACTCATGCCTGAATGAGGCTTATCTAACACATGTATTTCCTCCATAAGGCATGTCACAGCTCTGTCACACTTAGGAACACCAGACTGCACTTCAGCATGACAGTTGGGAGCCATTTTAAACAACGAAAGCAACAACACAGAGCACGTAAATGTGACAATGTAGCACTAAACAGCCTGTAGAAAGGACACCTGTCTATAGTGTGAGAGCCTAGACTAGAGCATCACCCTGACCAGCCTCAGCTGGACGTGCACACAGGGTGCCTCACATTTTTTTTTTTTTTTTTTTTTTTGCTGATCTGTACACATCTGCACATGACCATGGGTGCTCCCCAAGTATTGATTTGGGAGTTACCAATAAATTCTGCAAATAAGTAAATTAGCAAGTATGGGATACACGGATAATGAGGGTCAACTGTAGCTATTTGGTTTTGCCTCTGGGGAGTTTTCCTAGTTGCTTGAAAGCTTGATCATGCATTTCAATAAACAGTTGTGTTACTGAACCAAATTCGGGTCCACTCGCCTGGACGAAGTGAAACCAGTCTACTGACACTGGGTTGTGGTGAAGGAACGTGCAGCGTCTATTACAGTTGCCAAAAAGGAGTCTTGGCAGCTGGAGCTCGAAACACTGGAACTCCCTGACGGGCTTCAGGGAAGCATTTTTAAAGCCATGTGAGGGAGGGGGGGCATCACAGCGTATGTGAGCAGCTCATGCACAGTTCTCTGATTGGCTGATGGAGAGGTAGCAGGGTGGTGTCACAGGGGCTCACATCATCAATCCTCAGGCTCCAGCCGGTCTGCTGGCTGTGTGCTCGTGGTCATCATGCAGTTGGGGTTTTAGCACCTGTAAAACAACTCAGGAATGTGCACCAGACACTGTTACCTATGTTCTTCAGGGAGGAAGTAAAGGTTCTGTGACTGCTGTATGGCTGATCTATAGTTTAAACTGTTATCATTTCTCCTGGCCCAACTACTGTTTTTTTGTCATTACTATGTGTTCACATTCTTTGGACCATTAATTCTTAAGCCAGGCTTTTGTGACTCAGGGGAGGTCTGGGAGACTAAGGTTTTCTACAAGCAAGAGGCTGGTGGAGGATATGGGGGGCTCTGTCCTGGGAAGGACCCATAGGGTTCAGCTTGGTTACAGTTGTAATATTTTGATCATTGTTTCCAGGACCTTCTATAAGCAGGAAAGTCTTCAGTTTGTCTAATCCAGCATATTGCCAGAAAAGAAAGTCTTTGCTATCACAAGTGAGTAATGAACAAATGCATCTTGGTTTCACTGTATCTGAACAAACCACGCAGGAGAGTGTCTTGCAGGTCAAGTGGGCCCACCCGTAAAATAATCCGGAAGGTCTAGCCATTCCCCTCGGCAGGCTGCATCTGCTCATTCAGCTGTGTGTGGATGACAGCAAATGTTCACTTAGCACCTACTACATACGAGGCTCTGAGCTGGTAACTAGGAAAAAAGAAAATGCTGTGCATCCTTGGGGTCCTCACAGCCTAGCTGTGAATATATTGTGGAGACAACAGTGAATCAAATCACTTGGGGAACACACGGCCTAAGCAGCTCACTCTGGGAAGTTGAACTTGGAATTGCAAGCCTGGGTTCAGCACCTACTTTCCTCTAGGTACTACACTGGGCCTGGCAACAAGGTATAAATCAGGCAGACCCAGTCTCTTTCTGGAAGATGCTTCCAGTCCAGTGGGGGACCTCGGTCAGGCATATCTCCAGACCTCTCGGTTCCAACACCCCCTGGACCTTCCAGGGACAGACCCATGGTGAACTGCCCTGGGAATGCCAGCTCTCTCCCTGGGTTCAGAGTTGATGTCTTCTCTTGCCACTTCCAGACATGAGTTAAAGGCCACCACACTGGTCTGAAAGTCCAGCTTCAAGTGGCTGGAGCATGCAGCCCAAGGACCAGTGGAGAGAGAGCAGGTCAGAGAGCCCACGCTCCCTTGTCTCTGGGTGGCCTGTCTGGCAGCAGCGCTGTGCTGGGGGCGGAGCAGGGGCTCCTGCTGAGTGGCCGGCTGTGTCCCCTGAAGTCCCCAGAAGCTGCCCCAGCGAGCAGTGCATCACCAGGCACATGACGCCTGCCCCCCACCTCTCTTCCTTTCTCTCTCTCACTGCCTCGAACTTGTACCTCCCGAATACAACGTTGCCACTAAATCTTGGCCTCATTCTGTTTTCCAGGGAACTAAAGCTAAGGCAATAATCTTAATTTGTGCTGGGTTCTCTGAAAGAAATAAAGGGAAAAGCCTTCCCTGACCATTGCCTTCTCCAAGGAGGTGACTTTTAGGCTGAGCCTGGAAAGAGGAGAAGGGTGGAGCTAAGAGGAGCAAAGGTGTGTTAATCGTGGGGTTTTTTTTGTTTTTTTTTTGTTTTTTTTGCGGTACGCGGGTCTCTCACTGTTGTGGCCTCTCCCATTGCGGGGCACAGGCTCCGGACGCGCAGGCTCAGCAGCCATGGCTCACGGGCCCAGCCTCTCCACGGCATGTGGGATCTTCCCGGACCGGGGCACGAACCCATGTCCCCTGCATCGGCAGGCGGACTCTCAACCACTGAGCCACCAGGGAAGGCCCCAATCGTGTTTTTTGTTTTCTGTTTTCTGATGTGTTGACATCTGGGCCTTGCTGACCCCAGAGGCACTGCCCCCTGGGCTGCCCATTTCCTACAGAGTGGACAGCTCTCCTGGAGGGCACCTTTCAAATGCAAACCAACCACCCAGAGCCCACAGCCCACCACCTCCTCTGTGGTTCTCACTCTCCAGGCCACTGTCCTCCTGCCCTAAGCACCAGGGCTGGGTACCAAACAATCAGGGGCAGCTCCTGTGTCCCAGAGCCTGAAACGATCCAAACCGGCCAGTCCTGAGCCTGCTGACCCTGCCTCACCTGTTCCTTCCCCCAGAAGCCACAGTAAAGGCTCCTGCCCACGTTTCCCCCTCCCTCTGCCCCCTGACCGACCCTCGTGCTTCCCCCACATGCCCCCACTCACCCATGGCATGGTGTGCCCCCTTCTCTTGGGATCTGTGAGTACAACTGTCTGAGTATACCTGTCTCAAGTCTGCTATAACAAAAACACACAGACTGGGTGGCTCATAAACAGGAGATGTTTACTTCTCACAGTTCTGGGGCTGGAAGTCCAAGATCAAGGTGCCAATAGACTCAGTGTCCAGTGAGTGGACACTGGACACTTCCTGGTTCCTCTCACTGTGTCCTCAGTTGGAGAAGGGGTGAGGGAGCTCTCTGGGGTCTCTTTTGTCAGGGCACTAATCCCATTCACGAGGGCTCCACCCTCATGACCTGATCACCTCCCAGTGGCCCCACCTCCTAATACCATCGAGATGAGCATTAGGTTTTCAATATAGGAGGTGAAGGAGAGATACAAACCTTCAGTCGGCAGCAATGGCAGACTCTTTTCAATGGCAATCGTCTCCTGATCTGTTGGCCTCACCGTACCTGAATAGTGATGAAACCTACAGCTTAAAACAAAGGGAGGAGAGCACTCCTGACACTGAGAGCACTAAAATCAAAGAACCTGGTGGGTTCCAGAAACTACCAAGCCCAGTGAGGCTGCAGCAGGGAGAGGGGGCCTCAGGGGCCCATCTCTGGCACCTGGCAAGGCCCAGGCTGAGATGAGACCGGGGGCCTCACGCCCTCTTGTTATCTTTCTGTATCAACTCTACCACATTCCACTATTTGCCAGACTCTGGTGACCTTGTGTTTCCAGAGGCCCTTCACTATGGGACCTCGCTGGACCTGTCCCAGCCTGGCCCCTGGAATCACGCCCTGTTACGGATCTTCCTCTCTTTCCCTGAACCCACTCCCCCTCCCCCCAGAAAAGTCTGTGACTTTTGTCCCACCACTTGATCATGGATTTCTAGGGTGAATTCATCCAGGCTAATTTATTGTTGGGTACCACTGGGTTACTATCACATTGCTGGTCCAGGAGACACATCCATCCATCCTTTCAAAGACTATGTAATGTCTTTATTAAACATATACTATGGGAGGGCTATATCACAGTTACAAGAGGGCATTTCAGAAAAAAAAAAAAAAACCAAAAACATAAAAACAAAAAACAGCTGCATTCAAAAGAGTGACCCTAATGGGAAAAGAATAAGGACACCACAGGAAGCTGTCAGCGCAGAAGCTTTGGGGGCAGACACCTAAATACGCCAAGGGGCTGCCCTGCTTACCACAGTCCACTGCTCACGTTATTTCCAGGAGGCCCAAGTCCATCCTCTGGTCATTGTGGATCCTCTGTATCTCTACTTGTCTCCTTTATTTAAAAAGCAAACCCACCATCATCCAAAAGTCTACAAACAATACATGCTGGAGAGGGTGTGGTGAAAAGGGAGCCCTCCTGCACTGCTGGTGGAAATGCAAACTGATACAGCCACTATGGAGAACAGCATGGAGGTTCCTTAGAAAACTAAAAGTAGATCTACCATGTGACCCAGCAATCCCACTCCTGGGCATATATCTGGAGGAAACCATAATTTGAAAAGATACACGCATCCCTATGTTCTTTGCAGCACTGTTTATAATATCCTGGACATGGAAGCAACCTAAATGTCCATCAATAGAAGAATGGATAAAGATGTGGCACATATATACAATGGAATTGTTAACCATAAAAAAGAATGAAATAATGCCATTTGCAGCAACATGGATGGACCCAGAGATTGTCATACTGAGTGCAGTAAGTCAGACAGAGAAAAGACAAATATCATATGATGTTGCTTATATGTGGAATCTAAAAAAAAGGTACAAATGAACTTATTTACAAAACAGAAGTAGAGTTACAGATGTAGGAAACAAACTTATGGTTACCAGGGGGTAAGCGGGGGGAGGGATAAATTGGGAGATTGAGATTGACATATACACACTACTGTATTTAAAATAGTTAACTAATAAGGACCTACAGTACAGCACAGGGAACTCTACTCAATATTCTGTAATGACCTATGTGGGAAAAGAACCTAAAAAAGAGTTTCTATACGTATACGTACAATGGATTCACTTTGCTGTACAGCAGAAACTAACACAACATTGTAAATCAACTATACGCCAATAAAAAAATTTTTTAATTTAAAAATAAATAAATAAGTAAAAAGCAAACTCTTTACACTGGATGTTGCCTCAAACAGGGTGCATCAGAGGGCACTGTCAAGCTTGGGTACCATTGGGTCTCCCAGCTTCTCGTCTTCTTCGGATGAGAAGAGTCTCTTGGCCCCGACGAGAGGTTTCGGTTTCAGTGGACAGGAGTCAATAGAGAGCCATGGAAGGGTCTAAATCCCAGGAGTGGCTTCAGGAAGCTCATCCTGGCAGCACCTCAGAGCGTGTCCTGGAGAAGAGTGACGAGGCGTCAGAGAAGACGTGTGCTGGGAGGCAGGGCGGGGCGGGGGGCGGGGCGTGAAGAGGAAGTGGCAGAGTAGAAATGGGAGTTGAGTGTGGGTGATGACGTGAACGATGGAGGCATTCGTTAAAAGAGAAAAAATAGGAGGAGGATATTTAGAAAAGAGGGCAACAAGTTCAGTTTGGGGCAGATTGAGTTCAAAATGCCTGGGGGACGTTTCGTAAGAGATGTAATAGGTACTGAGCTTTGAGGGCCTGGAGTTGCATGGGGAGGTTCCGAGTCATGCCCTGAGGTTTGAAAATTGTAAGGGAGCCGCAGGCAGTTAGAGTCCAGAGAGCAGACAAGAAATACTCACATCTAAGAGGCAGAGAATTCAGGAAGGAACAGCCTATAGATGAGAAGAAAGCAAGGATAGCTTCGGCCCCAGGAGCCGGAAGAGTCCAATAAAAAGGAATTTAAAGCTCTGCATTGGATGTAACAACTGGAGGGACTGGGGGGGACAGTTTCAGAGGACGGCGTTGTGGGCCAGCGAGCAGCTGGGGTGAGACAGCACCAAGGACGCGTGTGTGATGTGGGGAGTCTGCATGGTCTCCAGGTGGGAGTGATGGGGTGAAGGGAGCCGCGAGGGCAGGCCGACGGCAGCAGGAACAAGGTCAGAGGAGGACTGCTTTCCCTCGGCACTGAGATCATTCCTCTGTAAGGGGGAGTTTTCTTCTCCTCCGCTGTGCCTTGGAGACACAGTCGTCCCTCCCTCATGCCAAGGAAGGATAGTGAGAAAAGTCTGAGAAAAGAGAGAAAAAGACAGTCTCGTGGAACAGAATTATGCTATGACTATTAAGGAAAGAAAGCTTGAGGGCTTCCCTGGTGGCGCAGTGGTTGAGAGTCCGCCTGCCGATGCAGGGGACGCGGGTTCGTGCCCCGGTCCGGGAAGATCCCACATGCCGCGGAGCGGCTGGGCCCGTGAGCCATGGCCGCTGAGCCTGCGCGGGCGGCGCTGGCGCTACCCGGGGGGAGAAGAAACGAAAGAGAGCCGCGCGCCCCCCAAAAAAAAAAAAAAAAAAGAAAGAAAGAAAGAAAGCTTGGTTTGCCTTAGCCCAGGAAGGAGACCAGCTGGCACTCCGGAGCCAGCATCCTGGCCCCAGGCCCAGAGCCAGGAGCTGCAGGACCTGAGGGCAGAGGGCCACGGCCAGGGGAGGGGCAGGATGGAGGGGCCAGAGGGTGTCCTCTCGAGGTGGGCTGGACGAGCGGTGGGGCGTGGGGGGGGGGAAGGCTGCCCCGCCCTGGGTCGTGGGTCTCCTGACTGACAGGCACAGCTCTTCTGCTGTTAACACACCGTTCTTTCCTGTACATGCTCCCCAGGCCAGGTGCTCACGAGTTGAAGGGGATGCGGCGGCTGAGAGGGGTCCAGGGCGCAGGCCCTGAGGCCGGAGGAAAAGAACCTAAAGAAGAGTTTCTATATGCATATGTGCAATGGATTCACTTTGCGTACAGCAGAAACTAACACAGCATCGTAAATCAACTATAATTGAAAAGATACATGCAGGGGGAGCAGGGGGGACGGGAGGACATCGCTTCCCCACGGGCCCCGCTTTCTCTGTGGAGTGAGACAAGGCATGGGGAGGTCTGAGGAAAGTGGCGAAGCTGGAAATCCTGACGGGAAGCGGTGAGAGAAAGGAGACGGGCAGGGCCCGCGGGACCTGGCCAGGTGCCCACTGCCTCCCAGCGGGTAAGGGCAGGAAGGCCGGGCGTAGAGGGGGGCCGGGTGGGGAGGGAGGAGGGCGGAGAGGCCGGGAGGGGGACCACACGCTGCCGAGCGCGCCTGAGAGCTGGAACCAAAGCTGGAGAGGAGGCCAGGGTTGAAAATTTCCCCCCAACTCCAAGAAGGCTCATGAGATGTCACTCCTCGGGGGGATTTCAGTTTAGTGTCAGGGCTAACAATCAATTTAATTGTTTCAATTATAACTCGGTGACATTCTGAAACTTGGGGATTCGTGGTTTGTACCTCAACATTCTTGCAGATTGTTATACACCCTATTCTGCATAATAAATTCTTTCAGCTGTTTCCTGGAAAATGCCACTTTTTTATTGATTTCCTCTTTGGAGACAGGAAGATCAATTCTGCTGTACTTGCCCCGGGGATGATAATGATCATATAGGAAATGGTCTGGAGTTTAAAAAGTCAGCACAGGTTTTAGGGCAGCAGGGTGAGGTGACAGGCTCCCTGGGGCCCCAGCGTCCTCACCCTCTTCCAAGCAGCACACTTCCAGCAGGGCCCACACCCACCTGGGGTGGGCGAGTTAGAACCTGTGGGTAGGGGCTGCAGGGAGAGGTCAAGGCGGCACAGAGTGGGAGTGCTCATTTGCACATACGTCCCCCATCCTTCTCTGTGAGGCTGATTGCCCATCCCTCCATCACCACCTTCCAGGTGAGGACCACAGCTCTAACCCAACACCTCCAGTTTACAAGGGAGTGAACGGACACCCAGAAGGACAAGGTGACTTCCCAAAGTCGTCAGACCAGCCAGTCAGGGAGCCGCGAGGGACTCCAGGCCTCCGGATCCCTCCAGCCTCTGGTCATCTCCACAATGTACCAATTCATCCGACAGTGAGAACCCTCCCTTACTTCTACCCAGTGCTTGTGGGGTACAGAGGAACAATAACGGCTTGGGTTGTACCCATCTTATTTCCAAACCGAGAACGCATTGGGAGCAAGCAGGTTTGAGCATCTCTTCCCACCCCCTGGCTGTAGGTGCCGCTCACTCGCCCACCTGGGCTGATGGGATGTGCACCAGGGCCGTGGTTTTGCCTTGACAGCAAATACCCTCCCACACCCCCGGAAAGGTGTGGTTTGTTCCCTGGAATCCTCTGCACCCTAAGAAGCTACAAATAGTCAGAGGCTTCGGGGAGCTGGGACCAGGACTTCCACTAGGTCAAGGGTCATAGAATCAAGCCCCAGGCTTGAGCCAGCTGTGTGTGTGTGTGTGTGTGTGTGTGTGTGTGTGTGTGTGTGTGTGTGTGCGCGCGCGTGTGAGATCCGGCTGCCTGCCCCGGGGGCAGCTCGGAACCTCCCCTGGGCTCCATCTGAGAACCCTCAGAAGCGCCTCTGCTCCTGGAACTCTGCTGCCCATCCACCTCCCAATCCCCTCCCGAATCAGCCCTGACAGCGAGGTGAGCATCCGCCGAAACCGAGGAGAGACTTATTCATTCTCCTTGAGTCTGCCTTCAAGGGCAGTGGCTCTGCGCCTCTGAATCAAAGTTGCGCGCACGCAGGCCAGCTCCTTGATCCACCGCAACCTGCCAGCTCCACCCCCCCACTCCCCCCACACCCGCCTCTCTCTCTTTCTTCTGGTGCGTTCACAGCTCTATTCAGAGGCTCCCAGCATGCGCTGCACATTCTTGCCTCGCGGCGGTTGCTCTTCTACCCGGTCCAGATCAAACACACAATAGACATCTGTTGAGCAAATAATTTTTTAAATGAGTGAGTGAGCCCTGAAGAGCTGCTTCCTCATCCTTATAGGTTGAAACTCCTCACGCTGCCCAGACGTTACCTCGTTCTCAGAACTCATCCGACACCCACTGCCCAAATTTATCCTGTGACCCCTTTCCAACAGGGCCATGCGCACCACGGAGTATGCCCTTGGGTGTCCTGTGTTCCCTGAGCTCTGCCAGTGCGAGGTGCCCCTGACACATGGTCAATTAGCTTATACAACTGCTTTCTATGACTGTTTACTGCATAACCAGTCTCCTTTGATAAAGAATAACTATCATCTATGGAGTGCTTTACTGCTTATGACCGGCTTGGGCCTGTGACCCAGGCGGTGCCTATAACCACCATGATGGGTAGGAACAGGTTCCCCACTGGCTACATAAGAAAACTGAGTATCCCATAGGGAGTCATAGATTATGAGACAGACCTTCCAGGGGCAAAATTCACTGCCCCTTCCACCGGACCAGGACTGTCAGATTAAGCCTGTTAGGACCCAAGATGGGCACCCTAGCTTATTCTCAACATCCTTGCCAGGGTGTCACCGGCTCTCCTGTCTGCCTGGGCCAGGGGTTCCGGTCAGCGAGTGGACACCTCATTATTCCCCAGCAGCGAGGTAACCCAGCATGTTCGTGATCTTCCCCCTGGATTATTCCCTCTGCTCCAAAGGGTCGTTCCCAGCAGGGAATAATTATTGGACGCTTTGAAACTACTAATTATACCGGTAAATACATATTTTCTTATTTGTAATACGTTACGCAGAGGCTGGAAATCCTGGATTTCCATGTTGCGTTGATGCTTCACCTGATTGTTTTAAATGAGATTAAGTTTTGCACAGTCAGATGGAAGGTAGTAATAAACTGACTGGCTGACGGGGTTTAGACTTGACAGCCGGGTGGAGGAGAGGAGTACAAGGACACAGAAATGGTATCCATTTACATTGGCTTTAGTTGAGCCACTCAAAAAAGGGAACTCCCAGTCATTTTTATCTAGAATCATCCTGGGCCACAGGGAGTAGATCAGCAGCTGAGGAAGCCTGGTGAACCCCGAGAGTCTGGGGGCCTGAGGGAGAGCTCCTCCTGTCACACAAGACTTGGGTTTGCTGGTTTGGGACAGTAAAATGCAAAGTCCCTAGGAGTGGTGACACCTAAGGGTATCATCAGTAATCCTCTGGCCTTGGTGGGAGGTGGGGTTGGAGCCCCTGAGTTTTGCACATCAGTCCAGATCGGTGTACACCCCTTCTCAGTGGTACCCAGCCTGTACCCTAGAAAGATGAAGAACTAGGCCCTAATTCACTAGAAGAATTGTACTGATGAACCTATTGGCAGGGCAGGAAAAGAGACACAGACATAGAGAACGGACGTGTGTACAGAGAGGGGGATGAATGGGATGAATTGAGAGAGGAGCATGGACATATATACACTACCTTGTGCAAAATAGACAGCTAGTGGGAAGGTGCTGTATAGCACAGAGAGCTCATCTGGGTGCTCTGTGATGACCTAGATGGGTGGGATGCGGGGGTGGGTGGGAGGAAAGCTAAAGAGGGAGGGGATATATGTATACATATAGCTGACTCACTTTGTTGTACAGCAGAAACTAACACAACATTGTAAAGCAATTATACTCAAAAAAACACAAAGAACTAGGCCCTAATTCAGTTTAATATTTTTCCTTCAATGCTGTCATTTTATGAAGCCTGTGGAGGAAAGGGGGTGTCATCATATTCCTTCTCTTCCAAAAGCCATTTAAAGAAGGGCTGGGCTTCCTGGCTTGCATTTCCCTGGTGTCTTCCTGGACCTTCGTTTGCAAGTCTCAGTGTGCACGTCTCTGCCTCTGGAGAAAGCCTACTGCTCTAGGAGATTCCACGTTTATTCACAACTTTCTACTTAACTGTCTGCTGCCTGGAGTCTCAAAGGCCCCCAAGTGGGGAGCAGGGAAGAAAGCCTGATTCTTCCGTGTTCCGGGTGTCCCAGGAGGGCTGATTCCCCTGTTAGCAAATGACTGGGAGCTCCTAGGCACTCCCGAGCACTGGGTCTGGAAACCTGGGTCTCAGGGACACCCAGCCTGTGCCCAGCATGGGGGATGATCTTTTTTCTCACCTGGCCACTCAACAGCTTGGTTCTCTCTCAATCAACCTCACACCACATTGATTTAAGGAAATCTCACTGTGACATATTGCCCCATGGAAGCAGCAGAACCCAGTCCTCCTAAGGTCACCTCAAGGCTGAGCCCCACCGTGACCACTGTCAGTTTAAGCTGTGCCCCATATTCTACCTTAGCAGTAAGCCCTGCCCAAAATGAATTACCTACTTTCTTGCTCTGGTGTTTTCTGTTTGCTAACACCCAATTCTGCATCTCAATTCCCCTGATATGCTGGTGACCAGCCTGGTACAAGCAGAAGTGTTGCATCCTTACAATTTCCCCATGTGCAGGGCACCCTCCAACAGTTGTCACCCTGTGCTAGAGAGCCCATGCTTTTATATTACAAGGAGTTGCCAGTAAGTCAGGAAACCCTCAAACAACCCCCAGGGAAGATTTCGTGTTGTTTAAGTCTTTCATTAGCCAGATCTTTTCCCCCCAGTTTTATTGAGATACAACTGACGTAAAACATTGTATTAGTCCAAGGGGTACAGTGTAATGTTTTGACATATTTATGTGGCATGAAATGATTACCACAGTAAGTTTAGTTGACATCTATAACCAAGTTACAAATTCTTTTTTCTTGTGCTGAGAACTTCTAAGATCTCTCAGCAACTTTCAAATATACAATATGGTATTGTTAACTGTAGTCATCATGCGGTATATTACATCCTCAGAACTTATTTCTCTTATAACTGAAAGTGTGTACTTTTTGATCACTGTCACCGATCCCCGCCCCAAACACCCATTCTGGCAAGCATCAATATGTTCTCTGTAGCTATGAGATTGATTTTTTAAGGTTCCATATGTAAATGAGATCATATAGTATTTGTCTTTCTCTGTCTGACTTATTTCACTCACCATAATGCCCTCAAGATCCGTCCATGTTGTTGCAGATGACAAGATTTCCTCCTTTTATGGCTGAATAATATTCCATTGTATATATATGCCACATCTTCTTTATCCATTCTTCCATTGATAGACACTTAGGTTGTTTCCATGTCTTGGCTATTGTAAATAATGCTGCAAAGAGTATAGGGGTGCAGATGTCTTTTTGAGATAATGATTTCATTTCCTTCATTTCAATACCCAGATGTGGAATTGCTGGATCATATGGTAGTTCTATGTTTAGTTTTTTGGGGAAGCTCCATACTGTTTTCCATAGTGGCTGCAACCAGTTTCCATTCCCACCAACATTGCACAAAGGTTCCCTTTTCTCCACATCCTCTCCAACACTTGTTATCTCTTGTCTTTTTGACAATAGCTATTCAGACAGGTTTCAGGTGACATATCATTGTGGTTTTGATTTGTATTTCCCTGGTGTTTAATGATGCTGAGCGTCTCTTCATGTACCTAGTGGTCATTTGTATGTCTTCTTTGGAAAAATGTCTATTCAGTTCCTCTGCTTATTTTTTTTTTATCAGATTGTTTGTTTTATTGCTATTGAGTTATATAGGTTCTTCAATGTTTTAGATATTAACCCCTTATCAGATACATGATTTACAAATATTTTCTCTCATTCAGTAGGTTGCCTTTTAATTTCCTTCATGGTTTCCTTTGCTATGCAGAAGCATTTTAGTTCGATGCAGTCCCACTTGTTTATTTTTACTTTTGTTACCTTTTCTTTTGGTGTCAAATTAAAAAAAACAAAAATCATTGCCAAGACCAATGTCAAGGAACTTACCCCTATGTTTTCTTCTAGGAATGTTACGGTTTCAGGTCTTTATGTTAAAGTTTTTAATCCATTTTGAGTTGTTTTTGTATATGGTGTAAGATAGCGATCCAGTTTCATTCTTTTGCATGTAGCTGTCCAGTTTTCCCAACGCCTTTTATGGAAGAGACGATCCCTTCCCCCAGCATATTTGTGGCTCCTTTGTTATAAATTAATTGACCATATGTGCGTGGGCTTACTTCTGGGCTCTCTATTCTGACCCATTCATCTATGTGTCTGTTTTACACCAAAACCACACTGTTTTGTTGAGAGATTTTATAATGAATGGATGCTGGATTTTGTTAAATGTTTTTCCTGCATCTATCAAGATGATCATATGATTTTTATCCTTCATCTTGTTAATGTGGTATATCACATTGATTGATTTGCAGGTATTGAACCATCCTTGCATCCCTGGAATAAACCCCGCTTGATCGTGGTATATGATCCTCTTAATGTATTGTTGAATTCAGTTTGCTAATATTTTGTTGAGGATTTTTGCATCTATGTTCATAAGGATATTGGCCTATAAATTTTCTTTTTTTGTGGTGTCCTTGTTTGGTTTTGGTATCAGGGTAATGCTGGCCTCATAAATTGAGTTTGGAAGTGTTCCTTCCTCATCTATTTTTTGGAAGAGTTTGAAAAGGATTGGTATTAATTCTTCTTTTTTAAATGTTTGGTAGAATTCACCAGTGAATTCTACCAGTGAATTCACCAGTGAAGCCATCTCATCCTGGACTTTTGTTTGTTGGGAGGTTTTTGATTACTGATTGAATCTCTTTATCAGTTAGTCTGTTCAGATTTTCTATTTCTTCATGATTCAATCTTGGTAGGTTGTATGTTTCTATTCAGATCTTATCTCTAATTACTCTCTGATCTAATCTCTGATTTCTACTGGGCTTTTTAGGAAGTCTTTTAGAGACCTCAAGGCTTATTTTCCCCTCTGAACCTGAACATTGCCTCAGAACTCTGGCTATTACTAACCGATGTGGACATGGAAATTGAAACCCATTTTCCTTCTTTGAAATAACCTCTTTAATGACTGGAAGGACTCAGTCACCATGGCCAGAGAAATGTATTTTAGTACCATATGGTATAAAAGAGTAATTTTTTTTTTTGGCTGTGTTGGGTCTTCATTTCTATGTGCGGGCTTTCTCTACTTGCAGCGAGCGGGGGCTACTCCTTGTTGTGGTGTGCGGGCTTCTCATTGCAGTGGCTTCTCTTGTTGCAGAGCATGGGCTCTAGGCACTCGGGATTCAGTAGTTGCAGCAGGTGGGCTCAGTAGTTGCGGCATGCGGGCCCTAGAGCATGCAGGCTTCAGTGGTTGTGGCGCACGGGCTTAGTAGTTGTGGTGCACAGACTTAGTTGCTCTGTGGCATGTGGGATCTTCCCAGACCAGGGATCAAACCCGTGTCCCCTGCATCGGCAGGCAGATTCTTAACCACTGCTCCCCAAGGGAAGTCCTTAAGAGAGTAATTTTTGCAAAGAGGCAGTATATTATCCAGAAGGAAGGTAAACGTATAGATTAATGTTAGCTTATGATAAATTAAGAACATACATTATGATTCCAAGGGTAGCCACTGAATGAATAGAAGCAGACTGCATAACATCCCAACTAAAAGAAGGAAATTGTGAAAGCCTGAGAGCTGGAGACTGAGCTCTAATTGAATAAGAGGTCAGAAGTCAGAGGTCAGAGCACCAGCAAATAAATTGGACTATGAGGTGGATGGCAGCCATGTTGCTCTTTGGGATGGGAACAAAAGTCATAGGGAAACAGGAAATGTAACTGGACAGCTGCAGCTTCCCCGGTCTCTACTTACACTCTATTGCCCCTCTGGATGCATCACTAATAGCCAAACAGGCCTATTCCTTTGGTCCTAAGTTGCCTTCAGCAAGGCGGTTGCTGCTGGTCTCAGAGTGGGACTGTGCTCTCAGAAACAGTTTGATTTTGGAAAAATCTTAAAGGGTCATTTTCCAGGAGTTATTTTCTCGTTTATTTTTTTAAAATTTACCGATATCTTCACTTTCTGACCCAGAGCTTAGAGCTCAACGATTACGACTACTACCCCCACCCCATTAGAATCACAAATGAGAAGATTAATCTTAGGAAATAATTCCTGATTGTACCAAATGATAGCTAGAGAGAGTCTGCACAGCTTTACATGCAAATATGAAAAAGGGAACAGTTCAGACAAATGTGATTCATGTGTGCTGGCATTCACTCGGCTAACACTCACTCAGTGGCTACTATGTAAAATTTTAACAACTAGCATTTATCGAGCATTTACTATGCTCCAGACACAGTTCCAAGCATATTACATACATTGATGCATTTGGTCCTCCGCATAAACCTACGGAGTAGGTCTTATTATCATGTCCATTTTACAGATGAAAAACTGCAGTACAGAGAAGTTAAATAATGCACAGTATAGTAATGGGGCAGAGCTGCAATTAAACATGGACTCTCTGGCATTGTCCTTGCAGTGTCCTCCACACTGGACAGTCTCTGCCCTCAGCAAGCTTTTGGTTTAGTAAGGAAGTAAGCAGGTACACGCACAACTCTAAAACCAGACAGGATGAAAAATATAAGAGTTACAGGTAGTGTAAGAGAGAGGGAGGGACCGTGAACAATAAGGAAGAGAATGGCTTCGGGAGAATGAAGAGGATGTACTTCACCAGCCTCATCAATAAATATTAGCCGTAGAGTCAGTTGTATGAAGACATGGGGCAAGCACGCCAAGGGTAGAAAACTGTGAGCAGAGGCACAGATCAATAAGCAAGCTGTGTTTGGGAAATGGCCAGTATGGCTGGTTCGCCTGGAATGTAGCAGTAAAAACAGCGATGATAATACATGCAATTAATACTTCCAATGTATCAGGCACAAATCTAAGCACTTCAAGTATAATGACTAATTTAACCCTCTCCACACCCCTATGAGGTGGGTTCGGTTATTATCCACATTTTAGAAATGAGGAAGTAAATACAACAAGGACAGTACTTGCATGAGGCCACAAGACTAGACATAAGGCAAGTTCAAATCCAGACAGACTGGCTCCTGCAGTGCGATGCCTGCCCCTCCTCTGGAGGGTAGGTGGACGTTAGTGAGGGTCACTTAGGAAAAGAACACATGCTTCACTGATCTGAATTCAAAGACCCATCTATTAGTGATGTGACTTTGGGTAAGTGATTAAACCTCTCTCAGTATCAATTTCCATACTTATAAGCTGACAATAAGACAATACCACCAGCCTTGGTCCACTGTAAGGAATGGTAAAGAGCCCGACACATAACTAGAAGAAGGGTCTTGCAATGCCACGTTTGGAAATAAATATCTAATTCAGTACATTCTCTTAAAGGTCTTCTGCAAAGGATGGGATTGCAGCTGAGCCGTAAGAAGAATTATTGGAAAGTTTATTAGATGCACAGGCTCTTAATTGGGATGTCCTAGACCTTCAAGGGAATTTCAGAATCCTACGTCTATCTTGTCAAAAATTATAGCATATCATCCAGGAATTCATCCTATGGAAATAGAGATGTACTAAAGATAAATATACGAAGATGTATTATTTATGAGCAAATAAATAGAAACATTTTTCAAAAAATAGGATCTGTGTTATAATGTCTTTAATTCTATAAAGACATTAAAAATACTATTTTGGAGGACTATATGATGACTAAATGCTCACAGTGAATTATTAAAAGAAACAGATTATAGAACAGCATATATTGTATGACCTCATAAACAGGTAAATCTGTGTACATGTCCATTAAAAAAACTGAAAAGCTATAAAATAATGGTGACAATAATTCTTCACCAGTGGAATTATGGGTATTGTAGTTTTCTTCTGTGTATATTTTCTGTTTTCCAAATTTTCAGAGGGAATATTTACTACTTTTTATATTTAAAAAGTGTTTATATATTTTAATGTATTAAAACCTTGGGTATGTAGCTTTAATTGGGAAATTTTTAGTAACAGTAATAAACCCATAAGAGGGAAAGTAATTCTGAAACATATATCTGATCAATATGGCAGGATAACAGGTGTTTTGCTTTGCTTTTATCTTGTTGTTATATGTTAGTTATTTTTGTTTTTAGGGTAAGGATTCAGAATTTGAATTTTTTTTTAATACATTAGCTAGGTCAAATGCAAATACTGAAATCCTTTTTCTTTGCTAAACTTTTCAAGAACGGGAGCTTTCGTCCTGATCAGCCAGGGAGGAGATGGGCATCCCAAATCAGTGCCCTGGTGTGAAGAGACTTTGCACAGCGGAGCAATATAAAGGTGGCAAAAGAGGCATTATTTCTGCTGCCATGAAAATGGGGGAGATGTAGGCTTCTTCTTACTGTGGGCTTTCCCTCTGTTTCAGAAAATCTTAGTGTCACCACAGAAAAAACATTAAATTATTAAAGTCTGTGCTTCAGAAGCCGAGGAGAGGTGTTTTATGAACACCATTAAATCCATTTGACTGTGGACAGTGATTTTATTTTCTTAAACTCACAGTGACATGCTCCTTTGACTCATGTAGGGTAGCTGGCACATTGCTTTACGAAGTATTTTCCTGGTTTGCAGAGCAGCCTGGAACCAAAAGAAGAATGAATAGCAAAGGGAGGCTTGCTTGTCTGGACAAAGGTCCCAGTGGGCATATTGTCTCATGATCATCCCTGCACATGTGCCAAGGGTTGAGCTGGAGAAGGGATGGAGCTGTCACGGGGATGGGGACAGGTGTTGCAAGGCACATTAATGCTGTTATATTATGGGGGGTGGGGGTCTCCTCTATGTGGCTGTAAACCTTACACTGGATTAGACTGGAGGGTAGTGAGTATAATCTTTCATTGGAGTTGCAACACTAATGTTCATTTGATTTTTACTATAATCATGTATTGATATCTCTCACACATCCTGTCTAGTTATACGGTATATATTGGGTTTAAATTAAAGCAAGTTTAAACTCCTTTCTCTTAAGGTTTTCTTTCTATCCCTTGACAATTTAAGACACCCTGGGGTGCCAAGACTGGGTTGGGTCTGGGTTGTTATACTTGGAAGTGGTGAGTGAGATCCTGTGAGGGGAGGCATGTGGGATCTTCCTGGATCAGGACTTGACCCCGTGTCCCCTGCATTGGCAGGTGGATTCTTAACCGCTGTGCCATCAGGGAAGCCCGAGGTATAATTTTAAAGCCAGTTAAACCCACCAATTTTAAGCGTACGTGCTGATGACTGTTGACAAATGTGTATATACAGTCATCCCTCAGTATCCTCGGAGGATTGGGTCCAGCCCCTATCCCCAACCCCGGACATGCTGGAGTCCCTTAAATAAAATGGCATGGTATTGGCACATAACGTACAGAATCTCTGTATCCTTTAAATCATTTCTAGATTACTCATGACACCTAATACAATGTAAATGATGTGTAATTAGCTGCCAGTGTGTGGCAAATTCAAGTTTAGCTTTCTAGAAGTTTCTGGAAATTTTTTTCCCGAATATTTTGGATCCAAAGTTGGTTGAATCCAAGGATGCAGAACCCGTGGATGTGAAGGGTCGACTGTAGTTGTATAACTGACACCGTAATCATGTTATGGAACAATTTCATTTTTCCGAAAAGTTCCCTTGTGCTCTTTTCAGTCAATCCTCTGTTTCCTAGCAACACTGATCTACTTTTTGCCATTATAGTTTGGCCTTTTCTAGAATTTCATGTAAATGGAATCGTGTTTTCTGTATGTGTGTGTTTTCTTCTGATTTTCTCCACTTAGCCTAATGCTGTTGACATACATCCATGCTGTTGTGGGTTTCAGCAGCTTTATCCTTTTCCTTGCTGAATAGTATTCCTTAGCATGAATATACCAAGAGGTGTTGATCCATTCACCAGTTGATGGACATTTGGTTGTTATCAGTTTGGGGCTATTATGAATAAAACTGCTAGAAATATGAGAACATGTGGACATATTTTTTTCATTTCTCTTAGATAAACACTTAGTAAAAAGATTTCTGGGAATAAGATAAGTTTACATTTAACTTTATAAGAAATTGTGAAACTGTTCACAAAGTGACTGTACAATTTTGCATCCCCACCAACAATGGGTGAGAGTTCCATCAAAAATATTAAGTTTTGGCAAAGAGCTACACATCTTTGCTAAAACTTGATATTGACAACTTCTTTAAATTTAGCTTTTCTAATGGGTATGTAGTAGGCTATTACTGGGATTTTAATTGGCATTTCCCTACTGATAAATAATTTAAACATTTTTTTATAGGCTTCTTTATATGTCTAATTTGGTGAAGTGTCAATAAAAATTGCACCCACTTTTTAATTGGGTTCTTTGTCTTCTTATTATCGAGTTGTAAAAGTTCTTTGTATATTCTAAATTCAAATTCTTTATCAGATATATGCTTACAAATATTCTTTCCCAGGCCGTGGATTGCCTTTTCATTTTCTTACCAGCATTTTTAAAATAGCAAAATCTTTAATGTTAATCATGCTCGGTATATCAATTTATTCTTCTATGGTTCATGATTTTTCCTATTTTTCCCTTCTAGGAGTTTCCTCTATAATTATACATCTTAAATTTTGGTTTATTATCCTATTTGAATTAACTTTGAATATGGTCCTAGATTCATTTTTATGTGATGTCCTAGTATTTGTTAAACAGACAATCCATTCCCCATTGAATTTATATCTTTGCCCCAAATCAATTCAACATATACATATGGTTGCCTTCCTGGTCTCTATTTTTTCTCTTTGATCTAATCATTGATTTCTACAGTTGTATTTTAAATCAGTCAAGAGAAAAAAGAGAATTAGAGCCAGAAAAATAAAAGTACATTTATATAGTCTTTTATATTTACCTGCATAGTTACCTTACTGGAGCTCTTTGTTTCTTCATGTTGATTTGGAGCCCTTTGATTTCAGCCTGAAATGCTCCCTTCAGTAGTTGTAGGGTGGGTTGGCTAGAAACAAAAAGTCTCAGGTTTTGCTATATGAGAATGTCTTAATTTTTCCTTCATTTTTGAAAGATTACTTTGCTACATACAGAATTTTTTTTTGACATCTTTATTGGAGTATAATTGCTTTACAATTGTGTGTTAGTTTCTGCTTTATAACAAAGTGAATCAGTTATACATATACATATGTTCCCATATCTCTTCCCTCTTGCGTCTCCCTCCCTCCCACCCTCCCTATCCCACCCCTCTAGGTGGTCACAGAGCACCGAGCTCTTCTCTCTGTGCTATGCGGCTGCTTCCCACTAGCTATCTATTTTATGTTTGGTAGTGTATATATGTCCTTGCCACTCTCTCACTTTGTCACAGCTTACCCTTCCCCCTCCCCATATCCTCAAGTCCATTCTCTAGTAAATCTGTGTCTTTATTCCTGTCTTACCCCTAGGTTCTTCATGACATTTTTTTTCTTAGATTCCATATATATGTGTTAGCAACCCAATCCAAAAATGGGCAGAAGACTTAAATAGACATTTTTTTTTACTTTTTATTTTTGGCTGCGTTGGGTCTTCGTCGTTGCACGTGGGGTTTCTCTAGTTGTGGCGAGCAGGGACTGCTGTTCGTTGTGGTGCGCAGGCTTCTCATTGCAGTAGCTTCTCTTGTTGTGGAGCACAGGTTCTAGGCACACAGGCTCAGTAGTTGTGGCACACGGGCTTCAGTAGTTGTGGCTTGCGGGCTTCAGTAGATGTGGCTCATGGGCTCTAGAGTGCAGGCTCAGTAGTTGTGGCGCACGGGCTTAGTTGCTCCGCGGCATGTGGGATCTTCCCAGACCAGGGCTCGAACCCGTGTCTCCTGCATTGGCAGGCAGATTCTTAACCACTGCGCCATCAGGGAAGCCCCATATAGAGTTTTTGATTAACAATCTTTTTCTTTCAGGACTTTGACTATGCCATCCCACCACCTTCTGGCCACCATAGTAAGAAGTACACTGTTGATCTTCACGCGGTTCCATACCGATGAGTTGCTTATTTTTTTTGCTGCTTTTGTGGTTCACTCTTTGTCTTTGACTTTCAGTGGTATGATTAGGAGGTACCTAGGTGTCGAGCTCTTTAGTTTATCCTACATGAAGTTTGTTGAGCTTATTGAGTGTGTAGATTAATGTTTGGCATCAAATTTGGGAAGTTCTCAGCCACTATTTCTTCAAATATTCTTGCTGCCTATTGCTTTCTCTCTCCTCTCTTTCAGAACTCCCATTATGCATATGTTAGTATGTTTGATAGTATCCCACAGATCTCTGTGGCTCTGTTCATTTTTCTTCACTCATTTTTCATTCTCTTCCTCAGACTGAATAATCTCAATGAACGTATTTTCAAGTTTGCTGATTCTTTTCCTGCTCAAATGTGCTGTTGAGTCCATCTAGCCCTTCATTTCAAGTGTTATACTCTTTGATTCTAGAAGTTCTATTTGTGTATATATACATATATAATTACACTAGATATATACATACATAATTGCATCTCTTTATTACTATTCTCTGTTGAAACATTGTTCTCATACTTTCCTTTAGTTCTTTATATGCAATTTCCTTTAGTTCTTTGAACATATTCAAAATATCTGACTTAAAGTCTTGTCTGTGGGGCTTCCCTGGTGGCACAGTGGTTGAGAGTCCGCCTGCCGATGCAGGGGACACGGGTTTGTGCCCTGGTCTGGGAAGATCCCACATGCCGCGGAGCGGCTGGGCCCGTGAGCCACGGCCGCTGAGCCTATGCGTCCAGAGCCTGTGCTCCGCAACGGGAGAGGCCACAGCAGTGAGAGGCCCACGTACCGCAAAAAAAAAAAAAAAAAAAAAAGTCTTGTCTACTAAGTCCAAAGTCTGGACTCCATTAGAGACAGTTTTCTGTTGACTGATTTTTCTTTCCTGTGCCTGGGCCATACTTTCTTTTTTCTTTGCATCTCTCAAAGCTTTTTGTTGAAATGATATAATGTGGCAATTCTGGAAGTCAGAATCTCTCTCTCTCTAGGGTTTGTGGTTGATGGTTTGTTTAGTGACTTTTCTGAACTCATTCTGTTTAGTCTGTATTTTTCTTTTTTTTTTTTATGGCTGTGTTGGGTCTTCGTTTCTGTGCGAGGGCTTTCTCTAGTTGTGGCAAGTGGGGACCACTCTTCATCGCGGTGCGCGGGCCTCTCACTATCGCGGCCTCTCTTGTTGTGGAGCACAGGCTCCAGATGCGCAGGCTCAGTAGTTGTGGCTCACGGGCCTAGTTGCTCCGCGGCATGTGGGATCTTCCCAGACCAGGGCTCGAACCCGTGTCCCCTGCATTGGTAGGCAGATTCTCAACCACTGCACCACCAGGGAAGCCCCGAGTCCGTATTTTTTGATCATGTGGGCACTCTGAAGTCTCTGCTTGGTCAGCTTAGAGGTCAGCTCATCAGAAATTTCCTTAAATGCCTAGAACCGGTGTCTCCCAGTCTTTGCTGTGGAGTTCTGTGTGTATGTTGGGGAACACATTCAACACTCAGCCAGACAGTCTACATTTCTGCTTTGGCCTTCCCTTGCTGCTTGCACACAGCCTGAAGGTCAGCCAGAGGTGAGAGCAGAGAGCCTTCTCAGGTTTTTCCTGAGGAAGCACATAGCTCTGAGCATGCATACAGCCCCACGTGGGCATATGTCAGAGCTTTCCAAAGCCTCCCATGGCCATCTCACTGCTCAGCTTTTAATTAAAACTTTTGGGGAACACATTCTTTACCCCAAATGCTAAATCACTCCTTCAGACAGCTGCAATGTTAAACAATTGCTTCTGACTGTCTCCAACAAACGTCCCTGGGGAAAAGGCTTTTTGCACTGGGCAAGCTCCTAGTCAGGTCAAATGAAGAAAAAGCTTGTGAGTGGTCTCTTCTAGGGAGCCACCAAGTGGGTCGAGTAATGATAATCTCTGGGAATGAGGCATCAAAAGAGTTCCAACCCCATTCTGCCCCGTCTAATGGCTGTCAGGCTGCCGGTTTCCACTGTGACTGTGGGCTGTGTGTTTTCAAAGCTACTGAAGAGTTGGGGAAATGGGCATGGAAACTGGGTAAGTTAAAACATCACAGAGACTGTGTTCTTACGGAAATTCAGCTATTTTTCTTCATAAAGACTCCCCGATTTGCTGCAAGTCTTTGGTTAACTTCCAGGGATAAGAAAATATTGAACCTGCCAAATATTCCCAGTGGTCTCATTGTCCTTATGCAAGAGAAGAGTTTCAGAGGTTCTTACTCTGCCATTCTTGCTGCCATCCTGTCTCTTTGATCTATATGCTTATCTAAACACAAATACTGTACCTTTACAGTAAATCTTAAAATCAGGTAGCACGGGTATTCCGACTCGGTTCTTATTTTTCAAAATTGTTTTGGCTATTTTAGGTCATTTGCATTTACACATAAATTTTAGATATGACCTGCCAGTGTTTACCCAATGAGCCAGCTGTGATTTTGATTAGGGTTCTCTAACTCTATAGATCAATTTTGGGAAAAGTGACATTGAAAAATATCAGGACTTCCAACTCATGAACATGATATATCTCGCCATTTATTTAAGTCTTCTCTAATTTTTCTCAACACTATTTTGTAGTCTTCAGTGCACAGATCTTGGCACATATTTTCTGAAATATATCACTGAATGTTTTTGATGTCGTTATAAATGGCGTTATATTTTAAATATAATTGTTCATTGCTAGTATATATAAATACAATTGATTTTTTTCTATCAATATTGCTAAACTCACCTAATAGTTTAACTGCCATTTTTGTAAATTCATTAATATTTTATACATGTACAATCATGTCACATCATCTGTGAATGTAATCAGTTTTATTTTTTGCTTTTGATGTCTATGCATTTGACTTCTTTTTCCGGACTTACTGAACCAATGAACACTTCCAGTATAAGTGAAATGGAAAAAGCAGGAGCAGATATTCCTGTCTTGCTCTAAATCTTAGGGGTGAAGCATCTGGTTTTTCATCACTAAGTATAATTGTTAGAGGTATCAGGTTGAGTAAATTCTCTTCCATTCCTGCTTTCCTGCTTTCTATTCCATTCCATTTATTTCTGAATTCTTCAAAATCATAAATGGGTACTAAATTCTGTCAAATGCTTTTTCAGCATCTATTGAGATGATCAAATGGTTTTTCTTTTCCAATCTTTTAACGTGGTGAATTCCATTGATTTTTACATGTTAACCAAACTTTGCATTCCTAGCATAAACCCCACTTCGTAATGATGTATTCTGGACCATATTACTAGATTTTATTTGCTAAACACTTGTTAAGAAATTTTCAGGACTTCCCTGGTGGTGCAGTGGATAAGACTCTGTGCTCCCAATGCAGAGGGCCCGGGTTCGATAACTCGTCAGGGAACTAGATCCCACATGCATGCTACAACTAAGGAGCCCATGTGCCACAACCAAGGAACCGGTGAGCCGCAACTAAGGAGCCCTGGAGCTACAACTAAGGAGCCTGCCTGCCACAACTAAGGAGCCCATGTGCTGCAACTAAGGAACCGGCAAACCACAACTAAGGAGCCTGCTTGCTGCAACTAAGACCCAGCAGAAATAAATAAATAAATAAATAGAAATTTTCCTATGTTCCTGAAGGATATTGCCCTGCAATTTTCTTTTCTTGTAATGTCTTTGTATGGTTTTGTTATCAGGACAAAACTGGCCTCACAGAATGAGCTGGAAAATGTTCCCTCTTTCATTTTCTTGAAGAGTTTATATAGTATTGATATTATTCCTTTTCTAAATCTTTGTCAGAATTCACCAGTGAAGCCCTCTGGGTCTGGAATTTTCTTTATAAGTGTTTTTTTTAAAAAAATACACTTTTTACTTTAGAATGGTTTTAGATTTACAGAAAAGCTATGAAGATAATACAGAGAGTTTCCATATACTCCACATCAAATATATCTTCATTAACATTTTGCATTTACATGGTACATTTATCATAACTATTAGCTGATATTGATACACTATTATTAACTAAGGTTCATAATTTATTCATATTTAAATTTTTTTACCTAATGTCCTTCTTTTGTTCCAGGGTCTCATCTAGGGCACCACAGTACTGCTAGTCATCATGTCACTTTATGATCTTGTTGGCTATGACAGTTTCTAAGACTTTCCTTCTTTTTGATCATCTTGAAGGTTTTGAGGAGTACTGGTCAAGGTATTTTATAGAATGTCCCTAAATTGGGACTTGTTTGATGTTTTTTCATGATTAGACTGGGGTGATGAGTTTTGGGGAGGAAGACCACAGAGGTAAAAGTACCATTCTCATCCCATTATCCTAAGAGCACATGCTGTTAACATAACTTATCACTATTGATACTAACTTTGATCACCTAGCTGAGATAATGTTTTTCAGGTTTCCTCACTGTAAATTTACTCTTTTTATTCTTAGGAAGTTTTAAACTATAAATTTAATTTCATTAATAGATATAGGGCTATCAATAACTTATCTCTTCTTAAGTTAGGTATGTGTTTGTCAAGGACTTTGCCTATTTTATTTAATTTGTTGAAGTTGTTGATGTAAATTGTTTATACTATTCCTTCATATCCTCTTCATGTTTTTAGAATCTGGAATACTGCCCCTCTCTCATTCCTAATATTAGTAATTTGTGTCTTTTCTCTTTTAATTTTCTCTGTCTTTTCTTATCCTTGTAATGTCTATTTATCTGTCAGGCTGAGGGGGTTATAAATTTTACAGATCTTCTCACAGAATTAGCATTTGGTCTCATTGATTATTCTCTATTGTTATATTTTCCATTTTATTCATTTCATTTTGTTACTATTTATTTCCTTTTATCTGATTACCTTGGCCTTCATTTGCTCTTCTTTTTATAGTATGTTCAGAAGGAAGCCTAGTTCATTGATGTTTTTGAGATATCTATATCATATAAGCATATGATGCTATAAATTTTCCTCTAAGCACTGTTTTAACTGAAACCAACAAATTTTGATGTGTATATTTCCCCTTTTTTTCCTCAGATATCTTCTAATTTCCCTTGTGATTTCTTCATTGACCCATGGGCTATTTAGTAGTATGTGGTTTAATTTCTAAATGTTTCTGCATTCTTCATTCCTTTGAATTGAGCCAAATTTCCATCTGGTACTATTTTCTCCCTGAAGAATTAACTTCCTGTAATATTTCTTATGGTGCAGGTTTGAGAGTGATAAATAGCTCCAATTTTGTTTATCTGAAAAAGTTTTTATTTCTATTTCACTTCTGAAAGCTATTTTTCTTGCGTATGAAATTCTAGATTGACAGTTTTGTTTTATCAGTGCTTTAAATATATCATTCCAGGGGCTTCCATGGTGGCACAGTGGTTAAGAATCCACCTGCCAATGCAGGGGACATAGGTTCGAGCCCTGGTCTGGGAAGATCCCACATGTTGTGGAGCAACTAAGCCCGTGCACCACAACTACCGAGCCTGCGCCCTGGAGCCTATGAGCCACAACTACTGAGCCCACGTACCACAACAACTGAAGCCCGCACGCTCTAGGGCCCGTGCTCCACAACAAGAGAAGCCACTGCAATGAGAAGCCACACACCGCAACAAAGAGTAGCCCCCACTTGCCACAACTAGAGAACACCCACGCACAGCAACAAAGACCCAACGCAGCCAAAAAATAAATTAATTAATTTTTAAAAAAGAAAATTTTTTTTTTAAATATGTCATTCCAGTGTCATCTGGCTGACATAGTTTCTGACAAGAATTCTTCTGACATTCTTATTTCTCTTTTTCTCTGTCTTTTTCTTTTGGCTGCTCGAAAAAATTTCCCTCTATTTCTGGGTTCCAGCAATTTGATTATGATATTCCTTCACGTAGTTTTCCTTGTTTCTTCTGTTTGGGTTTTGTTGAGATTCTTGAATCTCTGGTTTACAGATTTCATCAAGTTTGGAAAATTTTGGCCATTATTTCTTTTCTTCTTCTCTCTCTCTTTTCCACAATTTCTGGGACCCTACTTACATGTTTATTAGACTGCTAGATATTTTCTCACACATCACTGATACTCTGGGGTTTTTTTCCAATCTTTTTCTCTCTCTGTACTCGATTTTGAAGAGTTTCCATTGCTATGTCTTTTTTTTTTCGGTGGTACGCAGGCCTCTCACTGTTGTGGCCTCTCCCGTTGCGGAGCACAGGCTCCGGATGCGCAGGCTCAGCGGCCATGGCTCACGGGCCCAGCCGCTCCGCGGCATGTGGGATCTTCCCAGACCGGGGCACGAACCCGTGTCCCCTGCATCGGCAGGCGGACTCTCAACCACTGCGCCACCAGGGAAGCCCCATTGCTATGTCTTTACATTCACTAATATTTCTTTCTGATATATCTAATCTACTGTTAATTCTAGTGTGTTTTAAATTTTGGATATTGTATTCTCCATCTTTAGAAGTTCCATTCAGATATTTTTATATTTTCCATTTCTTGCCTCATCATATTTGTCTTTTCCTGTACTTTCTTGAACAATGAAGCATATTTATAATTCTTAATAACCTTGTCTGCTATTTCTATCATATCTGTCATTTCCAGGTGTGTTTCTACTGATTATTTTTTCTCCTAATAATAGTTCACATTTTCCTGATTTTTGCATGCCTAATAATTTTTGGTTAGATAGTGGACATTGTGATTTCCACATTTTGAGGGTGCTAGATTTTTTTGTTGTTGTTCCTTTAAAAAGTGTAGGACTTTGTTATAGAAAGCTGTTAAGTTCCATGGAATATCTTTGTTCCTTTCATGCCTTGCTGTTAAGTTTTCTTAGGGCAGGTCTCAAGCAGTCTTTAGTGTAGGTCTAATTTATCCCAACTACTAAGGTGTATCTTCCTGGGGATTGTACCTGATATTCTGCATGTTACAAAGTCTGTCCAGTCTCACTGTTGAAAACACAAGTTATTCTTGTCCACATGTGAACTCTAAGAATGTTTAGCTTTTTGTTTGGAGGATTCTTTTCCCATATTCAGGTAACTTCCTTTCACACAGAGGCAGATCAGCATTCATCGAGACACTGGAGTGGTTCCTTCTACAGATATCCAGAACTCTTTCTCTGGGAAGCTCTTTTCTTTTTCCTTCAGCACTCTGTCCCACAAATTCTAGTCACCTTGCCTCCCACCTCCCCCAGTTCTGATCTCTTTGTCCTGAACTCAGCACGATCGTCAGATTGTTTGGGACCCCTTCCCTGCAACACCACCTGGAAATTGTCTGCAGGCACGAAGCTGCAGAAATTGTAGGGCTAATCTTGTTTGGTTCCATTCTCTCAGCAATATCAATCATGTATTGCCTGCCGTCTGATTTCTAAAACACATTTAAAAAATAATTTTATACAAATTTCTATGACACTTTGCTTAAAGCATGAGAGTAAACCCAGTCCCTGTATTCTATAATGGGAGAAAGCAGACGTCCATGGTATTCTCTTAAGAAATTTTGTGTTGGCGGGGGGAGAAACAGTAGCTTAAAATTTAGACAGAGGCAAGGGAAACTTCGTCTTTCTGTTGGAAAACATGTTTCCTTCTGTGGGCAAGAGAGAATGAACAAAGGATAAATACCATTAGAGCTAAAGTCTGCAAGGAAAAGAAAAAAAAGCAACAGTTTTTCTCTACCCTCACAGTACTTCTGACACTGTACATTAGACAATTCTCACACTAACTACCCAGAATTAGCACAGCCCCCCCCCAGGTTAAGGGCTGAGCCCCGCAAAGCTGTCCCCACCTTAGACACCAATTGCAAGTCCCACGTTGTGACCTGCACTTCTGACCAAGCAACTGTAAATCACGGCTCCCACAATTCCCTCCTTGGGTTCAATAATTTGCTCGAAAATCTCACAGAACTCAGGGAAACACTTCCTTACGTATTTTATATATTATAAAGGATACAACTTGGGAACAGCCAATGGATGAGATGCATAGGGCAAGTCTGGGGGTCAAGGTACACAGAGCTTCCACACCATCTCCAGGTGTACCACTCTCCCGACACCTCAGTGTGGTCAGGAACCAGGAAGCTCCCTGAACCCCTTCGGTTAGGGGTTTTATGGAAGCTTCATGACATAACACAATTGATTAAATCACTGACTATCAGTGATCCATCAACTCAGCCCCTCTTCCCTTCCTAGAAGTGAGAGATGGGGCTGAAAGTTCCAACCCTCTAATCGTATGGTGGTTGCAAAGAGTCCCCCATCCTCAGAGACAAGGCATAAGTCACCTCATTAACATAAACTCGGGTATGGTTGAAAGGGGGTCCTTTCACCTTGATCACTCCAGTCCAAATATTATAACCAAAGATGCAAGAGCATCTTATCACTTAGGAAATTACCAGGGTTTTAGGAGCTCTGG
The DNA here is from genome assembly GCF_003676395.1 of Aethalodelphis obliquidens. Lineage (NCBI taxonomy): Eukaryota > Metazoa > Chordata > Mammalia > Artiodactyla > Delphinidae > Aethalodelphis > Aethalodelphis obliquidens. The sequence goes on from NW_020838031.1 coordinate 1,789,899, forward strand.
CCAGGAGCCAGGCACGAAGACCAAAATACACATTTCTTATTATATCACAATATCACAGCAATACTGGGCAGAAAGTTCCAAGATGCTCGTTTCTGGTGACATTTATTTTCTCTGTGATGTGGGAGTTACAGTAATCCAGTAAAATGGTAAAAGACGTAAGGTTTAGAGAGCAGCTGGTGGAGGCACAGCGTGCAAAGTAGAGCTAATTAGGGAAGATAAAAACAGACTGGTGACCAGACTAGAGGACCCGTATTGGAAACCGTACATTTGTAACGATGCCAATCAAGGAGAAAGGTAAGTTGGCTGGCAGGAGCAAACCCTGTTTGAAATGATGTGCTTGACTGTGGAGATCACTGCTCAGGAAACCCAAGGTTCACATACGCTGAGTGCTAATGAAAGTCGCTCTCAGGGCTGCCTCAGCCACCAGACACCCAAGCAAGGGCGATGCACCATGAGTGGAAGGGGCTGCATTCCCAGCCCCATTCTCAGGTCTGGCTGGAAAGCCTTCCTGGGGTTCCCGGCTCTTGTTACTCTACTAAAATAGAATAGAGTTCATCCATGGTCAGACGTCGAGGTCAGAAACACGCCTTTAACTCTTGGGAGAGAGCACCCACTGTGGGGGTGGCGTTGGGCTGCTGGAGCTTTCAGAGAGGTGCTGGGTGGACAGGCCAGTTGGCTTCACCTGTATGGAGCACACACGAGGCCTTTCCTCTGGGCCTAGTTTGCCTGGCAGTCCTCCCCAGCTCTAGCTTTGGATTTGCCTATATTCTCAGTTTATTACCCAAGGTTTGCCCCAGTTTTATATGACAAGTGTCTGAGCGTCCCCAGCCAGGTCCCCATTCTTTCCTTCACAAGCTAAGGTCTGGCCTCCCATCAGGGGCTCTTCCAGACCTTGCATGTGAATTAGTAAAATGTGCCCCTTTTTTATAAGTGTGCGTAGTCCCACGTGAGGGCCCCTAGCTTCACAGGTGGAATGGAGGTGAGATCTCAGCCCCTGCCCACCTCCTTGGCCAGCTGCCCTGGCACCGTGTATGACCCACACACCTGTGCACAGCTGCCATGTGCCCTTGATCTTTTTACCTTGTTTTCCTGACTTCTTTCTTGGTATTAAAAATTCATAGTGGCTTTGCCTGCCCAGCAGGTCCCTGGACTCTTAATTTGCTGGTTGTTGTTAGTCAGTTCATTTGATCCCCCAGGCTGGCCCCAATCCTGCCCAGGTTTCCAAGTGATACCTGCGGGCTATCTGCTTCGTACTGCTAATCCTTGAACCAGTGCTGGTCAGGACAAGAATTGTCTTAGGAGAAACCGCCTCTCCACTGGGGGTGTGAATCTAGTGTCTGCCAGGGTCTGCCGTCCAGGTAGCGTGCGGTGACCTGAGTTCCTGGGACCCCTTATGGGAACTGAGCTGTGGCTTCCCCACCCACCCCACCCTCAGCTGTCAGTCCACACGACCAGCCAGGCCTTCCCCCCTTCCGTGTTCCTGCTAGCCACTCTCATTTCCAAAGGAGCCCGGACCATGCCCTTTAAACCCACACTGATCAGCTGGCCTTGTTCTGACCCCTCCCCCGCATGCTGCCAGGCCTCCCCTGACCCTGAGCCTGACCCGCAGGGTCTTTGTGGGAGTCTGGGCGTCCTCCTGAGCCCAGGTTTGTGGGGTCTGGGCGTCCTCCTGAGCCCAGGTTTGCTTCGGGATCTTCCCCTGCTCCTGAGCTCCACCCTAGCGCCTGGGAGTGTTGACACATGCAAACGTGAAAGTCCAACGTCAAACTTCAGTTCTTTGAGAAAGTTCCGGTAGGAGAAGAGTCGGAAGCTGATAGCCAAAAACGAGGCCTGGGAATGGGCCAAGGCAGTATTTCTCTATCGTGCCCTTTTGACACAAAACGAATCAACAATAGATCTAAGAAAGAAATGGACCGTTTTATTCGCGCCCGCCTGAGGTTGTAACCCGGGAGACAGTCTTTCAGAAAGCTATGAGGATTATTCTGCCCGCTAGGGGTCAAAGTAGAGTTATATAAGTTTTTGAGACGAAGGGTTATATCAGTACATCGAATGGCATACTGACAGCTTATACAATCCGGCTCTGTGTGGAGAAAGTGAGGAGTGGGTCATCGTGAGCCCTTGGAAGATTAAGAAGGAAGGATATCTCCCGAGGAGGTCTGGTTAATACACACTAAAGGGGAGGGAGGAGGCCCAAACAGGCAGAGAAAATTCAATGCTTAAATTAAAATTCTATGCTTAAATTTTTCTCGTCTTGCCATAACATATGAATTTCATTTTGTCAGTCCTGTGAAACACTAGTTCCACAGGGCATTTTACAGATGAAAAAAAAGAATCCATCTGGTCAGATATATTTGAGAAATCTGAAATTAGAAGCGGCTAAACAGACTCCTTTGCTGCTGGACTTCTCAGGGCTGTTATTACGCTAATACCTGTGATACACCTGCAGGGGAATTGGAGCGCAGCAGCTCCCAAACTTACCTGATTACAGAGCATCTGCAGAACACTCTTGGGGAAAGTTGGGGCGTGCATCTTCGTCTTGCCTGTTTCCCGTTGTTGCTTTATCAGGGATTGTCACGAGGGAGCCCTCAGGTGAGGGGGAGCTGCTGGGCCTCTCTGCGATCACGTCGGCGTCTTGTGAAGCTGAGAAATGACACACAGGACGGCGGCTGCTGCTCTCTGGGCGCAGCCCCTTCAGCACCAGGCCTGGGTGGTCTCTGTCCACATGCGCGTTGACTGTCTCCCTTTTGCCTTCTCAAACCTGCCGTAAATATGCTAATACGTGCCTTTGAAACAACTGGCCTGCTCATTTCAGAATGATGGGTTTTCTCTTCCAGCCCTTATTGAACTCTTTGATTAAAGCTGTCTTTAAGGTAAGTCCTCTTCTCAGTTCTCATCCCCACCCCACCAGTGAAAGAACACGTCGGGGAGGAGAACCTTTTAAATAATGAATCACCACTTCCACCCCAGACTGCGTGCTCGTCTGATCCCACCGGAGGCCGCTTTCCACAACAAAACAGGTCTCCCACCCTGCGTCGCTCCATCTGTAATGAGCAGGTGAGGGCTCTGCTTCCTGGGATGAAGATGCTCCGTGGTGACTGACCTCTAAGGAGAGGAGGGCTCATGGGGGGTGAAGAGCATCCAGGGAAATCTGGAGGCCTGAGTCCTCAGCACTGTGCAATAGACTTAAAAAAACACAAAAAGTTGAGATGTTCATATTTCCATAGCGCAAGTTCTCACAAAACAGAGTTTCTGGTAGACCAGGCTTCAGACTCCCAGGAGGGGCTGGGATCAGGAACTTGGAGGGACTGGGTGTTCAGCAGCCCCTCTCTCCTGTTGGGTGCACCACGGTCTGCAGGAAGGGGACTTGGAGATGTGCAAGGCAGGGCCCTGGCCTCTTCCAGCAGTACTGTCGGGGAGATGAATAGGTACAGGAATAGGTACCATAGAGTAACATATGGGCTATATGCACGCATGCTGTACCAAGTAGGCAGAATAGAGCTGGGAGGAGAAAGAGCCCCGCGGGGACGTAGAGAACAGACTGGTGGTTGCCAAGGGAGAGGAGGGTGGAGGAGGGATGGACTGGGAGGTTGGGGTCAGCAGATGCAAACTGTTATATACAGAATGGATAAACAACAAGGCCCTGCTGTATAGCACAGGGAACTATATTCAATATCCTGTGATAAACCATCATGGAAAAGAATATGAAAAATAATACATGTATATATATATGTATAACTGAATCACTTTGCTGTACAACAGAAATTAACACAGCATTGTAAATCAACTCGACTTCAATCAAAAGAATAACAGGAAGCCCCATGGTTGGGTCTCTGCAGCAGGGCTCACGCCAGAGGCCGCCTCTGAGCTGAACTGCAGGTTTCGTGGGCAGCAAAGGAACTTCTTGGCGCCGCCCCTGCCCCCATTTCCCTCACATTTCCACTGCCTCACAGAAAACCGATTTAATTCTGGCATCTGTCTCTTGCCAACACAGTCCGTGTGCTTTGGGAAACGTTTGACTCTCCTTAAGCCCATCAGCAGCTTCCGGTCCCCTGGCCCTATCATCGTTTTGGGGTGGGGAGTGTGCTCCATGTGGGCCTAAGCAGGGTAAACTTCTAGAGTCTTGCTTGGGATTCTGGGACAGAAGCACTGCTTCTCCCACTGGACACCAATGAGAAAAGCCTGCCATCTTCTTGCACATGTGAGCCATCCAACAACCACAGGGGAGCCCCCTAAGCTGGACAGCTAACTGGAGAAATAGAAAGTCTCCAGTGCCACCCCTGAGCCTCTGATGAACTGAACCTGAAGCCTCTCTGTCTGGTCAGAGCTCCCTCCAGCTCTCGAAGGAAATGAAGCCCAGAAAACGCTGGGAAATTGGGTCTGTGGTGCATTTCGAGACACAACTCCCGGCACTCACTCCTCTGAGGGACCGGTGTGAAGGGAGCTGCTATAACCGTCAACCCAGGCCCCCCTGCCCAGGCCAGCAAAGTGGGTGCCCAGCCCCCATCCACTCCACTCACAGGAGGCCTCAGTTAGGGATCAGATCAGCCAGGGTTGCCGGGGACTTTGCCGATTCCAGCACTGAAAGTCTCACGTACCATCAGTGCCAGGGAAACCAGGACAGCTGGTCACCCACCATCCAATCGAGTCTGCAGGAGAGCACAGCTGACTGGCAGAACCCATGCCAGCCAGCAGGAAGGAGGTGGTGCCTCTGGGTTGCAAAGGTGGGGTTCACTGCCTGACCGAAAATCAAAATGCGGGGAGGGTGTTTGAGCGCTTTTGCGCAACTGAGAATGACAAAAGTACAATAAACCACATCTCCAGACTCCCCAGGTCCGTGAACAAGCCTTAGCCGCTCCTAACTGGGCTCACAGCCAGAGCATCCCACCTGAGCCAGGAGGCTTGCTGGCAGCTTGAGCTGAATTGCGAGCGGTTGCCCCAGTGATAGTCACAACGGGGTAGGTCACGTGGCTTTCTTCCTGGGATTGCAGATCTAGCATGTTGTACCTTGGGGCGCTGGGACAAAGGAGTGAACACTAAGTTGAGTCGACAGAAAGGGAGAGTCATAAAATTTATTTTATTTATGAAATGAGACAAGATTTAAAGTTTTAACCCTCGATGAGAGTGAGTTGGGCCACCTTTCTGTGAATATGGTGTTTTGACTCCGGTGCCAAGGTCCAGACGACCAAGCAATAAACTCGAAGACCCTGAGCACAGATCTACATGAACCAGCATGTGAGTGGAGGAGGGGCGCAGGAGGCGGGGTCTCACAAATGGTTTATAAAACTGTCTGGCGGTGCATTCAGCAGCTGAAGCATGCCCGTCAGCGTCATTTACAGTTGCTGCTGAAATACGAGTGACAGGACCAGTCCCCTGCAGGCCTGGGCAGGCAGCCACCCAGCCTGCAGGGCAGTGACACCCCGTAGGAAGCCCCGTTTGGGGCTCGTCTGATGGGACAGCAGCGAGTCTCCCGCCCGCAGCCGGCCACCACCTCTGACAGCAGCGGTTGTAGCACCAAAGCCACCAGGGAATGCCATCCACCCACTCTCAGGGGCAGAGGGGTTGAGGGACGGATGAGCTCTGCTCTTTGCCAGGTCCTTCTACCGTGCTCTCAGGTAGCGCAGGTGAGTGTCAGGTAGCCTGAAGGCAGGCAGGACAGGTAGTGTGATATCCGTTCTAGAGACGTGTCAACTAAGACTCCAGGGGAGTGTGACGCACCATCATCTACAGGGAGTAAGACGAGGCCCAGTGAGAAAAGATTTGTCACGGGTGACTCTCTGCCTTTCACGGGTTAGAGGCAGAGAAAGGAAGCAGAGCTCATCTTGTTTGCTAAAGTTCAATCAGCAACAACAAAGTCCATCATTTTTAACTGCTTGAATATCTCCGATATTCCCCTTCTTTGGGCAGATTCATTTCACTCTGCAGTGGATTGATTTCTGCTTTAGGGCCGAGCTGTCAATATTTGATAAACGCATTCTCTGCGGCATTTTTTTTTCTTTTATTCCACAGAGAAAAAACTAAGTGGCCTGAAGTTGCCCGACATATTCTAAACACAGGAAAGGAGCGATACCAGAGCAACTTGCCCGTATCAACCCCTGGAAAGTGTCTGAGGCCCCGTGCACTTCCCTGCCGTCTGCCTCAGGCTGATGCGCTCACGTTCGCTAGAACTTCACCACCTGCCTAAATCATCTCGCCAGCGGAAACTTCACTCTCCTTTCTGCGCGTTTCTGGACCTCCCCCTCCCATACCATTCAGAGCCATCTCTGCGGCCCTCATCCCTCACCAGCTGCCATCTGTTCTGCACAGGGGCTCTTCCGGGTTCCCTGCCAGTGCCCAGCTCTGCCTCCTCCCCGCCCGCCCCCGCCCCTCCCCTCACTGGCAGGGTCCTTAGAGTCCTGCCCACACCGGCCCTCACCGAGGGCATCCCAGGATGGACCCTTCAGCCATACTTGTATTCCATGCGCTTAACTGTTTGGGGGAGGGGGATGCATTTTTCTCAATCCAGCCAATTGGATTTTCTGTTCCTAGGGATCTGGAATTGAGCCTCAGAGATCACCCCTAAAATCTGCTAGGTGGCAGGACTGGGCCTGGGAGGGCCACGGCTAGCCCATCAGCCCTGAGGTAGAGGGAGCAGGGACTTTACTTGAGAAGTGTGAAGCAGACCCGGGAGGCTCTGAGAGGTGGTGGCACGCCGGGCTTGTAGAGATCTCCGCCCCGAGGGCCAGCCCCTTTGCAGCCTGGCCCCATTGCCTGTCTTCGCCCTTATTGCCTACTTATGCTGGGGGATTTCTGTGTCTTGTCCTCATAACCATTGCTGCTGTCGACCTCACTTTTAATTTGGTGGGAAGATGTAGCTGACGGCCTCTGCCCCCATCTTAACTGCAGCTTTCTCCGACTCTAGCTTTGCCTTCTCAGGGGGAAATCGGATATAATCTGATCTCTATGTGTTATGGGCTAAATTATGTTACCCCCAAATTCATGTATTGAATTGGTTCCTCAGGATGTGACTCTCTTTGGAGACAGGGCCTTTAAAGAGGTAATTATGTCAAAATGAGGCCATCAGGGTGTCCCTAATGCAATCTGACTGGTATCCTTATAAGAAGAGGAGATTAGGACACAGGCAAGCACAGAGGAAAGAGAACAGGAGGATTATGTGAAGACACAGGGACAAGATAGCCATCTACTCACCAAGGAGAGAGGCGTCAGGAGAAACCAGCCCTGCAGACACCAGGATCTTGGAATTCCAGCCTCCAGAACTGGGAGATAATAGCTGTTTAATCCCCTGGTCTGTGTAGCTTGGATGGCGGGCCCAGTGGACTCAACACTATAGACCTCCGTCTTCCTTGCCTAGGGCTTGCTCACATCATTCCTCACGAGGCCGGCCCCTGGCCCTTCAAGGAGTCGCTGCCCCTCCAACGTACCTGGGAGCCATCACCCTGCCAGGCTCCTCTGCCCCGTCTCACGCCTTTACCTCCCTGCCCAGGTGAGGTGCCGGCCGGCTACCGTGCGTGGCTTCCATTTCCTCTCACCCTACAGACCCCGCCGGTGGCCTCGGTGGTACGATGCCCTCCTCAGTTGAGCACGACACGGTTGACCTTGACTGACATTCCCACCGAGAGGGCCTCCCGCCAGCTCCCCTAACAAATGCCCGTCACCGAACATAGCATGAGTGTCCGGATTCCTAACTCTCCTATCACCCCGCTTCCTTGGTCTTCCTTACTGCAAAGCTCCAAAGAGTTCATTAAATCCTCTCCCTCATTTCCCCTCCTCCTTCTCTCTCTCTTTATTTGATGTTAGACTTTCAGCTGTATCTTATTGTGTTAGAGCCCAGAGCTCGGTCCCTGGCCACCTATGCCCAGCTTCACTGCGTCCTTGGTGTCCTCAGCCGTCCCTCCGTGCCCGGGACTCACACGTCCATCTCAGGCCTCGCCTCCCTCCCAAACTGCAGACACTCACATCCACGGCTCCGTGACGTCTCAGGGGAGTCTCTGCAACGCCTTGCACTCAACACATGCAGCAAGTAGCCCCTGGTCCTTTCCCAAGAACCGGCCCTACCTCCTGCCTTCCCGCTCTGCTGAGGGCAGCTCGGGGCAAAGTCCTCAGGGTCAACCTTAGCTTCTTTCTCTCTCCCAGATCCCACTTTCCACCTGCGGGAAATCTGGTTGGTTCTACCCTCAAAACACACAGAAGCAGACCCTTTTCACCTCCTCTGCTATCCCCACCCTGGTCTGAGCCACCTCCCTGTCTCAGAACCTTCCTGAAAGATCCTCTTGCTCCTGTCCTGCGAGCGCCCCACCATCAGACCTCAGCACAGCAGCCAGCGTCCATCAGGTCTCCGCTGCCCCCAAATTCCCCGAGGTTTTCGTTTCACGCAGAGTAGAAGCCAAGTCCCTACGGCAGCCCGCGGGGGTGCCACGTGCCCAACTCGCTGCGACCTTTGACCCGGCTCTGACCTCCTTCCCTCCACTCCCGTTTTGTTCCAGAAACACTGGCCTCCCCCGTTCACCCCGCAGGCCAGACAAGCTCCCGTGGGGAGCTTCCAGCTTCCTGCCTGGAAGGCCCTCCCCGGGGCTTGTTGGCTAATTCTCTCACCCCCCTCCAGTCTGGGCGCGGTGAGGTCCGCCGGGCCACCCCTTCATGCTGCAGCCTGACACCCCCCGTGCCGTCCCGCACTCTGCTTGCCCTTCCGTCCGCCCCACTTCCACCTTCCAACGCGGTGTTCACTAAGTGCCTTACTCGTTCCGTGTCATCTCCCTGTAGGTGTCATGGCTCATCTCATCGCTGTGCTGGAACGTAAACCCCAGAGGGAACCCAGGCCGCTTGGGGCTCTGATGTCACCCAGTTCCCGGGACAGCGCCCAGCGCCGGGCCTGCACCTCATAATACTGGTTGAACAAGTAAGCAGAACCCTTCACCCAGGCCACCCACCACTGTCCTCCAGCCCTGCAGAAACACCCTCCCCCGTGGGGACCATCCCCCACTTCTCCACAGCCTGCCCTTGACACTCCTGCCTGGGAGCCCACCCAAGGTCAGACGCACTGCAGCCAACCCTGACAGGCGCGTAACCGCAGTACGTCCTGAAGTCATCTATTAATCTTTTTGAAAACCCCCCCATGCCCATTGGATCAGGTTCAGACTACAGGCCTGCAGGCCTGCCTCCACCTACGGAGGCCCTCCGTCCAGGGGCCGCCCGGAGCACAGCTGTCCGCACACCTCCGTCGCCGCCGCCTCTCTGCCTGTCACCTGTCCCACTTTTTGCATCCCCCATCCTGCACTCCTCCTCCCAGAATGCTCACACTTTTGGCTAAATTATACTCATCCTTCAAAGCCCAACTCAAACTCTCCTTCACGACCCTTCCCGGGCACTCCAGTCCACATTCACCTGTGCTTTTTCTGAATTCTCATAACCTCAATTGAGGGCGGCTTCTGATTTAAAGCCAGATCAATGCAGCGGCCAATTAAGGACAGCAAACCTTTTCTCGTTTGGAAACCCAAAAGAGGCTTTGATAGAAACCTGGCTTGCTCGCTATCACATACATTGCATTTAAAACTTTCTGTTGACCTCTTAATCGCCCTCGCCCAGCATTTTGCCACTTTATTTATTGCCTTCCTAGCTATTCCTTCTGTCTGTGTTCTGTCTTTCAAACAAGGCAATAAGTTCCTCGAGGGTAAAGGGTGTTTTATAGAGCGATACCTTGATTAGAAATTCCTCAGGAGCAAAGCTCATTTATTCAAAGTCGACTATCTTCAAAAATAAAAACAAAACCTCTTCAGGACTTCCCTGGTGGCTCAGTGGTTAAGAATCCACCTCCCAGTGCAGGGGACATGGGTTGGAGCCCTGGTCCTGGAGGATTCCACATGCTGCGGAGCAACGGAGCCCGTGCACCACAACTACTGAGCCTGCGTGCCACAACTACTGAAGCCCACGCGCCTAGAGCCCGTGCTCCACAACAAGAGAAGGCTGGGCACCGCAACGAAGAGTAGCCCCCGCTCGCAGCAACTAGAGAAAGCCCGTGTGCAGCAACAAAGACCCAATGCAGCCAAAAATAAATAAATAAATTTATTTTTAAAAACCCCAAAACAAAAAACCTCTTCATAAGTCATTCTAAGCAGAGCTGCCTGCTTACAGCTGCATGTCAGAGATACTTCAGTGCTCTTCCTGCTTGTCTCTACCCGTCCTGGAGTCAGCAGGGCCTGCTGAGGGGGTGTGGGAGTCTGGAGGTTCGCCCTGGATGCCTGGAACCGCTCCGTTCTCATCTGCAGCCTCAGCAGCGCCCTCTTCAGGCCTCTCGGGCTGATCTCCGGGACCCACCTTCACCTCCCCACTCCACAGCCCAGTCTGGAGCAGAGGGATCCGGGGGGCTGCCCTTTCTGTTTGGTGATGAATTGAAACCCATTTCCTCTGCCTTGTACACACGACACTAGAAGGTATGAGATTTTTCTGAAGGCAGAGATTTTTCTCTGTGTTCTTCATCCATGTTCCCAGTAATCTAGAATAGAGCTTGGCAGAAAGTGCATAGTCACAAAAGTCTTTGCAGAATGGGTGACTCAGCTCAGTGGGAGTTTATACTTTGAACCCTTTACCCCCCCTTACTCAATGAAATGCTCAGCAATTATCTTCTTGGGGGAGAAATGTTCTCCTTTCCTGTACCTCTTTAAGCAAAAATACCCCCAGAAATGACCCCTAGGCCTGTTCACCTGATCCTGTAGCTGGCCTGACCGGGCCGGGGGTGAGCTGATTCGCAGACCAGCTGTGGCCGCCCCCACCACCAGCCGAATCAGCAGCCTGCAGGCTCGTTAGGCCTCTCCCTCCGGCCCTCTTCTCTCCAGGACTACCTCGTCCCTCACTCCTACAGAAGTCAAACCTTTCTTCTGCTCCTTCCTCCTTAACATTGACCCAGCTCTGCCCTCACCTCCTTCCTGGGACCTCTAGACACACCACGGCACGTGTCCAGCACCTTTGGCCTCACTTGGGATCTGATTCGAGAATTACTTTAGTATAACCTCTCTTTTCTGACATTCTGGGACATCCTGGAGTATTTCTCTTCCTGGTTAAGAAGTTTCTAAAAAGACATTCTTCTTGGGGATGAAACATCTCTGCTAACAGAGGTATGGATAATTTAGGTGTTTTGTGTGAACCTCCGAAGGAATTAGATCCAGAGCAAAAAAATGCTGTGGAGCTGAGTTTAATCCTTAGCAGCTCGAGAACAGGAACCCCACAGTGTACATTTTTGGTTCCCTTTCACTCTTTAGAGAAGTTCTAAACCCAGCACAGACCTGTGATAAACAAGTGTTGAGTAACTGATTGACAGACAGCCGGATGTTTCTGTCTGGCTGCAACGTGTGAGTTTTTTTCTTCTTTTTTTATTTAAGGAAAAATTGTGATTATTTTCACTGCAATTATTCTTCAGATTTCCCTTCTTTTTTCTTTATTCTTTTTTTCTCCCGAGTTTTCAGTTTGAACATTTTTAAATAAACAACGTTGAAAGAATAGGATAGTAACCCCATTGTGCTCTCCACCTGGATTCAACAATGAACATGTTTCCATATTTGTTTTCTCCCTATATGTTTATAACTCTATATGTTTATAAATACTTCTTCGCTGGGTCATTTGAAAGTAAGTTGCATAAATAAATTTATTTTTAAAAAAAGGAAGAAAGGTGCAGACATCACGACACTTCACCCCTTAAGTACTTCAGCCTGCATCTGCTAAGAATTAGAACATTTGTCGACATAACTACAATGGCATTATCAGAGCTAAAAAGTAATAACCATTTCAAAATATAATCTAATATCCCTTCATTTATTCTTCAATTGGAGACGTTTGCCTTTTGATTACACAATGACTTTGTTTTCCAAAATTGAATTCTACTCACTGTTCCCTACAAATTCACCAGATTTCACAGGGGTGGGAAAGACCTATATGGTTCACTGCAGTCTCTGGTTCTGGGGTGATAACGGGTTAGTCAAGCCCAAAGGATGGGTTGTTTCTGAAACAGGCCATGTCCATCCTCAAGTACGAGCAGGAGTGTTGTTTTGGGCCACTGGGGGCTGCCTGGATCCCACATGGCTGTCGCAGGCTCTGAGCCCTACAGCTGTAAGTGTACGACCTCGCTCTCTCTTCAATCTGTTACGAGTGTCCTTTACCTACTTGCCTTGCAGAATTTAAACACTGTAAACGAGCCAGCTCCCCTCTTGCCAATTCTGATTTGGTAGGTGTGGGGTGGGAATCTCAGGACATCTTATTTTTACAAAGCTCTCCAGGATTAGAAGTCTGGCGGGGGGAGAGGGGGGATGGAAAACCCCCATGACACGGTCTGCCCACACAACACTTCTCTCTACATCTTACGTGTATGTGTTTGTGGGTTTTGTAAGATGATTCCAATTATCTTCGGATGTGAGTGGTATATAAACTATAAATAAATGAGAGACTTTCCCAGCACACCATGCACACGTTCCAGTCTTGGGACTCTGCAGCTGAAGCAGGGAGGGGGCGTTGCTGTGAGCTTAGAGTGAACGACCTGGTTCTGCACTTAGCCCTGCTAGGTCGTAGTTGCATGGATGATTTGGAAAACTTACCTGAATTCTCTGAGCCTCAGGTGGTCCTCCAAGATGAGCAGAGTAATACCTCATGAGGATTCAGTGAGATGTGCCTGTGAAAGCACTTTATCAAAGATGCAGTAGGAGTCCAGTCGAGTTGGAGGTCTATTCACCCAGACCCCAGGTGTATGCAGGGGACCGCTAGGGCAAGTGTGCCAGGGGTTCAGGTACCCCAGGAACCGAGCCCTCCTGGGAAGAAGCCCGTCGTAAAGGAGGGCAGCAACCGTGGGCTGGAGGGGAGGAGGGAGAAGAGTACTTCTGAGGTTAGGGGAGTATAGCTGCTGGCCACCAGAAGGTTCTCCCCCAAGCCCCCGCTCAGGATGTGCAATACAAGAGTGTACAACAACTCGTCAGCTCTGCGGAGCGTCGACAGGGCAAGGCCCGCAGTGCTTGCTCGGCAGCTCTCGGGCTCACTCTAACCACGGGCAGCCCGCCCTGCACACGCTCCAGCAGAGATGGCACTGCGGGGAGGGCTGGTGGCATCGCCACCCCCAGGACGGGTTTTCTGGGAGCCCTGGGTGAGAGGATTCACATGGGCGGGAGGCAGGCGAGAAGAACACCCTGGGCTGACAATAGGGCTGTCGTGGCGATGTTCTCCTTGTCCCAGGCACTCAGTGGGGGAAGAGCCATCTGGAACGAAAGGGGCCATTGTGCTGACTCCCCAGTTCTAGTCTGGACCAGGAGAGGCTGGGGTGACTCCCGGCAGAATGATCCAGAATGAAGAGCAGGGATGAGGCGTGTAGCCTCCCCATGGCTTGATGTTCCCCTAACGTGGGATGAGGAGGCCGTGTGGACGCTTCCGGGATGCTCTGTTCCCGGAGGGTGGGTTGTGATGGCTGTTGAGGACGGGAAGTGGTGACGGGGGCGGCGATGCTACCAGGGTTCTGGACGGAGGCTGATGAGTGAGGCTGAGTTTCACTGACGTGTTACAGAGACTGAAAGGGAGGCAGTGATTCCTCATCCTTTCTGATTATGTTACTAAAGCATAACTTGCATATAGCAAGTGCATCTGTCATAGGTGTCCAGTCCTTTGGACTTTTTCACAAACTCAGCACATCCGGTAACCAGCGCCCAGACCCAAACCCAAAAGGTCCTCAGTTTCCCCAAAGACTCTCCTGCTCGCTGAGCTGGCTTGGGCAGGTAATACAACAGCGCTGGGCCGCACGATAAAACTGGAATAATAAGAGTGTTTATTTCATCAGGCTGTTGTGAAGATTAATAATAATCACAGAAAGTAATACACGAACAGCACTTGGAACAACGCCTGGCGTGTAGTAAGCACGTCGTTAATGTTTACATCTTCAGGGCAATTGAATTCTTTAACCTAAATGACATCGATGAATTATTTCTCAGTCTCAATTCAAGTCAGGAAATTTCTGGGAAGATTATAGCAGGTGGTCAGTGTATGTATCCACTGGGTGTGGGAGGGACAGCAGTCCTCGACTCGCCATGGATGGGACTGTTGTACTTCAAAGTGTCCCCTCGCATTAAAGCCAGCTCATGGGAGGACCCAGGCAGCACTCTTTAGTATCTTCTTTTTACAATAGCCTCTGTATAAACACACTTCAAATTTTGCGGGGGAAAGAGTCAGATTATCCAATTTCAGTGTAGAATATTTTAGTCCTATTTAAGCAGTTAAAAGTTTGTTTTTCTTTTCTCTCCTAATTTCTCTCCTTATTTTCCTCCTATTAAAATATGTGAGAAAAAGGAAAATTGAACAATCAGATGACAAAAATGGTTCTTGTTGCGTAAAGACACAATATACCAGCAAATTGTACAGGGCTCCTGACATCTCTACCAACAGCAACTGGGATGATGAACGGCTGCAGAAGTACCTCTGCCGCACTGATGTGTTGCTCTGAGTAAGCGCTTTTCCTGCTGTATCATACACTCAAGAAAAATGCCTGAGGGCTTCCAGCAGAAAAAGATGACCCGGAAGAATGACAGCCACAGAGCCGCCCAGGCTGAGCAGAGGACAAGGCAGCACTTAAGGAGAGTTTGCACTCGGCCCATCACCAAGAAAAACACAGGACCTGCGCACAAGCAGGTGTGTGTGGAGGTGTGTCGGGAAGGTCAACAGGCAAAAGAAACGGAAAGGAGAGTTCTATGTGTGCGAGCTGCCTAGGGAACCAAGACGCAGTGCAGTTTAGAGGCCTGAGTTGGGTAGCTTTACCCAAATGATGTCAGGGTTCTGCGTCTTTCCTAATTTGTAAAATGCAACCAATCATCAGGCTCAACCACACTGTCAGTTAAATCACTTTTTAAAGAAAATAAATCAGGCTTGCAGGAAATTTGCCAAAACAATTCCTACACATTCTTTACCCAGACTTATCGCCTTTAAACATTTTGCCGTAGCTGTTTTGTTATCCTCTGTCTATATTTTTCCTGAGGGTGGCTCGTGTTTATCATGTCACTTTAACCTTTGATACTTCAGTTCCTACTTCCTAAGAACAAGAGTCTCCGATGTAATCCTGTTACAGCTATCACAACCAGAATACGTAACCCTCTACGTGAGCTGGCACGTGCTATAGCATTGAGTTATGCTATCGCCTATTCTGCATTTCTCATCCACTTTTGGTTTTTGTGTGTTTTTTTTGTAACTTAATTTTGTCGGCATTCTTGAATAAGCTAAGGACGTCTAGGTGTATATCTTTGAATTTTACAAAGAGAAAGACAAAGGTGAATAAGACAAACCAAGATTTGACTAAACTTTACTTTGTTTTCATCCATTTTAAAACCACAGCATTCTTTCACATTTCCAAGAAAATTCCTATCCCCAAGCCATATTATCTCATTCCAGAACCCCAAAAAGATGCAAGGATTTTTCAAATCGTACTACACAGTACCAAAACTCTTACTCTTAAACCTGATAAACAACAAATATGTGATCCATGTCATTTATAAACTTGGATTGTGAATCTAAATAAACATTCTGGTAAAAGAAACAACATTTGAAAGATACTAGTGTAAAACAGGAACGCAAAGAAGATATATATTATGATCTTTCCACCCCAGCTTAGCCTCTCACTACTGAAAAGGTTGGCAGCGTTGGTCAAACACAAAGTGAAGAAGCTGCCTCAGACCTCACTAAGGGTGGGAGGAACTGCTAGACATGACCTTGGAACGCGCATTGGTCTCATCCACTTTTGTAAATTGTCCTCGTCACGTTTTCAGCCCCTTGTAGGGCATCACGTACTCATGCAGTTATCCCGTCTCCTTAGGTCCACTAGTCTGGACCAGCTCCTAACCCTTTCCTTGTCTTGCATCATAGTGACATTTCTGAAGAACACAAGCCAATTATTTTACAGACCGTTCTTCAATTTTGTTTTTTTTTTCAGTATTTATTCGCTATGAGATTCAAGTTATGCATCCTTGGCCAGAATACCCAAGTGGTGTGTCGTGTCCTTCTCAGGGTATTTCTGCAGACACAGGATGTCCACCTGACCCTCGTGAGTGAGTCATTTGATCACCTGGCCAGGGTGCTGCCCAGTCTCTCCACTGTACACTTACTGGTTTCCCTCTGTGACTAATAAGTATTCTGATGAAAGACATTTGCAGACCTTGTAAATGTCCTCCCTCTCATCACACTCCCCTGTTCCTCCCCTGCAAGCCCTGCCCCCCCCACACACTTTAGAATCGATTGATGAGTCTTCTCTAATCGTTACTATGATGGTTGCAAAACAATGATTTTCATCTTCACCTTCCCTTCACCTTTATCAGTTGGCATTCTACTGAAAGAAAGAGCCCTCCCATCTCCTCTATTTATTTATCTATTAATTATCAGCATGTACTCATAGATTTCTATTTTATTCAATATTTATTGTAACACATATATGTCCTAGATTTAGCCAATGGGTGCCCTTCAAGCTGGCTCCTGTGACCTTTTAACCAGCCCCTCCCCCTTTCTTTTGGGCTGCATGCGGGCTTTCTCTAGTTGCGGCAAGCGGGGGCTACTCTTCTTCGCGGTGCGCGGGCCTCTCACTGCTGTGGCCTCCCCCACTGCGGAGCACAGGCTCCGGACGCGCAGGCTCAGCGGCCATGGCTCACGGGACCAGCCGCTCCATGGCATGTGGGATCTTCCCGCACCGGGGCACGAACCCGTGTCCCCTGCATCGGCAGGCGGACTCTCAACCACTGCGCCACCAGGGAAGCCCTTACTTTACTTTTGAATATGTAGGACATTAACATGTTTCCAGAAGTCAAGCCTAGAAGAAAGGTGACAGGTGTCAGTCCTCCTGTCCCTTCTGCCTCTTCCTACCACTCCTTACAGGTAACTCATTTCATTGTTTTCTGGTTTATCATTGGTGTGTGTGTTGCTCAAATAAACAGATATTTGTATGTTTTCTTATTTTCCCTTCTTTCTTACACAAAAAGTAGCACGCAATATATAAGCTATTGCACTTAATATTTCATTTCATATTTAATAATATATCCTCGAAATCACTCCATATCTGTTCACAAAAGTCTTCCTTAGTCTTTTTTATACCCCTCCCAATACAGTATCTGGTCAAGTTTTCAAATTTTTGCCAGTTTGTTGGGGGGGATAACCAGTACCTCTGTAGTTTTAATTTGCAACTCTTTTATGAGTAAAGTTTAACCTCTTTTCACATATTTATGAACTCATAAGATCTTTACTGTGAATTGTCTGTTTATGTGTTTTGCCCATCTCAGTGTTTAACTTCTTTATATATTAGTGATAGTACCTTACCCCTTTATCTATGATAGGTGTGGAAACAATTTCTTCCAATTTGTCATGTCGTTTTATTGTGGTAAAATATACATAACATAAAATTTACCATTTGAATCATTTTTTAAAAATTAATTAATTTATTTATTTTTGGCTGCCTTGGTCTTTGTTGCTGCGCACGGGCTTTATCTAGTTGCAGCAAGCCGGGGCTACTCTTCGTTGCGGTGCTCAGGCTTCTCATTGTGGTGGCTTATCTTATTGCGGAGCATGGGCTCTAGGCACTTGGGCTTCAGTAATTGTGGCACGTGGGCTCAGTAGTTGTGGCTTGCGAGCTCTAGAGCACAGGCTCAGTAGTTGTGGTGCACAGGCTTAGTTGCTCTGTGGTGTGTGGGATCTTCCTGGACCAGGGCTCGAACCCGTGCCCCCTGCATTGGCAGGCAGATTCTTAACCACTGTGCCACCAGGGAAGTCCCTGAATCATTGTTAAGTGTACATTTCAGGGACTTTAAGCATACTCACATAGTTCTGCACCAGAGTCTATCTCCAGAACTTTGTCATCTCCCCAAACCGGAACTCTGTACCAATTAAACAATCACTCCCCCTTCCTCCCTCCCCGCCCCTGGCAACCACCCTTCTACTTTCTGTCTCTGTGAATTTGACTCCTCTAGGTACTTCATGTAAGTGGGCTCATAGTTTTTGTCCTTTTATGCCTGGCTTATTTCACTTAGTATCATGTTATAACTTACGTCAGAATTTCCTTTCTTTTCTTTCTTTTTTTAGACATTAAAAATTATTTAATTATAAAACTTTGAAAAACAGAATCCAAACTTGAATTTAACTGAAAACATAGTTCCAGTCACAAATTATTCATGAAGAATTGATCATAAAACCTGTAAAGACAGAAAGTAGGTCTCTCATTATGTAGGGCTAGGGGCAGGAAGAGGGAGTCACTATAAATGGGTACAAGGTTTCTTTTTTGGAAGGTTAGAAATGCTTAAAAACAGATTTTGGTGATGTTTGCACAATCCTGTTAATGTACTAAAAATCACTGAACGTTACACTTAAAATGAATCAATTATATCTCAATGAAGCTGTTAATAAAAAATCAGAGCATTTTAAACAAAGGCAACTTGTCTTCTAAAGGGGTGTGTGGCCATTGAGCTCTTCTAAAGGCATGCATTACTTTTTTTTTTAACATCTTTATTGGAGTATAATTGCTTTACAATGTTGTATTAGTTTCTGCTGTATAACAAAGTGAATCAGCTATATGTATACATATATCCTCATATCCCCTCCCTCTTATGTCTCCCTCACCCTCCCTATCCCACCCCTCTAGGTGGTCACAAAACACCAAGCTGATCTCCCTGTGCTATGCGGCTGCTTCCCACTAGCTATCTATTTTACATTTGGTAGTGTATATACGTCCATGCCACTCTCTCACTTCGTCCCAGCTTGCCCTTCCCCCTCCCCTTGTCCTCAAGTCCATTCTCTACGTCTGCGTCTGTATTCCTGTCCTGCCCCTAGGTGCATCAGAACCATGTTTGTTTTTTAAATTTCCTTTCTTTTTAAAGCTGAATAATATTCCATTGTATGTCACATTTCACTGATCCATTCATTTGTTGATGGACACCAGGCTGCTTGCATGTTTTGGCTCTTGTGAATAACGGTGCCATGAACATGGGAGCACATGTTCAAGTCCTTGCTCTCACTTCTTTTAGGTATGTACCCAGAAGTGGCATTGCCGAATCATACGGTAATTCTAGGTTTAAGTTTTTAAGGGACAGCCAAAGTGTTTTCCATAGCAGCTGTACCATTTTGCCTTCCCATCAGCAACACACAAGGGTTCCAATTGCTCCACATCCTTTTCCTCTTTTTTTTTTCACATTCAGTATTTTCATTTAATTTTTTAGCAGACAATTTACATACTTCCCCCACCCCTTCCTTTAAGTTAGTGTGACACTTTTCCATAATAAACTACTTAAAGAGAAGCTTTGGTCAAGAATGGAATGAAATAGCAAAACAAAAAATAAAACCCAAATCACTGCTGCTTTTAAAAAACCGATACTTTCACCAATTATTCTCAAACAAAACACAGAACAAGGTTTGCGCCATATGTATCTTCAATGTTTCCTGGCGGCTGGCTCTCCTCCCCATGACGCGAATGGCGGAGCTGCCCGGCGCAGCCTGTCCGTCCTCATGCTGGATCTGGGAGGCTCGCCCTGGATAGAAGAATCTAAGGTCTTGAAATCCCAAAAGGTCATGGCTCCATCGATGCCAGTAGTGCAAAATTTGCGACAATCTTGCCTGTCTGCCTCATAAATAGACACTTGAGTGATACTGTCCTGGCGCAGCATCTCCAGGGCCGGGTTGCGGTCCTCGGTCGTGGCCCGCTTGTCCATGTTGCAGAAGCGCTCCGTGGCTGACACGTTGCACTGGATGCTCTGTTTCGGGATGTCTAGCTTGGAGACAAAGGTCAAGCAGCCGCAGTCGGCGCAGCTAAAGAGCATGGGGCAGCAGTCATGGCCAGCAGCCAGGACGCTGTCCTCCGAGATGAAGGACACACTCAGGAGGGGCAGGAACTCTGTCTTCAGAGTTGAGATCTGCATGCTTTTTGAGGCATCGGCAACGGACACGGGGCCGTCGTGGCTGACCCAGGCCAGGCGGCTCCCGCTGGCGGAGAAGCTGACCTTGCGCACCCAGCCGCCAGGGCCACTGCCACCAAACTCTGACATCAGATGACCAAAAGGCATCTTGCTGCCCCAGGGCATACTGGCTGGCTTCTCATCCACTTCTTGAATGTAGGCAGAAAACACTCTGCATTTGAAATCACAGGATCCTGCTGCCAGCAAGACGTTGTTGGGATCCAATCCAAGCTGAGGACCGTGGAGCGAATGGGTTTTTTAATGTGCTTGCTTACCCACCGGTCATTTTCGGACTCAGAGTAACAAACAGAAATGAGTCGTGCTCCGCTGCCCACAGCAAATTTGTTCTCTAGGGGGGACCACTTGACAAAAGTGGCCGCACAGTTAATTCTCAGAATCACCAGGGTCGGCTTCCAGACACCATCCTCCTGACCCCAGACGTAGGCATTGCGGTCAACCCCGCAAGTGACGACGCAGTCACTCTTGGGAGCCCAGTCGATACCTGTGATGTGTCTGTTGTGCTCCTTGAGTTCATGAGTTTTCACCCACTGCCTCCCGTTCTTCTCATAGATGTGGATTTCATGGTTATTGGGGCTAAGGGCAATGGGTACGATCCCTGTTCCAGGCATGACAGGTGATTGGCTCTAGCAAAAATTGATGCAGGGACATTATTCTTCGTGTTTTCAAAGGACAGAAAGCTGGGGGTCGGGGCCATCCGGATGGGCTCGGAGTGTTAAATTCCCGGATTCTGGTCAATCAACGTGAACAGGCTCCTGTGGGCTTGGGCGGAAAACCGAGGACCACATCCTTTTCAATATTTGCTATATTCTGGTTTTTCGTTTTCATTTTCGCTTTTTTAAAAAGAATAGCCATGCTACTGGAGATATCTCATTGTGGCGTTTGTTTTGTTTTGTTTTTTGCATTATCGATGTTGGAGGTAGGTTCCAGTTTGCCCTCATGGATTTTAGTGGCTGTCATGAGGTCTACTTTATTCTTGCAGTTTCTTTGTCCTTACGCTTCCCCAAGTCACTTCCAGCCTTTCTTCTGACTTCAGATTTACAAACTACAGTGCTTCAGACCCACTGCCATGCACAATGGAGTTGAAGCTTTGGCCATAAATCGTCCTTCTTCACCTCGGATGCTCTTTAGCCTGTCCTACTTTGTTTGATACCAGGATCACAGCTTCTGCTCTTTTAGAGTTGGCTTTTCCTTTATGACCAAATTTGAAAATCTTTTAACAGGCAAATTAAGTGCATTTGTAAATTCATATACTGGTATGGTTTGGTCTCCACTCTGTCCTGTTATTTTCTGTTATAATTACTGCATGTATTATGGTATACTTATTGTGTTTCTTTCACCACTTGGTGTGTATTCTTTGCTATTTAATATTTTTTTTTCTTTTAGGGTTTTGGAACAGGGTTTCCAATATTTATGTTTTGCTTTAGTGGTTAAGTTTTTATATTTTTACATTAATTCTTTTCTTTTTTCTTAACACTTTAACATCTGGCCTGTCCATTTTACATGGTGTCATTTGATTAGTAACTATGACCTATTTAACGGTCAGTTACATGATTATGTTTCCCCTTTTCGCTCTCCCTTCTCCTTCAGTTTTTTTCAGTTGCACCTGTTCTATTTGATTAGAAAGTATGTGTATCTACTAGTCTTCCCATCCGTCACTTGGCGGTTTCCTCAGTTAGCTCTTGTTTGGGGGAAGCTCATTCCCCAGGAAAGGCATAGGATGCTCTCTAAATTTCTGTACTCAGTCCTCATCTGTTTGTCTATAGCTTTGATCCTTAAAGGCTGGACACAAAAATCCTTGGCTGGTACTTTCTTTCCTTAGTGTCTTGTAAATACTGCTCCACTGTTGCGTTGCTCTGTATGTTGCCAGCCTCAATATTTTTATAAGTAATTTGCTCTTTTTGCCTTTAAAATCTAATAGTTTTACTAAAACATGTTTTGGAGTTGATTATTCCACTCAGTTTTCCAAGGTACATGGAAGGTACTTTCAATATATAATTTAAATTTTCTCTTATTTCTGGCTTATTTTCTGGGATTATAGTTTCCCCCCTAGTTTTATTGAGATATGATTGACATATAGCACTGTGCACAGCATAATGACTTGACTAACATATATTGTGAAATGAATATCACAATGTTTAGTTAATATTCATCATCTCATTTAGATACAAAAAAAGGAAAGAAAGAAAAAATATTCTTTTCCCGGTAATGAGAACTCTTAGGGCGCACTCTGTTAACAACCTTCAAAAGTACCATACAGCAGTGGTAACTATCGTCATCATGCTGTATGTTACATCTGGGATGACGGTGTTAATATTAATTTTGCTTCACTGTTTGGTGTTTCTACTTTAGAGACTCCAGTGACATGTATTTTGGTTCTTCTTTCCTGGCTTTCATTTCAACCACCTATCTCTGAAAGCTTTTTACTCCTTTCTTTATTTTATTTTCAACTTCTTGAATATTTTCTTGCCATTCTTCAGTGTCCTTTTACATATCTGTATTTGATATATTCTCCCTTGGGCGTCTTGTAATTCTTCTTTGTTTCTGGGATAGTTTTGTCTTTATTTTCCATTTCTATCCTGAATCTTATCAACTCCTGCTGTATTTTTTCCTAATTTTTGCCTAATATATTCTCATGTTTTGAATTTCTGATTCTATCTGTGTGTGTGTGTATGTGTGTGGGGGGGTGTATCCAAATATATGATACTTTGTTCAGCTTGAGAGTTTGACATAAGGTCTTACAATTTTCCTCTGCTTTGTCGTTTTATTGATGGGGGGATTTTCATCAGGTGAAATGTTATGATTCATCTTCTCATCATAAGAAATGTATTTTTTTTCTTTTTGCAGTAGATTTATATGCAGCTATTTTGATGTTTTAGTGCTACTAGACATTTTGACACGGGGTTCATAGTTCAAGAATGTCCTCTTCTCACTGTATACTGAAGTGCACTTTTTAGTAGATAACCACACTGAGGGAGGGATTGGTTGTCTTTTATTTCTGCGGATCTATAATTCTCACTTTTCCTTCACCACAAGACCTCCGAAGGGCATTGCCCTTTCTCTATTTATCTGACTTTTCCCAGAAGCAAGGCTTCTTCAAGGCTGCCACCTCCTGTCCCATTCTCTTTCAAACCTCTTCTCTTTTCCACTCAAGTATCCAACCTGTGTTCAGTATTTAGTCCTTGGTGTTGGACTTTCTCTTCATAGAAGGATTTAAGCCTGGGTTTCACTTAAGTCCTTGGCAACAGTGGAGGGAGCTCTGTTGGAATTTGAGGTATTTTCTTTCTTCTACTGAAGAAGTAATTTGAAGTTCAGCTCGTGGCATTTGCTCTCCTAGTAGAGCGGAAGGCTTGTTTGTTTGTGCTTGTGTTTTATTGAGGATGTGAGTAGAGATTCAGATGCAGGCAGCTGCTTCTGTCCCCTGGACTGGTCAGCTTCCGGAATCCCTTTTAAAATATCAAGCGCTAAGTAACATTTCTTTCTTCCCTAGGAACACTGGAAACTTTGCTGTTACAAGGGCATCGTCAAGGTTACACAGATTCTGTTACAAGACAGGTCTGTCTTCTTGCATCTTTAAAGCTGTTTCGTGTGCTGCCTCTTCTTTCTTCTTTTAATACAGCAACCAGTCACAAAGAAAACAATTTAAAAATATATATTACCTTCCTTCTTCCTCATTTCGTGTTTACTTAAAAACAAAAAAGAAAACCCTGCTATTCAGCACTCCGTACATCCCTGGAAACATGCTCCCCTGAAAAATCACCTCTCGGTTTCTACCTCCAGGCCGCCACCTCTGCCTAAATAAATAAATAAAATGGACACCTGGGGATCCATCCCCACCAGGGATGTTTTGCTGCAAGATTAGTAAGAAAACTGCAGCGAGCGGCAGCCAAGTCGGGTCCCGGAGGGGGATTTGCACCAAAAAACTCAGGTCGGTGGGCCAATAAGAGCGAGCCTGCCAGGGGGCTGGGGTGGTCCCAAAGACCGAGGACCGCGGAAGTGGCGCTCCCGGCCCGGCAGCGCGCGGCAGCAGCGACCGGGGTCCCTGGTGCGGGCGCCCGTGTGTGTGCGCACATGTGCGCGCGCCCCGCGGGCGCCCGGCGGCCACCTGTCACTCACGGGGGTGGCGGGGCGGCGGCCGGCGGAGGCCCTCCCCGTGGGGCCGGCGCGCCGCCGCGGTGGAGACGCGGTAATCCCCTCCTCCGCCCGCGCCGGGCCCCCGCAGCCGCCGCCGATTGGTCGCCCTTTGCTCCCTGACCCCCTCGCTGCCTCCGCGGCCGCCGCTTCCTGCTCGGGCGCGGCGCGGCGCTCCCGGCCGGGGCGGAGCTCGGGCGCCGGGCGCGCACCGCCCTCGCCGCCAGCCGCGCCGGAGGAGGAGCCGCCGCGCCCTTCCCCTTCCTCCGCTCCTCCCCGGCCCGCGCCCGCCGCGGCCCCAGGCAGACTCGCGAGCAGCGGCCGCGGCCGGCGGCCGAGTCGGGAGGATGCGGCGGCGCTCGCGGATGCTCCTGTGCTTCGCCTTCCTGTGGGTGCTGGGCATCGCCTACTACATGTACTCGGGGGGCGGCTCCGCGCTGGCCGCGGGCGCGGGCGGCGGCGCCGGCAGGAAGGTGAGTGGGGCGCCCGCCCGCGGCCCGGCCCCGGAACCCCCGGCGCCCACGCGCCCCGGCCGCGCCGCGGGGCACCGAGGGGGGTTCCTGGTCCCTCCTGCCCTTCTCCGCCCGGACCTCCGCTCCGGCCACCCGCCCCGGGTCTCTCGGCCGTGTCCCCGAGGCTGGGGGCGCCCCCGGCCCCTCTGCGCTCGCCTGGTTCGGGAGAGGGAGACCCGGCGCAGCCCCCGTGACTGGGGCCGCCGACGCCTCTTGTCGCCCCCCGCCCCAGCTCTCCGCTCCACGTAATTTGAGTTGAGTTTCGTCCGGCTGCCGGGAGCCCGGTCCCCTGCGGTGGGACCTTTGGGGGTGGGGATGTTGGGAAGCACAAAAGCGGGTGGGGGGGGAGGGCGAGAGGCGGCCGCCTTTGCGACGTGTCACGTACCTGGGGAGACAGGAGTCCAAGTTTCTTTTCAGCCCTTTGATACCAGCCGCCGCAATGCCCCCTCCCCCTTGTCGCCGCCTCGCGGGGAGGGGGCAGTTCTGGGTCTCGGCTCGGTACCTCTGGGGACGGGGGCGCCGCCAGCCCCGCGCTCGACGGAACGGACCTCCCCGGTGATGCAGGCGGAGGGCCCCCGCGCCCCTGCGCCCCGGACGAGGCTGGCCACCCACCCACACCCCGAGACCGTCCCCTCCCGGCTCCCGCGCCCGACTCGGCCGGCCCTCCCGCGCGGCCCCCGGCGCCCGCCTGTTCCAGCCCTACGCCCCCGTTCCGCGGGGTGGTCCCTCTGCTGTGTGTGTCCCGGCGGGCTCCAGGGGCCGAGGGGGTGGGCCGTGGGGACCGCGTGAGCCGCTCTGGACGGCCGGGCGCCCTCGGGAGGAAATGGAGCGCCCAGGGCGCCGGGGCCCTGCGATCCCGCTGGGAGAGCGGGGCTTTGGGCTGTGCACTTGCCGCCAGCGGTGTTCGTGGGGTTTGGTGGCAACCAGGCTTTGAAAGCGGCCTCCACACGGTGTAACCCCTCTGCTGTGACATTTGGTGTCACCGCAAACCCAGGAAATTCTGAGTTAATGGAGGTGGACCGTGGGTTGGGCAGGAACCAGGGAATGGTGTCCTGGAACGAGCAAGCCAGAGTAACTGGATGAAGAGACTTTAGCCCTAAAGTCGGACCATAAACGTCAAGGCTGAGGTTCAGCTGCTTCAGAGGTTTCCTTCCTTCCTTCCTCCTTTCATTCATGCTTAGCTGAAGGTGTTAGATTCATGGTAAATTTCGTAGGCTTGCTTTATCTAGAGGGGCAGAAATGAAAAGTCTTTCCGTGTGCAGAATTGGCCTAGCTTATTTCTGAGCTGACATGTGCTGTTAGCCCTGTTTTTTTCCCTATTTTAATCCAGGGAACTGTTGTTCACATGCACGAAGTCTCCGTTCATCCTTGAATGGTAAAGAGCAGTGCGCCCAGCGGAAGCAGTGCAGCCCTTTGAAAACCGTGGCCGTGTTAAACTGGAATTATTTCAAAAGCTTTGCTTCCCAGTAAACTGTGCCTTCGCAGGTCCACGTAGCCTGGTGTGCTGGTGAGACCTGGCAGAGCTTCCTGCCTTTCATGTGAAAGAAAACCGAATACATAAGCCATGCTTAGTGTTGCCTTTCCTTGGTCTGCTGCTTTCATTAGCACATGTGATTGGAAACAGCAACAGGGTGGCATTAGCATCCGGAAACAGCAACAGGGTGGCATTAGCATCTGGAGAGGTTGGCTTCTCCCTGGTGGGCTTCAGCTGGTGGATGGTTCTTGAGGGGTCTTCCATTTGATCCTTAGTTAAAAAAAAAAAAAAAAAATCCAAGAACTCCTTGTGGCCTGGTGGCAGTAGGAAGGTACAGAGACCTCGTGGAAAAAAGTGTGCGAAATGAACAATTACACGTGGATTGGTGATTTGTCAGCTGGGGAAGAGGTGTGTACATGCAATAGCTTTTGAAACTGGAGGAGCTTCGTTAATGTAGTGTTGCCCCTGGTATTAAAGTAACCGCCCTGAGGCTGTCTCCGGAGGGGGGTCAGTAGAATCTGCTGTCCTGAATTTCCTAATCTAGAGTATAAAGCCGCCTAGTCTTTCTTCCTCCTGAGTTGTTTCCATGGATTCAGAGACCAGAAAGTCTCTTCAAATTTAGTTCGTCCTCGTGATAAAAGGAAATATATAGATTTTCTAGCTTGTAAAGTATGGACATAAAAAAGATACGGTAGCATGCGTGTGAAGGCAGAATTTGAATACTAGCTGTCGTTTTTTAGGTGTAAGTGGACTTACATTTCTTCTCTCGTTTCATGCCGTTCGAGTCAAGGGTCTAATTCCATATTTAGCCAGTTTCTCTCCGCCCTGAGTCTTTTCACAGGGCACCAGGCTTCGGTATTAGGCTTTGGGGGATTGTCTGATGGGAGCCTGACTGGAGTTTCTGCTGCTTGAGCACCTGGCCCGGCGTTGCCACTGTTACATTACCCTGCCTGTTAGATTACTCCCCTCAGGATGGTTATTTATTCTCCGTTTGGCGAAACTTAGCCCACTCACCTCACGCTGCAGATTTCATAAACTCAACAGGGGCAGGCGCTGCCCTGCTCGGGACTCAGCGCTGAAGTTCGGGGTGTGCGGTCAATCATTTTATGCATAATATTGTTTGGAATTATATTTTATTTACATTGGCAGAGAGCCTTCCCTCCCCCGTATTTCACTCTTTCCCCCTAAATTGATGATTTGCACTTCAAGGATGCCTTTCCTTTGAGCATCCTTAAATGCTTTAAAATTTTAATCATGTTCAGTCTCCCCTGGGCCTTGGTATGTTGGCAGTGGATGGAGCTGCAGAGAGAGGAAGAGATTTCTGTGGAAATAAACCTGCCTCTGGGTGAAGTGTGGCTCTTCAGGTTGGAGAGGGAAGGGTTTTCCAGTATGGGAAGCATGGTGTCTCCCGAGAGAGAGTGTGTGACGCCAGGACCCCTTGTCTGTGCTCCCACCGCACGCCCTTGGGAGGCAGGGAGAGCATTCCCGAGGGGCACGGCCAGGGCCCGGTTACTCCCCTGCCCTTCCTCGATGAGTGGATGCTGGAGGCCTTTGGGTAAGACCTGGAGGAGGCCTTCTGGGAGAGCGGGCTGGGCCTCTTCTTGGGGCGGTGGAGGGCCTCGCTTGGCTGGAGCGGGTACGCGTGGAGGATACAGTTGGAGGAGTTTGGGACTAAATCATAGAGGGCCTCGGATGCCAAGCTGACTTGTTGGTTCTTACTTCTGCTGACCACAGGGAAGCACGGGTGTTTTTTGAGCTGGGCGGTGGACACTTACGGGGAATGGTGTGGACACATTTATCGACATTACGACTAGCTTTCTGCTCCTTCCTGCTGAGTGACCTTTACTAATTTACCGAACCTCTCTGAGCCTCAGTTTCCTCATCTTTATAGTGGGGATAGTTCTGGTAGCCAAAGACCAGCTGCCACTAGGAGGCGCTGGCAAACAGTAGGCGCAGAATAGATGCTGTTTGGAGGGCTGGGGGGAAGGAAGAAAGCCTGAATATCTGCTTGAAGATGGAGTGAACTGTGACGCTTAACTGTCTTCTTCTTGATCTCTGGAGTTTTTTTTAAATCCCTCATCCATTCCTCCCAGATCGATCTGGTTGGTTCATTTGGGCTGGCAGCGTGACCCCGACTCACATCAAGGACTGCCTTTTTGGGAAGTGACCCGGACGTCTTGCCGGCTCTCTTGTCCCCAGCTGTGGTGTCAGAGCGGGGTTCCCGTCAGCGGACAGCCAGCGGGAAAGTGGGTGCAGGACACACCGTCGTTTGGTGGCCGTGTGAACCGTGGGTGTTGCTGGTCACGTCCCTGAGTGGGGCTCCCGCGGTCGGGAGGCCGGCCTGCCGCCCACTCCCTCCAGGCTCTGGGCACCCAGTCGCCCTCTGCCCGCAGCCTTGCCCCTTCTGGTGGGAGAGGAGGTGGCTCTCGTCACCCATGCGCTTTCGTGGGCATCAGCAGATCTGTGAATGTGTCTGCTGGGGGTGGCGGTTGGGAAGGGGGACCCAGGCTGCACCCGGCCATCTAGAGTCAGTTAAAAAAATTCCAGTTGAAAGGAGAGTTTGAAGTTGAGGTCGGGAGTGCAGTATTGGGGGAAAACCACCGCAGAGCCAGAGAAGCTGACAAACGTCCCTCTGTGAGAAACTTTTCTTTAAAGAAAATAAAAGTTTCGCTCTTCTGGAGTGATGCCATGCTGTCTCCGGGGCTCACACATGGTGGAAGCCGGCTGTGACTGACGGTGCACAAGTGATGGGCTCACCCCCAGCCCTCTGGTGAGAGTGAGGAACAGCCTGCCGCCTCCTGCCCCCAGCACCGAGGGGGCCAGCTTGCCTGGGCTGCGGCAGACCTCGGGGTGGAGTCCGGGGCACCCAGGGGGCTGTTAGTGGTGTGGGGAGGCTTCAGGCCCCCTGTGACTCTCCCCACCCTAACTTCTGGCGAGTGGTGGGTCCCCTGTTTGGATCAGAGGAAGAGGTATTTGAGAGAAGGCCAGAAAAACAATGGGATGGTGAGCGGGGAGATACATACATACACATGTAGTTTCATGTGTATAATTTCTCGTTCCTGCCATTCGTGTTTCTGAGATCTTTGGGGAGAGAGAAGGCACTTCGGGAAGGTGTGAGTTTCAAAGCGGGCAGTGCCCCGCTGCCTAACTTCCAGCAGATCCAGCGGCTGCTGGCTTAGTGGAAGGAGGGGCGTGGTGAGGCTGCCTGGGGCAGAGACCCGGAGCGCACAGGAGCTGACTGCCCAGGTTCTGGCCGAGATCCCGGAAGAGGCAGGGTGTTCCTGGGAGAAATCTGTGAAGTCTCCTCGCTGGCCCAGCAGAAATCGTGGGGTGAGACAACAGCCAGACCTGGCCGAGCCCACGCCCCCTTTCGGTTCTCCCACTTTCCTCCTTGTGGACCCTCTCCTGGAAGCTCTGCTTGTGTGGGTGATGCTGAGACAGACAAGCCGGGCGGATGTCCAGGTGGAAACACACCCACAGGCACGCCGTACACATGCCACAGTGAGAGCCTTCCGTACGGATGTTAAATAAACACCACTCTCTGGGGACCCCCCGCCCCCAGCTGCCCTGTTCGTCTTCCCTTGGGACCCCCGCTCCATGGTCTCCGTCCCCACTGCAGGGCCTCCTGGACCTGGCCTCCGTGCCCGTGCCACAGTGGTGCTTAGACACGCTGAGCGCGGCTTCTGTAGAGATGCTGCTCGAATCCAAGCAGGTGTTGGCCTGGTCTCACTGGCGTGACCCGAAAGGTGGCCTCCCCCTCGAGGCCACCTTTGCCTCTGTGTTGCCGCCGGGGACCCTCGTTCCAGTGCTGTGGTCTTGGGCCCTTGCCTCCGCACTGCCCTACGGTGCGGTTTCTTCGGGAGGACCTCCTGGCGCTTCCACAGGCAGACCTCCCAGGTGGCATCTGGTGCAGGCCGGGCCTGGCGAGGAGCCCTTCTCCGTGGAGCGTTGCGCTGAGTGCACTGGTGCAAGCCTCCCGTGGACACTCCTGCCCTCGCAGTAGAACTTGATCCTGCTTTCTAACTGCTGTGAGGACGCTCTGACCTTTGGCCACGTGCTTGAGCTTAAGGGTGAACCCCCAGTGTGGAGGTTCCTGTTTATCTGTCCAGTCGGGAGAGCCTCCCTCATAGGCTCGAGGAGCCAACGAGTCCTCCCCTGGGGGGCACCGCCCCCCCTGCATCCCTTGCCCGAGGCGGGCGGGTCTGGGCCCCTGCTCGCATCTATCTGCCTCCCGCGGGGCAGGCTGAGGCACTTGGCATTTCTGCATTTAGTCATGACCGGTATCGTAGGCCCGGGAAGCATGTGTCATTGTGCACGGATTGGATTTCTTAGCGTGCTGGGACGAAGACGGCAGTGATTCATCGTGGCTGGATTTGAAAAAACCAAACATGGTCACATTGAATCTCACTCCTGGCCTTCCATTTACATAGCCTTCCTCGGCTTTGGGAGTCCTGTGGCCCTTGCTACGGCTCTTACGGGGGCTGCCTGGTCACCCGTGGCTCAGCCTGCCCTTGGGCTGCCCGCCCCGGCCCCCCAGGCCCCTCCTGCTGGCCACCTGGTCCTGCCTGCTGACTCCTTGGGAGGAGGAATGGCCTGGACGGCTGGGGATAGAGTCGCTGAATTCCCAGAGCCCAAATCATGACCAGCGTTTTGGCAGGGACGAGGGTGTTGGGGGGGCAGCGGTCACTCTAGCTCAGGGCCTCTCAACCTCCACACGGCTGACACTTTGCGCCGGGTAATGTTTGTTTTGGGGGCCGGAGGTGCTGCCCCGTGCGCCGTGGCCATTTAGTAGCTTCCACCGGATGCTAGGGGTACCACCTGCCTCAGTGGCAGCCACCGACATCGTCTGCAGGCGTTGCCGGGTATCCCCAGCGGGCAGGGTCGCCCTCACTTAAGAAGCACTGCCGTAGTCAGTGTTAAGTGCGATTTCTTTTTGTTTTCTGCTGTCTTCCTGGAGCCAGACTGCCTCTCTGTGTGGTCTGGGGTGGACCCCTTGGAAAGGGTTTCCACTTAATAAACACACTATTAGCCTCCACTATGTGCCAGGCGTGGTCCTAATACTTTACAGATACTAATTCATCGACTCCACATCACGGTCCTTCTATTCCTCCCACTTTACTGATGAAGGCTGAAGCACAGAAAGGTTCAGTCACTTTCCCAAGGTTGCAGAGCTAGTGGGTGGCACCCCCAGGGTGGTCTGGGCGGCCACCGGTGGGGGGGGGGCTCGCTCTGGCTTCCCAGGCTTCCCGTGCCCCTTCCGTGCGCCGGCAGTGCCCGTGTCCTGCTGATGGTGGCGGGACATTCCTGGAAGGCGTTCTGGAGCAGATGCGCCCACAGTCATCCTCTCATGGGAGGGTCCTGTCTCCGTTTTAACCCTGTGCTCTGTGGAAGGTCTCACGTGTTCTTGTCCTCAGGTCTCTGCCTGTCCTGAAGTCCTCAACTGCCCCCTGGCAGGAGCAGACATGCAAACAGGCTGGGGTCCCTTTCACGTGTTCTTTCAATGAGTATTATCGAGCACCTACTATGTGCCAGGCACTGCTTGGTGTTTGGGGTGCAGCAGTGAATAGAACGGAGACACAATCTCGGCCCCTGGGGAGCTTTACCCTGGGCGCAGCTGGACTAAGCACCGTAGGTAGTAAGTGACGTAGTGTGAGAAGGGGCTGAGTGGGGGCGGCGGGAGGGGTCAGGAGCAGGGGAGGGGAAGGGTACAGTGAGTGCAGGGCCCATGGGCGCCGTGGGGAGGGGTGGCTTGAGCAGGTTGCAGCCGAGACCCAGAGCAGGTGAGTCCCTGGCTCACTCTCCCCGGGTGCAGCCCCCGGCTTCGGGGCGTCCAGCCTGTTGGGTGCTCTCTGTGTTCCTTGGTTTCCTTTGCTAAATAAATGAGCCACTTTTCTTTCCGGGAGTCTATCGCCTCTGGTCTCCCAGTGGCGGAGTTTCCTCCATCCCGTGGCAACGTGGGGTCTTACATTCTTGCCCCGCACGGAGTCCTGGGCGAGGAGCGTTCTCATCCTGGTTAATAACGCGGGACGCACACCCCCAGGCCACCCGCCCCCACCTGGGGCCCAGGACTGCTTTAGGTGCCGCAGGTTAACTTGCTGCTTCGCTTTGTGGAGTGTGCTTGTGGAACGGTCGCGTGGTGTGATTTCTGAGCTGACCTCTGCAGGGCCGGGCTGGACTGGGCGAGCCTCCGTACCCTGTTCACCGTCAGGCACGCCGTGCAATCACATGGCTCGTGTGCAGGGTGCTTTCCACACACAACACCATTTAATGAGAAGTCCCGCTGGTCCCCACTAGGATGGCGTCTCGGCGAGTTGCTGTGGTGATGGGACTTGTGGGTTTCTCATCTGCAGGAAACCGGAGGTCAGGGGCCTGCCCAGTCCCTGGGCTCTGGAGAGGTTGTTCTCGGCAACGGGGTCGTGGTGAAGCACTGCAATTTGTGATGTTTGTGGGAAATAAAATGGACGTGTGACTTCGTTGCCCACAGCCCCTTGAGGGAGTGGGACGGCGGGAAATCGCAGGTCCTCCTGTTCCTCAAGGGCGAACATCCAGCTGCTTTTCATAGTAGCCGCCGGCGTTTGTGAGGGCCATCAGATGCCTTATTGGGGTGTGGTGTGTGCCGTGCGTCCAGCGTGTTTCTGGATCAGAAACGAGAACGTGGATGTGGCTGCAGAGAAGAGGTCCTTTTAAAGGCCTCAGACTCGGGAGCCCTTCGAGGTTTCTTCGTCTCCGCTTCAGGGGCCGGCCCAGAAAGGGAGCACATCTCTTCCTGAAAGGGTCCTGCTCCAGAAGCGGGGCAGCCTTCCCACGAGTCACCCTGCGGGAGCTTGGAACCTGATGCACAGTAAAGGCCTGTGTTTCAGCGACGCCCGCAAATTAACACTGACTCTCGGGGGGGGGGGGGGCTGTGTGTGACTGTCCTGGATGCGGAACCGGCTGGCCTGGCGTGGCAGCCTTCAAGTCATCGCCCTGGTCCTTCCTGCCTCAAGGGCTTCCCCACTGACCGAGACCCTTGCTCTGTGACCTTGGAGGCTTGTCCCCTTCCTCCTTTCCCTCCGCCCTCCCCCCCACCCCCGCCCCAGTTCCTCTGTGCAGTAAGTGATACGCCTGTTTTTCTTCCTGTCTCACTTTGGATGATCACTGACGTCCCCCTGTGTCTGGAATATACCCTTTTTCGTCAAACCTAAAATGCCATTATTTGTGAAACCATCATTTTATGTACCACTAGGAAAGAAAAAACACTGTTGAACTGTGACGCAGTGGTTTCTTATCAATGTTTTTACTTTCTACTTATTTAAAGCGCTCTTTTAGACTTAATTAGACATCGATTTTTCCATTTATCCCTCTTGTGCACAGATAAAAAGGAAAATATACGTGAAATACATCGGGTAGCGTGTTCCTTAAATTTTCGAGTGTCTGCTTTTTGCCTCAGAGATATTAGTGCCTGTTTTCCTGAGACAAAGTCTTCCTTCCCCTGTGCCACCAACCTCTTTGGTGGATGCAGCATTTCCTACGAGCCCTGGGTTCTGGGCTCTCACCATCGCTTGGCATTTGATAGAGTTGGCCACCTTTTGACTCTTCTGGGAATTTTGCCCAGCTCCCCAGTTCACCGTCCACTTCTGTCCCACTTGATTTGCTGTCTGGGATTACTAGTGCTTGAGTGTTGCTTCTGGGATTTTCTTCCAAGGCACCAACATGCATCCCACAGACTCTGCTGCTGGCGTGTTTTGTGTTTGAGGTAGTGCTGGCCATGACGGTGCGTCCCGGCCCAGACCTGGCCACGGCATCAGAAGGTGTCACGAGCTGCACCCCAATTGCATGTCAGACTGTGAAGAAAAAAGTGCATCTTAGAATTCGTGAGTTAGGGTCTTTCTTTTTCTCAAGTGTCAGTTACTTCCCTCTCTGAGATCCCAGCTCCAGGCCCCCTGGCCTTGATAAAGGGAA
This sequence comes from Aethalodelphis obliquidens, assembly GCF_003676395.1. NCBI lineage: Eukaryota > Metazoa > Chordata > Mammalia > Artiodactyla > Delphinidae > Aethalodelphis > Aethalodelphis obliquidens. The sequence goes on from NW_020838031.1 coordinate 1,823,900, forward strand.
ATGGTAGCCTCATCAAAGTGTGTACATTCGCATCTGTTCACTCCCAATCCATGTAAGCAGAAGGACTTCCTGGTTTTTATTGTTGAGAGATTAGCAGCTGATGAGTGTGAACCCGTGTCGAAAGGTTTTTAAGCATTTTCTGGCTACAAGTTACCCTCCTGAGTGCTGGGATCTGCAGAAGTGAACACGGTGCTCCGTCACCCTTTGAGGAGCTCACAATCACTGACCAAACCAACTAGAGAAAGATCTAAAAAAATAATAATTAGGGGTAAGTTGACTAGGGACTGGATAATAGATGAAATTTAAGGCATTGTTATTAATTTTATTTAGTGGCAGTAATGGCCTTATGCTTATGTTTTTGAAAATCCTTATCTTTTGTATTGGTTGGCCAAAAAGTTTCTTCAGTTTTTCTGTAAGATGGTATGGGGAAACCCAAATGAACTTTTTGGCCAACCCAATAGATACAGACTGAAGTATTTATGGATGACGCAGTGACGCCGAGCCTGTGGGAGAATTATGAGGGAACAGGATTGGCCGAGTGTGTTTGTTGAATGACTGATGGGCCTCTGGAGTTCATCATGCTATTTTATTTTTGCCTACTTAGAAAATTTTATTTAAAAAGCTAAAAAAGTTTATAGATGTATGTAGCTTAAATTAGCAAAGCAGCAGAAAACTAGTATTTTTTTAAAAAGCAAATTTAAGGCTTTGTAATATGGTCAGTGAAAGGTTTCTACTCCCAATTTCCAGTGTGTGTGTGGGTGGGGGTGGGGGTGGGGGTGGGGGTGGGGGGGTGGGGCTGGAGGCTTCCCCTACACAACCAGTCAGTGCTCAGACACTAGCTGAGTGTCCTGCAGTTCAAGCCGGTTCTGACACTATCCACCCGGAGATAACATCAGGTCCCACAGGTTAAGGGCTCAGTCCTACAGGACTGCCCCCCCGCCCTCCCCCGCCCCTTCAGATGCCCTTCGCAAGCGCCAGCGGTCACCTCTGCTTCTGACCAACAGGCTATCAATCAGAGGTTCCCATCAACCCCTCCTTGGGTTCGATTAGTTTGCTAGCGTGGCTCAGAGAACTCAGGAAACCAGTTTATTTACTAGATTTCTGAATTGTTACCAAGGATATGCAAGGATACAGATTAACAGTCAGATGAAGAGACATACAGCAGCTTGAGGTACCTCGTGGTGCTTGGGGTCCAGCATGGTGGCACATGGACGTGTTCTGGTTCCCCAACCTGGAAGCTCTCTGAACCCGTCCTTTTGAGTGTTTACAGAGGCTTCACTCCACAGGCATGATTAATCAAGTCATAGGCCATTGGTGATTGAGTCAACCTCCAGCCCCTCTCCTCCCAGGAAATCAGGGGGTGGGACTGAAAGTTGCACCCCTCTGTTTACGGTTGGTTCCCCTGGCAACCAGCCCCCATCCGCAGGTGCTTCCAAAAACCTCACTGACGTAAGCCCAGTAGTGGGGGAAAGGGGCTGGTGAATAACAAGACACCCGCGTCACCTTTGGGGCTCCGAGGACAAGAGACCAAGTAGAACAAAAGATGCTCCTGTGGCTCTGACTGTTCAGGAAATTCCAAGGGTTTTGGGAGCTGCGAGCCAGAATCAGGGAGAAAGACCAAAAACATATGACAAATATATATTTGGTTACATCTGAATGACCAAATATATATTTCTCATAAATCAAAATGTCACAGTCAGTAAAAACATACACCAGCCTCGATACCTTCTGTAATTTAGGAATATCCAGCGATGATTCTTTTAAAAGGATACTTCAGAGGTGACCTAAGATCCTGAATTGTCGGCTGTATCACCAGGAAAATATTCTTACATTTGGTACTGTTTCTTCTCTAAGAATTACCGAAGTTCTTTGGAAATTGCTACTTCTCGTGAACCTTTTGATGGTAGAGCAGCAATTTAGGTAGTTTGTCGGATTGCTTACTCTTGACCAGACCTCTCAGTGGCGCGGAGACCCTGTCGCACAGCAGCGTTTGGTGGGGGTGTTTTATTACATTGCCGACCGCATCTCCTGTGACAGGCGTCCGGAGGGCAGAACACATACGCCTGTACATTCACACGTCGCAGGCAGTTTGCCTGCTGTCATACGGGACTCATTCGGGCTGTGGATGCTTTGGGAAGCCACAGTGGGAGACCTGTAATAAATATATGTTATTCCTTTCTGTTTCCCCAACAGGATATTAATGTGAAATCCTCATAGTTTACATTGTGTTTGTAAATAAGAGGTTTTCGACAGATACACGGTGCTGCATGTTTTCTGTAAGGTATAAATTCCTGGTGCTGCAAATTTACACCAGCGCCGTCCCCGAGACACCTGATTGGAGCTGCCGCTTATTCACCTCTCCTCCTGGCCCTCTGCACTCACACTGCAGTGTCCTGTGGACCCCGAGCTTCTTAACTTGCTCCACCGGTCATGTGGTAGCAGGGCTGGGGCTGGAATGTGTTTTTTAACATCTTTATTGGAGTATAATTGCTTTACAATGATGTGTTCGTTTCTGCTGTATAACGAAGTGAGTTAACCGGGCTGGAATGTTAACGTTCCCCAAACTGCCTTCGGCCCTGGAGAAAGTCCGGCTGTGGCCATCCTGGTCTCAGAACTGCAGTCCTGAGTCACCATCAGCTTACGAATGGCAGGTTTCTCTCTTGCTGTTGCAGAGCTGCCACTTCAGCCTGGAAGGTGCTGATTACCTGGGCCGGTGATCACTCCTTAACCTTTATATTGCAAAGTGCTGATGTCAGGATCCAGCCCGAGCTGTTCTTGGGTGGTCTGAGCTGTGGGTCTGAGGCTGGGTGGCAGGAAGGGCCACCCAGATGGGCCCCCCAGAGGCAGATGAGGCCTCACGAGGAGCCCCCTGTGCAGAGGGCTGCTGAGGCATGTTCTCTGTCTGTGCTTGGTGAGTCGCAAGGCCCCAGGCCAGTCTGCATCAAGATGTGACTCTTTTGTTTTCAAAAGAAAAGGAATGTAGGTGAAGTATCCCATCCCTGGGGAGTGAATCCAATGTGGCTGTAAGTGTTTGTACTTGAGGTATAATTTTTAGCTGAAAGCGTTTTTCTCGGTCCCCAGTGGAGAGGATGGGGTGGCATCTTGTCCCAGAGGGAATTCCTGATTCCTGATGACCTAACGCTCCTTCCCGCTGCACGAGGGGTGTTTGAAAGTCAAGCTTTCCTGCTCCTCGGAGAGTTTAGCTGAGGTTTCTGCCGGGAGCGGGGGGGGGGCTGCCTGCGCGGTGAGTCCGATGCCCTAGGCGCCCCCGGGTGCTGAGGGGCAGCTCAGCGCCCCCCGCCGGGCGTTCGGAGACCATCCGCTGGCTTCTGGCTCCGGTGCGGGGATCTGCCAGGAAAAGCCCAGTGCGATGCTGCCGGGTGGGTGGCTGGCTCAGGCGATGAGGCCGAAGGGGCCCACAGGATGCGTCGCCCAGGGGCCACCGCCTGGGTCTGAATTTGCCTTCTCTATTTGGCTCTGTAAACTCAGGCAAGTTACTCAGCCGTCTGCGCCTCGGTTTCCTCATGTACCCATCTCCTCACTTTTTTCAACGGGGAATAAATCAGAGCAGGGCCTGGTACTCATGGCGTAAGTGTGGATGTGAAGTCTCCTGGCGTCAGGGCAGGAGGGGCTGGTGCCCCGGCTGGCTGGGCCATCCTCTGGTTGGCATCACCAGCCCAGGGCATCTGGGCCCACTGAGCCAGCCCTCCTTGGCCGCGTTTGAGCCAAGAGCCTCCTTTCCCAGGAAGCACCTCCACCTCTGTGGACCTTGTCCAGGGCTTTTGCCCTGGAATGAGGGTGAGGCCAGGAAGCCTGCAGCCTTTGCCCCTCTAGTGAGGAAACCGAGCCCCAGAGAGGGTGGCTGAACGCCAAGTGGACCCCAGGCCTCTGGAGGGAGAGACAGGAAGCTGCAGGCCAGAACCCTCTCGATGCCCCCCGCCCGCCCCCAGGACATTGTTTCCCAATTTTACCCCTTAGTCTCTTGTCTTTGAAAATTGTTCCGGGACGTGGTTTTTCACGATGTGGCTGTGTAATTAATTTTTAAAAACTTAATTGGCGATTGGTTGCTTTCTATATCTTGAGCTGTTATTATCTGAATACGGCATGTTATTTGGAAACTTTCCCACAAGGTTTTAATCAGTAAATGTTCTTTAAGCTTCATGTGTTCAGTTTCTGACTTGCTTTTGAAACCGTAGGTGAGTGACAAGTGGAAGACAAATTAGTAATCGTGGCAACACCGCAAAGCACCCCTGTGAGGGCCTTGGACTAGTTCTGTCAGTTAGATCACTGTTCATGGGATTTCTCTGATGGCCCTGATTAAGACAACTTAGAACTAGATTGCAGGTTAAAGATACACTGTGTGATGATTTCAAGGAGGGAAATCCACATGAAAACCTGGCGTTTGGTTACGATAATCCAAAGAGCCCGGCTGTGACGCCAGACCTGGATGCAAATGCCGCCGTTGCTGCCTGTGACCCTTCGTGTCTCTGTCTGTGAGAAGGGGGTTGATGGACATGAGTGAGTTGGTGGGGACGATGCCGGTGCAGTGTAATGAGGGCTCCTTTTATTTTCACTGGCGCGTGTACTCACCCTTCTTTCTCACAGATGCTTCTGGGGCGACGCTGGGCCCCTCTGGCGGAGCAGGGGCCTGGCTGGGGGCAGACACCCAGGTGGAGGGTAGCTTCGCGGTGTGCATCGGTGACTAGGATGTAAATCAGGGCAGAACGCTGAGGAAGGAAGCTCTCCCGCCCTCTGTGCTCTCCCTCCCGCTCTCGGGCCTGCCGTGGACCTGGGAAGCTCCCTGTTTTTGTTCAAGTTGAAGCTGTGGTGCTGAGCAGGGCCAGAAATGTCACGTTTGGGGCACGTTTAAGAGAGAGAGACTGTACTTGGCCAGAGTGCCGTGTACGTTCCCAGGGACACCGGGAGCAAAGCAGACCTAATGCGTTAATGGGTGTGATGGAGCAAGCTGGTAGGATGGTAGTTTCGTGGGTGTCTGGCTTCAAGTCCTGCCTTTGCAGTTCGCAGATGTTCCGGCGGGCAGTCTCCTCCCGGGGCCTCAGAGCCGCCCCCGCATGGGATCCCCGTGCTCCGTGCCCCTCCCCCTTAGTGCTGAGCGGGGGGACAGTCTGGCTCTGGTACCTTCCGTATTTTCTTGGTTACTTATTTATTCCGGGAAGGGAGTGTTGGAGCTGTGAGGAGAGTACTAGTTTCAGAGGTCTGCACATGTAGAAACAGTGGACAAAGCCTAGAAACCTAGCTGTTGCCCCAGCTGACAGTCAGGGGCCTATATGCACAGACCATGCACTTTTTTTTTTTTTAAATTTTTGGCTGCGTTGGTCTTTGTTGCTGTGCGCGGGCTTTCTCTAGTTGCGGAGAGCGGGGGCTACTGTTCCTTGTGGTGCGCGGGCTTCTCATTGAGGTGGCTTCTCTTGTTGCAGAGCACAGGCTCTAGGCGTGCGGACTTTAGTAGTTGTGGCACGCGGGCTCAGTAGTTGTGGCGCACGGGCTTAATTGCTCCGTGGCATGTGGGATCTTCCAGGACCAGGGCTCGAACCCGTGTCCCCTGCACTGGCAGGAGGATTCTTAACCACTGTGCCACCAGGGATGTCCCCAGACCATGCACTTTTAAGTGCTAATTAGGGACCCGGGATGTTGGAGCCGTGGGTGGGCCTGAGCTCTGCTCCACCAGCCCTCGGATGTTGGGCCAGGTGTGCGTGGGTGGGGGGGTCTGCATCTCCGGGATCCTGCTGGTCCAGCAGAGAGCAGGGCTTGCAGGGGCCCCTCGCCAGGCGCCGCTGTTGACCCCCAGGACTCCGCAGGCTGCTGGGCATCTGCATCCACTAGACTGTGAGCGCCTTGGGGGCCGGCACCTGCCCAGCCCCTCCCCTTTCAGCTCTGCTTCCCCACGGAGATTCAGCAGCAGCTGCAGTGATGCGCCTGCCCCAGGGCCGTCAGGGGAGTGAGGCAGATGAGGGCCTGGGAACGTGCGTTCTGGGAGGCGTGAGGGCTGGGGGCCACCAAGGCAGCATTGGGTAGCTCTACATGGAGCTCCAAGGGAGCTCACAGACTCATCACAGAGGACCGAGGAGGGCACCTTTGAGGGAGAGCTTATGCCTAGAAGGATCCAGCCATGAGGATGTGGTGGAAGACTGTCCAGGCATGGAGAACGTCATGTGCAAACGTCCTGGGGCCAGAATGAACTTGTTGTGCTTGGACAGTCTAAAGCAAAAAGGTCAGCGAATAGAAGTGTGGTGGGCAGGGGCCACACAGGGTCAGAGGGTGCTCGGGGCACGGTATGCATTTAGGATTTTATTTGTGCGTGTCGCCGTGTTCCCTGGGTGTGGCCTGGCACCCGGCACATCGTTGGTGCTCTGGTTGGTGTTCCGTAATATCGGTAAGCGAGACGAGGCTCAGACTGGTGGGGTCGTGGTGGTGAGAAGGGCCGCGAGCCTGGGCTCAGCAGAGGGTCTTCTGCACTGTTGTGAGACGTCCTGGCCCTGCCGTCCCTCCCCCCTGGGCTTTGCTCCTGCCGGCTGTTACAGCCTGGGGTTAGAGAGCCACTGTGCCGCAGCCTCCCGTCCGCGACAGCCCGTCCGCGACAGCCGTGGTCTGGCAGAAGTGCTCAGCGTAGGGAGTTGCCGTCAATTCTGGGTGCAGATCTGGCTTCTCTGCACTTGCGGCGAGAATGTGGACCTGAAAACAAGGACAGCGTCTATCTTTCCCTCCAGAGGCGCTGCGTTGATGCTGCAGCTGCGTGGGCCTGGCTCTGTGTGTAGGTTAAGCTTTTAAATCATCGCCCCTTAATTGGTGTTGCTGCCGCTTCACCTTGTCTGAGGACAGGGGGCTGTGCAGGGACTCTGGGGACAGGAGAGAGGTCGCGGGTGATAGGATTTAAATTGTGTTTAAGCGGCCTCGTCCCTTCCGGCTGTGTTTAGAAAAGAGTTTTTCATTGTTAACCCTCCTTCCACTGATTCATCATCGTAAAACGCTTCTACGTTTAGACGGTCATCTCTGGACAGACACCTGGTCACAGTGGGTTCTGAGCAGCCTGGCCTGCCTGTGTGGGGACAAACCGCTAGCCTGGGGGTTAGGCATCTGCTGTTCTCGTGTCATCACATTCCTGAGTGTTTGGAGCGACCCCTGGCTTGTCATTTTAACGCTCTGTGCCTTGGGTGAGCACTTGTAAAACTGTGGATATACCGCTGGCTGGTGGCGTAGGGGCTTGGAGCTGCAGGGACATTGGACAGACAAGATGGAGGTGGATTTATGTTTGTGAAATGTTGGGGCACCTCTAGGCAACACTTTGAACCCATGGGGGTGGGCACCCAGTCCGCACTTCAGGCAGCGGGCCCTTCGGTAGCATCTGTCGGAACGCTGCAAGCGACCTGTGGAGGATCTGAAGCCAGCCTCCCAAGTTGAGGGAGGAACGCGGGTGCCGCCAGACGTGCCGAGGGACCGGCGAGATTTGTCCACCTTCGTGGACTGTAGAGAACCAGTGATAGGATTTATCCCGGGACTTGGCGTTCTGAGGTGCGAGAGGAGGAACTGAGGCAATTGTGCCCTCAGTTATCTGGAGAGGGGGGCACAGAGTCCTGTGAGCCGACGGCATCTGGCGTCGTTGGAGCGAGAATTTAGCGAGAGGGCATTATGGCGGTTAGTGGTGTAGCAGCTAAGTGGTCAGCTCGGCCTCTAAGAACTAGCAGGGCTTCTCCTAGCTAGTCTCCCAGTCCTTTGGTCGTGGGCACGGGGGTTGGAAAAATGCATAGGTCCAGGGGAGAGGGACGGGAGGACAGCATAGGAGGGGAGGACTTCCTACAGCAAGACAACTCACCCTTTGGATATCAGGCTTTCTCTCTCTTACATTTTTTTTTGGGGGGGGGGTTTCTTCATCGGCCGAGGAGGGAAAGAGCTGTAAAATGAGCGGGTTTCTTTGCGTGCTCAGGAGATTTATTTTCCTTTTCACCCCTTGTTCCTCCTCCTTCGTTTCACCCACATACAGCACAGAACTTTTGCAGCAGCAAGGATTCAGTTGTAGCCTGGCTCTCTGGGCGGGATCTCTTGCAGCGGGTCATAACTTGTCATTAATAACGGCTTGCTCAGGGCACAGCCCTGTCTTCCCAGCTGTGTGTCTGCCCTGCCCTGGTGCCTGTGGGACACTGAGTGTGCCCTGGGGGAGGGGGCGGAGGGCGCCTGGTCCCTGGATCCCCCTGGATCCAGTCTCAGCCCTCCTTCCTGCTGTGTCCTCGCACAGGTGCCCTTCCAGGACCTTGTCACCTCAGTCTGTGAGGTGGAGACAGGAGCAGGGCCTACTTCACGGGGCTGTTACCAGGATTAGGTGAGGTGTTGCCTCTTAACCCTTTGCCCATCGGTAAAAGTGTTCCGGACATTGTGTGTGTGCAGGGGGGCGGGGTGTGTGTGTGTGCGCGTGTGTGTGCTCGCACCTTAATTCAGCTGCTGGAAAGTTGTTTTATGTCTGCAGCTAGAGACACGTACACGTGTGCACACAGATGCCGACACGTGCCTGCCTCTTTCCTTCTTCCTGGCCAAAAAAGGCGTACACGGCAAGTTTCGTTAGAAATGCAAAGTTGTTTTGTGGAGGTCAGCACGTTTTCTTCCATCCCAGGGAGCCACGTTGTTTCACCTGGGAAGGTGCCGGCAGAGGTGCAGGTGGAGGCCCCCAGCCGGGTCCTGGTTTCCGCGCTCTTCTTTCACGTGCCGGACGCACAGCCCCTTCGAACCCAGCACACAGGCGTGCTTAGGGTTCATATTTTAAGAGCCGTCTCATCTGATGACCAGCCCTAAGTACTGAATTTCGCATATGAAAAATCTGCAGGGTGAAGGGCTTTGCCTGTTGATCGCACTCACATTGCTGCATTAAAGTGAAATCTCAGGACTGCAGTAGCCTCAGACCGGCTGCTGTCACCTTCTCTCTTCTCGCCCTGGTCCTTCTCCCCTGGGTCTTCGTCGGTTTTCCTTGCAGCTTGTGTCTTTCATCCTTTTACCCCCCTTCCCCCGCCCAGCCTGGGTGCTGCGCCCCGCTCCCCCCAATTTACACTGTAGACCAGTGGTTTTCAATCTGGCCACATGTTAGGAACAACTAGGGAGATTTAAAAAATACAGATGCCTAGAACCTACCCCAGGCCAGTTAAATCAGAACATCGGCTCTTGAGCCGTGTTTTTAAAAACTCATGGAGTCCAGGGACTTCCCTGGTGGCCCAGTGGTTAAGACTCCGCCCTTCCACTGCAAGGGGCATGGATTCGAGCCTTGGTTGGGGAACTAAGATCCCGCATGCCACTCGGCCAGAGGGGGGAAGAAGAAAACGCATGGAGTCCTCACATATATATTTGGTCTATTTTGTAGGGCTTTGAGCTTGAGTTTGGTCTTTCTTTTGGAAGACTTGGGTGCTTGCTTTTATATTCAGGGATGAATATTGATGGGCATACAGTGAAGTGCCCGTTGGATTACTGAGTGGTGCTCTTGTCATAAGCACGTATTCAGGAGGCTCTGAGAAGCTTACTGTTTACAGTAAAAGTAACGAACAACAGATATGAAAATGACAGTTTGGAGCTTAAAGAAACGACAGCTTCCTTACTGGACTGAATGAATATCTGGAGTGGCTTGAGGTGTTCGGTAGTCTAGCAATCTTGGATTCTGTTTTCCTATCTTACTTTAATCTGGGGTTGCTCTGTTTTCGTTGTTGTTTGCAGGGGGAGGTATGACCCTGTGTGTGAGGGTCAGTGGCCATGTGGATGTAATTCTCAAGGAAAACTCTGGATCAGGTACCAGCTGATTGGAAGGAAGCACTGGGAACTTTTTCATGATTAGAGGACTCTGGTCATTAGTGTCCTGCGAGCCACTCAGGGAAATGAACAGAGCCATCCCTTCCAGCCTGACCTGGAATCGGTGGGTGACGCGCAGCGCCCCGCACGGCACCCCGTCTGCTCTCCCCATAGCCCTGCACGTGCCCCCTTGAGTGAAAGTGGAGGCTGTCCAGCAGGGTCCTTTGCCCAGTAGCCGAGACCCTCGCTTGGGAGGGATCAGGTGGTGCGGGCTGGATGTGAGGGGGCGTGTGGAGTACCCGCCCTTCCGAGGTTTCTGACATCCCTGGACTTGGGCTCATTCCTCTGTTGGAGGATAATAAACTGCACAGAATTTACAAATGGCGAGGTAGGTTTTCCAGGGGGAAGTTGGAGTTCTTTGTCTGTTTTCTTTACTTCTGTCTGTACCATTGTGTGTGTGTAACACATTTGTAGAAACAGTCGAGGCTTACGTGATTATTTTCTTCAAAAGACTTCTCTTTACCCACTGGTCCGTTTTCCAGTGGGTAAAGAGAGGCCAGCGAGCTGTTTCAGACAGAACTTAAAGAGAGAATCACCCTGGGTCTCTGGGTTTCATAGGTTTGGAAACTAGATGGTATTAGTTCATCTAGAAGGTTATCAATCAAAGCCCAGGGTTTCCATGAACCAGTATTGTAAAATGTTGGTAAATAAGGATTCTGGGTCATGAATTGCTGATGGGAGCGGAGCCTGGGGGAGAGGGCTCCGGGGTGCGTGTGCTCAGGGAACCCGCGCCGCTGGGCGAGCAGCTGTTCTCCTAGGCATGTTTCCCCTCCCTCTGTGGAAGCTGGATCAGCCTTCATTCTGGGGATGTTTCCGTGCATAGAATCAATACCCTCTCCCTAGAGTGCTGATGGAGATTCATTTTTCAAAAACCCAGTGCGTAGCTTGTTAAACTGTTGTCTCAGCTCCAAATCCTTCTAGGCTCCCCTCTGTGCCGCCGGAGCTAGGACTCTGCACAGCACGTCTGTGCCCTCCGGGACGGGCGGCGGTCCAAGCACCAGCCGGGCGGGTAGGCAGGGGAAGGGGCTTGGTCCCTCCTCTCTGTTCCCCCGCTCCGGAGCAGCCCCCGGGGACACGCCTCCCCCTTAGCTGCCCCGGAGAACCCGCTGTGCCCTCCTCCCAGCACAGAAAGAAACAGCCTCATCGCCGTCCTAGAGACCCCAGCGCCAGCTGAGCAGACCCCCTTCTCGGGGCAGCTCAGGCCCTCCTCCCTCTGCGTTTGTAAGGCTCACTGATTCCACGTCTTCCCTTGGTTCCCTCCAGCCCAGGGGTGGTGGCTGCTTCCTGCACTCGCTGCCCGCCTGATGCCTCGGAGTTTTCCTCGTGCCCCTTCAGTTACCTAGTTAACAGCTTGATACCGAGTTAACGATTGACGGTGAAGCCTCTGTTTAAAAGCTTGTCCGTTGTCTGCATTCTAGAAATCGGATCCTGACGGACGCATCTGGCATTCTTCTTAACATTCTTCAGTAAGCAGTCAGCAGAACTATTTCCCAAATGCATTATGGTTAGATTACAGCCTACCTTACATTCCTTGGGTGTTTTGCTTCAGTTCTTCTTTGCGATTAGGGTGAGCTGTTTCCTGGAAAGATGGCCACAGATGGCGCGCGTCGTTCATTCTGTGGGTTCTCTTTGGCTGTATTTTTGGAGGGTGACGTCGTACCACCTTATCTCCCACTTCTGTGTCCGTTACGGGACAGCTCTGAAATTTCCTTCCACTTCTAGATGGTGGCTGTTGTGTACTTAAGCTACGTATACTTCTAAAAAGATTTGAGGCACTTTATGGGAAAAAAGCATATTATGTGTAAACACAGGTTCATTAGAACAAGAGTCCAAAGATCTAGGGCCGGCCTTGTGGTAGAGGCGTAGAGTTGGTGGGTGGGCTGGGATGAGCCGCGCTCCAGGTGGCGCCCGGGAGCCCAGCGGGAACCACGGCCAGTACAGTGGTAGCAGCTGGACTGAGCGTTGCTGCTGCAGGAGTTGTAGGCCGTTACGCTTTGCAAGCCACGAAGCATGTGGAGCCTCAAGGAAAACAAGTTTTTCAAAGTCTACCGAAATCTGCCTTCAGTGGTGGCTATTACAGAGGTGGGTTTGAACCCCAGACGGCAAAGCGGGAAGCAGCATTAATACTAGGTGTAAGCCCTACCGCTAATAAAGGAAAAATAAGAGATGCTCATCGATGAGTTGTGCTTTTAAATCACCCAGACAAGGGAGGATCTCCTTATATAGCAGCCAGAATCAGTGACGCTAAAGATTTACTAGAAGGTCAAGCTAATGAGTGAAGTAAATGTATGATGAATTTTGAGTTCTTATTCATTTATGTATAGGAGTACCAGCTTTTTATAATAAAATAAAACTACAAATTTTAAAAATGATTTAGCACAAGCTAAGTCAAAGCCTTGGTATAAATTTGTTTAAATTTGAGGATTTTAAACTGGATTATAGAATATGTATAGGTTAATACTCAAGAATTATGGATAAATGCATATCAAAAAAAAAATCTAGGGCCATATAATGGGGGAGAGGGGTAGGGCGGGCAGAAAAAGGAGAAGAAGAAAAGAAGAGGATGGAGAAAGGGTGAAGGGGCACCGTACGGAGTGTCTCCCTGGGCAGGTCCTGGGGGTGTTCCTCTCTGTGTTGAGTCTGGTACTCAGTGTAACCCTCGGGGGAAGGTTGTTGTGGTCCCCGTTGACAGAGCAGGAGCCCGGGCCCCAGAGAGCTGGCCGAGCAGGACTGTGTACACATGCCTCTCAGCGGGCCTGCACCCAGGAGACCAGGGCCGGTTCTTCAGTGCAATGCGAACCTGTATCTTGGTAGCCGAAGCACGTGGGAACCGTGGTGGCTGCATAGCTTTCATTTTCTAATAAAATGAAGCATTTCTTGTGAACAATGAACATTTTCTTAGCCCTCATACTTGATAAGAATCTCGTGGACTTTAATTAAGATCAGTGAACATCCTAATGGCGTTGGGGAAGAAAATACCAAACACCAGATGGAGAGATGCAGACGTGGCCATTTATTTAAATCAGTACCTATACTGATTTAATAAAATCAGTATTTTATATTATGTATGTTTTACCACAATTTTTAAAAATTTTTAAATATTTTTAAAAAGAAAATGAAAAAAGGTAAGGAAATCTACTTGGTTCACTGAAAACTGATAATCTCAATATGATAAAAATAAAGAACTCCTTATCAGCTGAGCCGAGGCTGGGAGCGTCGGGTCATTGTCGTGTGAAGGCAGGTCTGTGGAGGGGAGATGGTGCCTCTGTCAGTGGCCAGACCCGCAGCTCTGACCTGGTCAAGGGCAACGTGGGCTGCGTCCCTCAGCCTCCATGTCACTTCACTCCTCACAGGCACCAAAGCGTGTTGCTAAGAGGGCAGGCTTTTGAGAAGTGGGTTTGAATCCACCCTGCACCATTTATTGGCCACGTGAGGTGCTTCATCTCTCTAACCTTAGCTTCTCCAGTTATTAAATGGGGCCGATCATAGCGTTACGGTTCTTTGGATCGAAATACATGTGATTTTCCCAAAACATCTGGAGAGCTTATGTTCAAAGGAATATATCTGGTAGAACTAAAAACTATCAGAAGAGACATAAACAGTCAGAGCCCGACAATTTGGGGAGGAGCGATAAAGATGGGGCGGGCGGGGGCTGACCCTGACTGTGGTTAGCTGCCTGGTACGTGTTATTCCCGCTTCTTAGACGGGAAACAGGCTGAGACATGCAGAATCTAACCCTGCGTCTGGTGTGCTTGCAGCCCCCTTCGTGGTGGCGAGGATTAAATAAAGAGATGCAGGTACGGCTCTCGGGCTGGAGCCCCTCGCAGAGTCCATGGTCCCTGGGTTTTCATGGTGACCTACGCTGGCGCCTCTGTTCAAGCTGCTCTGGCTTCTGAATCGCCCCTCCGCCTCTGGTTCCAGGGGTTGGGTAGAGCCTGGCTCTTCCCCAGGCCCCCAGCCGGCGGGGAGCTGCTGCAGCAGGTGGTCCCCGGGTCTGTGGCTGCCTTTGCTGCCCTGAATGGGCTTACAGTGTGACCCCTGCAGCGGCGAATGAAAAGCAGCGCTCACTGCAAGCAGGGCCAGCGCCCGCGTGCTCTTTAAAGCTAAAGCTGTGAGTATGCCTGTGTGTGCGCGTGTGCGCATGTGTGTGCGCGTGAGCGCATTTAGTCCTTATGAGACTGCGAGGTGGTGCTGTCATCCCCAGGTTGTGGATGAAGTGTCCGCCGGGTGGAGAAGGCTATATGGGCTGCCTTGGCACTCGCGTGGACGTGGTGGGGTTGGAGCCCACCCTTGCCGGCCCCGGATCGACCCTCTCCACTGCGCTCTGCCCGGCGCCCACTCAGACCAGCCGCCCGCTGGGAGAGCTCTGGGGGGAAGTGGCCTGCGGGACACGGCCACACCAGTGCCCGTGGTGGCAGAGGCCATCCGGTCCTGTCCCAGCAGCCCCCTCTCCCCCCCGCCTGTGCGCTCTGCCCGCCGCTTCCCCATCCACCAGGCTTCTAGTGGCTTCCTTGCCCAGTGGCTGCGGGGGGCGGGGCGGGAGGTGGTGTGACCCCAGGCTGGCGCGGCCCCGCCGTGAGAGGCCTGGCAGCTGCCCTTTGCTCTCCTGGAGCCCAGCCGCCGGCCTTGAGCCGTCCAGGCTGCTGCACCAGAGAAGGGAGCCTCCGAGCTGCCCTGGGGCGAGAGGGGCCCCGGGAGGATGGAGCAGAGGCTCCGCCCCCGCCAGGTGCCACCCCAGGAGGACAGGGTGGCCCCAGGGCCCTGAGAGGCAGGAAACCGTGGCTGTTTTCTCGCAGTAGAGTGGCACGCACCGTGCAGAGCGAGGACCCTGCTCAGCCTTGTGTCAGAAGGAGTGTTTGCTGGAGTGACTTCTCACTGAGCCGTGCCAGCTCCTGCCCCGCTGGCTTTCCGTTATACACCAACTACATCTGTGGAGTCTTCTCATTCTAGGACCTGCCAATTTAGGTTGAGGCGTGGTAGAAAATTATCCCCTTTAAGAAGATTTTAATTATTGAACCAAACATATTAAAAACGTACTTATGTGTGATAATTATGACTAAAGAACTCCTTATCAGTGCAGATCAGTCATTTGCTTCAGTGATTTCATCGTGATGTTTGTTAATATGAGGATCTTGTCAACGTGAATCCCGAGCGGCAGGTAACTGGGAGAAGGGATGGCTGCTAACTGCTGAGGGCGGGGATGGGGCTCACTCCCCTCCTCCGTCCCTCCCTCCCTCCGTCCCTCCCTCTTGCTCACCAGGACCTCTTAAATGTGTCTGCCTTTGACCCTCATCTTATTTGAAGTTTTTTTTAATCTATTAGGCAAAGTCCTTCTTAATTCCCAATTAATTCCATTTTTCCAGCCTTCCCTGGTAATCCTTAGCAGCCTGGGGG
Organism: Aethalodelphis obliquidens; assembly: GCF_003676395.1. NCBI lineage: Eukaryota > Metazoa > Chordata > Mammalia > Artiodactyla > Delphinidae > Aethalodelphis > Aethalodelphis obliquidens. The sequence continues at coordinate 1,839,134 of NW_020838031.1, forward strand.
TGCCGGGCTGGGAACTGCTGCCCCTGTTGAGTCTCCTTAATATCTCTTCTCTTCTCAAAGATAGACTCGGTTTGGTCTGAAGTATGTACAATCACAGAATCAAAGAGATTTGAAACCTCGAAGGCATTTTTTCTTTTTGGGTCTAATTCATGCAGAGGTCCTCCAGTTCAGTGAAGACTTCCCTTCAGCAGCAGATGGTAAACAGATTCTGTAGGATGAGTAATTCTTTCATTTCTGTCTGAATGGTTTGTTTAGAAGCAAACAGAATGATTCCCTTTTCTCATTAAATATGTTATGAGAACATCAGGATCATACTGAGTTACTGTCCAAAGCTGCGTCTGGGAAGGGGGGAAGGAAAGTAACCAAAAATGAAAGGGCTCGTCTGGCATTTCACAGCTCAGACCCAGGATCACGGGAGACCTTACACACCAAACTCTTAATTTAATGAACCATTGATCCAAATTGTTAAAACACTGTGTACTTGCTCAGGAGGTACTTTCTTTTTTTTTGGCTGAATTAGGTCTTCGTTGCTGCGTGCAGGCTTTCTCTAGTTTCGGCGAGCGGAGGCTACTCATTGTTGTGGTGCACGGGCTTCTCATCGCGGTGGCTTCTTTTGTTGTGGAGCACGGGCTCTAGGCGCGCAGGCTTCAGTAGTTGTGGCATGTGGGCTGTAGAGCGGAGACTCAGTACTTGTGGCGCACAGGCTTAGTTGCTCAGCGGCATGTGGGATCTTCCCGGACCAGGGCTCGATCCCATGTCCCCTGTATTGGCAGGCGGATTCTTAACCACTGCGCTGCCAGGGAAGCCCCGAGATACAATTTTTATCATATTGAGATTATCAGTTTTCCGTGAACCAAGTAGATTTCCTTACCTTTTTTCATTTTCTTTTTAAAAATATTTAAAAATTTACAAAAGTTGTGGTAAAACATACATAACATAAAATATTCCTTAACTGTTCTTAAGCGTGCAGTTCAGTGGCATTAAGTAGGTTCACGTTATTGCTGCAGCCATCACTACCATCCGTCTCCAGAACTTTCTCATCTTGTAAAACTGAAACTCTGTCCCCGTTAAGCACTAACTCCACATCCCACCCCGGCCCCTGGGAACCACCACTGTACTTTTTGTTCCTATGAATTTGACTATGAAAGGGACCTCATGAGTGGAATCATAGAATATTTGTCCTTTTGTGATTGGTATATTACTTCACTTAGCATAACGTCTTCAAGGTTTATCCATGATGTAGCATGTGTTAGAATTTCCTTTTTAAGGTTGACTCATATTTCACTGTATGTATCCGTTTATCCGTTGGTGGACAGTTGGCGTAGTTCCGCCTTCTGGCTATTGTGAATATTGCGATTTCTTATATTTTAACATGAAAATGAAACATCATAGTTTAATCTCTGCTTGATATCAGCAAAGTTTAGAATATCTTTTTAATAGTGGAAAGTTACAGTAACATTACCAAATGTACATTGTGTCACTAATATTTAACTGGCTGGCAATTTCAGGCAGCTTTTACATTACTGAGTCGTTAGGTTTGGCATCGATAAAACAGATAATGATACTAATTCTACTAAGGTCTCAGGGGTAAAAATGAGTTAATATGTATGAGTGTATCATGTAAAAAGAAGTACGAAATTCTTAGTAGTCAATACCAGAATAAATTCTGAATCTTCTTGTTTGTATTCTGGTGAGCAGATGTTCATAGTAGAGATTTGGAATAACTTCCTTCTTCCAGAAACTTCAAACCCTTACACTCACTCTTTTTAGCACAGACTTGAACTGCATGGGGTAGTTCGTGGGATTGGGAGGTTTGGAGGCCTATCTGGAGGCAATGTAGGTTCTCTCGAGTCAGCCCCCGCCGAATCAGTCTTCTTTCTTCCCCGTCACTTGGTCTGTCTGCTTTTATCCAGTGTGCGGCCCCTCCTGTGAGACAGCATCTCTTTAGACTTCGTGGGCGTGAGTTGTGAGTTGTGTAGCTTGTGGATTTGCCGGGGTGTTTACAGGAATCTGCTTCCTGAGCCCAAGGTGAGGCAGGGCGGTGGGCGGGGTAGCTTTCACTCCATAATGGGGCTGCAGTTCTAGCTGAGCTGGTGTCTAGACCCAGTCATTAAGCGAGTCCACCCGCCCCACCCTGGCTCAGATGCTCCCGGCTGTGCCGAATCATTTCCTCGTCTGAGTCCTCGCCGCAGCCGTCTTCTGACCGCGTGCTTGCTTGCTTGCTTTCTGAGAAGAGTTGCGCTCCTGTTGCCCGTATCCACCGGTGGTTGTTCTCTGATGCGGATGTTTCCATGGAGCGCAGGCGGCCACCGTGTGCTTCCGGGACGGGGGCGGGGTGGGGGTGGGGGGGGGGGGGGGAAGGGGGCTGCCCTGGGCTGCAGCAGTGTCGGTGCCCCCGCCTGGCTCACCCGTTTCTTCACCCCTGTCGGCAGGAGTAGGGGCACCCAGGCTGGCTGCCATCCTCGGGAGCCAGCCCGGGGCACCCGGGGCCAGGGTGGAGGGTGCGTGGCCCGGGCCCGGGGTTGGGGCCGCCGTCCTTGGGAGTCTCGGGTCGTCAAGAGGCTAGTGCGTTCATTGCTGCGAGTTTCTCGAAATCATTAACACCCCAGTGTGTTTCCGGAACCTCCAGCGAGTCCACACAGCTCTGGCTTGGCCCCGGGAGGGCTTTCCTCCGCCGTCTGAGCTCTGACGCCCAGGAGGTGCCGGCTGGAATTGGTCTGGAGGCGCTGCGGCCGCCCAAGGCCCAGCGGAGGGTGCTCGGCTGAATGACATTCTGGCCTTTGTTCCTCGAAGGAGACGTTTTCTTCCTCGTGTTGTGACGGCTGCCAGGGGGGCTCCCCCCAGTCATGTCCTGGAGTCCCCGTGCCGTTGGGGCCCTGCAGATGGCCTTGCGCACCCAGGCCCGAGGGCCCGGCCCTCCCCTTGGGCCTGGCCCCTGTAGGAGGGGCCAGTCTGGTTCCCGGCTCTTCTTGGCTTCTGTCCCTTGTAGGGTCTGAGGCGTCCGACCCCCAGGAGCTGCCATACCCGTGGCGTCACCAGTCCTGCACGAGTGAAGACTTAGCGCCTTCCCCCCCACCAGGCCCGCAGCTCCTCGAGGGCAGGCCCGTGCTTTGTCTGCTGACTCGTCCCAGCTGCCCACACGGTCCATGGAGAAGAGCAAGGGGTTCAGTGTCTTGTTTGTTCAATGACCGATTTAAAAAATGAAGGATTGAGTCCTGGAAGTAGTTTCAGTTTGCTACGATTCCAGGCCGCTTGCCCCATCGCTCTGTGCCTCAGGTTTCTAAATTCTGAGGTGTGGCTAATACACCTCAGATGGTTCCACAGGGCACGGGAGCGGCTTCCTTGTTATGCACCTACTGTGCGCCTCGTGCTGTGCACAGTGGAGCCGCCCAGCGCTCCTTTTCACCATCAACGGTCCTGTGAGGCCTAGGTATTATGGACCCAATTCTGCAAATGAGCAGCTATAGGTGCTGAATAACTTGCTCAAGGTCACGCTCTTTCGGCAGAGAAGTGTTCCAACGATGAAAATGCAGGGCCGCCTCACTCCACAGCCTGTGTATGTATATGTATACACACATGTACGTGCGTATGTATAGCTACACACTCAAGTGTCTGGGGGAAATATACATGGACACACAAACCTACACACACACACACACCCATGTAGGACACACTTAGGAAGTGTGGGAGGGAAATATACACACATCTATATACACGCGTGTGTACATACACACGCGTGTATACATCCATCCATACACGTGTATGTAGATGTGTGTGTAGATGTATATTCCCCTGACAATTCCTAAATGTGTTCACATACATGTATGTGTGTATATGTGTGTGTGTGTGTATGTATACGTGTGTATGTATATATAATCCACCCCTCCGCTTCCTAAACATGTCACGCCAGGGGTGCCTCCTTGTAATTCCGGCTTTTGCAGTAAATGTTAAATAAGCATCTTCCCCCCGCCCTCTACCCCTGCCCGTTCTTTCCTCCCTGGGAGGGGCTGGGACCCTCGGGCCTTGTGGTCAGCTCCGTCAGGGCTGCCAGGGGGCTGGCCGCTCTCACCCACGCCCTCCCCACTCCCAAGTACGTCAGGTGCCAGCATGTGTTTATTGAACTGAAATTCTTAAGCCTGCAGAATATACTCCCGGTGTGTCAAGACAGATACAAACAACGTGCCTTTTTTAGACTACTTAAAGGCTTCTTGACATGATCCTCATGGTGTTTTAACAAGTTTTCAGGTCCTGGTCAGCCAAGCTCAGGACCAGGAATAAATGTTTAATAAACAACGTAAGGGCGATGGAAAAATAAATGTGTCATAAGTGGGACTGTGAGTTCTGTAAATCTGTGATGGGCTATTGTTCCTGCTGTTTTTTGTATGTGATGATTCCTGTTCTGATACTTTCCTCTCTTCCCACATGAAACTAGATCTATAATGTGGACCCCTTTCCTGGTCCTTTGGAGCAGGGTGGCCTGGGGCCGAGGATCGAAGTCCGTAGCAGAGATTTGGGGGACAACTTCCGTATCTCCCGTTCTGCCCCTTTGCCAAACAGAAGTGCAAAGAGTGGATGGCATGAGATGCTGCCTCCTGAGATGAGCTCTCCCCGGTGGCTCCCGATGCTTGCTTGGTTGGCCAGGCACAGTTCGCCCTTCCCCTGAGCCGTCTTCATTGTGTGAAAGTGCAAAGACAAGTTGTCTGTCCGAGGAGCTAATTTTAAGTGCTAGTACGTTTTAAGGGCTTACAAGGCTCAAAACTTTTTGCTTCTCTTAGAAGAATCTCTTTTTCTCCTGAAAAACAGGCTCGACTCTTCCTTTTAAAGTCAGGAAAGGGGAGATGAGCTGAAGCCCCTTTGGGGACAGGTATGTTTTGTTTACTGTTGAGTCTCCGGAGCCCGACTGGTCCCCGGCACAGTGGGCACCCCCAATCGTTGGTGGGAGGTCGGATTTTCCATGCTGTAAACGCAGGAGCGAAGAAGCATCATGAAGGGAGCACCTGCTTGAGACGTAACTGCGGCTTCACAACAAATGCAGCAGTTTTGGTCTCAAGAGTGAAGTTGTGTCTCTCTGGAATTATAAGCCTAAATGGTTGACTTCCTGTTTTAGAATTCCCAGTTTATTTTCTGGAAGAGTTTGCAGCAGATGTGGTTCTATGGAGAAGGTTTATACCTCAGGGGTTCCAGTTTGGGGTCTTTGAAGTATTCGTATTTGCAAAAGCCAGGTAGAAGTTGCTTATTGATCTGACGTGAGGCCGCACGGGCTTTGTGACAACTGCCTCTGCGTCTGGGTAGAATGACACGTACTTAGTGTGATAACTGAGGACAGCTTGTTTTCCCCCCAAGAGAGACAGAGCAAACGAAGGCACTCCCAGTTTTTTCCCTAGGCATTGATGGAAACAGATTCCATAGGGGAAATAACAAAGAGAGTGTTGGGTAGTGGAGAGTGAAAACATCCAGCTGCTGTGACAGTGGAACTCCAAGGGACTCTGTCTTTGGGGGGGGGCGGGGGGGGCCACAGGAGGAGCATGGACAAGGTGTCATCTGAGGACTCCCTCTGGGGCTGGAAGAAGTGACATTTTGCTTTGATGGGTCTCACTAAGTCTGAGACCGGCATCTGTTGGTCTTCCTGAGATGGTGTTTAGAGCACGACGCTTCAGGGATTCTCATAATCCTAGTCATTTGCTTTGCAGAATTTTTAACAGCTTCAACTTCCTCCGGGGTGAGGCTGTCCAGAAAAACAGTTGCTTGAAAGAGCCATTTACGGAGGTAGAGAGACAGCTGTGGTCCTTTTTCCTTTAATAATCTTTCCTTAGGTTTCACGGAGGCCAAAATCCCCTTAATAGATTTTAATAACATTCGTGGAATCTCGGTTTGCGCAGCAGAGACCCTTAGTGTGGCTTTTACTCTCTCCACTGCGGTTTACTTTGTATCCGTGAGCGACCCTGCTTTTGTGCGAAGGTGACTTATCTTTATTCAGCAAGAATTGGCGCAGAGGTGAGCGTGGAGATGCTCTCCCGCATCCGCGGTCTTTCCTCCAGGACAAGAGTCCACCGCCGCGACCACGTTTCCATCCTCAGCCCCGGGGTTGGGAAGAAATGCCAGTCGGCCCTCCTGCTCGGTTTGAGGCAGGTGTCGGTGGGCTACAAGGCTGCCTGCATCAGTGGGGCTCTCCGAGGACGCATTTCTACTTCCAGGAAAGAGCTCCCTGCAGGATTTTGTGTGTGGCTCTAAGGAAAGGAGTTGGTGGCTTTTAAAAACGCCAAAAACCAAAAAACACGTAATTATCGTGTCGGCCCTGTTGCAGTTAACCCTGCTTTTGGCCTCAATTCTAGAATGAGTCAGCTGATGTAGACGAACCCTTTATCAGGTCATGGGTTGTTATTTATTCTTTCCCTTCCCCTAGTCATTTACTTGGCGAGTGATGACCTGACCTTCCCCGAGTAACGATTCCCTCCTCCAGCAGAGTTCGCTGCTCAGGGTGTAGGCGCTTACCCCCAAAAGCCACGGGCTTGGTGTCGTGAATTAACTGATTCAGCCGCTGCTCCCCGTACACCCACCGTGCTGGGCGCGCACCCTGCCCCTGCTCAGTAACTAGCGCCTTTTCCCTCTCACTCCCGAGCCTCCTTAAGCTCCTCGTATTCTCTCAGGATGTAGGATGTTGGACCTGCACAGACTGGGGGCTCTGGGACTGGAAGGGGCAGCTGGAGCCGGGCGGGGGCCTCTCTCCCCACCCCCCAACCCCCGGTGTCTCCTCCACTGCTTTCTCCAGAGCTTAATGGAACCACTATCTAAAAAGGCTGAAATCCTATTTTCTGGGGGATTTGGGCATAGACAGCCCTGCAATCCTTTCCTATCATGGTAAAATAGGTTATCAGAAGCAGCTGGTGGGCCTCAGAGAGCAGTGGCTGTCGCTGTAGCCTGATCGTCAGGCATTCAGCCCCCTGGCTCTCTAGCCTCAGAAATGGGAAGCTTTAAAACCCCTGCCTAGTTGGATGCCTTGAGTTATGTGAGATGTGCTGAGTGAGGGCGGGAGGAGGGAGACGGGTGGCCGGAGCTGCATCGTGCTCGCTACCCACGGAGGCGCTCCTTTCTTAATAGGCTTCAGAAATCCTGGAGTGCATAATTCACCAGCCACGGAGTCCCACCCGTGTCCCCGTTGCTCAAAATGCAAATGAACTTTGCCGAGCTGGGAAAAAGGAGCTGCGCGCCTGTTCTTTCTCTAGGTCTCGGGAGGTGCTGGCGAATGTGCTTTGAGCATTGATTGGAGCCTGTGATTACTGGTCTTTGCTGCTCGCCGAGCTAATAAAGGGGCAGAAGGCGGCCGCTGTAGCGGCGCTTGGGGCTTTGCCAGGCTGAGTCACAGCCAACTTAGGGAAAGGCTGCCGAGCACGCCTCCAGCCCCCCGTTCTAATTGGAGGTCTGCAGCGGCACCCTCAGAAGATGAATCAGAATCGGGGAAAGTGTGCAGGAGAGACGAGCCAGGAGTGAGGTGTGGGAGGACCACAGAGCGTGCGGGGTTGGATCCCCACGTCTGTTCTGGTGGGCCTTTCTTCACCAAAGGGGTGTCCTGATGCCGGAGGCCAGGGGGAGAACGGGGGCTGTGGTGGGCAGACCCCTCCTGTTGGCTTTGCTGGGCTCTGCGCACTGACGGGCACAGGGCGCCGTAGGCACAGACACCTTGCACGTTCTCAGCCCAGGGCATGGCAGTGGGCGGGGCATGAGAGGGCTGGCTGGTGGGCGGCAGGAATCCTCTACCGTCTACCCCTTCCAGCGCGTAGCATGTCCCTAGCCCAGATCCACTGAATGAGAACCTCCATGAGGGACAGGGAGCCTGGAATTCAAACAAGGTCCAGGGTTATTGAAGAGCGGCCCCTGCTGGACGCCACCTCTCCATGGGCTCAAGCTGGCCTTGGGCATTGCCCAGTCAGGACCAGACCCTGAGCTCTAGGGCCCCCTGGGATTCTCATTGCACCATGCCTCATTGATTTGAAAATGCACTTCTTCCCGCTCACATTTTAACATGTCTGAAATCAGGTTGCGTCTTGTCATGGATGGTGCCTCCTGGTTTGCTTGCTAACGTTTTTCCTCCTGAGCGTTAGGTGAAGTCAGCGGCCCTGCAGTTGGTGGGTCTTGGATTCGATGAGCTTTTTGCTGCCTCAGCTCTGGTGGGGACGTGGTCTCTCTCAGCCACCTTGCCCTCGTGGCGGTCAGCGTGGATGAAGGTACACGGAGAGCAGCGTACAGAAGTGAGGGCTTCTGTGGTGCCACTGCAGCGCGGCTCTACAGGACACTCACCTGTATTTGCATCTGCTTCGGGGTTAGCGTCCTAGGGCTCATAAGTATGATTTCCCCTCTTTTACACGTTGGGGTGTGGGCAGCAGACTCGTTTAGGATGGACAGCTAGTAAGTGACAGAGACCTAGCTCTGTCTGACGCCAGGTCCAGGCCTGTCACCTGTCAGCGCGCGCACTGTATCTTTCCAGCCTCTCCCACTCACCTTTCTTTCTTCTCAGCCCTGTCGGTGCCTCAGCGGCCGTCACAGTGGATGCAGTAGAGATGATTCATTTCTTTAGGTCAGTCTTCGAACCTGACTTCTCAGAGGCTGGTCTTGTGCGATAGTTGCATATTAACCACGTGCCAACTCCATGCCAGCTTCTCCTGCTCAGGGCTGCGCACGCATGGTGACTGGGCATCGTCCTCTGTCTACTGGACTCTTGAGTGATAGCAGAGTTCTGGGTTCTCCCCATGAATGAGGCACGTACCTCTGGACAGCGCGTTTATTCCTCTCTGTGAGGTTGGCCATGCCTGTGGGGGAGGGGGGTTCCATCGCCCAGAGAGTGGCGGGTGAGGAGGGGCGCCAGCTGGAGATAGCAGCACGGTGCCTGCTGCTGGGAGCTGCAGCATCCTTGGGGCCTGGGTGGGTCCCTGGACACCTGAGGCCCTGCGTCCCTACCGTCTGCTGAAACCATTGGTCATTTGGCCACTGCCTTGGAAACCCAGCCACCCCTGGAGGTGCTTCAGTGCTTTCGTTTTGTGTTCGGCTCTAGTGCCTGTTCATTTCAGTTGACATCAAGGGCTTTTGGGGGGTTGAGGTGGGACAGGATGATGTAACAGGAATGAGTGACCGGTGAGCGTTTCCTGTGTGCCAGGCGTTCGTGAGAGGGCATCTGCTGATAATGCCTATGGCTGGTTTCTTCTGTCCTTGGTCCTCCTTTAACAGTCAGTCTTGCCGAGCACGTGCCAAGTCCTCGGACGGCAGGCGGGCCGCACGCGCTGCTGTCCCCGCACAGTGCCTCTGGCCCTCGGTGGTGGCCAGCGAATGTTCTTCGGCTGACAGAACACGCTAGAGAGTCTTAGTGCTTCACATGTGAGGGTGGTGCGCGGCCTGAGGGCGCCCCCACCAGGTGTGGCTGGAGCTGGGAGCAGCAGGAACGGCATGTTGATGGCGGCCTGTTCAGTGGGGACCGGGAGCTGGTTCCAGAAGTGGTGGTGGAGAGTTCCGTGGGCTGCGAGCCCTGGTCCTGGGGAGGCGGCTCTTGAAAACTCGGCCCGCCACGCCTCTGCAGGCTGCTCGAGCCATTGTCCACTGATGACCTTTGCTGTAAAGGACGTTGTCTTTGGGAACCCTGTTGCACTGCGAAACGTTGCTGCTTGGCTCCCAGGCCTGGTCGGGCCCTAGTAGAGAGGATCTGATGATCAGTTAAATCATCCTCCAGAAGAGCGATCCAGAAAGCGTCCCCGGGTGGGGGCGGCGGGGCCTTCTCTAGTGGGCGGGGGGCGGCGGGGCCTTCTCTAGTGGGCGCGGGG